>NC_073627.1:173625381-174250381 GCF_029407905.1 Bubalus kerabau
GACCAGCTCTTAGAAATGGCTGTTTTAAGCATTTCTCTTCGGCCAATGCCATGGCCTGCTTTGCTTAATGAGATTTATTCATAAAAGTGATCACTGCCTTCTTCCACCTGCCACAGAGGAAGTGTGGGCTGTGACTGTGACCAGTAGAAGCCCACGTTTATCATCCAACCACAAAGCCCTGGTAAGTATAATAATAGAGAATAAAAATGTGTGTGTTTTGAGAAAACAGCAGTTTCTCCTTAAAGGGCCCTTGATGTGTTCTTTCCGGCCTTTCCCTCTCTGTAGAGTTTCTGGTGGTCTCACTGGGCAGATGGGCCATTCAGGTATGACCATAAGATACATCTCTTTGCATTCAAGCCTCATTTCTTCTTTTAGAAAGTTCTGTGATCTCTGTCTTGCCTAGACCTTACAAGGTTGCTGTGAAGATGAGATTCCATAAAAGAGCGTGTGGGCTGTTTCAAGGTTCTATGTTAATGATAAGTATGGTGTTGGTGAAGATGGTGCTGTGTTGTGAAGTGGGAGCGGAGGGCTTGGATTCCAGAGCCGCATGTATTCAAATCCAAGGACTGCCACTTTAGGGGAGGTGCCTCCCATCCTTGGGTCTCAGTCCTCTAAGGTGGAGTGGGGATAAGTGTGCCTACCTGGCAACTGATTGTGAAGATTAAATGATAGGAAAAATACTGTAAAGTGCTTACAACTGTGAGTTGCAAACTTGAGTAAAATCTCAATAAATTGTGGCTGCCATTATTATTTTTTCTCTCTCACGATGTCTTGTGTGCTGTAGGTGCCTCAGGTATGTTTCTGTGGATGACATTGTTCATTAACAGTTCATGTTTATTCATTCTGCATCAGAGCTCAGTTACCCCAGCACCGTGAGGTGTACTTATGAGAATAAAGATTCCAGTCTGATCTCTCTGAAATTCAGTACTGGAAGAAGCCTAGCGGGGTTTTAAGAACAAGCTGGTTGGAGATTCTGGATGCTCACCCTCTGTTGCTTCTCATCTGTTAAGGGCGTGTGTGATGACAGGGAGATGAGTTGAGGTGATGCATGGAAAGCACAGGTCTGGTTCATAGTGTGGTCCCTAGTAAGGCCTCCGTCATCCAACGCTGTCTTTTCTTTAGCTGCTACATGCTGTTTTCTATCTGTGTCTATTTGGTAAGATGTTACTTACGTTATTCAAATCTATATCCTTACTGAATTTGGTTGGTTGGTTCTATCAAGAGAGGAAAGTTTCCAACTAGGATTGTAGATTTTCTGTTTCCTCCTTTGGCTTTTGACAAGTTTTCTTGTTTTAGTTGCTGAGTTTAAAATATTGAGATGTAATTAATATGCCATAAAATTCACCATTTTAAAGAATAAAATTCAGTTATATTTCGTATATTCACAAGATTACACAAACATTACCACTAATTAATTCTAGAACATTTTCATCACCTCTTCCTCTCCCCACCAAAAAAAGCCCCCTACCCATTCAGTCACCCCCTATGCCTTCTCCCCAGCACTTGACAATGACTGATCTACTTTTTCTCTCTATGGATTTTCCAGTTCTGGACATTTCGTATAAACGGAATCATGCAGTTTGTGGCTTTTAGGTCTGACTGTTTTTTCATGAAACATAATATTTTCAAGATTCATCCACATTGTAGCATGTATCAGTACTTTACTCCTTTTTAATGACCCTGTAATATTCCATTTCTTTTATACACCACATTTTGTCTATCCATTCATCATTTGGGGTAGTGAACCTACTTTTTGCCTATTACGAATAATGCTGCTATGAGCAATTGTGTACAGGTTTTTGTGTGAACATGTATTTTAACTCACTTCTGACAAATTTTGTTCTTATTCCATGCATACACATTTAGAATCATTAAAACTGCCTGATTTGACCCTTTTATCTTGATGAAATGTCCCTCCTTATCTCTACTAGATTTTTGAATTGAAAATCTACTTTGTCTGATACATTAGCTTTCTTTTGGTTAGTGATTATATAGTATATCTCTTCGTAATTTTAGTCTCAACTTATCTCTATCCCTATATTTAAGATACCCCTCTTATAAACATGGGATTAAAAATATTCAGTCTTTGTTTTTTAACTACAATATTTACTATGCTATGTCTAGTGTGTTTCCTGATATGTTAAATAGATTTGAGCTTAAATAGTCCATCTTACTATTTACTTTCTACTGGTTCTCCCTTTCTGTGTTCTTTTTTCTGTACTCTTTTGCCTTCATTTGCATTAAGGCTTTGTGATTTGTGTATTATTAGCTTGTGAGGTATGCATTCTTCTCCCTTAGTGGTACCCTAAATTACAACATACATTCTTGACTCATTCAAGTATGTTACAAGAGAATCCTTCTACCACTTTCTGGACAATCCAAAGAGTTCAGAACTCTCTCACCTTTTCTGCCTGTGATGCTCTGGTTATAATGAGTTTCAATTCTTGCTGTATGGTAAACCACAACAGACATCATTATTAATGTTTTATATAGTCGGTGTTCATTAGGTTTATCCACATCTTTACTTTCTGTTATTCTTCATGTGTTACTTTGTTGGTACTCTTTGTCCCTTCCTGCATTTCTACACATTAATCTAGACTCTTTCACCTTCTCCAGAAACTACCTTTGGAATTGTTCTGTAGCATAGTGTTAACTATATTTAAAAGCACCCTTAGTATTTTCCTTCCAGTACAGATCTTCTGGTGACAGAGTGAGTTTTGGTTTGCTGAGAGGTCTCTATTGTGTTTTTATTTTTGAAAGAAATTTTTGGGAAGTCAAGAATTCCAGAGTACTACAGCTTACCCCACTCCCTCTGCCCCCAACCTTTGGAAGATGTCATTGGCTTTCACTACTTGTCAGTTCTGTGCTGTTCTTAAAGTTTTCTCTCTGCTTTGCATTTCAGCAATTGTATTTTGATCTACCTAGGTATAGATTTCTTTATATTTATCCTGTTTGGGGTTCAGAGCACATCTTGAAATCTGGGACATAGTATTTTTCATCATAGCTTCTACCTTTCTTTTTTTTTTTTCTTGTCTCCTTCTAGGACTCTAAGGATATGTGTGTTAAAGTCTTATCACTGTATCTCTAAGACTCTTGTGTTTTCTGTTCTTTTGGTTCTTCAAGATTTAGTATGAGTTTTTTTTTTTTTTTTACTGACTTATCTCCACTCCATTACTTTTACTCTCTTTTGTTTTTTGTTTGTTTGATTTTGTTGTTGTTTTCTTGGCCACATCATGCAGCATGTGGGGATCTTAGTTCCCAGACGTGGGATTAAACCTGCAGCCCCCTGCACAGGAAATGAAGAGTCTTAACCACTGGACCACCAGGGAAGTCCTTTCAGTTGAGTTCTTAATTTCAGCTATTGTAATATTCAGTCCTATAGTTTTTAATTAATTTTTAAAATAGTTTACAGTTCTCAGATATAATTTTCCATCCTATCATCTATTTTCTTCAATATATTTTTTTTAATATTAAAAATTTTTTTTCTTCAGTAGTCCACATCGGCTAATTCCAATATCTGGTTCTTCTGTAAATATGTTCCTTTTGTTTTTGGTCAGTTGATCTGATCTTCTAGTATGCCTGGTAATTTTTGATTGAATGCTAGACTCTTAAAAAAAATGAAGGATTGAAGAAATGTACAAGACTCTGGATATTCCTTCAGAAAGGATTTATTTTTGCTTCTGAGAAAGGTAAAGTTGAAATAGTTTGACTCTGGGTTTTAGTCCTAGTGAGATTTAGTCTGTTTCTGGTTAGCATTGATTTTCAGGTCCTCGCTCTTCAGGAACTTTAACTAGAAACCTATTTTATAAAAGCTTTTAACAGCCAATCCTTTTCCTCCAGGGTGAGCCCCCAGCCTCAAAGCTGTGATTCTGCTGGAAGCTCCGCCCACTTTTTCAGCCTTCTAGACTGTTTTTAGGAATTGGCAAGTGCCTGGAGTAGGTAAGAAGACCTTGATGTCCATTTCATCTCTCTGGACTTCATTTCTCTCCAGGATCTTGGCCCCTCAAGTCCTCACTGCCTTGGTAGCTCTCTGATACATTCAGACAGATTTAAGGAAAAAGAAACCACAGGCTTTTAAGCTACTCTCAGCAGGAGGGTTAGTCTGATACCAGCTAATGTGCCATAGTCAGAGGTGAGGCCCAACTGTGGCTTCCTTATTATTTTTATTATTTGAAAATCCTCTAAAGAAAGATATCATCCTGAGGCCAAGAGCCATTTGACAGGTTCTGTGAAGTGGCTTCTCAGTGCAGGAGATGACATTTACGGAGCCTCTTTTATGTGCAGATCACGTGCTGTATCTGTTGCAGGAAACAGTTCCAAGACATGAGGAACCTAGGGCTTTCTGGAGGTTCCCTTCCAGCCATTGTTCTTTTACCTTTTCCTGCTACACATTTCTAAAGCTGTTCTGGATGTGGCCACCTAGATGTCCCATAGGCTCCTCTAGCTGAGATAGCCCAAGATGACACGATCGCCTGTGCACGGTCAACTTGGCCTCACTGCCGCCCTTTTCTCAGTTCTGTGCTTTGCAAAAGAAATCAAGAACCTCACTGTGCAGAATCTTCTTCCCTATACGGTTCTGAGTTAGAGTGTGGCTTTACCTGAGATATATATTGTGACTTGGGACTCTCTTCTCCATCCTAGAGCTGCTGACCTAGTGCATACCTATGTCACTGTCTGTCCTGATTGCTTAGGCAGCCTCTTTTTGGATGTATCAGTTAGGGGCCAATCAGAAGACAGAAAACACACAGTCATTTGAATATAGGGCATTTAATATAGAGAATTACTAACTTTAATGGGGGGTTGAAATAATGGATTAGTTAATAAGAAGTAATCTCTTATAAAGAATATAGAAATAGCAGATCTAAGGCATAGCCACCACCAAAGGGCTGAGATAGAGCCCCCAAGGAAGAGACCCCCTCCCACCCCCGCTCCATCCCTAGCTGAAGTATGGACCTTGGAAATGATATGGCTATGGCCCCCTGGATGCAGAGAAGTGTCTGAGATGCGATGTTGACAGAATGTTCTAGAAATGTGCCCTCTAGGGTGCTAGATAGATAGGTAGATATCTCTAGCTGTCACGGAGAGATGGAGGCACTGCTCCATTTGCTGGGGGAAGGCATGGGAGAAGCTGCTGGCTGCTAAGTGTTACTGACCACCACCACATGCTTCTGGATCTGGGTGCGGGAGAAGCCATGTGAACTGCCAGAGCCAGATACCCAAGGAGCTGCTACAGGAGCCTTCTTAAGAGGAGCTCCCCAGAGCAGAAGGAGAGCCCTGTGTCTACCACTGTCTGTACCACCCCGTAATGACAAAGCATGGCATTGCACTAGCTGCCGAGGGGAAAGATTTCAAAGGGCCCAGCACCAGGTTTGAAGAGCAGGCAACAAACAGTCCGCTGGGAGCCAAAAGCAATCACTGACTGCCATTCTACCATCATTGTGAAGGGCAGCATAACCGGTTGGTTAAGAGTACTGAATCTGGAACCAGGAGTCCCGGGTTCAAATCTCAGCCCTGATACTATTAGTGTAGTTTGCAGAGACTTAGGCACTGTATCTCAGTTTCCTGACTTGTAAAAACAGAGCAGTAACAGTACTGTCCTTGTTGGATTGTTACGCTAAGTGAATTGATACTTATAAAGTACTTAGAAAAGTAAGCAATATACCGGATTTATACATTACCAGGATTGCTCACACTCCTTTACAAATAGCACATCCTTCAAATTGCAGCCAGGATGACCTTTCTGTTGTAGGTATGAATTGTAATCTATGATATCCTGGTGTAAGACATCCTCTTCCCTTATTCTTCTGTGCTGGGGGCAGACACAAGGAGTAAATGTTGCCTTAACAACTCACCACGTTCACACTGCAAAAACTAGAAATATGGCTATGTAACTATTGCCGAAACATTACCTTTCTTGACTCCCCATTACCTTCCAGACAGAGTCTAACTGTCTTTTCCTGGATTTAAGATTCTTAACGCTCTGTTCCCCTCACCTCCCCCCACGCCCTGGCTCAGGTCTTCACTTTCATCTTTCCAAACATCGAACTTCACCACCTTGTACTCCTATCAGCTTGTGTCTCTATTTCCCAGATTTGCCTATTTTGTTCCCCTCTTCTGAAATACCGTTCCCGCCTCCTCTTTCCCTTTGACTCTCAGGAAGCTCAAGCACCAGGAAGCCTTCCACCACGCCCCCCACGTTGGTTGCCAGATTTCCCAGTGCTATTGTTTCCAAATCGTGGTCTGCTATGTGAAGCCACGTGCTTCTGTGCCGGGCTCCCTGGCTAAAGTTGAAGCCACCTGGGGGCTCTTGCATGTTACTCATGTTGGCAGGCTCTGTGTTTTAGCACAGACAGCTTCCTACATCTGCATGCGCTATGTGCTGCATCTCTATAGGGCTGCTGCCTGCAGAGCTTTGTGCTTCCTGCCCCGCTGTTCACCAGGGCCCCGAGCACCAAATCGAGTCCTGCGCAGGCGAGCAGTATTGTGCCCTCCAGCTCCAGACAGGCATTGCCACGTCTATTTAGAGCTGCCCGTCACGCTGACCAGCCTCTCCCAAGCCCTTCATCAGGTGGGTGAGGAGTGACTGAAAGTGCTTTAGAATCAAGCCTCATTTCCTTGTTGTTTTCTTTTACTTAGTTTTTTTTTTTTAATAATATACAGTAGGTCCTTGATGGTTATCCATTTAAAATACAGCAACGTGTACACGTCCATCCCAAACTCCCTATCCCTTCACCTCATCCTTCCTCTACCCCAGCAACCACAAGTTCGTTCTCTAAGACTGTGAGTCTCTGTTTTGTAAGTAAGTTCATTTGTATAATTTCTCTTTAGATTCCACATTTAAGGGATGTCATACAACATTTCTCCTTCTCTGTCTGACTTCACTCAATATGACAATCTCTAGGTCCATCCATGTTGCTGCAAATGGCATTATTTCGCTTTTTAATGGCTGAGTCATGTTCCCTTGTATATATATGTACCACATCTTCTTTATCCATTCCTCTGTGGATGGACATTTATCAAACCTCATTTTGTCATCAGGGATGCCAGATTCTAATTGTCCCCTACTCAAGGAGATCTCAGAAATAGGGCTGGGAGAGCGGAAAAAAAGAGGAAGAACACAGGCCTACGATGCAACTAAGGACTTTAATTGGAGGCAGCTCCTAAGAGTTTTTCCAGGAGCTGAGGCGATTCTTGCTGGTGGCACAGGGATGGCTCAGACATCACCTGCTCCTCTTGGAGAGTTTCTGAATCAGTCTTCATGGTCTCTGTTCACCACCCTCTTCCTCCTGGAGACACTCTAGTGACCGTGCAGCCTCACACGCATGCGAGGGGCTGCCATCTATACAAATCAGGGTCTCCCAGGAACACACTTCTTCAGCGCAAAATTGTTGAAGTGATGGTGATGACGATGTTGGTATCTTGTTGACATATTATTTCTTTGAGGGTCTGCATTCAGATCTGAAAGAGTGGAGGAAAATATTTATCCCGGGTAAAGGCTTTGAATTACATGTGAATAAATGGTCTTGGTCATATCCTCCTTGGGATATTTGCATATTATTAGTGACTTAAAAAAAATATTCTGCTTGCTCGAGCTACAGATAACCTCAAATTGGGTTAAGGAATTGAGATCTTAGAATTTCTTTGTCACTTTAGCACAGCCTGTCTGGCCCTGACTCTGACGGATACACAGTTACCATCTACTGAGTGCTGGGGTGGGGCTGTAGTCATTTATATATGTCGCTTCATTTCATCTTCCTAACAGCCTGAAAAGCAGGTGGTATATTGTCATGATCCTCATTTTGCAGAGAAGACGCTGAAGCTCAGAGAGAGATTCAGAGACATGCACAGTAAGTAGCTGAGACTGAGCTCTGACTGGTATGTAGGGCTTAAGTCCGTCATCAGTTCAGTTTAGTTCAGTCGCTCAGTTGTGTCCGACCCCTTGAAACCCCATGAACCGCAGCACGCTAGGCCTCCCTGTCCATCACCAACTCCTGGAGTTCACCCAAACTCATGTCCATTGAGTCAATGATACCATCTAACCATCTCATCCTCTGTCATCCCCTTCTCCTCCTGCCCCCAAACCCTCCCAGCATCAGGGTCTTTTCCAATGAGTCAGCTCTTCTCCTTAGGTGGCCAAAGTATTGGAGTTTCAGCCTCAACATCAGTCCTTCCAATGAACACCCAGGACTGATCTCCTTTAGGATGGACTGGTTGGATCTCCTTGCAGTCCAAGGGACTCTCAAGAGTCTTCTCCAACACCACAGTTCAAAAGTATCAATTCTTTGGCACTCAGCTTTCTTTATAGTCCAACCCTCACATCCATACATGACCACTGGAAAAACCATAACCTTGACTAGATGGACCTTTGTTGACAAAGTAATGTCTCTGCTTTTTAATATGCTATCTAGGTTGGTCATAACTTTCCTTCCAAGGAGTAAGTGTCTATTTAATAACTGATGTAGTTTTTAGCTGTGCTGTTATAGGTTTGAATAAAAAAAATCCCTTACCACACCCCCAAAAGACTTGAAAGAAATCTGAAATGACCCAGAGCAGAAGCTGGGTGGGGAGTCAGAAGTCCAGAGAAATGATTCGGTGTTTTTACCAAAGCACTACAACACCCATGCGTGGAACCTACCAAAGGTCCGTGGGTGACGCTGTTGGCAGGCATTTTGACTGTAGGAGCTACCTGTGGTGGAAGACCCCTCATCGGGGCAGCAGCAACAAAAGATCCTTGACACCATGCTTTGGTGGGTGGTGGGAAGAGGAAAGGGCACTGCCATGTCTGGTTCTGGGCCTCAATCCAGAAGCCCATTGTTATTTAAGCAGTGGGTCATACTGGACTAGCCTCCCCCAAGATATCACGCCCCTCTTCTCTCCCAAATCTCCTGTGGCTCCAGCAGATCCATGCCCTCTTCTGCCCAAAATTCACTTAACCATGGGAAGTACTGCTTCTGCTCTGCCAGTCTTTACCACGTGTGTGCGTGCTCAGTGGCTTCAGTCAGGTCCGACTCTTTGAGACCCCTCTGTCCATGGGGATTCTCCAGGCAAGAATACTGGAGTGGGTTGCCATGCCCTCCTCCAGGGGATCTTCCCGACCCAGGGAGGGAACCCTTGTGCTCCTGCACCCCCTGTATTGGCAGGCGAGTTCTTTACCACTAGCGCCACCTGGGAGGCCCAGTCTTTACCCCAGGGTCGCCTTATTGAAATCAGTAGATCTTAGAGTCTGGCCCAGTTCTCTGGACAAGGCTGTTTCCTAAATGAATAGAAGACTACAGCCAGAGAAAGCCAGTCCCTTCTCTGCCAGGGCTTTTGGCAGCGCCCACAGGCCAGCCTATGCTTAGGGGTCAGATCTGTCTTTTGCTTTCTAGGTCTGTGCTCTTGGGTGGATTCTGTAATCTCTTTGAGCCTCACTTTCCTGCCTGGAAAATACTAGTGTTGAGTGGCACCCACCTTAAAGGAGTAAGTGATTAACTATGCACAGTGACCACTGGGGTAGCAGGTGCGTATAGATGCTGGCTCAGTGTGCATACTTTTTCCAGTCCCACTGGAATAGGTAACGCAGCTCAGCCTTGCTCCTTCAACTCTTGCTTCCATCACTCACCTGCTCAGTAGCTCTGAGTCCAGGCTCCCGTCTGTAATAGGAGGCACTTGGGCTGCACCTTCTCTCCAGGGATCCTTCCGGCTCTGATGACACAAGCGGCAAGTCCTTGTCTCAGTCCCAGTTTCTCCTTTCTTTCTCCCAGATGCCTGGTCATCTCCTGCCCTTGCTCCCTCTTCTCTCTGGCCAAAGCCGCACTCTGGGAATTTCTGTCTTGGTGGCTGTCTTTACTAGCGTCACACTGGCTTCATTTCCTGGCCTCACCGTGGGCACCGGCTCCCCACCCTTCCCAGCCAGCACCATCTCTCACCTGAATTATTGCAATGGCTTCCTGGCCTCTCCCAGCCCAGTCTCCATTAGTGTCAACACAGCTGAGAGTGTAAGTCCGATCGTGTCACCCCTCTGCTCCTTGGCTTCTTGTGTGAGGCAGAGGAAATGCTGAAGTCCTTCTCTGGGACTTCCCTCAAAAATTCACAGTCTCACTGCTACCCCTGCGGTCTCCTCTCATCCTTCCTTTATCCAGCTGCACCCAACACCCCACCACGACTGCCTTTGCCATGCTCCATGCTCCACCTTTGGCCTGCAACGCCCTTCCTTAGAGATCCGCAAGCTCACCCCTCCCTCTTTCAAGGCTGTGCTTAAAGGTCATCTTTCTGGTGAGGTCTTCTGGCCAAGTCACCTGAATTATTTACCCTATTTAAATGGCCCTCCCCCCTCCCCTGGCAGTCCCTGTTCATTCTTCTGCAGAGCCCTTGGCGCATTCCAACACATCCTCGAGTTTATCTGCATGGGCTTTGTCTTCCCAGGAGAAATGCTGGCTGGGGTGGGGTGGGTGTGGTGTTCCTTGCACTACCAATGACAGCCTCTAGATGGAAGCAGGAGCTAAAGAAAAGGGCCGTTGGTTTGCCCCCAGTGGGCTGTGAACTTCAGGTCTCCCGTGACCCCACAGCACTTCAACCAGAACGAGAAAGATCAGTGAGGTCAGAGGGGAAGACTCCTAGAGCTGGAGGAGCCCTTAGGGGTCATTCAGCACAGGTGGGGAGATTGGGACCCAGAGAGAGAAACAGTGGGGTCATTCGAAGAGTAATGGTGTCTGCTTCCGGAGCAAAGTGGATAGGTGCCTAGGAGTGATGGAGATGTTGTCCCTTTAAATACAGAAAAGTACTCTTCCTGCTCTCAGGCCCAACCTTTGAGCCCCTCTCACCTGCAGCTGGCAGAGCAGAGATGGGACTGTCTGTGACGTCACAGAGCCTGAGAACCAGGGAATGTTGGGGACAGAAGGGTTTGACTGGACCACAGAGTTAAAGAAGGGGGAGGAGGTTTACTGACCCTCTCTCCCGTTGACCTTCCCTCGGTTCACGATGCCATGGCGTCTGCCGATGTTCATCAGGCTGGCTGGGGCGGTTCTGCCTCATGTAGCTCCTTCCTTGGAATAGGTTGCTGGGGCATGTTCTTCTCAGGGGGATTCTAGAGGCATGAGACAGCAAGCCCTACTGTGAAAACACATTTCTAAGCTTCTATTGGTATCCCATCTACTAGGTTTCCATTGGTTAAAGCAGGTCATATGATGAAGTTCAAAGTCAAGGGGGAGGAAAGGACACTTCACCCAAGAAGACTTGGCTAAGAAAGGTGAAGAACTGGCTAATAGTTTGCTGTGCCACAGGTAGATGTCATTGCTGTACCCATTTTACAGATGAGGAAACTGAAGCACAAAATTTATTAGGTATTTTGGCTAAAGTGATACTGCTAGTAATTGGCAAATGAAGTGATCAGAGGTGGAATTTTAAAAGGTTCAAATTGCTTTACAAATGGGTTATACCATTTTAGTTCCTTCTCTACTGGGGTGGCAATGCTGCTGCTACTTCCCCTCCTGTCTTGGCCTCTGTGCTATCATGGCAGTAACCAATTTAACAAGAAATTTGCCAAATTTATATGAAGAACATTGAAAAATAGCCCTGAGAGACAAAAAAGTAGGTTTGAACAAATGAAAAGCCATTTGTATGTGGATGGGAGGAGTAAAAATTGAAGAGGTGTTCGTTCTTCCTATGTTAATTTATATTTTTTTCCTAGGTTAATTTTAAAATTTAGTACTAGTTCTAGTTCAGTCGCTCAGTCGTGTCCGACTCTTTGCGACCCCATGAATCATAGCATGCCAGGCCTCCCTGTCCATCACCAACTCCTAGAGTTCACTCAAACTCATGTCCATCAAGTCAGTGATGCCATCCAGCCATCTCATCCTCTGTCGTTCCCTTTTCCTCCTGCCCCCGATCCCTCCCAGCATCAGAGTCTTTTCCAATGAGTCAGCTCTTCGCATGAGGTAGCCAAAGTATTGGAGTTTCAGCTTTAGCATCATTCTTTCCAAAGAACACCCAGGGCTGATCTCCTTTAGAATGGATTGGTTGGATCTTGCAGTCCAAGGGACTCTCAGGGGTCTTCTTCAACACCACAGTTCAAAAGCATCAATTCTTTGGCGCTCAGCTTTCTTCACAGTCCAACTCTCACATCCATACATGACCACTGGAGAAACCATAACTTTGACTAGATGGACCTTTGTTGGCAAAGTAATGTCTCTGCTTTTCAATAATGCTATCTAGGTTGGTCATAACTTTTCTTGCAAGAAGTAAGCGTCTTTTTTTAATTTAGTACAGTCACAATAAAATATCAATTTCTTTCTTTCTTTTTTTTGGCTGCACTGCACAGCATGTGGGGGTCTTAGTTCCCCAACCAGGGATCAAACTTGTGTCCCTTGCTTGGGAAGCACAGTCCTAACCACTGGACCGCCAGACAAATCCCCCAAAATATCAATGTTTTTTTTAAATGGATCTAGACAAGTAGATACTAATGTTTATATTTTTAAAAAATGGAGGAATGTGGGGAGGGAGATGGGAGGGAGGTTCAAAAGGGAGGGGATATATGTATACCTTTGGCTGATTCATGTTGAGGTTTGACAGAAAAAATTCTGTAAAGCAATTATCCTTCAACTAAAAAATAAATTTTAAAAAATGGAGGAATAAGACAAGGTGGTACCAGACCGACTTACAGTGGAATAAAATAGAAATTTCAGAAAGAAACCAAAATACATATGAAATTTTTGTACACGAGGATAAAGGAGTCATCGCAAATGATTGGGCCAAAGATGGTCTTTCAAATAAATGTCCAAAAAGATATGGATCCATACCTAATATATATAATGATAAATGTGAAACGGAACAAGGATCTAGATGTAAGAAATAAAGGCCCACAACATGTAACAAACATGGATGAACTCCTCTATAAACTGGATGTACCAGTAAGGGGGAGGGGAAAGAGGAGGTACAAAGTCCTGTGACGTCACCAAAGACTTTAATTGGAGGCAGCTCCTCCCAAGTGGCTTTTTGGGGTCTGAAGTGACTCTTGTTGGCAGCACAGCGTTGGCTCAGACGTCTTCTCCTCCTGGAAGGGAGTTTCCGAATCAGTCTTCATGGCCCCGGTGCACCGCCCTCTTTCTCCTGGAAACTCTCCGCAGCTGCGCAGGCTCCAAGACCTGCAAGGGGGTTGCCGTCTAGAATGATCAGGGCCTCCCGATGAGGCATGGTTGGTACGGCCAGTGATCCTGGGAGTAGCGGCTGAGCCTTCTCTTGTGAAACCCTCTTTTGGAAACTTGTGAATTTACATCTGAAAGGAGAAAGGAAAGAACACTGAGCGAAGACTCTGCTTTGGGCCTGGATGGACTGTTCCGGTCACCTCCATCCCTGTTCGGTATCAGATTCTGGAATAGCCTGTAAGTCATGTGCCCCCCCCCCCGCCTCCCCCCCCCCCCCTCCACTCCCGGTCTGGGACGTGTTGGTACTCTTATTGGAGCATTAAGTGACAGCAGTTTGTCTTGTGAAATGCAGTAGCCTAGAAAATAGAAGAACTGGGCCCAGCCTGGTTCTGACATTACCACCTCTCTCTGCTGAGCTTACGCACTCCAGTGTTCTTACCTGGAGAAGCCCAGGGACGGCGGAACCTGGTGGGCTGCCGTCTATGGGGTTGCACAGAGTCGAGCACGACTGAAGCGACTTAGCAGCAGCAGCAGCTGCTGAGCTTTGGGAAAGCCCCTTCCCACTAGGGACTGAAGCCTCCTCTATACAATCAGAGATGGGTTTTTAAACTATGCACCATGGAGCCCTGTGAGGGGAGGGGAACTAGTGGGGCACCCAAACACTCATGCCCAATTCAAGTACAGCAGGACCTCGGATTTTTTATAGAAATTGGACTTTGAGATTTTGGTTGCAAGGAGGGTTTAGCTGTTATGAGAATTTTGTTTGTTTCAAATGTGGAATCTTATTTATCTTACATATATATGATATGTAATTGATGTCCTTTATAATTCTATGTATTTTATTAAATGCATATAAATACATTACTCCGAGAAGGGGTTGGTAGCCTTTTCGTTGTTGTTTTGACTGTGCCCTGTGATATGTGCGTGGCATGTGGGATCTTAGTTTCCTGACCAGGGATCAAACCTGTGCCCCCTGCATTGGAAGTGCGGAGTCTTAACCACTAGACTGCCAGGGAAGTCCCTGTTGCGAATCCCTCTGAAGTGACTGGGCTGGAGGACCTTTACCTCTCAACAGCCAGCCTGATGGGGTGGTTGCGAGCTATGTGAGGTCACCCGGGCACAGCGTCGGTGCCCATCAAGGGAGCCACATTTCTTCTTCCTGGATATGGCTACAGTCCAGGACTCAGAGGCATCCTCCTCCACCTGGAGACTCTCGATGCACAGGCATTTTTTGGCGTGTTTATCTGCCATGTATCTGTTTGAGTTTGGAGGAATGACACTCATGTAGGCCCTGCCCTCCTGGAACTTATCATCCGGAGGCTGAAGCAGACATTAAGCGAATACTTACATACTATACACATGTAAGACAATGCCACGGGGACTTAGAAGGAGAGTATGGACATGTATTCTTTCCTCTCAGGGCTCCTGCTCCTCATGTAATTCCCAGCTCCGAGGATCATACAAGCAGGTCTTTCCCTGGGCTCTGTCTGGTGTGTTCTAGAATGTGACTGCAGCATCCTAAAGGGAGGAGTCCCGCCGCTCCTGTCATCCCACTGAGCTCAGTATCAAACTCGGGTTTGGACATGAGGACAAGGCTCCCTACCCCAGAGGTTCCCGGTCAGCATCAGGGCCCCAGTTTTGAATTCACTATACTCACTGCTGCTGAAACAAGAAGTTGTCTTTTCTGAGGGGAGCGTGGCTTTCCCCAGACTCATGCAGGGTGCTGCATCACTGTGCTTGAGGCTTTGTCTGTTGAGCTCATCCTTCTGCACACCTGGCAATGGTAATTCCACGTGGTCATGTGGGGTGCTCAGAGGAGGTCACAGAGGCCAAAGTGTTTTGCCAACTCTGGAGCGCGCACATGGACCGGCGGCGATGGTTATGGAATGAGGTGTACCTGAATCAGCATCACTAGTCTTCTAAGTTCTCCCCCCTCATAAGCAGGTACTGGATTCAAAATATGTATTTCTTTACAAGTATAAAGTTTACTTTTCCCCATTTATAAGTATAATTCATACACATTATACAAAAGCTTAGGAAATATTGAAGAATATGAAGTAGGAAAAAAATGCCCCAAACACCACTCCCCTCAGATATGATCACAGTTCCAGGGTTTGCCTATGGATGTTTTTACAGAGTTGGACCATAAAGAAGGCTGAGCACTGAAGAACTGATGCTTTTGAACTGTGGTGCTGGAGAAGACTCTTGACAGTCCCTTGGACAGCAGGTGATCAAACCAGTCAATTCTAAAGGAAATAAGCCCTGAATATTCATTGGAAGGACTGATGCTGAAGCTGAAGCTCCAGTACTTTGGCTACCTGATGCAAAGAGCTGACTCATTGGAGAAGACCCTGATGCTAGGAAAGCTTGAGGGCAAGAGGAGAAGGAGGCAACAGAGGATGAGATGGTTGGATGGCATCACCAACTGCGTGGACATGAGTTTGAGCAAAATCTGGGAGATGGTGAAGGACAGGGAAGCCTGGTGTGCTGCAGTTCATGGGGTGGCAGAGTCGGACACAACTTAATGACTGAGCAACAACAATTTTTACATAGTCCATCACATCCTATATGTTATGCATGCTTTTACTTTCTACGTATCATAAGCTGTTTTCTTATGTCACTAAGCTTTAAAAAAAATGGTTGCATAATATTCTATGGATAATTCAGGATTTATTTAACCAATATTCTATTTTTGGGTGTTTAGACTATTTTCAAATTTCTCTACCATAAACACCGCTGTGATGAACATTGTATATAAGACTTTGTTTATATACTCCTAGATTCTTGTGTAACAGTCTTGTCAACAGACTAAGCAGTGTTCTTTAATAAACAGCTCTGTTCTTTTCTAGCTGCCTACCTTGAACAAATTGCTTCACCTCTCTCTGCCTCTGTTTTCAGAACTGCAAAATAATACATTCATTCTGGACAATCAGATACACTTCTTAGAGTTATTATGGGAGTTAAATAAGACCACTTTTCTAGTGTTTAAGTTCTGAAACGGTAAGGGACTTACCTGGTCACAGCTGGGTCCCTGTGCCTAGACAGTGCCTTGCATCTAATAGGGGCTCAGTACTTACTATCATCTTGGAAAAAGGAGCTGACACTTTTAAGATTCTTGTTTTTTATCATGAAATTATTTGGTTGGTCAAAATCCAATGGAATAAAATACATGGAAAACCCTGAATGAACTTTTTGGCCAATCCCATATTCCCAGGGGAAATGTTTTAAAGGCTCCTAGGTATGGATTTCTGGCAAAATATGCCATGAGTTTTTTCCTGCCATTGAACTGCCATGTCTCCCGGTAGGACCGTGCCGCCGCTCACCGCTCAGCTGTGTGTTAGTCCTAGCTTTGCCTGACCTTGACAATAATGCATATTTTTTTTGGTCTGAAATTGCTGATTTTGACCCCCAGTCTTCTCCACTATGATCTTTTGTCCTGGATCATTAAGAAGGATATAATTACAAACTGAAGGCCAGGATGCCTTCTCTCTCTCTTCCCTCTTATACCTGATAGTCTTGGAAACCATGTGTTCCATATGCCTTGGCTAAAGGTGAAAAATAATATGTAACAGACTTTGCATGAGCAAGAAATACACTTTTGTTTTGTAAACCATTGAGATTTAAAGGCGTGTTTGTTGCAGCAGCAGAGCCTATCTTCTCCTGACCAATACCTTATACTATAGTCTTCATTTGTTGACTTTTGTTGAATTCCTACTCTGTGCAAGCCCTGTGCTTTTTGCCTCTATACATTCCCTCTTTTAACCCTCCCAGTGATTCTGAAAAGCAATAATACAGTATAAGTATCCCTGTTTTACAGGTAAGGACACAAGCTTGGAGTGAGAGGGTAATTGACTTGTCCAGTTCTGTAGCAGAGCTGATTGAATTTAGCCTCAGACCCAAAGGCAGGGCTCTTTCTGTGGATTTGTTTATAAAAAATTATAAAAAATCTTTATAAAAAATTAAATTTATTTATTTTTAATTGAAGGATAATTGCTTTACAATATTCTGTTGGTTTCTGCCAAACATCAACATGAATCAGTCATAGGTATACCTAAGGCAGGGTTCTTAAGCACTATCTTTATCGTCTTTAGACAAGTGATTCTCAAACTATGATATACATTCAGGTTTCCCTGAGGTCATATTAAAATAATGGTTCTGACTTGGCAGGTCTGGAGTAGGGTCTGAAAGTTCAGTTCTAACAAACTCCCCGGAATGCTGATGTTGCTAGTCCAAGTATCCCACTGTAAGTATCAAGATTTTAAGCTCTATTGTTTATCAGTTTCGTTACTTAGCCGGTCAGTCTTCACCTCATTTTAGGTTGACATTATTCACTCAAAAGCTGAAGGAAATCTGAGGGCATCTCAGCAGGAGGGGGATGAGCAATATGAGGTCTCCCGAGGCTGGGCAGGGCATTCTTGCCTGGTACCTACCATGCTTCGACAGCTGAAGCTCTTGGGTTTGATTGGGGATCTTGGAGTCATCTGCAGCATCGGGTTTCTCACAGCATTTGCAGCATGAAGAGAAGATCTTTGAGGCCAGGTTTTGGTGAGCTGCTAATATGAAGAAAAAGGAATGGGGGCCCTTGGGATCCAGGGCCTGAATTCCAGATGCCCCGTTGGAAATTCCCTGTGATGGCAGGGACCGGGGGGTGGGGGGGGGTCATATAGGCTCAGCCTCCCCCAAGGTATAATAGTCTTCTCCTTTCCCAAATCTTTTGTAGCTCCTCCATGGAGCTACAGTGGGGAGCATAGTGGTTCTCTTCAAGTCATTTCCCCTGTTTTATACAAAATTTTCTTACCCATGGAAAGGAGTTGAAGCCTCTATTCTTTCAGCATTGCTTGCAGGGCTGCCTTATTGAATCAGCTGATCTTTGAGCCCAGTTCCTTGGGCAGGGCTGTTTCCTAAATAAACATAAGACTGAGGGTGAAAAGTGCTCATGCTCCAGGTCGGACCTCACTGCAGCAAAATGCTGGGCCATGCAGAGATGCACAGAAACGTGTTTGCAGACCTATATTCTATTCTGTTTCTAGGTGTGGGTTCCTTAACTTTCTCGAGCCTCACTTTTATCCTGTGGGAAATGGGAATCACAGTGCCTGCTTTGCAACTGGCAAGGTTTAAACATACACAAAGTGACCTCTGTGGTGCCAGGTACTCAAAGTGCCTAGTCAATGGTCATTCCCTTCATGTAGCTCATTGGCTACAAAATAATTCTGCTGGTCCGGGTCGCAGGAGAATGTGGTGATGAAGCACACTCTTACCAACTTGCTGTGTGGCTTTGAGTAAGTCCCTGCTTCTCTCTTTGTCTCAGGCTCCTCACCAGTAATAAGAGGAAGTTAGGTTGCATGATCACTTCAAGCATCTTCCTAGTTTGGACAGTCCAGAAAAAGGCCTTGTTTTCATCCCAAAGTTTTTTCATTGTGTACCAACTTTTCCAGGTTTCTGGATGCTTCCTGTTCTCCTTTCCCTTTCAGTGGTAAAACCCCCTTGTAGAAAATTCTTCTCATGGTATTGGTTAGATGTCCCTCACAATACTCAGTTCAGTAGATGAGTTGTTTCGTTCGTAGGCATTTCTGTCTCACTTTCTCCACTGTGATACCAAACAAGCCACCCTGAATTATGGCAATAGCTTTCTATTAGTAAAGTGAAAGTGAAAGTTGCTCAGTTGTGTGTGACTCTTTGCGACCCCATGGACTATACAGTCCAAGGAATTCTCCAGGCCAGAATACTGGAGTGGGTAGCCTTTCCCTTCTCCAGGGGATCTTCCTAATCCAGGAATCAAATCCAGGTCTCCTGTATTGCAGGTGGATTCTCTACCAGCTGAGCCACAACTGACTTCTTAATAATGAAGACAAAAATCTTGAACTTCCTTCACATAAGCTATTCAATATGTTGATAGCATCCTTTATATATTGTGGCTAGATACCCTCAACAGACTAAACACATACAGATGTCTCCACTATGTGGGATCCTTGGACCAAGAAGGGTACTTTCTGGGCCCATCTAGACTCCAGTGTTCTTGCCTGGAGAATCCCAGGGATGGCGGAGCCTGGTGGGCTGCTGTCTATGGGGTCGCACAGAGTCGGACACAACTGAAGCGACTTAGCAGCAGCAGCAGCCTCAATCTCTGATAGTCCTTTGGATCTGCTGCCAAGCGAGTTTTCTGTCATAAATTTGAGCTGTGACATATTTCACTGACTCTTTAATGAATTTGTTTTATTTTCTTAGGATTTATAAACAAATGGATGTTAATATGAGGCAATCAGATCTTTTGTTTTGGAGATGCATCATTTAGCAAATACGCTTGCCATTAATACAGATTCTTCTGCTTGCTGTAGTTTCAGTTCTCTTCATCTACTTATATAAACTCTTGCTTCATGGGGTTTTTCTCTGTTCTAGATTACCTCATGTATGTGAGTGTAGAAGGCAGTGCTTCATAGGAGGGAATGGAGGCTTTAAGTCTAGCCAGCCACCCCCTCCCCCTGCCACCCCCCACTACCCCACCAGGCAGCCCTGGGATCTAATGGTTGGAGGTCTGTTAGACTGGTGGTCAGTTTGTAGGAAGGGAATTGCTAAAGTTTTGCCTTGGGTGTCTCCAAACCTTCATAAGCACATGTCTATCTTGTTAAAGGGGCTTCCCTGGTGGCTCAGAGGTTAAAGCAACTATGAATGGTCACTTTTCTCAGCCTGTATTCTGGAATTAGTGATTTCCAGGGCATAGATCATATGAACTCTTTAAGGTTCTCCTTGGCCAAGAAATTCAAGATGCCATGCAAAGTATAAACTTTTGACTAACTGTAGTGTATTCTTTTGGGCTTCGCTGGTAGCTCAGCTGATAAAAGAATCTGCCTGCAATGCAGGAGACCCTGGTTTGATTTCTGGGTTGGGAAGATCCCCTGGAGAAGGGATAGGATACCCACTTCAGTGTTCTTGGGCTTCCCTGGTGGCTTAGATGGTAAAGAATTTTCTTGCAATTGGAGAGACCTGGGTTCAATCCCTGGGTTAGGAAGATCCCCTGGAGGAGGGCATGGCAACAGACTCTAGTATTCTTGCCTTGAAAATCCCCACGGACAGAGGAGCCTGGCCGGCCACAGTCTATGGGGTTGCAGAGAGTCAGACATGACTGAGCGACTAAGCAGAGCACAGTGTATTCTTTCCTGTTTCTCATGGTCTCATCTATATGAAATTGCTGCCTCTTTCCAGAAAAACTCTTGCTTTGTATATATAGTCTCATTCAATGTACTCTGATGTGTTTATCTTAATGACAAAAATTTTGCTAGATGACTTAAAATGACAATGTCCATTATGGCAAACTTTCAGTGTCAAAAATAATAGATTCAAGAGGCACAGTAGAAAAGAGAGAAGACAAAAACTCAGATACTTAATAGAAGGCTTCTTTGATTGATATACTCTGACCCCAGAAAGAAGAAAAAAAATCTTACTCCTTCTCAAACCTGAAACTTACTTCATTTCATCTCTCACTCTTCCTCCACAAAGCATTATCTTTGTGCACATGTTAATAGTGCACAAAGAGTGGTGTCCGACTCTTTGCAACCCCATGGACTGTTGCCCGCCAGGCTCCTCTGTCCATGGAATTCTCCAGGTAAGAAGACGAGTGGGTTGCCATGCCTTCCTCCAGGGGATCTTCCTGACCCAGGGATTGAACCCAGGTCTTCTGCAGTTTGGGCAGATTCTTTACTGTCTGAGCCACCAGGAGAGCCCAGGTTTATCTTTATCACCCACTTAAACTTCTCTTGTTCCTTTCCCTAACTGCCTACATAAACTTTCTTTATGGGGCATTTCTATAGAAATGAACAGTCAACATTGCACAATATTCCTCTAAAACTCCTGTACAAGAAGCTGGGTCCATAGAGGTTGAATTTAAAATCTGATGAGAGCTGAGTTGAGGAGAAATATTTAGAATCATGCCAAATTTCAGAACAGAAAGTTGCAGTCCAGTTCAGGGTTCTGTTATTCAGTTACTATTGCCCTGAATTATCACACTTGTATCAATTAGTTCACTTTATTGTTAACCTTCAACATGGGGGATGGAGAAGGCACTGGCGACCCTCTCCAGTACTCTTGACTGGAAAACCCCATAGACGGAGGAGCCTGGTGGGGCACTGGAGTGGGGTGCCATTGCCTTCTCCACCCAGGTGGCACTAGTGGTAGAAAACTCGCCTGCCAACGCAGGAGACATAAGAAATGCAGGTTCGACTGCTGGGTTGGGAAAGTCCCCTGAAGAAAGAAATGGCTACCCACTCCAGTATTCTTGCCTGGAGACTCCCATGGACAGCGTAGCCTGGTGGGCTACAGTTCATGAAGTCACAAAGAATTGGACACAACTGAAACAACTTAGCACACATGCATAATTCCTAAAAGAGTCAAGGGCTTGAGAAGTGTAGAAACAGAAAATATGCCACATAAAATTATTTCAGAAGCTATTAAAAAAAGAATAAAACTTTTCTCTTAAGGGAAAGGTAGTTTGGACAAAGATTCAGAATTGCAAACAAAACCAAGATGAATCAATAGGAGACTGAATAAACTTCAGGACATTCTGGGGTAAACCAACAGCTTAAGCGAAACTTTTCTTTTCTTCTTGCAAAGGACTTAGACCTGAAATGTGGACTTCGAGACAATAAATTGGAATGAGAAATGTCAACGTAGATCTCCAAGTTATTTTCAAATAGTCCTAAAATATTAACTAGAAATCAAAATGACTTAAGACCTCCTAGATAAAACAGTTGGTTTCTGAAATAAAAACAGGACCAAAATTTCCTCTGTTCTTAGGGAATATGGATTCTATGGATGAAGATACTTGCATATACTTTGAGCAGAAAGACCATTAGAAGAACTCATGTTCCATTATGGCCAAAGGTCAAATGTCCAGACTTGTCTAGTGATGCCATTCTAAGGAGCCTTAGCACTCAACACCTGCCTGTTCTTCCTCTAAACTTGCAAATAAAGTTGATGAAAGTGGACAATGATACTGCTTGACTGGTGACATGGTTTATTTCTTGTAGGAACGTCAGAGTCTTCAATGCTAACTGCGACTGTTTTTCTTTTTTTGATGACTACATGGACCTTTCCAAGTGTCCAGTTCCCCGGTAACCTCCGTGGACTTACACAGTGTTGGAAAGGAAAAAACGTCTTTATGGGGTTATCAATACCCTAGACTTTTGAGGACAGTGAGCCCTCCAAAGGAGGTGGACAACACAAAGTGCTCATTTTCCTTCACGTTTACTGACATGGTACAAAACAGCTCACACCCTGCTGCTGCAGCTAAGTCGCTTCAGTCGTGTCCGACTCTGTGCGACCCCATAGATGGCAGCCCACCAGGCTCCCCCATCCCTGGGATTCTCCAGGCAAGAACACTGGAGTGGGTTGCCATTTCCTTCTCCAACGCATGAAAGTAGAAAGTGAAAATGAAGTCGCTCAGTCGTGTCCAACTCCTAGCGACCCCATGGAATGCAGCCCACTAGGCTCCTCCAGCCATGGGATTTTCCAGGCAAGAGAACTGGAGTGGGTTGCCATTGCCTTCTCTGCTCACACCCTAGGGCACAAACCACCAATTGAAAATCCATAGCTCACAGGTTTGAATTGTCTTAGTCATCCATTGCCTCTTGTCCAGAGAGTTGAATACTTCTATGCAGCAACTGGCCCGACATATGGTTCTGCAGATAATTTAAGGACAGAAACAAGAAGACATCAGGCTGGTTGATGCTCAAACTGAACACCAGATCCCTGTAAGTGGAAAACTGGAACTGCGTCTTCAAGGAAAGTCAGTAACAGTGGTGAAGATCTGTACAATCCCCAAGAGTATCTCCTGCAATTTTGGTTTGCTGCTGCTGCTGCTAAGTCGCTTCAGTCGTGTCCGACTCTGTGCGACCCCATAGATGGCAGCTCACCAGGCTCCCCCATCCCTGGGATTCTCCAGGCAAGAACACTGGAGTGGGTTGCCATTTCCTTCTCCAATGCATGAAGTGAAAAGTGAAAGTGAAGTCGCTCAGTCATGTCCGACTCTTAGCGACCCCATAGACGGCAGCCTACCAGGCTCCTCTGCCCGTGGAATTTTCCAGGCAAGAG
Organism: Bubalus kerabau; assembly: GCF_029407905.1. NCBI lineage: Eukaryota > Metazoa > Chordata > Mammalia > Artiodactyla > Bovidae > Bubalus > Bubalus kerabau. The sequence goes on from NC_073627.1 coordinate 173,648,586, forward strand.
TACTGGAGTGGGTTGCCATTGCCTTCTCCGGCAATTTTGGTTTAGGAAGGGCCCAAAGGGGGAGTTCCTACACTTCTAAGTGAAGACCAATTGCTCTGTAACCTTGATAACAGATAATCACCAGGACCTGTTTAAAGCCTTCAATCTGTTAATGAACTTTTACCTCAATGACCATCCTCCTGAAAGGAACAGACCGTAGTTAACACCTTCATGGCCGATGGTCTGCCATCCCTAGGCACTCCTGCCTCTGAAATACCACAAACTCAACGCCTTCACAGACCCTTAAAACACCAGCTATTAGTTTTGCTCAGAGACTTTGTCATCAAAGCGTAGGTCTCCCTTGTGTAACTAAAGTCAGATTTTGTTCCACACATTGAATGGAACAAAATGGAAATCTCTTCTGCTAAAGCAGCTTATACATACCCAGTGTCTTGAGGATCTCTCCGTAGTAGCAGCTCAGCAAAAATTTTCAAATATAGGTTTATCTGAATCTAGCACTGATGATTTTCATATTTTTACTCCCCAGCAGTTCACTGAGGAGACAGGTAGAACCACTTTCTCCTCTAAGTGTTTGTAACTAAGAGTTTTGAACTTTTGAACCCTCTTCAGAAATGGAGAGGATCTTAGGAAGGGCAGTGTAGCACTTACAAGCACATTTTTGGGGGTATAATTCCTAAGAACTCACTACTTATTAGCTATGAAATTTAAAAGAATTTAACTTTCCTGAACCTCTGTTTTCATGTTTGTAAGCTGGGAATGATAATAGTATCTACCCTTGAATGTGGTCTTGAGGATTAAATAGTGATGGGAAGTGCTTAGCACAGCTGTCTGGCACATTGGAAAGGCTCAGTAATTGTAAAAGCTGAATCTGATGAAAATGTGGGCTTGATTTGGCTTGGTGGGCTGGGTGTGGTGTTTCTTGCACTGCCAATGCCCTCCTCTAGATGGAAGCAGGAGCTAAAGAAAAGGGCCCTCAGGTTACCCACCCCGCCACCCCCGCCCCTCCCTGCTGTGACTGTGAACTTCAGGTCTCCAGTGACCCTGGAGCACTTTGACCAGAACAGGAAGGATTGATGAGGTCACACTTCTGTGATGAGGAAGACTTCTGGAGCTGGAGGAGCCCTTGGTGGGGGGTGGCGGGGGGTCATTCAACACAGGTGGGGAGGCTGGGACCCAGAGAGAGAAGCAGTGGGATCATGGTAAGAGAGATGGCCTCTGCTTCCTGGAGCAAAGTGAAAAGGTGTGATGGAGACGATGTCCCTTTAAATAGAGAAAAAAATGCCCCTCCTGCTCTCAGACCTAACTCTTGAGCCTCACTCACCTGCAGCTGGCAGAGCAGAGATGGGGCTGTCTGTGATGTCACAGAGCCTGGGAACCAGGGAATGTTGGGGACAGAGGAGTTTGGGCTGATGGTCAGTGCAGGAAGGGCGAAGGGTGTCTGCTGATCCTCTCTCTAGTGGTCCTTCCCTCCGTCCACAATGCCATGCTGTCCTTTGGGGCACTTGGGATGGAAGTCTTGGTGCCTCTTGTGAAAGCTTCTTGAGGATGGCTGGGCAGAAGGGGGCAGCAGAGCACTGGATGCAGAAGACCTGGATCCAGGTTCTGTTTCATACCCAGCTGGGTGGTAACCTCAGGCAAATGTACTTTGCATCTCGGTTGTAAAATGGCAATAATTATTATTTAATTGGAAATTATAGTTTTAGGATTAAATGGGATCAGGTAAACATTTAACATGGTGCCTAGGTATAGTAAACATTCAAGAAATGGTTGTTGTTAATGATAGGTGCAAAAATAAAGTGGCATTCTCTTCCCAATCTATCTTCTAGGAAAAGGCATATTTTATATTTGAGTCCTGAGAGAAATCTCTCACCTTTGGGGGGCACTCTCAATTCTTTTATTTGGGACAACCAAGTTCTATTTGGGGAAGCCAAATTAGGTTGAAATGTTCTCAATCAGTGCTATCTTTTGATGCTTCTGGAAGCCACCTGAAACAAAAGGAACAGAAAGGAGCAAAGATTCCGCCCAGTTTTTGGTGTCCTGGTGGAGGGGTGGCTGGACGTTGTTATGGGAGTGGGAGGTGCCCTAACTGAAACAGACTTTTAAACCTCATTTGTAAAGAAATACTCCTAAGTATAGTAATGTTGACGGTTCTCAACTCTGGCTGTAAGTGAGATTCATCTGAGATATTTTTAAAATGTAGAAACACCCTGGGGCTTAATTCCAGAGGAATTAGAATCCTGGTTGGGGGTGGGGAGGGATGGAGCAGCGGGTGGACCCTGGCATAAGTATTTTTAAAAAGCTTTCCAGGTGATTCTCAAATGTAATCAAGACTGAGAACTACTAAATTACGTTGTGGAGATTGTTTGTTATACACGTAAGTGGTGATTCTTGCAAAGGCTGCAGAAGTTTTAAAAATGTCAAGCTTGGGAATTCCCTGGTGATCAGGTAGTTAAGACACTGAGCTTTCATTGCAGGGGTTGCGGGTTCAGTCTCCAGCGAGGAACTAAGATCTCACCCGCTGTGCAGAGTGGCCAAAAGAACAATGCCACGCCCAGTGCCCACTTTACAGGCCAAAAAAATCACTATTTCTGGGCAATGGGAATTTTAAAAACTCCCCAGATAATTTCTCCCCACCACCCTTTAAAAAATTGAGATATAATTGACATATAAGTTTGTATAAGTTTGAGATGTACAACAGTGTTGGTTTGATATATTTATCTACCACAATATGATTACTAGGATATGTTAGCTAACACATTTATCACTTCACATAATTATTTCCTTTTCCTGTTGAGAACAATTAAGATGTAGCCTCTTACCAACCTTGAGATTTATAATATAGTATGACTTTAAAGTTGCAGCCAGCATCAAAACTACTGACTTACAGAACAAATTTTAAAAACCTAACTTTTGTTGATGCTTGTATAAATGTATCTTTTAGCTTTTCAAGGACAGTATTATTGATGGGGTCAAAAGGATTATTTTTAAAATAGCTTAGAAATGAAGACAGTATACTCTGGAAACCTCTGTTAGATGAAAATTTTATGAAAATTTTAAGGATACTAATGTTAGAGATATGTGAGAAGCATTTGAATGAAATCATTTCAGAAAACGGGAGAATGAGAATAGCAGTATTTCCAAGTTAATAGATTTTATGTTATATGCCATTGTATATAAACATCCTATATTGAATCCTTGTATTGAATTGGGCAAAATTTCATTTGGGTTTTTCCATAAGACATTAAATAAATGCTTGGTTTTTTCACCCATAGCACTAAATGTTGATATATTCGAGTTGCCCAAAAGACTTAAAAAAATCTTTGCACGGAGAAATTGGGAGATTGTCTTCTGTTTGGGATGGTTTATCGTTCAAGAATATATGGTATGGTTGCTTCTTTCCTCTTGGATCTGAGGTAGGAGTCTAATCAGCAGGCTCCTGTACTACTTCCTGGTCCAGGTAGAGAATAATGAACTCTTGAACTAAGGCAATGGCCTAAGATGAATGAGTGGATTTTGAACCTGATGATTCCAGAGGGTATGGCCTCTGGAGTTGGGCTGCCTGCATGAGAAGCCTGCCATGGTAACTTACCCCTCTCATCCTCAGTTCTTTTACCTTTAAAATGGGAATTATAAGAGTGTTCATGTGAGTACTGCCTTAGACCATTCATGGAATGTTGTAAGTATATAGTTGTTCCTCTGTATCTGAGGGAGGATTGTCTCCAGGACACCCAAGGGTACCAAATCTGAGGATGCTGAAGTCCTTATATAAAATGGTGTGCTGCTGCTACTGCTAAGTCGCGTCAGTCGTGTCCGACTCTGTGCGACCCCATAGACAGCAGCCCACCAGGCTCCCCGGTCCCTGGGATTCTCCAGGCAAGAACACTGGAGTGGGTTGCCATTTCCTTTTCCAATGCGTGAAAGTGAAAAGTGAAAGTGAAGTCACTCGGTTGTGTCTGACTCTTAGCGACCCCGTGGACTGTAGCCTTCCAGGCTCCTCCATCCATGGGATTTTCCAGGCAAGAGTACTGGAGTGGGGTGCCATTGCCTTCTCCAAAAATGGTGTAGTATTTGCATATAATCTAAACACATCCTCCTGTATACTTTAAATCATTTCTAGATTACTTGTAATACCCAACACAATGTAAATGCCATGTAAATAGTTGCTAGAGAGTGACAAATTCAAGTTTTGCTTTTTGGAACTTTACAGATTTTTTTTTTTTCTTCTCTTTTTCTATTATGGTTGCTTGAATCTGTGGATGTGAAACCCTTGGATATGGAAGGCCAACTGTAGTGCCTGGTAGAGAAGAAGCATTCAATAAATGTGGCCTGTTCTTATTATTATTGGATATGGAGAGTGAAGGTTGAGTCTGGGCTGATGGTGTCACAGCTGTGGATGTGGAATTAGAGAATTCAGGAAGACTATATTTTGGATAAGGATAAATTTAGGTTTTAAAACTTTATTTTGAAATAATTACAAATTCACAGGAAGTTGCAAAGAAAAGAGCAGAGTTTCCATGGATCCTTTACTCAGACTCTCCCAATGTTAACATCTAGTATTACTAATGATATCAAAACTGGGAAATTAACATTGGTGCAATCCACTAAGCTCATTTGATGTTCACCAGTTTTGTATATACTCATACGTGTATGTATGTATACAGCTATGGCTAAGTCACTTCAGTCGTGTCCGACTCTGTGCGACCCCATAGACAGCAGCCCACCAGGCTTCCGCCCATGGGATTTTCCAGGCAAGAGTACTGGAGTGGGGTGCCATTGCCTTCTCCAATGTATGTATACAGCTGCATGCAATTTTACCACATGCGGCTTCATGTAACTGCCACCACAACCAAGACATAACTACCACCACGACCAAGTTCCTTTGTGCTGCTTCTTTATAGACACGATACTCCCTCTCCCCACCATCTCTAACTCCTGGAAACAACTGATCTGTGCCCCATTTCTAGAATTATGTCATTTCATGAGTTTTCACAAATGGAAACACAGAGTATGCACGTATCTTTGTTAGTTTTTTTTTCACTCAGCATAATTTCCTTGAGATTCATCTAAGTTTTAGCATGTATCAATAGTTTATTCCTTTTCATTGCTGACTCATAATGCACAGTGTGAATGTGCCACAGTTTGTTAAGCAGTCACCAACTGAGAAACATTTGAGTGGTTTCTAGTTCTTGGCCATTACAAGCGAAACTACTGTCAACATTCATAAACTAGTTTCCAGGTGAAGGTACGTTTTTTTACTTCTGTGGGGTAAATGCCCAAGAGCACAATTTCTGGATTGTATGGTAAATCCATTTTTAGTTCTACAAGTAAGTGTCCAATTGTTACCAACTTTCCCAAGTTGGTCCCCAAACAAGGGTCCTCCTGCCTCCAATAGAATGAGACTGATTTGAGTTCAGAAGCAAAGGAAAGGTCCCCCTTGCCACCACACCTCAGGCATGGCATGTAGGATCTTAGTTCCCTGACCAGGGATCAAATGAGTGCTGGTGCTTCCTGCAGTGGAAGCATGGGTTTTTAGCCACCGAGCCACCAGGAACGTCTGTGAAAGTTTTATTCTTTGATCAAAGAATGCCTGCACTTCCACTTCAGGGGGTGCAGGTCCCATCCCGATCAGGGAACTAAAATCCTGCATGCCATGGTGGCCAAAAAATAAACAACAACAGCAATAACAACAACAGCAGACGTGCCAGCTCCCGCTCGGGAGTCCATGCTCTCTGCAGCCCCTCAGGCCATCAGGACGCGCTGCTTTGTAGGGAATCGCTCCTCTGTTGGGGAGGGTCCAGCACAGCTTTACTGCGCAGGCTCCAGATCGCGGCGCCAGGCACAGCCTCTCTGCGCACGGCTCATTGCCGCCATCTTGAATTGCAGTGCCGTGTGCAGTGCTTCTGCACGCGGCCCCGAGCTGCAGTGTTAGGTGCCGCCATGGTTTCTCACTAGGAATTCTGCTGTAAAGTGCCCCGTGGAGGCCTCTGTCAGTGGTAGCTTGTGAGAAAGTAAAGCTCCATGAAGCTCAAAGGAAAAGGAAAAAAGGTTAGATTTTATTTTGTTACCCAGATTCTATTTTTATTTCTTGGGAATTGTGAATGGGCTTTGCTGGTGACCAAATGATTTTCCAGAGAGACTGTGTCAGTTTATATTTCTCGCCTCTTCTCCAGGGTTTCCCCCCCGACCCCCCCACTTTTTAAATTTTAGCCATTCTAATAGGTGTGACCTGGTATCTCATTGTGCTTTTAATGTTCATTTTCTTAATAGCTACTAATGTTGAACATCTTTTCACATGCTTGTTAGTCACCCACATATCCTCTTTGGTGAAATGTCTTCATGTTCTTTACCCACTTTCTGATTGGATCATTTTTTAAAATTCAGTTTTCAAAGTGATAGCTTATTGAGATATAATTCATATGCAACAAAATTTGTTCTTCTATGATGTACAAGTCAGTAGTTTCATTATGTTCACAGAACTGGGCAACATTGTCTAATTTTCAATATTTGCATCACCCCGAAAGGAAACTCCATACCCATGAGCTGTCACTCTCCATCCCTCCTACTTTGCAGCCCCTGGCAACTGCTAATCTGCTTTCTGTCTCTATGGATTTACCTATCCAGGACATTTCATATAAATTAAATCATATAATGTGATTTATCTTTTTAAGGTTCGTCCAGATTGTGACATGTATCAGTTCCTCATTTCTTTGTGTTGTCAAATAATATTCCATTGTAAGGATATACCACATTTGTTTACTTGTCTATTGATGACATTTTGGTTGTCTCCAATTTTTGGCTCTATGGAAAATATTGCCACGAATATATGCAAGTTATTTTTTTCTGTGGACATGTGTTTTCTTTTCTCTTGGGTATATATACCTGGAAGTGAATTTGTCGAGTCATATAGTAAATTAGTTTTAACCTTTTAGAAATAGCCAAACTGTTTCCAAAGTGGTGCTACTCTCAGCAGTGTATGAAGATTTCATTTGCTTTACATTCTCAACACACTTGTTATTGTCTTTTTTTTTTTTTTAATTTTAACCATCTTAGTGAGTATAAATAGTACCTCATAGTTTTGATTTGTGTCCTAATGACTAACCATATTGAACATCTTTTCATGTATGTATTGGCCCTTTGTATATCTTGTTTGTAGATATGTCTCTTAAGCCCCTTTACCCATTTAAAAATGGGATTACCTTTTTATGGTTGAATTTTAAGAGCTATTTACATATCCTGGATATTAGACCATTGTCAGATATATGGTTGGCAAATATTTCTTGCATTCTGTTGATTGTCTTTTCACATTCTTGATGGTGTCCTTTGAAGCACAAAATTTTAAATTTTGATAAAGTTCACTTAACCAGTTTTTCTTTTGTTGCTTATGTTTTTTTTAAATATAAATTTATTTATTTTAATTGGAGGTTAATTACTTTACAATATTGTATTGGTCTTGCCATGCATCAACATGAATCTGCCACGGGTATACACGTATCCCCCATCCTGAACCCCCCTCCCACCCCCCTGTACCATCCCTCTGGGTCATCCCAGTGCACCAGCCCTGAGCATCCTGTATCATGCATCAAACCTGGACTGGCGATTCGTTTCATATATGATATTATACATGTTTCAATGCCATTCTCCCAAATCATCCCACCCTCTCCCTCTCCCACAGAGTCCAAAAGACTGTTCTATACATCTGTGTCTCTTTTGCTGTCTCACATACAGGGTTATCGTTACCATCTTTCTAAATTCCATATATATGTGTTAGTATACTGTATTGGTGTTTTTCTTTCTGGCTTACTTCACTCTGTATAATAGGCTCCAGTTTCATCTACCTCATTAGAACTCATTCAAATGTATTCTTTTTAATGGCTGAGTAATACTCCATTGTGTATATGTACCACAGCGTTCTTATCCATTCATCTGCTGATGGACATCTAGGTTGCTTCCATGTCCTGGCTATTATAAACAGTGCTGCGATGAACATTGGGGTACATGTGTCTCTTTAAATTCTGGTTTCCTCGGTGTGTATGCCCAATAGTGGGATTGCTGGGTCATAAGGCAGTTCTATTTCCAGTTTTTTAAGGAATCTCCACACTGTTCTCCATAGTGGCTGTACTAGTTTGCATTCCCACCAGCAGTATAAGAGGGTTCCCTTTTCTCCACACCCTCTCCAGCATTTATTGCTTGTAGACTTTTGGATTGCAGCCATTCTGACTGGTGTGAAATGGTACCTCATTGTGGTTTTGATTTGCATTTCTCTGATAATGAGTGATGTTGAGCATCTTTTCATGTGTTTGTTAGCCATCTGTATGTCTTCATTTTACGTTTTTGATGTCATATTTAATCAATTACCTAACCTAAGGTCATAAGGATTTACTCTCATATTTTCTTCTAAGAATTGTATAGTTTTAACTCTTACATGTAGATCTTTGATCCATTTTGAGTCTCAGCTAGATGTTACCCACTCTGTAATGCCTACGGAAAGTTGACAATCTCCCTTTAATAACAAAAAGAAAATGGCACCCTCAGAGTTTTTGCAGGTGACAGCATCATACCAGAATCTCAGCCCATTATTATGTTTTTATTCAACTTTTTATGTTGACTTATCCTCTTATGGTACATTTGTTTTAGTGTAAAATAATGAGATGGCTTAAAGAAAAATATAACGAAATACTAGATAATAGGCAGATCCAACAATGATATGTGAATAAATGGAGTCTAGGAAATACTGATTTGATGTACATCATGATGTCTGTGGCCTATATAATAAATATTAAGAAATGGATTTATGTTTATTTTCTAAGCATCTTGTAGAAGGGCATCATTTTAGATGTAAACTCATCTCTTGCCTGTACTATTTGAGCCCAAAATTGGGCTTATTCTTTCAAAATATTTGGGCTTCTCAATTTCCAGGAATCTCAACCCCTAGACTTCTTTCAAAGCCCCAAGGTGATGGTCACAAATAAACTCCTTTTGTGGCTCTTACATAATTGTTACTTCGGAACCTTTTGGAAAAATCCTCCTCTGTAATCTCACATTCTAAAAATAGGCTTGACTTTTGTATTGCTTCTAAATAAAAACATATTTTTCGATTACACTGGGGACAAAGAAAAAAAATTTCCAGTATCGCTTTGAGACTTGTGGGAAAACAGAGAGACTCAAAGTTTCACTGTTCTCAGTGAAGGTTTTGGCACTGAAATTTTGTCATGTTGGCTGACTTCTGAGTGCAGTGGGGGTGGGGATGGAGGAAGGGTAAACATTGTCACCAGTCATTTAATATGTCACTTATTACTCAGATCTGACACTAAATGCAAAGGCTGTGGCAGGAAGATGAAGCTCGCATCACTGTACATGCTGTGGTCCAGGAGAACATCTTTGAAATGCTACGGTTTCTCTGAGTAATGCCTGAATCATCTCTTTATTACACTGAAACTTCACAGTGACACTATTTGCTGTGGAGCAGAACCCGAGGGCTTCCTTCTGGGGCTTCTTGGGCAGTGACTGAAAAGGACTGGCTTCCAAAGAGGCGATGCATACTCCTACACATGTCCCTCCCACCTGAGCGCAGCCCACGGGACAGTGCTACAGTGTAGGCCAGTTCTCGAGAACTCCCTCTTAGTGCTGAATTTTGTTCTTCTTCCTCTTTTGAAACAGTGGCTAGAAAAGAAGGAGCCATAGGCAGCATAGGGTGGCGTCTAATCCAGGGTTAAAATGTGGGCTTTCCCTATTCATTCAAGGGTGTTTTCCTTTTGTACCAAGTCATTTGCTAAGTCCATGGTCTGAAAGATTACTTACCCTTATGTGGATTCAGCTTTTTGCCTTTCCACTCATGGCAAGTCATTCACCTTCTTTGAGTCTCGTTTGCTCATCTCTGAAATGGGACCCACAATTCCCACCTTGCCCAAGGCAAAAAGAATGAGCTTCTATAAAATTGCTTGTTGAACCGCGCCGTGTGGTGTATTTTGGAAGGACACTGTACATTCCCCAAGGTCTTACCAGGCTGCCTTTATGTGGCCACCCACCTCTCTGTGCTCTCTTCTTGAGCTTTTGTGCTCACAAAGCACCAGTGTGCTTACAGAGCACCTGATCCAGAAGGTGATGGAGTAACTTAATGGATGATAAAGGCAAGCTTGAGACCTCACCTTTTCCCTACCCCCCGATTTCTGAATATCAGTGTTGTTTATTGTGTCTCTTTATAGTACAGATCCCAGCAGAGTGCCATTTATACATGGAGGATGGTGTATAAATACACTTTAATAGCATTTGAGTAAGAAACTATATGGGGCTTCGCCGGTGGCTCAGTGGTAAAGAATCTATCTGCCAGTGCAGAAGCTGCAGGAGACATAGGTTGGATCCCTAGGTCAGGAAGATCCCCTGAAGGAGGAATTGGCAACCACTCCAGTGTTCTTGCCTGGGAAATCCAATGGACAGAGGAGCCTGAAAGGCCACAGTTCATGGAGTCACAAAGAGTTGGACATGACAGCATGCATGCACACAAGAAACTATGTTTATTGTTGCCTTGACGCTTGAAAGAAACAGAGGAGACGTCAAAAAATGTATAGTGTCAAGCAGTAGGGGGATAGAAAAGAAGAATGTTACAAGACAAAGAACAAAGTCTTATGGAGAAGAACATTAAAAGAGTTGAGAAAGAGAGATTCAGGGTTTCTAAATCAGCGGATTTGGACAGTCTACTGGTGTATCCACATACCTTCTTCCAGTATTTTCTCTGGTCTACTCTTGGGCAAAGTTGCACCATTAGAAGTGACAATACATCTGTGTGTAACATACAGCAACTCTTCCATTTCTAACACCTGACCACCTGAACTCCATCAGGTGTCTCTTCAACTAGAGAAATTAGAGGTTGCTCCTTATAAAGAAAGATTGGAAAATATCAACTTAAGACTCTATCCTTTTCATGGTGGTTTTTCGGTTAGCCTTATAACTGATTTCAGCACAGTTTGCCAACTCCCCAGGCATATGGAGATTAGTAGGCTTATTTTGGAAGAAGAGGTTCTTACACCTGTCAGATGGAAGAGGCTTTTACTGTAAGATTTGAAAGCTTTATGATATTGTCCTAACCCAGAGGGAAGTGGATAGTTTCTTTCATCACAGAATTGTAAGGCTTTAAAAGATGTGAAGAAGACCTTAATTAGACTCTGAGCAAAGGTTTACTGTCTCTTTATAAAGTGCATATCAGTTCAGTTCAGTTCAGTCACTTAGTCGTGTCTGACTCTTTGCAACCCCATGAATTGCAGCATGCCAGGCCTCCCTGTCCATCACCATTTGATGGTGGTAAATTAAAATATGTTTGTTCTCTCTTCCCGCTCTAAACAGTGTCACATAAATGTTTCCTGGCTGGGTTTTGAATATCTAACTGCTCCTGTCTCAAATCCTTTTGGATCGTATAGCTTCCTTGCCCTGGATATGGGGCAGGAGTTGAGTGGTATAAATTGATCTTTGTTCTCTGACCACTACTAGGTGCCTGAGGGTTATAGCTAAGGTCAGACTTAGAAGCTTCTAGGCTCCCGAGAAAGCCACTTCTATGTAACTTGGAAAGCAGCAATGAGAGCGCTCAGGTAAATCTCCCTCTTTATCCAACACGGGTTTATATTTGGCATTTGTCCTTTTGTTCACTAAGTGCTTTCAGACCCAAGAGGAAATGTCACCCAGGTTTATAAATAGATATATTTATAAATATATATTTAAATATATTTATATAGCTATTTATAAATGGATGGCTAACCTGAGGATGGAAGGCCAAGCTGTTCAGAATCTTCAGTCTGTGATTCAGGAAAGGGAAGAGGCAGAAAGAGGTTAAGAGGCCATGCAGACCAACTCTCTCCCTTGCCCTCATTCTATAGACAGGAGCACTAAGGCCTGAAGAAGGAAAGAATTTTCCCAAGTTTATAAGTTGAGCTCTTCCTGGCTGAACCGTGGATCAAACTAGGTCTGTTTGAGCCAAAACCTGTTTGGACTTGCAGCAGAAACTACCAATTGGTTTCCAGTTTCCATCTGCTGCTTTCCCCTTATTAACAGAACCTCCAGTTTGTGGCTGAGCATATAACTTTCTGGAATAAAGATTTATTTTTTAGTGTTCTTTGCAGTAGAGTAGTCAAGTAGTCAAGAAACTAAGTTCTGGCCAATAACACATCCTGTACATCTTCTGGAAACATTTCTTTGTTCTTCCTCCACCTTACTGGTTGTACTGTGGAAGTGATGCTGGAGCTTGAGCAGCTTATCTTGGATGATGAGGTGAAAGCCATGTGTTGAGCATGGGGGAACATCCAGATAGCAGAACCCTGGATGCCTAACTTTACTGAACACTATACCAGCCCTGAAATGCCCATCCCTGGCCTTTTTATATGACTGAATTGTTTTTTAATATTTCATTTGCATCTGGAGCTAATCTTTACTGATACTCTACTACCTCATTCTGCCTCCATATAAATTTTCTTGTTGTTAGAGGATAAAAGTTAGGTCTTGGGAGTTCTGCAGGGGGATGGTGAGGCAAGATTGTCCTACACGAAGAAAGAGATATTCTGTGTATCTATTTCAGAAGCTGGGATCCCTATGAGGGAGGACCATGACTGAATTTTTTCTGTGATTCAGGATTCAGTATAGGACATAGAAGACACTGGTAAATGTTGTTGGATCTTATATCAGTTATTTGTTGCCAAAATAATGCTGAGTAACAAATAACCATAAAACCCTGGCATCTTATGACAATGACTATTGCTCATATGTCTGGGTGGTCAGCTAGGCACCTCTACTGAACTTGGCTGGAGCTAATCACACATCTGGGGGAACTGGCTGGCTACTGGATGATCTAGGGTGGCCATGGCTGGGACAACTGGCTTGACTTGGCTCTGCTTCACATGCCTGTTATATCCTACCTAGCTAGCCTGTGCCAATCGAAGAGGCCACAAATGAAGAGTAGAACATTCAGGTAATTTTTCTTGCCTCTGCTTATGTCTCATCTACTAACATCCCATTGGCCAAAGCAAATCCCGTGGCTGGACCCAGAGAGAGAGTGAGAAGAAGCTTGACTGTTACACGGCAAAAGCACTGGTACAGCATGAACCGAGAACCAGGGCTTTAGTGGATCCAGTGTGCTGCAGGTGGATGACTGGATGGATGGAGGGATAGGTGGAAAGGGGGAGAAAAAGAGGCCGATGGGATCGGAAGTTCTGTTCACTGAGTCCAAAATACAAGGGCAAGGGAGGCACTGGGGGGCAGTTTTTCAAGTCTCTGAGGTTAGCCGCTCTGGGTTTGGAGACTGCCCATGGCACACGGGGTCTGGACCTTTGGCACAGACCCACGCTGAGGGGTGTTTATATTATGACTTACATCTGTGCTGGGGAATCTTTGCTTCTGAGTGAGTAATTATGAAAGGCTTCAGAAGCTTCACCCGGTGCTTGGGAAGAGTCTATTTTGGAGACAAGACACTTTCAGAGAGAACTAATTCATAACACGAAGACTGTTGTGTTGTGGCCTGAGAACTGAACTGGGAAGCAAGGGGCCTTAGTTTCAGTCCTGCCTCTGCCAAGTCAGGGAAGAAAAACACCATAAATATGAGCTTCTCTTGGGCAACTTCTAAGTATTATAGTACTTAAGATAAAAGGCTTAAAAAAAAAAAAAAAGTTTCAAAGAATACATTTTCCCCCAGTCTTCATGGTTGTTTGAGTTCCTATAAATAATATTATTTAGGATGAGGAAAATTCTCTAGTGCTAATAAATTTGATAATTTAGTTTTCTGTTATATATTGAGTTGGCCATAAGGTTCATTCAGGTTTTGCTGTAACATTTTTGGAAAAACCTGAACATCCTTTGTGGCCAACCCATATATTGAAGATCCTTTTTCATTTGTTGTTTCAAATGCATTCAAAATCTTAGATATTTAAATGCTTTTTAATATATTTTAATATCAGGATGGGGAACACATGTATACCTGTGGCGGATTCATTTTGATATTTGGCAAAACTAATACAATTATGTAAAGTTTAAAAATAAAATTAAAAAAAAATTTAATTTTAAATATTAAATATTTTAAATATTTTAATATTTTAAAATTTAAATATTAAAATAATTTAAAATAATAAATATCTAAATATTAGATATTAAATATTTATATGCCATAAAATGATGACTAGGGTAAACATTAAATCATAAAGTGTTGGGTAGTATGAAAATTAAACATTACTAATATGGAAATCAATATCGATTCTAAACTTCATAACAGTTGATGAGAGATATTTAGTAGCAAATGTAACCGAGTGTTCCTCAAAGATGGGGAAAAAATTCAGGCGGTTTTGACAGTGGTAGGATGAGCAATTCACTTGGTCATTTTCCTTCTGTTTGAGAAATGAAAGTGATTCTGGCAATTTTCCAAAATCTTCAACACAAAATAAATGCTTTATTTGCTTACTCAGCTTAAATGAAAGGAAAATTAGCTCCAATTCCTTGGCAACTGCAGATCCTGCTGGCTTTTCAGGGTCAGTGACAAGAGCAGCAAAGAAGGTCACTTTGTAAGGGGCTGAATTCTGGAGGCCTGAGTCAGGTCTTTCTGATCCTCCTTTTGATCCTTCCCCTACCTTGAAATTCCAGGGCATCATGAGGCCTGGAAGGGGAAAGAGATTTGCCTATGTGAGTTTCAGAGGGCCACTAGGAATACTGGATCCTCATGTTGGTTCTCGTCATGTTCCCTAAGATCATGTTCTTCCATCCTACACAGTTTGTGTCTCTTTAAATGGTGACTTGCCGGTTCCCAGATGCACAAATTCAAAACGTGTTTCTCTGCTTTCAGAAGAGAACAAACAATGTTATATAATGTTGCCCTAGAGGAACGAGAAGCAATAGCTATTTCATTTCCTCATTACTTGAGTGCAGGGGTCCAGCCCCGGTGGATCCAGGGGTTTCGAAGGGGGAGAGGGCTTCGGCGATCAGGAAACAACAGCTTACTTAAATGTTAATTAAAGATATAAAGAGTGGTTAAATAAGGATAGCTCAGTGAGGAAATTCAGTGGAGAAAAGAGGCTGAATAATTTAGCCAGAAGGTGAGAGAAAGAATGACATGGGGAGACCAGGCTTCGGTGAACAAGGCCCACACTTTATTTTCCAAAGTAGTTTTTATACCTTAAGTTATGCATAGAGGATAATGGGGGAAGGGGTAGAGTCATGCAGTTAGCCAGGCTTTCTTCCTGCAAACTTAATCATATGCAAAAGTTTAGGTGATTTGCATCATCTTCTGGCCCGGAGGCCTGTTAACATTTTAAGAAACTTATTTTTCTCTAAAGGTGATTATTCTAAAGTCAGGCGCCACCCTCCAAAAGCATTAGATAAAGTTGCATTCCTATAGGGCAAAGGTGTGGTGGGCTACAACAAGAAAAAGAATTAACTCAAGGGTCCAAGGTTACAAATATTAAAGCTACTACTTACACCAATTATATTAATCAATACACTGCCAGGGACACAGCAGGTAAGGGATATGGAAACTTAGCAGCAAACATTGGCCCAGCAAGTGAAAAACCCTTCACCAATACAATTTCTAATCAATCTTGTAACTGTTCAAAGGAATCTGTATTTAGACAGTTTAGAACATCTCATGCCTCTCACAGTTGGGAGGCTCTGAACAATCACATGTGGCCGGAAAAACCTATTCAGGTAGGCTAGAGGACTTCCAAAGGAGTTTGTAGGTTGAAACACTGTCACACCCAGGAATTATTAACTGGAGCTGTAAGTTAACTCTTTTTTCAGAGAGAGGTAGTGGAGTACTGCCCCCGTAAAGTCACGATGTAGGTGAGAGCACAAAGTAGTAAAGTAGGCAGGCTCTGGATATGGGGGTAGATGCTTGAGAATTTCCAGGGGGACTCCTGAGGCTCGATCCTGCCTTTGCATATGTCGAGCCTCCTTCCTCATGACCTTTGCCATGGGTGGAGGTCCTCACGCCAGCTCCCAACACTTGAGCATACTCAGCCTAAACCCCACAAGTTTGTTAAGTAGATCCAGGGCCCTTCTCAATCCTTTTTATCCCTTTCCTCCTTGGCTTGCACTGAAATATAGAAGAAATGCCTTCTTTTTCCTGGTGCGTGTGATTTCACTTCGTTAGGAGTTCAGGATAGGCAGGAGGTTGAAGGCACCAGCACCAGGCACTGACAGCTGTGAGATGCAAGGGCTCCCAGGGCCATCTCACATTTCCCTCAGTCAGAAGCCATATAGATCTTAGAAGGGCTTCTGCTCCTGCCACTTTGATTCATGTGGCCTGTGTGCAGAATGATGGCTGCAGTACAGGAGATGGTCTTGAGATTTATCTGCTGATCCCTTGAGTCAAAACCTTGCTGCTGGAGTCTTACTTCTTTAGAGAGCAGCAACAGTCACCACCTCCCTTGCTGACACTGGCCAGGGTTCAGCATGCCTCTGGTATCAAGATTCATAGCTACTTGTTTATATTTTCCGTTGTTCCAAATAGGATGAAAATGACCACCTCCAGACTATTGGCTTGGAAGGCACCCGGGGTCCTAGAGTTTTGAGTGAGTCTTCAGAGACCCTAAAATCCCATGGCTTTCTCACTGGAGTCTGTAGAGTCATTTTCCCTTCTCTGACCTCAGTTTCCCTGCCATCAAAATTGATATCTGTGTAGAGATCACCCCAGGGAATTAAGGAAAAGCTGAGCAGAAAGAACCCTGACTGCTTACATAGGCTTCAGACAGAGCACTTCCATTCTTAATTATTTCATAAATTGAGGATACATTTGAGTTGGTGTTTAAACAAAGGGCTCTGCTATTGCAAACGAGGTTTGAGCACTTCCTCACCTCTTTTACAAATCCCTGCTTGACATCTGAGAACGTCTGTTTTAAGTGCTCCCAGGGACAAGTTGGGTGGCAGTAGGGAAACATACTTCCACAAACTCTCTATTGTCTTTAATACCTCAGCAGTGAGCAGACTTTTGCAGTATTTTTTTTTTTTTTTTGTCCTCTTTCATGTGAATACTTTCTTCATATCTCTGATTGTTAGCCCTGAATTGAACCCCTGAATCCTCCTGACTAGTGATTAGCTTTGGGAGTGGGTTCATCTGATCCAGACACTGTTGTATGAACTGGGTGTCACACTGTCAATTTATAGCATGTATAAATAAAAAAGCTGTCCATTTGCCTGTTATTATATGATATGAAAATACTGATTGAACTTAAAGATTTTGCCTTGGATGGAATAACCTAAGTTTCTGTGTCTGTATTAATTTTTTTTTTTTTTTTTGCTTGATAATGCTGCATAATAACTAATCCCACCTACTTACCCTCATATCAGTGATTTATGATAACATGTATTTTTCTTACTCAGATTTTCTGGTCAGGAAAATGTGTTTCTACTGGGCTTAGCTTGGATCAGCAGAGCTTGGCTCTAAGATGCGGGTCAGCTCAGACTTAACCTCACATATCTGCACTTTAAGACCTGAACGGAAGGGACAGAAACTACTCGGGGGAAACTTTTATTATGGCAAAGAGCAGGAGTACAGGAGAGGCGAGCAGAAGCACGTGATGCCTCTTAAAGTCATTGTCAGAACTTGCAGTTTGTCACTCCCACCCATGTCCCACCGGCCAAAACAAGTCTTATGGCTGAGTCCAGTGTTGGTGGGCTTGGATATACACTTTATCCCTTCTATTCAAAGAGAATTCAGTAGATTGCCAACTCACAAGGCAAAAAGGAGATGTAGTCCTTTTTACAGGGCAGGAAAGAACTGGGAATAGTAATTCAGTCTACTACAGTATTCTTGCCCGGAAAATTCCATGAACAGAGGAGCCTGGCATGTTGTACAGTCCATGGGGTTGAGAAGAGTCAGATACAACTGAGTGACTGTGCATAGACAGACTACTGCAGAGGTTTATGTTAAATTCACTTAGTGGGGGGCACTGGGGAGCAGTTGAAAGATACAGTCATTCACCTCCCAGAGGAGTTAAAATGGAATTACAGTGAGATCCCATGTAATGCTAACCTTTACAGTCTGTCCCATAAAGACGGCAAGCAGTGGTTTCAAACATGAGCTCCACGTTGAAAATCACAGTGATAAGCAGGTAGATAAGTATAGGTACTGATTTTCAGGTGAGCTGTTTCCCACCGCATGGCATCTCTACGCACTTCTGGATTGGTAGCACCAAGTCCCAACTGAATCCGCACTCAATCTATGAACTTTGGCTTTTCAAAAAAAAAAAAAATCTAAATTCTTGTAAGGATGGCAGCTCTCATGAGTTTTATGTCCATTTGTCTTATTTTCATTCTCAGGGTTCTAGATTTGACTGTTTCTGTCACTTTCATATTCTGCCTACAGTAATGCTACTCAACGTAGGAGAAAAGGCAGTGAAAATAGAATTCAGACAAAGATAGGAAATCGAAAGTGACCAGTCTACCTGCAGCACTCATGCAGACACGATAAACAAAGGTCCTCTCTCCTGCTGAGCTCACGGGCACCCTCAGTCTAGTAACAAAGAGCTCCACGAAGTCACTGCCTATATGTCTGCCTGGCAGGAAAAGGATTTGGCGTCTTTCCCTAAAAGGAAAGGCCCATGATGCCTCAGACGGCATTTGTCCTGAGAGATTGCCACGGAGAGAGGCAGAGAGGTGGAATGAAAAGAGCTTTGATGTACGAGGGACACAGGTTCTAGCCCCAGCCCTGTAGGTGACCTTCTGTGTGACCTTAGGCAAATGGTTTCCCCTGCTCTCACCTCAGTTTCCCCATTGCTCATTGATACCTGTGATGAAAGTCGTGGGTTTTAGTCCTGACTCAGCTGCATGGCCCCAGTCAACTCATCTGGGCTTTCACAATCCTATTTTTCTCATCTGGTAAAGTAGGGTCAAATGTTCTTCAATAACTAGGACAAGAAAGTGACCTGTCAATTCCGAAGTGTCAGAGGAACGTGAAGGGCTTTCATCCAAGGGGCTACTTGATCAGTCCTCGAAGAGCCAGGATTCTTCTTGCAGTGGTTTTTTTCACTTGACCTGGTAGAGGAGGGAGAGGACGGGGTCCCAGAAGCTTTGAGGGTCCCTTCCTGCCTGACCTGGATGCTTTTGCAAACTTTTCTCTCCTTGTTACATGCTAGTGAGTGTGCTTGTTGGAAAAAAACAAAACAAAAACCCCACCGCTTTCTAGCCTGGGCCTCTTCTGAATCTCTCTGCAGAGAGAAATCAGGGATGCCCTGAAATTGAGAATGTGGCAGAGAACTGAGACCAAATTGCTCACAGCAGGGTTATGTGACGGATGCTCAGTCATATCAGGACCCAGGAGATGCGCAGAGCCCTGCCCTGCGGGCTGTTTGAAGGTCACACCGACTCGGCCCTGCTGGGAAACGAACTCAGTGTGTCTGTTTGCGGGTTGTCTATGCTGAAGGCACAGTTCGCTGGGGCTCTGCCTCCTCTATTCCTACTCCTGCCCGACCGTCTCTACCTGCCACCCTCAGGCCTCTGCCCCAGAGCCCCTCCTGGTGAATTTTCAACTTAAATTATTTTTGAACTGTCCTCCTCTTTGCTGTATTTTCCTCAAAATTTGTTATAAAGGGGCCAACATGGCACTGGAAATGCAGCTGTGGCCTGATACCGGTCCAGTCTAATTGAATCTGGGCCAGAAAGAAGCTCCTGACTCATTTCAGGGGAGAAGCTTTGGTCTTTGTTTTGTTGCCACCCTCTGGGAGAGTGAAAGCAGAGTGGCCCCTGTGACTGTCCTTGAGTCACAGGACCACTCAGGACAGTGAGGAGAACGGTTTCTGTGGAGCACTGGCTATGAGGCATTTTTTCCTATGTAAACCTCACAGCCCACAGCACAGGGAGGGAGGTATTATTACTCCTGTTTTGCAGATGTGACTCAGGGAGGAAAAGAACATATCTATGGGAAAATGAGTAGCCCCTTGGCACCTCCTTTTTCAGCCTCTCTGCCTTAAAAAGTGTATGCTGTGGAGAAGAATAAGGTGTTATTCCATTCTGTTCTGTGTCTTTAGAAAAAACCCTTTTCTCTCCAGGCTTCCGTTTATGCTTCTGTAAAATACAGTCCTTGACATTCGACCTCTTTGAGCTCAAGAATGCTATTTTCCATGCCCTCTCAGCACTTCCCTCAATTCTCCTTAGCTCCAGAGCAGACTGGATAACTTCCTGGGATGTTGGCATCCATTTCAAGGAGTGGTCCCACAGACAGGTGTGGATCCAGTATTTAAAGTGATAGAGGTACCTGCCCAGATGTTGTAGGGAAGATGGTGGATGGCTGTGACGTGGACTGAAAAGATTCCTAGATGTCGTCAGTGGAAAACTAGGTGTTTCTATGGGGCTGTTGTGATTTTCATTGCCTCTGAGCTACTTCCGAACTCTGTAAGTTGTAGATAACAGAGCAATGCAAATGGTTCATGTTCACAGATACCCAAGTGATTTTTTTTCCAGTGGAAGAACAACTGGCTTGGCACACCCCTGTGGAATAAGCCATTTGAGCATCTATTTGTAGTTTCATTTCAAAACTTCTTATTGTTTGTGTATATGTGATTCTTTAAACATCTTACTGGTTCCCTTGCTAATTAATGACCTAAATAAAATCTCTGATACACATTTATTTTATATTTCTATGAAGGTCATGATTATATCCAATTTTAAGTAAACTATCTTTTAACAATATATGGCAGCTGCAACACAAATCTGTTCAGCATTGTTGATGGGTAAAGGGTTGAAGGTGTAGGTATATAAACCTTTGTACTTGCAGGCTAGAGGCTGTTTTTCTGGTCCAAACTATTTCCTATAAAACTCTGGCCCCCTGAGTTTTTCTTTTTGCATTTCCTGCAAAGGGACCCATTCTTCCTGACTCCCTACTTCAAAGCTACTCTAGAGGCTTGCTAACCTACTACCTACTTCTTTGTTTGGATTTGACCTGTCATGACTGGGGGATGATAGAAATACTTCCCCTGGAACAGAGATGAGGACTAGGTTAGGCTGTGTATGTCTGAGGGTACTGATCTGCAGTCATTTCGGGTACCAATTGAGCTGGCCACTCAAGGGATCCATGTCTTGTGCCTGCCCCAAGTTTGTTCATGAGAATTGGGCTATCTAAGCTCCAGGCCACCCCTCTCCCTGCATCAGGCCCTTAGCAAGGTTGGTGGAACTCTCTGCCATTAGAGGTGAAATCGGGGCCTGAAGAGCTGACCAGACCTGGATGCGAGGTGCTTCTCAGACCAGGTGACAGGACCTTCTAAAGCCTCCAGTCTTTCTAGGAATGACCTCCTCCAAGATTTCCTCACCAGCACTTTCCTATTGACTATATGTTATTTCCATCCATTTTGAGCCGAGCCCTAGAATAGCTCCTTGAGCTAGGCTGGAAGAGTTTGATTGTTCCCCACTTGATATATGTAAGATATGAACTTCAGAGAGAGGAAGTGACTTGCTGAAGGTGAGTGTGGTAGGGAAAACCCAAGCCCGGACAAGGCAGGCCCCAGACCACTGTCTTGACACTTCATTTTGACGCTAGGTGTCCAGCTTTCCCGAGCCTTAGCTGTCTTAGACTTTTGTGTCTTTGACCAAAGAGACAGTCTGAGTGAGGGAGGGGAGGACTCTCTTCCACCCTTCCCTTCTGCTTGGGATATTCCTCTACCCTGGCGTTAGCTACTTAACTGTTCTTTGAGATGCAAATAAGATAGGGTTGATGGATTGAATATTATCCCCTAGGCAGTGGAGGCTCTGGGGCTGTCCTAGTCTCTCTCTGGAAGTATCAGTTAGAATGCTTTTGGCCCCAGTCAGGTGGCCTTAGTGGTAAAGAAGCCGACTGCCTATGCAGGAGATGTAAGAGATGCAGATTCAGTCCTAGTGTTGGGAAGATCCCCTGGAGGAGGGCGTGGCAAACCACTCCAGTATTCTTGCCTAGAGAATCCCAGGGACAGAGGAGCCTGGTGGGCTACAGTCCATAGGGTCGCAAAGAGTTGGACACGGCTGAAGCAACTTAGCACGCATGCATGCATCAGAAAACTCAATTTACATTAACTTAAAAACTAGAGATTTCTCTAGAATAATGAGCAGCTTGGAGATAGATGGCTCAGCATCAGAGTCAAAGCTCCCATGATTCTGTAGTCTTAACTGTCCAATAAGGTAGCCTCCAGCTACGTGTGGCTATTTAAGTTTAGATTAATTAAAATTTAATAAAAGTTAAAAAGAATGCAGTTCCTCAGTCATCCTAGCAACATTTCAAGTGGTTGGTGCCTACTGCATTGGGCTAGTACAGGCACAGAACATTTCCGTCAACGCAGAAAGTTCTGTTGGATGGCAGTGGGATGTTCCCTGCAGTCTAGGAGCGCATGGACAAAGAGAGGAGAAAGGTAGGACATGATGGTGCTGCCGCGTTTTTCCTTTTGTCAAGAATGAAACTTTTCCAGAATTCCCACAAGACTTCTGTCAGTGTCTTCCTGACAATGCCTAGGGCCCTTCCCAGCTGCCAGGGGATTTTCTGATAGCAAGAAGAAGGGGGCACGATGTTGGGCAGGCTTATCTTTTCCTGGTTACATCTCCTCTGAGATCCTGTCTCTGCTTAATGTGTTCTAAGTCCTTGGGTTGCTTCTGTGTATGTTGACACATACACAAAGTCTACCTCACTTTCCCTAGCACCTCTTCTTCAATTTGCACAAAAAACAGCAATACAGATGCTCATAGAAGTCAACTCTAGCAGAGCCCAGGGACTTGAAGGGACCTTAGATCCTATTTATGCAAATCACTTAGCACTAACACTGGGCATTCTTGGTTTTACCAGTTGGTATGTGTATCACACTGTCATGCTATCCTGTTTTTCCCCTCTATGTACCCATCATTAGGAGCACCATCTCTTAGGCCATCTGATTCGCCTCCTTTTACTAAGTAGAGCAATTTAGGCTGATAATACTTGCCACGTGGCCTGGTGGTGGGGTGGGGGTCTCCCTTTGCACAATAAAAAATGCTGCAAAGCAATGGCAGTCTTCTTTATCCTTCCTCCCCCCAGCCTCTTGCCTTTTCACTAGTGCTAGAGAACCAGGAAAAGGTTTTTAAATTGTCCATCTATTCCTTTCTCTCTCCCTACCAGCTTTGCCAGACTAAAGATGTATCTTCATGCTGATGGAAATAATTTCTCCTCTCTTTGCAAGGCAGAAACAACCACAGCTAGTTTTGATTTTAAATAACATTTGTTCTTCTATTGCACTCATCCACAGCATTGTTCATTATTGAATGTTGAAAATACAATTAGCCAAGCATTTTGGTTAAGAAGTAGAGATTGAGATTTTTTAAGAACCAGAATAAAATAATCTTAATTCTGGAGGCAGAATGGCCCATAAATCAGATCTGAGTATCAGTGACAGTCCTGACGGTTGAGTAACCTTGGACAAATATACTTAAACTAGGTGGTTGGATGAATCAGCAATCCATGGACCATGGTCTTCAAGCCAAATTCTGCCATTTCAGAATGGAAACACTGTTTTTAGCTCAGGAGCTTGTTATAAAATAAAGAAGATTGGATGTGACCTACTAAGCCTAACATATATACTTGACCCTTTACAGGAAAAGTTCACCCTACCCTGGATTAGATGGCCTCTGAGAATTTTTCCTACTCTCAAGGTCTGAATGTCTGGGATCTTGGTAGCTTAGGTGATTCAACATGTGTTAAGTCCAAGATTTCGTGGGGCTCAATGACAGTGTTTTCCGTCACCTCTGGGGTCTTTCCATTCCGTATCAAAAAGGAAAATGGGAGGGGCATGACTAATTAGGGGCTGGGGCTGGAAGTCCCAGAGGATGACTTTACGGTAAACCTGCTGACGTGGTGCCTGAAGAGAGATTTCCCTCAGCAGGTGAGCAGCAGGCGTGTACGTCAGATACTGGAAACTGTGGGGCAGAACATTCTGGCTTTCTAGCCACAGCCAGGCCTGCCCATCTGTAACAGGTGTCAGCAGCTCTGACTGCTGTCAGCTGGACAGCTCTGGCACCAAGCTGTGTGTGTGTGTGGGGAAGGTCAGAGGTGGGGGAGTCACGGTGGGAGAACTGAGTCACAGTCACTGCCCCACAAGGCCCCGAGGTCTTGAATTCCACTCTGGTAAGGACTTTGTAACGGGGACTGCTACCCTCAGCCTTTCTCTCTCTGAGGTCTGGGAAACCTGCCCCTTAGTGCAGGGTTTTGAAGGAACCCAAGTCTTCACTCCTGTTCATCCTCAGGGAGACCGCGTGCCAGTCACTTAACTTCACTGAGGCTCAGTTTCTCAGTAGTTAGAGGGCGCTAATGAACCCCAATCTACAGAGCTTCTTGGGCTGTTGAGAGGGCAAAAGGAGACGTTACCTGGGAAAACGGTTACAAGCGCGAAAGTACAAGGCCCCAAAGGTTCAAGGGGAGCTTTCTCTTAAAACTGTGGTTGTTGAACCCTTACTGTGTGCCTGGCACTTGGGTAAGCTCTTTACATGGTTTATCCATTTAACCCTCAAAACGACCCTCTGGGACATGTACTGCTAACGCCATGGGACACTATACTATCCCTGTTTATGGAGAAGGTGACGCTGGATCACGTGCCTGTGAAGCTCCAGCGCTGGGACTCAGTCCCAGGTGTGAGTGAGCAATTTCCTTGTTCATAACCACTTTTCAAGATCTGGAAAGACAGGAACTTCTAGAATTGACACTTTTAAGTAGCTCTGAGGAGTCCTCATTCCATTCGTGAGAATGGCCAAAATCACTTTAGACTGGCCTATTTTTTGTCTCAGAATTTTATTTTGGCTTCTGACAAATCACATGGATGATTGCCCTTATTAAAGCTCTCAGTTGGAGTATTTATACTCTTTAGTAACTTTAGAGAAAAGAAGAAACACAGTGTTCTCTGGAAACAAACACCCAAAAATCTCATCCCCAAATAAAATAATAATAACAATGAAAAACCAGTTAAGGTGAAATTTCAATGTTTGAATGAATTTTGTGCCATTAGAAGTTTCAAAATTCTTTGATTTTTATCTTACCTCTCCCACCGCTAATTCTTTTCTTTTCTGCTTGCATTCTGGATAATTTTGAGATGGAAACATTTTAGAGTTACAGATATCCAGTCATATCTGAATAATTATTATCCTTTTATGGAGTCATGCTACAGAGTTTTCTAACCACTTCTATTTCCAATAAATCAGTTGAATTTTACAGACACCTTCTGAGTTCTGGAAAGCATGATGTCTATCGTCCATGAGAGGAAGCAGAGGCGCAGGGAGCTTAAGTGACTTACCTAGAATCACACACCTACTCCATAGCAGAGGCAGAATTTCTAAGACTTACCATGTCTGCCCACCTCTGGACAGGCAGCCTACCCTGATTTCATCGTGTATTCAGCCACTGCCGATATTGGCTGTGTGTGTGTGCTTAGTCGCTCAGTCATGTCTGACTCTTTGCGACCCCATGGACTGTGGCCCACCAGGCTCCTCTGTCCATGGGGATTCTCCAGGCCAGAATACTGGAGTGGGTTGCCATGCCCTTCTCCAGGGGATCTTCCCACTCCAGGGATTGAACCCAGGGCTCCCACATTGCAGGCAGATTCTTTACTCTCTGAGCCACCAGGGAAGCCCAACGATACTGGGTTTGGTAGCTATCCCTTCTCCAGGGGATCTTCCTGACCTAGGAATTGATCTGGGGTCTCCTGCATTGTAGGCGGATTCTTTACCATCTGAGCTACCCAAATATTGGCTGATTGTGCTTTAATTACATTTCCTCATTAAATTCATCACATTAATTTATTAAATTTATTTTTATTATTATACTATAATATTATAGTATTATACTATATAGATTATAATATGCCATAATATGCTATGCATATCATAGTACATTATTATATATATATATAAAACAGTATTATATCATTATCATGATATATGATTATAATGTGTGATTGTGATATTTATAATATTTATTAAATTCATCACAATTATAGTGTATTATTATGCTGTATATGTCATAGTATTATAGTATACTTTTATACTATATTATATATATTTAGAATATTTATATTTTAAAATTTATTACATTAATTTATTAAATTCATTGCATTTTATTAATTTCATCATTAAATTAATTAACTACCTCATTAAATTCATTACGTTGATTCATGACAATCCTACAAAATAGATATTTATTATCATTGGAGTTTTTCAAATGAGGAAACCAAGACTTAGAGAGGTGAGTATTTGTTCAAGTTTACTCAGCCAAATAAAAGAAGAGGCAGGATTTGAATCCAGCTCTGCCTGACTCCAGAACCACTCTTGCCACCTGTCTTCTCTGCCATCATTGGCACAGCCAGAGAAGGTTTAAAGGAGGCAGAAGGGAGACTATAGGATATCTCCAAAACCCACTGGGATTTTATCTGGCCCTTGGGAGAGCCCACGAGTGCCTCTGGTGAGTGACCTTAATGTAAGTCTGGTGGTGAGCCAGCAAGGTGTGTCCTGGCCTCCCTGGGAGGAAATGGGTCTGTACAAAGGCAGCCGAGAGAATGGTCTAAAAGCAGCAGCAAGTCTTGTCAGGTTGGGCAGGTGAACTTTGTACCTGTCTGGATGTCTCCTCTCTTTCTCTTTTCTAGCTAAGGATTCAGGAGTTCATAACATTTATTAAAGCTCTCTTAGATATCTTGAGTTCCCTGCAAGTGTGTATGATGCCCATTTTACAGAGGAGGAAACAGGCTGAGAGGTGTCCTATGACTTACTTGAGATCACACAGCTGGAAGGGCTGAGCTGGGATTTACACCTAGGTCTCTCTGGCATTAAGACTGTCCACTTGCTGCCTTTGTCTGTCTTTTCATTCAGTCCTGGACCCCTTCTTTTTCAAGAAGCACTCTCTGCTATATTTCTAATCTCATTTGTCCTCAGGCCCAGCTTCTGGAGAAGTCCATGCTGGGCCTAAGCGAGAGAAAGCAATTCCCAGAGACTCAGATGCTGCCCCTGTGTATGCGCTCTACTGGGTCAGCGAGCTCCTGTCTTCCAGTCCTTATTCCCTTAATAACAATTTGAGTGACTGGGAGGCTGTCCCCAGGAGGATTAATAGTAGCTCACAGATGCCCAGCTCTTCACGCTCATGTTTGTTCCTCATTTGAACTGGGAAGGCTCAAATAGTTCATGAATGTCGCCCACTTCCTGGGTTCCTGGGTCCTGCTCTAAGCTTGGCCAACAATCTTTTTGTGACCCTGGCTCCATACCTTCCCTTTCTGAACCTCAGCTTTTCCATCTGCAAGTGAAAGAGATCCTTGGAAAGCTGTGTGTGTGCTTAGCCGCTCAGTCATGTCCAACTCTTTGTGACCCCATGGACTGTAGCCCTCCAGGCTCCTCTGTCCATGGGGATTCTCCAGGCAGGAATACTGGAGTGGGTTGCCATGCTCTCCTCCAAGGTATCTTCCCAACCCAGGGATAGAACCCAGGTCTCCGGCATTGCAGGTGGATTCTCTACCATCTGAGCCACCAGGGAAGCCCCCTTAGAATGCTGCCAAGGGACAAATCTGAGGCCTTTGGCTTCTATGTAAAATTGTCTCCTTTGTTTTTAAAATTTTGATCTATGCTAAACAACTTTTATTTAATCTTACAGAAATAACCAAACAACAACTCTCTCAAAACTTGTTTTTACATTTTCTGTTTTTGTGGGGAGGTCATGTTTTTCTTCTTGTAATGTGAACTTTGCCCAAATCTAATTGATGATTTTTCTCTACTCCACCTCCAAGAAATGGAATTTAGCTTTGAGATGACTACTTCCAACCCAGCACAAAGTCTTCCTGTTGTAATCAAAGTCATAAGCTGAGCCCCTCACAGCACGTCAGGCTGATGACACATTTTCCGTCCAGGGACCATATCTATTTCTGTCACCAACCTCATCCCTCTCCCTTTCACTGAGAGCTCAATTCTTAGGCAATTGCTAGAGCTTGTTTTAAGGAGATGCCCTGACTGCAGAGTTTACTTTTTGAATCAGCTTTGGGAACTGCAGCCTAGAGAGAAAGATTGCTTCCTTTGCTTAGCTAAATGTTTTTGCTTTTCCCTTTATGGTTGTTTCATGAGCTTCTTTTACCCATCACTATCCCACCCTCACCTCTGTGCTCACTGGAAGCATGGGTCTAGGATGGCAAACAGGACATGAAACCTGGAATAGTGTCTTACCAGGCTGCAAGGAGAGCTGCAAGGGCAGGAGGCTCTGGCTCCATTCTCGGCACTCTGTCCCTCAGGGCTGCACGGCATCTCCCGGCCAGGTTGGGGATATTTTTCCTCATCACCTGTGAAGTATCATAAATCAGCTGCCCCTGCTCTATGTTTAGCTGAGTTCTGGAGGTTTGCAGAGAAGTCTGAAGGTCTGCTTTTTGTCCTCAGGGGTGAACTGTTGAGGCAAGTAGATTTGATTGGAAAAAGTTCAGAGTTGATTAACATTGGTCTGAGGCCGTACTGAAAGTACCAACATGATGCCTACCCCGCCCACGAGTTCTGGGCTGCAGGCTCTTCCGGGTTTGTGTAACCACTTGGGGCTTTGCAAAACAGCAAATTTCGCTATTTGGTCTTTGGAGGCTACACGATAGCCTGGTAAATACCACTTTCATAGTGTCACTGCTTTGCTCAAGAATACCCAGTAATTCCTCATAATAGTTTTCTACTTGTGTGTAACAAAATTACCCCTAAACCCAGCGGGCGAAAAATTTGGGAGCAGCTTAGCTGGATGATTCTGGCTTCAAGAGGGTGTGACCTCATGTCTCAGCAGAGGAGACAGATTCATTAACACATATGAATGTTATGATTTGCGTTACCAGCTTTGAGTATAAACACAGTCACAAGAAATTATTAGGAAATGTATTTTAAAAGCAAAAAGCCCTAAAGAATCTTGTAAGATGGATGTACTCTACCTATCCTAAGAAACAAACATTTCCAATCCTGTAGAAACTCCTGGGTATACCTTGCAGGTCCTTGCTAAGTTGCTTTGGTCACGTCCGACTCTTTGTGACCCATGGACTGTAAGCCCGCCAGGCTCCTCTGTCCATGGGATTCTTCAGGCAAGAATACTGGAGTAGGTTGCCATTTCCTCCTCCAGGGAATCTTCCCAACTCAGGGATCGAACCCCTCTTGTGTTTCCTGCATTGGCAGGTGGATTCTTTACCACTAGTGCCACCTGGGCATACCTTTCCTGTTGCATATTCCCACCATCTCTTCATCCAAATGGTAACTGATTCCTTGAATGAAGTCTTTATCAGCCCCCATCAGTTCTCCTATACTTTTACTGCACCAGTGTGCATATCTAAGTGATGTGTAGCATTGTTTTGCAGACTTTTAAATTACACTGAGTTTTATCATAGTGCATGTGCTTTTCTGCAAGGTGTTTTATTCATCCAACACCCTACAGGTGAATACCCTCGTTCATCCAGTTTTTGCTGCTGTATAGTGTTACACGGCGTGGCCATACTGTAACTTTTATTCATGCTGTTGTTGATGGATACCTGAGTTTTTATAATTTCTTTCAAATTAATTGCCAGAGCTCTCCCTGCCACAATTAACAGAATGTTCCCTATCACCCCCTTGAGATCCTATGATACCCCCCAAAATGGATATGAATCTTAGTGACTTTCTTAAGCTTAAGGGATAAGCTCTTTTCAAGATCTGAATCTGTCCATTGGCTGCCTTTGCCTCAGTTCAGTTCAGTCGCTCAGTTGTGTCCAACTCTCTGCAACCCCATGGACTGCAGCATGCCAGGCTTCCTTGTCCATCACCAACTCCCGGAGCTTGCTCAAACTCATGTCCACTCATCACTAACTCAATGGAAGTATGAGCCATGCTGTCTAGGGCCACCAAGACGGATGGGTTATGGTGGAGAGTTCTGACAAAGTGTGGTCCACTGGAGAAGGGAATGGCAAACCTTTTCAGTATTCTTGCCCTGAGAACCCCATGAACATTATGAAAAGGCAAACAGATAGGACACTGAAAGATGAACTCCACAGGTTGGTAGGTGCCCAATATGCTATTGGAGAAGAGTGGAGAAACAACTCCAGAAAGAATGAAGAGACAGAGCCAAAGCCAGCCCAGTTGTGGATGTGACTGGTGATGGAAGTAAAGTCCAATGCTGTAAAGAACAATATTGCATAGGAACCCAGAATGTTAGGTCCATGAATCAAGGTAAATTAGAAGTGGTCAAACAGGAGATGGCAAGAGTGAACATCGGCATTTTAGGAATCAGTGAACTAAAATGGACTGGAACGGGCGAATTTAATTCAGATGGCCATTATATCTGCCCTTGCTTTCTGGTAGTTAGATGGTGTCAATGCTCAAAACTTGTTCCTTGTAGTCCTTGGTGTCCTTAATCCTCAATATGGTAGCATCTGCAGGAGAAGAGCTGAGCAGGTAAGTGGCCTTACCTGGCCTCACACCTGGAGTGTGAGCCTGGGCCACTGCTAGTTCTGTACACAAGGCTGTTTCTGCAGCAAGCCATGGGGACAAAGACCCTCACCAGCCCTGAGAGCACAGATATAGATAAACTGATCAGTAACCATGGCTATAGTCACCTTTTGAGGTTGGAATTTTCCTGCTGAGGCCTCTAGAAGCACAACCTTTTGTACATCTGTATGTGTGTGTGCTCAGTCATGTCTGACTCTTTGTGATCCTGTGGATTGTAGCCCGCCAGGCTTCTCTAGCTATGGGATTTCCCAGGCAAGAATACTGGAGTGGGTTGCCATTTCTCCCTCCAGGGGATCTTCCTGACCCAAGGATGGAACCCCATCTCCTATACCTCCTGCCTTGGCAGACAGGTAGATTCTTTACCACTGCGCCTCATGGGGAGCCCACAGCCCTTTGTTGGTCTGCATTAACAGGAGACACATCTTCAGTTTTAAACATCAGTCTCTTAGCCTCTGTGTTTTAGTTTCTCATGTGTCAAGAGTGCATTATCCCATGCAATACAGAAAATCACACTGATTGCTCAGCTGGAAATACCCTCATCTAGTAGGGGCCCCAGCCCTGACATGCCCTCCTGCTTCCCAAGGGCATTGACTCTTCTCTGGGCTTCCCTTTTGAGAGGCCCCTTACCTCCGGCATGGCCAGAATGCTGCTCTTGGAATGAGAGGACCCGGTGTAGGCCCCACCCCATCCATCTTCCAGCTGTGTGACCTTTTCAATATCATTGAACCTCTCTGAAACTCATCCTCCCTATATATCAGCAAAGGGAAACTCACTTCTCCTGGCAGAAAACTGCTGTGAGGCAAAATAAGACCACAAACTTGAAAGGGCTTGAGAGGCTGCAGTCGGTGGGGTGAGGGTGTGGGGGGAGTCTCTCCAGCTTTGGAGCAGCACATTCTGTTGTTGAACAACTCTGGCATTGCAAACGTGTGAATCGGTTCTGGCTTCCCCAGAGCAGGCTCTCGACAGCCTTTTGTGATTTCTAAGACTGCTCATAGTCCAAACATCCTACCCTATCCCTAGTCTCCTCTTCTCTAGAAAATCTTCCCCAGTTCCTTCGAAAATTATATTATGGGACACAGTTTTCCTAAAACAAAAGGAAGTTGTTGAATATAAACTGCTTGTAGAAGTAATAAAAAGCCATATAGTTCTAGAGTGATATCATTGTTAATAAGATCCTTTATTGTTATCACTATGATGAGAATGAAAACCTCCTCTATTGGGGGCAGAGGTCACTGATGACTTTCATGCCCCTAAATACCTTTCAGGCCTCATCTGACCTGATTCTCACCTGGCCACATTTCTTAACACGTACTCTTTCCTTGACTGCCAAGGGGGACACTTTTTCTCAGCGTCTTGCTATTTCTTCTTTAGACCTGCCCTTGTAATACTCAAGGATAGGTCTTTGACCCTCTATTCTCTTCCCTCCTCACACCATCCCTGGAAGTTCACCCCTGCTCATCTATTCCAATGGCTTCAATTCCCGCTCATGGGCTAATGATGTCCAAGGCCATCTAGTCCATATTTCTCTCCTGACCACCAGCCCTATAGCCCCAACTACCTGTTAAACATCTCAGTTTGGATGTCTTGTGGGCACGTCAATCTCCTTGAGTCCTCCTTGAGTCCTTTCCCTGACCCTGGACTGTCTTGTGATACACAGTGTAAGTTAACCACCATCCACTCAGTTGCCCAAGCCAGAAACCTAGGAATCACTCATGACTTCTTTCTTGCCTTTTATCCCACACGTAAAGAATTACGAAGTCCTATCAACACCATCTCCATTCCCAGCACCACTACCTCTGTCTAGGAGTTGACAGCTCATTTATTGCAATAGCGCTTTATCTAGTTTCTCAGTCTCTGGGATTCCCCATTTCTAATTCAGTTTCTACACTAGCCAAAGAGATCTTTCTAAAGCCGGATCAGATCACAGGGATTTCTGTTAGATGGTTCACACCACTCCCACTGGCCCTTGTATCCTAACACCTGCCACCACAACCTGACCTCTGGGGACACCATGGAAGGAAGGGGAAGCATGGAGGCACTTAAGAACTAGTCTAAATCTGTGGGAAGCTCCGGGGAGGACGTCCTGATTTGGCACGTGGAGGGAATATGAGCCAGAGGCAGACGGGGATGGGAAGCCTTGTCACACAGATGTGACTTCTGCTCTTTCCTCTCTCCCACTCATTGCCTCAGGGTCCCAGCGCCTGCCTGCTACAACTTGGCTGTGACGCGGAGAACTGTGGGGGCACCTCGGTTTCCCCTGCAGCTGATGCCAAGAAGAAGAAACGAGAAGTTGTTTTCCCCTGAATTTATATGTTAAAGTGCTAACCCCCAGGCCCTTGGATTGTGACTGTATTTGGAGATAGAGTCTTTGAAAATATAATGAAGTTAAAATGGGACCATTAGAGCGGGCCCTAATCCGGTAGGACTAGTGTCCTTATAAGAGGAAGCTGGGACTCAGGCAGGTACAGAGGAAAGACCATGTGAAGATAGGGAGCAGACGGCCGTCGACAAGCTGAGAAACCAGCCCTATTGACGCCTGATTTTGGACTGCTAGCCTCTAGAATTGTGAGAAAATAAATTTCTGTTGTTTAAGCTATTCAGCCTATGGCACTTTGTTATAGATTCCCCAGCAAACTAATACAGAGGTGTGAAGATTGAAGGGAAAAGATAAAGCTCTCATTATTCACAAGTGCTGTGATCATGGACAAGGAAAACCAACTGAACAAAACTAACAAGAGGATTCAGCAAGACTGTCAGACACGAGACCAGCTACTAAAAGCTGACAGCTTGTTTCCACACCAGCAAACACCAGCCATAAAACACATAAAAGAAAGTACGCTGCCATTCATAGTAGCTACAAAAGTGATTCCTAGGAATTAGTTTATCACTGAGTAAATGAGTTCTCTTTGGAAAAAAATTAAATTCAATTAAAGGACATAAAAGAAAGTTTTAAATAAATCGAGAGATACTCCAGGTTCATGATAACATAACATTCTATACATGTCAGCTACTTCAAATTAATTTAAAATTTTAAAAATGCAATTGCAATTAGAACTTCATATATGTTGAGAAACTTAAACTTTTTCTCAAATTAATAAATATAAAGGTCTGCAAATAGCTGAGGCATCTTTTAAAAAGAGGAGGGATGTGTCTTCTAGATACTAAAATATTTAAAAAAGTTGTAGTAGGACTTCCTTGATGGTACAGCAGATAAGAATCTGCCTGCCAGTGCAAGGGATGTGGGTTCCAGCCCTGGTCCAGGAAGATTCCACATGCCATGGAGCAGTGAAGCCCTTGCGCCACAACCACTGAGATCCCTGTGCCACAGCTTACTGAAACCTGTGCGCCTAGAGCAGGTGCTCCACGACAAGAGAAACCACCACCGCGGGAAGCCCATGCTCAGCTAGAGAGTGGCGGGGTCCCCCTCCTCCCCCCACAACTAGAGAAAGCCTTCGTGCAACAAGGAAAGACCCAGCTCAGCCAAAAATGCATGTGTACATAAATATAGCAGTGGGTACATGTCAAAAGATAAAATGCAGTATCTCTGGGATTGTATTTTAAAAAGTCAGGGTAATAGAGAGCTATGTGGTTTCCACAGAAGGAATGTCAGTAGATCCATGGAAGAGGATGGAGAGCTCAGGGACAAGGCACACAGGTATGGGAACTTGATACGTGATAAACACAGCACCACAGAGCAATGGGGAAAATCTCACGGACTTGCAGATGCCTTTGAAAACTGGTTGATTATATATATCACGGTAGAACTGGATTCCTACCCAGAACAACACAAGTAGACTCCAGATAAATTGAAGATTCAAATGTCAGTAAAACAGATTGAAGAAAATGTAAGGGAATATTTCTTTAAACTTAGGCATAAGGAAGTCTTCTCAAACAAAATCCCCAAATGCAAAGTCTCATGTGAAAAATTAATTTATTTTTAATCAAAATTTTGGATTTCTAATCAATGGGATTAGATAGTCATAACCCAGTGGGAAGATGACCTATAGATCAGTGGTCCTCAACTAGGGTTGATTTTGCCCACCATCCCAGGACACTGACAATATTTGGAGACAGTTTTGATATCACAGCAGGGCTGGAGGCACTCCTGGCATCTAGCGCACAGAGGCCAGGGGTGCTACTAAATGTGCTCCAGTGCCTCAGTGAAGGACTCTCAGGACAAAATGTGGGCAGTGCTGGGACCGCAACACTCCGATAGACAGATGTCACAGATGCCACATCTAAAACCTCGACTATATAAGACATTATATAAAATTTTAAGAAAAAATGGGGAGCCCAATGGAAAGTTGGGCAAAATGTTGCTGTTGTTGTTCAGTCATGAAGATGTGTCCAGCTCTCTGTGACCCCATGGACTGTAGCATGCCAGGCTTCTCGGTCCTTCACCATCTCCCTGAGTTTGCTCAAATCCATGTCCATTGAGTCAATGATGCTCTCTAACCATCTTATCCTGTCACCCCTTATCCTCTTGCTCTCAACCTTTCCCAGCATCAGGGTCTTTTCCAGCAAAGTGGGTCTTCACATCAAGTAGTCAAAATATTGGCACTTCAGCTTCAGCATTAATCTTTGCAATGAATATTCAGCATTGATATCCTTTAGGGTTGACTGGTTTGATCTCCTTGCTGTCCAAGGGACTCTCAAGAGTCTTCTCCAGCACCACAGTTCAGAAGCATCAGTTCTTTGTCATTCAGCTTTCTTTATGGTCCAACTCTCACATCCATATGTGACTACTAGAAAAACCATAGCTTTGACTATATGGACCTTTGTTGGTAAAGTGTTATCTCTGCTTTTGAATGCGCTGTCTAGGTTTGTCATAGCTTTTCTTCCAAGGAGCAAGCATCTTTTAATTTCATGACTGCAGTCACTGTCTGCAGTGACTTTGGAGCCCAAGAAAATAAAACCTGTCACAGTTTCCATTTTTCCCCCATCTGTTTGCCATGAAGTGATGGGACCGGATGCCATGATGTTAGTTTTTTGAATGTTGAGTTTTAAGACAACTTTTTCACTCCCTTTCACCTTTATCAAGAGGTTCTTTAGTTCCTCTTAGCTTTCTGCCATTAAAGTAGTATCATCTGCATATCTGAAGTTATTGGTGTTTCTCCTGGCAATCTTGATTCCAGCTTGTGATTCATCCAGCCCAGCATTTCACATGATGTACTCTGCATATATGTTAAATAAGCAGTGGCATATAAGTGACAGTTACAGCCTTGATGTACTTCTTTACCAATTTTGAACCAGTTCATTGTTTCATGTCCAGTACTAACTGTTGCTTCTTGTCCTGCATACAAGTTTCTCAGTCAGAAGATAAAGTGGTCTGGTACTCCCATCTCTTTAAGAATTTTCCACAGTTTGTTATAATCCACACAGTCAAAGCCTTTAGTGTAGTCAATGAAGCAGAAGTAGATAGATATTTTGGAATTCCCTTGCTTTTTCTTTGATCCAGTGGACGTTGCCAATTTGATCACTGGTTCCTTTGCCTTTTCTAAATCCAGCTTGCACATCTGGGAGTTCTTGATTCACATACTGCTTAAGCCTGGCTTGAAGGATTTTGAGCATAATCTTGCTAGCTTGTGAAATGAGTGCAATCGTAAAGTAATTTGAACATTCTTTGGCATTTCTTTGGGATTGGAATGAAAACTGACCTTTTCTAGTCCTGCAGCCACTGCTGAGTTTTACAGACTTGCTGGCATATTGGGCAATATGTACAATTAAGCAATCCACAGCAAGAGAAGCCAAAATGGCTTGTGAGTATATTCATTAATAATTGGAGATATGAGTTACAATGGTAAACTTTTACACTCGCTGGCAAAGATGAAATAATTGGATAATGTCAAGCATTTACAGGGATATGAGGATCTAGGGACTCTTGCACACCACTAGTGTGGGTGTAGACGGAGGCAGTGATTTTGGAGAGCCATCAGACAGAATTTAGTGAAGATAATGTATCGACTCTGATGGACTCAGCATTGTTACTGGTGAGCATCCCAGGTTTTTTACACAGGTCCCTCAGGGAACATATTCAAACATGTTCATCACAGCATTGCTTTTGGTAACAAGGTGATCAGGAGGTCCTTGGGGTACACTGGGGGAACAGGAGAGGCAAACATAGTGTCAGCACACTGTGAAGTCCTGTGCATTCAGCAGAGCCCACAGATTGCATACATGTGTATGGCAACAGGCATAGCTTCCAAACAGTTGTAAGAATTAAATGGAATAAAGTAGAACCATGCCTGACACACAGCTCTGAATAATGCTTTTGCATGTGCCACTTAGATGAAATTAAAACACATGCACACATAGATTTGATCAGAACTCGGGCACCTGTGTTGTACATTTAGTTAAATTCATTCTGTGTCTTGTTTTGTTCAGTATTATGTACTTTGTGCCAGACACTTTTTTTGTTACTTTCATCCTCGTGCCCTGGTAGGTAATTATTTTAAGGACTTCGATATATACCAAGTGTGGGTAATAAAAAAGTAATAAAACTAGGAGAGAAGTGTTGTATTAATCTTCTTAGGCTGCCATAATAAAACACCACAGACGGGGGGACTAAACAACAGAAGTTCATTTTCCTACAGGTCTGGAGGCTGGAAGTCCAAGGTCAAGGCATTGGCAGGTTTGTTTCTCCTGAGGCTTTTCTCCTTGGCTTGCAGGTGGCTGTCTCTTGCTGTATCCTTACATGTCCTTTTCTCATTGTCATGCCTCCCTGGTGTCTCTGGCTCTTCTTCTTTATTTGGCTGCACCTCACAACATGTGGGATTTTTATTTCCCTGACTAAGGATCAAACCTGTGCCCCCTGCATTGGAAGTGTGAAGTCTTAACAACTGGACCACCAGGGAAGTCCCCTCTGCCTCTTCTTACAGAGACCCCAGTCCTGTTTGACTAGGGCCCTACTTTTTGACCCCATTTAACATTAATTACCTTCTTTAAGGTCTATTCCCTGCAGTAATGTTGGAAAATAAGGCTTCAACATATGAATTTGCAAAGTGAAAATGTTAGACGGTCAGTTGTGTCTGACCCTTTGTGATCCCATGGACTGTAGCCTCCCAGGCTGCTGTGTCGATAGAATTCTTCAGGCAAGAATATTGGAATGGGTAGCCATCCTCCCGACCCAGGGATTGAACCCAGGTCTCCCACATTGCAGGCAGATTCTTTACCATCTGAGCCACCTTTGCGGGGACGGGTACGGGGGCAATGCAATTCAGACCAGAACAAGACTGTTGATTTTAAAGGGGTCATGAGGCCTCTGGGATGGTGCTGCTTACACAGATATGTTTATCTGGTGAGAATTCTTTGAATGACACTTATGGTTTGTATATTTTTTTAAAAGGTATCAGTTCAGTTCAGTCGCTCAGTCATGTCTGACTCTTTGCGACCCTGTGGACTGCAGCATGCCAGGCTTCCCTGTCCATCACCAACTCCTGGAGCTTGTTCAAACTCATGTCCAGCGAGTCCGTGATGCCATCCAACTGTCTCATCCTCTGTTATCCCCTTCTCCTCCTGCCTTCAATCTTTCCCAGCATGAAGGTCTTTTCCAGTGAGTCAGTTTTTTGCATCAGGTGGCCAAAGTATTGGAGCTTCAGCTTCAGCATCAGTCTCCTCCTTTACTGACCAGAAAATTCATGCCCTCTCCTGACTTCCTTTTTTACACCCTAGCACCTGCCTCCCCAAAGAATCTCACAGCCTTGGGATAAATTTCCAAGTCACACTGGCCTTCCACTCCCTCCCTCTGGACAAGAGAGGAGTGGGTGTGGGTGAATAGTCAAAAAGCACAGCTCCTCTAGCCACAGAATTTGAATACCCAGCAGGAGTGGCCTCTGTGAGTCATGAAGGATGAAACCACACGGCCCCCACCTCTTGTGTTTTTCTTGGAATCGGGTGTGTGGGTGTGAGCACCCTCTCACAAAGACCTTTGAAGACTTGTGTCTCAAAAGGGGGCTGACATCTCACCTGTACAGGATGCTCTGCAGGTAGCAAAGCACTTTCATATACCTTGATTCATTCCTACCTTATGACAACCCTTGGGATTGGGATGGTCATTCCCAGGCAAGAGCTGAAGCATCTGAGCACCCGGGTGTGACTTTCCCAGAGTCATCACTGGTAGACAGCTCAAATGCCACTCAAAACTGGTCTTTCTGCTCACAGATGGAGGAAAGAGCATGCATTGGGGATCTCTCACTGCCAGGCCCTTGGCAGTTGTTACCTTGTTGTGTGAGAGAAGTTGAGGCTCAACCAAGTGGGTTTGCTCAGAGTCTCCAGCTAGTGAATGTTATCATGAGGGTGTGAAGCCACATGGCTCTGAATACAAAGTTAGTGGATGTGCAAATTCATTCAGTGCATGGCTTCCCAAATCCAGGTCTTCCCAGATCCTGATCCCAAAGGATCAGTCCCAGTCAAACCCAGAGGGGCTTCCTAATGGGCACTGATGGCTTGTCATCCTGTTGCAGTAGTTCCCAGTCAGGAGAGTGTCATCATTTCCATCATCACCCTCACCTTTGGCACCACTTACTGAGTGCTTCCTGTATGCTAAGCACTGTACCAGCTGCATGTATGTAACTCATGTGTTAATGTTCTAAGCCCTGGTACATCAGCTTATGACTGTATTTAAAGATAGTGTCTTTAAGAGATAATTTAAATGAGGTTATCAGGGTGGGCTGTAATTCAGTATGACTGCTATCTTGATAAGAAGAGGACATTATGACATATTTGCATAATATTTGCACATATTTACATAAGAATGCATGCAGAGGGAAGATGATACGAAGACACAGGGAGAAGAAGACCCTCTGCAAGTCAAGCAGAGAGACCTCAGAAAAACCAGCTTACCAAATCTTGACCTTGGACTTATAGCTACTGGAACTGTAAGGAAATAACCTTTCTGCTGTTTTACCCAGTACCAGTCTCTGGTACTTTGTTATGGCAGTCCTGGTGAACACCTGACCTTACTATGTTCTAACAGGCATTATTCGAAATAAGGAGCCTGAATAAGGCAGGAATGAAACGGGGACAGGTCTCATGGGATTGTCTGCAAGACCAGTTGACAGCTAGACTTGTGCCCACAAAGTGGTGGTTATCCTGGTGACGTCTCCATAGTGGGGACTGGTGGCCTTCAGCTCAGTGAGTTCAGACACCCCTGGGTCAGTCCACCCCTGAGGATGAAAGCCTCCCGCTTGTCCTTGCCTGGGCTCTGCTTCTGTGCTGGGCACATGCTTGGTGGACATAAGCCTGCTTGCTTCCTCCCAGCAGTAGTCCCCTGGGGCGAGCGTGGTATCTCTTTATAGGTGGGACTTGAAGAAGAGAGAATGCAGCTTGTAGGGACTGGAAGTAGAATGTGAACCTAGTTTTGTCCCATACCAGAACTCAGAGTGACACCAGCTACCTCAGGAGGAATGATGCACTTATGTATACCTGATGCCGAGGGATCGGTCCCAGTGCAGACGCAGCCCCCTGTGGTCTGGATGTCTCTGGGGGCCTGGGGCGGTGTTCCGTTCCCTGTGGCCTTGCTTGTCAGAGCATTCTCGGGGATGGTGGAATTGAAGTGAGGAGAAGGAGAAAACGTGCCTGTGCTTTTTCTTCTCTTGAGCCAGTAAGGCAGAGGCTGAGTGAAAACAACTTGGGCCAGCCTGTGTAGATTCAAACCTGAGCTCCTCACTTGCCTGGGTGTGACCCAGGGCAAGTCGTGTGACCGTCTGGAGCCTTGGTCTCCTCCTCCAGGAAGCATAGAAAGTTGTGCTCACAAAGGCCCTCCTGGGGCTGCAGGGAGGACCAGTGTATCTGTATGTCCAAAGCCTCCACAGGCTTCCCTTCCTGGTGGGGTGAGGAGCGGGCACGCGTTCACTGGCAGTGGTCCATATCGACTGATACCATTCTGTGTATTGTTATTTAGTTGCTAGGTCGTGTGAACTCTGCAACTGCCAGGCTCCCCTCTCAAAGGGATTTCCTAGGCAAGAATACTGGAGTGGTCTGCCTTCTCCAGGGGATCTTCCAACCCAGGGATTGAACTAGAATCTCCTGCATTAGCAGGCAGATTCTTTACCACTGAGCCACCAGGGAAGCTTGTTTTGTGTATTCAGTTCAGTTCAGTTCAGTCGCTCAGTCGTGTCCAACTCTTTGCGTTGCTACTGTCCTCCAAACAGAACTCAGTTGACAGATGACAGCACAGGGCAGGTCATCTCCCCTTGTGCTTTGGAGAGCAAGTTCTTTACACACACGTTCTTCTTATCCACACAGGCAGTTCATCTCTTCCTTCATGGGTGGATTTGTTTACATGAATATTCTGTCTCTTTCTCTTGCTTCTGGGCCTTTGTATGTGCATCTCTCTTTGCTTGGAAACTTCTCCTCCTGCCTCT
This sequence comes from Bubalus kerabau, assembly GCF_029407905.1. Classification (NCBI taxonomy): domain Eukaryota; kingdom Metazoa; phylum Chordata; class Mammalia; order Artiodactyla; family Bovidae; genus Bubalus; species Bubalus kerabau. The sequence continues at coordinate 173,689,346 of NC_073627.1, forward strand.
TTGTCTGATCAACTCCTACTTATCCTTCGGGTGTCAGCTTAAATGCTACCTCCTCTGAGAAGCCCACCCTGATTTGATTCTGGCTTCTGGGCTCCCACAGATCCTACTATAGAAATGGCCACTGCAATCGCTCCTTCCTCGTAGTGGTCTCTCCCTGCGCCTTCCCCAGCCCCACTGTACTGTGAGTTCATCAAGGACAGAAGTAGGCCCTCCTGTCCACTGGTGGATCCACAGTGAGTGTCTGACACACAATATGTGTACCACACATGTTAACTGACTTAGCGGTGATCGTATATGTGAGGACAAAAGCGATAAAAACCACACGGCTGGCCCTGGTTGCCCCTTGTCTGTTTTACAAGGAGCGCCCTTGGTTGGCGCCGCTCGCGGGGTGTGGAGAGGAGCAAGGCGGAAGTCCCCTGGGCCAGGCTGCTCTACTTGAGGGGCTGGCGAAGGGACAGGAGTGTGACTCTCCAGTTCTAGGCTTTGAGCAAAATGAGAATGAGTAGGAAAGAGGGCAGAGATCTGAGCAGGTTCACAAAGGACAGAGCTCTGTAGAGAAAGAAATGCTGAAGGAGGAGTTGGAGGAAGTTTTGTGCGTGAGAAGCGCTGTCTGACTCCCTCCTCGACACCCTCAAAAGGCCTTCAGAACAGAACCAGCAGTCCCATCACCCAGCAGTTGTCAAAAATGCAGATTCTCTGGCTCCGCCCTGGACCTGTTGAATCAGAAACCCTGTGGGTGGACTCAGCACATCTACGCTTTAACAAGCCCTCTGGGGGATTCTGACTCACAGTAAAGTTTGGGAACCGACTGCAGGACAACCCAGTACCGCCATCCACCTCTTTCTGTTGCTCTGTATCTGCTCTTGGGCTTCGTCGGGGGGAGAGCCCCCATGTGAAGAGCTAGGCTTCGGGTCGAGCAGCAGGGCCAAGTGCTGGTCCCACTTACTTGCAGGCTCTTGGTGGCATTTCCTTCCTTCTAACCTCGAGGTACTGCCAACAGCCTCTGTTTGACAGAGAAACTGAGGCTCATAGAGGTAAGGAACTTGCTCAGGAGACATCAGTGGACTGAACAAGTCAGATTTTGGGATTGAGACCTGATTTCCAGCAGCGCTTGTGCTTTTCTAAAGCATTTGTCGCTCTGAGTCCAGGTATTTTGGTCTGGAAAATGGAAACATGGGTGCCTGGAGCCAGCAATGGGATAACAGTTGTGGAAGGCAAGTGTAAAGAGCCTCATATAGAAGATGCAACAGTAGAAGAGCACTGTCTTGTTGCATGCTAGGAACATGGCGTCACTAATTTCTTATTGTAATAATTTGGGAGTTGCTGAGTCTAAGAGGTACTGTGCAAGACTTTGGGGGGGGGGAGAGAGAGAGAGAGAATGCCACAAAGCCTTTTTGCTCATTAATGTATTTTGGAGGAAGCCCTTGTTTGTGTCTGATTTCTGAGAACTCAGGATTGGAATGAAAGTCAGCCGTCTGTGTCTTGGATGATACTGCTGCAGACCTAGGGTTTGCAAACTTGGCTGCCAGTTAGAATCCCTGAGCAGTTTTTAAATGTCAATGTTGTGGTTGCACCCCAGACCAATGACTTTAGAATCTCTGTAGATGGGCCTGGGCTGCTCAAGAAAGGCCTCCAAGTGAGGCTTCCAAGAAATGATTGCCAATGGAGATGACAAAGCATTAAAAAGAAAACTCTAAAGATTATTATAAAGGGGGAGGGGAGATTCCATTTATTGAGCACCTTTTCTTGCATGGTCACATCTCTTTCTGACCTCATCTGGGAAAGATTCTTGGCCTTCAAGAGCCCGTGTGGTTAGACCAATTAACAGTTTAGACCCAGACCGTCCAGGATAATCTTCCCATATCAAGGTCCTTAACTTAAGCACATCTGCAAAGTCCCTTTTGCCAGGTAAGATGATATATATACATAGGTTCTAGGGATTAAGTCAGGATATCTCTGAGGGGCTATTAATCTGCATATCACGAGTGCTGAGCCCAGTAGGGGCTCGGTAGAGGTTGATTAAGTGAAGTGAAGTCTGACTCTTTGCAACCCCGTGGACTGTAGCCTGCCAGGCTCCTCCAACCATGGGATTTTCCAGGCAAGAATACTGGAGTGGGTTGCCATTTCCTTCTCTAGGGGATCTTAACAACCCGGGACTGAACCCAGGTCTCCCACATTGTAGGCGGACTCTTTACTGTCTGAACCACCAGGTTAAGCTGGTTGGTAAAGGTTAGCCTTGTTAATCTCATTAATGACTTGGAGAGATGGACACTGGTATTCTGCCTACTTTCTGTCACATCCATGATGTGTGACCTTGGGCTGGTCACTTAATATCTCTGAACCTCAATCCCCTACTCTGTATAATGGGGGATAATAGCATCTATCTTATAGTATTGTTTTTGATGATTAAGTGAATTATTTCTAATCAAGTGCTTAAATTAAGGGCTTCCCTGATAGCTCAGTTGGTAAAGATCTGACTGCAATGCAGGAGACCACAGTTTGATCCCTGGGTGGGGAAGATCTGCTGGAGAAGGGATAGGCTACCCACTCCCGTACTCCTGGGTTTCCCTTGTGGCTCAGCTGGTAAAGAATCCTGCAATGTGAGAGACCTGGGTTCGATCCCTGGGTTGGGAAGATCCCCTGGAGAAGGGAAAGGCTATTCATTCCATTATTCTGGCCTGGAGAATTCCATGGACTATATAGCCCATGGGGTCACAAAGAGTTGGACACAACTGAGCAAGTTTCACTTTACTTTCAAGTGCTTAAAATGTTGTCTGGTATACAGTAAACTTCCAATAGTTGTGATCTGAAATAATAAAATAATGACAACAACATCATCATCTTCGTGTTACATGGCACAGAGAATTAGATCATTCAGGGTTTCGAGGTCTGTTGCAGATACAAGTTTGTGACCCCAGGTTCTATGCTTTCTTCCAGAGAAGTGAAGGGTTCTCTGGGGAAGAGTAAAGGTCAAGGGTGGATTTTCCAAGAAGCAGATTTCAACTCAGTGAAAGACCTTTCTGTCAGGCAAGGGGACTGGCGAAAGCATGCCTCCTTCTGTGGAGGCTTCAGGGAACCCCTGCTACAGTCTCCTCAGAAGTCTGTGAGTCTGGCAGAGGAGCAGGGTTGGGGGCCCAGGGAAGGACAGAGTCCTCAGAATGCACCTTGCTGGCTTCCTGGACTATAACAGAAACGGGACTGATGGGGTTCAGGAAGCTCCCTGCATAGCAGGTGGTGAGGGCTTCTGTTTATCCTCTCTGCTCCTGTTCTCCCTTTTTCAGGAAACAAATGCCTGTGGAATCATTGGCAGAGGCCATGTGAGTGTGTCAACAGAGAAGCAGAATCATAGAGGTGGTTGCCTCTGCTAGATTGTGGGGCCCTTACCCCCATTTTGCAGATGAAGAAACTGAGTTTCCTCATCTATGATATGCCGTTGTTGTGGTAGGGGGAAGAGGCAGGGGATGGCTCCCAAAGCTCCTGCTCCTATGTCACTTACATCATTACTGCTCACACCCCAAGGTCACACCGATCACATGGCCAAGCCTGATTTCTGGGGTGGGGAGGGGACAGGAACTATACCAGCCTCCTCCAAGTATGCACTACAGGCCACAGGGCGATGAGTGGGAAGGGTAATCTGCCTCCAGGGAAGGCGGCCAATAACTGGGACTGATAATACTCTGACCACCCTCTGATCTGAGAGCTTTAGTCATTTGGGGGGCATGTTCTGATGCATCCCTTCAGTTTGCTCACCCTGATTCTCTGCTCACAACACAGAAACATTGCTCTGGAAGACTTGGGGGGCTGTCAACTAAGAATAGATACAATGAGTCGTCTGAGCGTCTTTTGCTCTGCAGGTGGGTCCATTCAAAAGGTGAAACCTTTGAAACTTCCTTATGGCAGTGTTATGTATGGTGACTGGGAGCAGCCTAAATGTCCAGCAAGAGGGTACTGGCAAAGGAACCATAGCTAAATATTAAATTGGAAGACTCTCCAAAATGTAACAGTGAGTGCAAAAAGTAAATGCAGGATGATACCAACATAAAAACATGTAGAGTTTTGGAAGCAGGCGATTCCTCAAAATGTTAAACATAGGCTTATCATACGCAATTTCACTCCTAGGTGTCTACCAAGAGAACTGAAAACAATTGTTCACACAATAACTAGCGTATGAATATTCAGAGCAGCATTATTCATAATAGCCAAAAAGCAGAAACAATCTAAATGCCCATCAGTAGATGAGTGGATAAACAATTACAACATATCCACAAATGGAATATTATTTGGCCATAAAAAGAATGAAGTACCAATACATCACGGACGGATGATCATTGAAAACATCATACTAAGTGGGAGAAGCCAGACTCAAAAGACCAAAGATCACACACTGTAGGATTCCATTTGTAGGAAATGTCCAAAATAGGCAAATCTGTAGAGGTATGAGTGAGATTCGTGTTTGCTAGGGGCTGGGAGAGGAGGGAGTGATTGCTTAAAAGCTGCAATGTGCCTTATGGGGTGATGAAAATGTTCTGAAATTAGATAATGTGATGGTTGTATAACATCGTGTCATACTAAATGGCACTGGGGGTTACTCTTTAAAAATGATTAAAATGGTAAATTTTACTATGACTGTTTTATCACAATAAGACAAAACATACAGAACAGCATACATGTAGTGTATACAAAAAATATGCATGGAACTGTCTATACCAGTATCAGGACAGTGATTAACTTGGGGATGGTTGAAGGGGAATGGGAGAGAAGGGGTCTCAATTGTGTCTAACATTTTATTGCCTTAAAATGGCCTGGAAGTGTATATGGCAAAAGGTCAAATTTTATGAAAGTTGGGTTAGTATTCGAATATTATTTTGTAGTTCTCTGCATTTTTCTGAATGTTTGAAATGTATGTTAGTCAAAAGAGAAAAAAGCCCAGAGGCTTTGAAAACAGTTTCTGGGCAGCTGTAAATGCGAGTGCGTCTTTTGCCTCACTGCACTCTGAGAGCAGGTGACTTAGGGAACAGGGAACGTTAGATTTCACTGTATTTCTGCCTGGCTGCATTCCATTATTTTAGATTCTATTGAAATTAATGATGCAGGGACATTATTTTTTTCCATCTGGACATCGAACTTTGACTCTGATCTATGAATTCCATCTTCCAGACGCATACTGATGGGCTGAGGGTTTCCATCTCAGATAATTGCTTTTTTCCCCTTTGTTTGGTGGAAGACACAATTTTCCTTTGACACCAAAACCATTTAAAGATAAGGCAGTAAACTTGTTTTTTCAGTTTGTGATGTTTTAAATGAGTTATTCCATCATCATTACAAGCAATTCTCCAATCTGTGGGACCTCTCAGAGATGAAGAGGGAGAGGGATGAAGTGAAGGTGCTGATTTTAGATGTTACCGATTATGTCGCTGAACAGACAAATTCAGAGTATCTCTGGGGATAAGGCAAGAGATGGTTGGAGTTTGTTTTTCCTCCAAAAGATTAATACCTCTCTGGATCCTGTTCTTTTTCTCTGTAAAATAAAGTGATCATCCTTGTTTCAGAAGCACCTATGCAATAAAGTTAACTATAATTTCAACAAAACCTAGCTAAACTCATATATCCAGCAGCAAACATAATACCACTGGGGTTTCCATTACTCAAACTTTTCCTGAAGTTCCCTTCAAGGTCATGTTATCCAACAAGCTCACTTTATAGATGAGGAAACTGAGGCCTAGTTTGGCAACAAGTCTTGTCCAAGATCCCGAAATCTGTTTAGCTATTTCAAGGTCAGATTTCTACCTCACTTGTCAGTCTTGACCTCATATCTTATTGTCTGTATCTAAAATAACTTTTCCTACCAATGGCAGTTGCTTTGTCTATTCAGAGTCTCTTTTTTTTTTTGGTACCATATGAATTTTAGGATTGTTTTTTCTTTTTCTGTGAAATGTGCCATTGGGATTTTCTTGGCAAAAATACTGAATTTAAATACATTGCTTTGGGTAGAATGGACACTAACAGTGTTGTCTTCTGATCTGTGAGCACAGTATGTCAGTGATTTGTGTAAAGACAGACAAACAGGTCAACGGGACTAACTGACAAGAGTGCCAGGAATACATAGTGGAGAAAGGATAGGCTCTTTAACAGATGCTGTTGGGAAGACTGGATACCTGCATACAAAAGGAGGAAATTGAGCTTTATTTTACACCATGCACAAAAATCAGCTCAAAGTGAATTAAAGTCTTAGATCTGAAACTGTGAAACTCCTAAAATCAGAAAATAAGGAAAAAGTTTCTTGATTTCTTGGCAATTTCTGGTCTTGGCAATGATTTCCTTAATGTGACAGTAAAAGCACAGGCCACAAAAGCAAAAATAACCAGTGGGATTATATCAAACAAAACAGCCTCTGCAAAGGAAACAATAGACAGGCAGCCTATGGAATGAGAAACAATAAATGTTTTTGTTGTTGGCAGTAAAAAGGCAGCCTATGTAATGAGAGAGTGTGTTTGCAAACCCTGTATCTGACAGTGGTTAATGTCAAGAATATGTAAGGAACTCCTCTGCATGCATGTTAAGTCGCTTTAGTTGTGTCTGACTCTTTGTGATTCCATAGACTGTAGCCCTCCAGGCTCCTCTGTCCATGGGATTCTCCAGGCAAGAATGCTGGATTGGTTTGCCATTTCCTACTCCAGGGGATCTTCCTACCCAGGGATTGAACCCACGTCTCAGACATCTCCTGCACTGGCAGGTGGATTCTTTCCCAGCCGCACCACCTGGGAAGCCCAAGAACTCCTCTGACTCAATAGCAAGAAGACCAGAAATACACATAATTTAAAAATGGACCAAGTGAATAGACGTTTATCCAAAGAAGACATATGAATGAAGAAATGGTGCATGAAAACATGTTCAGAATCACTAGTCATCAGGGAAGTGCAAGTCAATACCATGATGAGGCATCATTTCACACCGGTGAGGAAGGCGCTTATCAAAAGAAACCCCAAAACAAAGGATAAGTGTCGGCAAGAATATGGAAATGTTGGAATTCTTGTCCACTGTTGGTGGGAATGTATACTGGTGCAATCATTATGGAAAACAGTATGAAAGTTCCTTAAAATTTTAAAAATAGAACTAGCATATGATTTACCAATACACTTCTTGGTATATATCCAAAGGAATTGAAATCAGGACCTCAAAGAAATATCTGTACTCTGATGTTCACTGCAGCTTTGTGCACTATGACCAAGCTATGGGAAAAAAAAGAGTGTTTATCTATGAATGAATAAATAAAGAAATGAGGAATATATACACACAGTGGACTATAACTCAGCCTTGAAAAAGAAATCCTGACATATGTAATAATGAAGGTGGAGGATTCTTTACTAAATGAAATTAGTCAGTCAAAGAAGATTAAATTTTGCATGATTCCACTTATATGAAGTGTCTAAAATAGTCAGTCACTAAAGCAGAGAGCAGAAAGGAGATTGCCAGGGGCAGAGGAAAGGAGTAAATATGGCGTTCAGTGGTATGCAGTTCAGTTATACAAGACGAATAAATTCTGGAGATCTGCTGTACAGACCTATTGTACACTTAAAATTTTGTTAAACAGGAAAACTACAGCAACAGGGAAAATAAGCTTGTGGAATTTCACTTTCTTGAGAAAAGGAGAGGCTGAGAGAAATACATGGGAGAGCATGCATTTTGAAAGGATGGTTTGAAAAATCTGACAATGAATGTTCCTGTTTTCCAAATTCCAGATCAGAACAACTTTCTCAGCACCGTTTGCTTCTGGCCACTCCATCTGCACCAGAAAAAAAAAAATCACAGGTCAGTGATTTGTCCAACAGGGCTTCTGACCTCATGAATGGAGGCCCTGGAGTTCTTACTTCAGGAGGGATAAAGCCCCTGAGAAAGAATATGGGCCCTGTCGAGAACACTTTTTTGATGTTCAGCAGGGGTCCCCCTAATAGTCTTCGCACATGGTTTGTAGAGCATGTCCTCTGGATGCACTCTGGACTTCTTTATCTACTACTGTACAGCTTAGTTCAGTTGCTCATTTGTGTCGGACTCTGCAACCCCATGGACTGCAGCACACCTGGCTTCCCTGTCCATCGTTAACTCCTGGAATTTCCTCAAACTTATTTCCATTGAGTCAGTGATGCCGTCCAACCATCTCATCCTCTGTTGTCCCCTTCTCCTCTTGCCTTCAATCTTTCCCAGCATCAGGGTCTTTTCCAGTGAGTCAGTTATTCCCATCAAGTGGCCAAAGTATTGGAATTTCAGCTTCAACATCAGTTCTTCCAATGAGTATTCAGGACTGATTTCCTTTAGGATGGACTGGTTGGATCTCCTTGCAGTCCAAGGAAGGCACTCTCAAGAGTCTTCTCCAATACCACAGTTCAAAAGCATCAATTCTTTGGCGTTCAGCTTTCTTTATAGTCCAACTCTAACTTCCATACATGACTACTGGAAAACCATAGCTTTGACTAGATGGACCTTTGTTGGCAAAGTAATGTCTCTGCTTTTTAATATGCTGTCTAGGTTGATCAGAGCTTTTCTTCCAAGGAGCAAGCATCTTTTAATTTCATGGCTGTAGTCACCATCTGCAGTGATTTTGTGTCCCCCCAAAATAACGTCTGATGCTGTTTCCACTGTTTCCCCATCTATTTGCCATGAAGTGATGGGACCAGATGCCATGATCTTAGTTTTCTGAATATTGAGTTTTAAGCTAATTTTTCACTCTCCTCTTTCACTTTCATCAAGAGGCTCTTTAGTTCTTCTTCACTTTCTGCTGTAAGGGTGGTGTCATCTGCATATCTGAGGTTATTGATATTTCTCCCTGCAATCTTGATTCCAGCTGTGCTTCATCCAGTCCAGCGTTTCTCATGATGTGCTCTGCATATAAGTTAAATAAGCGGGGTGATAATATACAGCCTTGACATACTCCTTTTCCGATTTGGAACCAGTATGTTGTTCCATGTCCAGTTCTAACTGTTGCTTCTTGACCTGCATACAGAGTTCTCAGGAGGCGGGTCAGGTGGTCTGTTATTCCCATCTCTTTCAGAATTTTCCACAGTTTTTTGTGATCCACACAGTCAAAGGCATTGGCATAATCAATAAAGCAGAAGTAGATTTTTTTTCTGGAATTCTCTTGCTTTTTCGATGATCCAGCGGATGTTGGCAATTTGATCTCTGGTTCCTATGCCTTTTCTAAATCCAGCTTGAACATCTGGAAGTCCACGGTTCACATACTGTAGAAGCCTGGCTTGGAGAATTTTGAGCATTACTTTGCTAGCGTGTGAGATGAGTGCAATTGTGCAGTAGTTTGAACATTTTTTGGCAATGCCTTTCTTTGGGATTGGAATGAAAACAGACCTTTTCCAGTCCTGTGGCCACTGCTGAGTTTTCCAAATTTGCTGGCATATTGAGTGCAGCACAATATGCTTTCACAGCATCATCTTTTAGGATTTGAAATAGCTCAACTGGAATTTCATCACCTCTACTAGCTTTGTTTGTAGTGATGCTTCCTAAGGCCCACTTGACTTCGCATTCCTGGATGTCTGGCTCTAGGTGAGTGATCACACCATCGTGAGTATCTGGGTCATGAAGATCGTTTTTGTATAGTTGTTCTATGTATTTGCAGAAATCTACGATGCTCCATAAACCAGAAATTCTTCTGCTGGGAAAATTCTTTTTCTTAACTGCATCTTAATTGGTCTGAGGCTCTCTGTATTCGTCATTTATTCCACTCAGGGTGACTGTGCATCTGTTTTGCTACAGTGTTAGTGTGTTTGAGTGTGGGCTGCCCCATACTTGGCTGGGTGGGATATGCAATAGAGTAGAAGCAATGTATAACTTTTCTAAAATTGGAACCATTTTATTTCCAAAATATATCAAGCTGTAGGGCTTTGGGTAAGGGATTGTGCCCTGTACGATGTACCACAGGGACTGCATGGCTGTTTCCTTGTTGCTGAGTGTTTGAGATGTTTTTAACTCTATATACTGCCATGTATAGTGTCTCTCTTCACCAAGCCCTGCTCACTTTGGGATTATTTCCCTGGGAACACTCTTAGAGTGGAAATATTTTATCAGGAGGAAAGAGCAGTTTTACAGTTCTTGGGCCTGGCACCAAGCTGTGCCCCCTTCACTGTTAGGTTCTGAACCATTCATGGTCACCCCCTCGGTGCTCCAGAGAGGAGGAACTTTCAAGAAGATGCTGTCAGTTGGAAGGAGTCTGTGAGGGTGAGCAAAGAGCAGGGCTCTGTACAAATAATCAGTTACCCTGTGAATGGCTTCTGGGATGTTCTGGGTGCAACATGGTCTCCTCAATCCTGTTGGCTGGATTTCCAGGGGGCAGAGGATGACAGCATAGTTATGGAGATCTTTATTACTTCACAGGACTTAAAGCCTTCTCTTAGGAGGACAAAGCTCCATCTGTTCATCCATTGTCCATCCTTCATGGGATATTTATTGAGGATCTGTCCCTTGTCTAAGAACTGGGGGTAAAAGCAGCGAGCAAGACAAACAGGGTTCTTAATGTTATGAAGCCAAGACTACGGTGGGAGTAGGGAGCAAGAAACGGCAATAAAAAAATCAATAAACAAGATAGTGAAGTATCATGATAGAAAGAAAACTTCGCAATAGGATTGAGGGGGCTGCTAATCTGGACAGGGTGTTCAAGGAAGGTGACATTTGGTTTGAGGCCTGGTTGGCAAGAAGGAGGTCATTGCACAAAGATTTTGGGGGGTTAAGCCTCAAGTAGAAGCCGTAGCAAGTGTAAAGATCTTCAGATGAGAAGGAGCTGGTGTTTTGCAGGATGCCCTGAGGGCTGCTAGATATTGGTAAGGGGACATACAACAAGCGTCTGGAACTAATGCTCTGAGGATGTCAAAGACGAATTTGAATGAAGAGAAGAGAGAACACCAGATATGTCTGCCACAAGGATTCTCATGCTTCTCTAGGACCCTGGACCAAATGTTGTTTCTCTCTGGGGTATAGGTCTCTGGGCAGTGGGTGGGTTGCCTAAATGGTCTCTAAAAAGCCCTTCTGATCTGATATTTTGATCTTTTCTAGCCTTTCAGATGTATGCCTCCCCTGCATTCATGCTTGGTCTAATTCTGAAAAGGTACAAAATGGTAGCTCTAGCCACACATGACAAGTAAAACTAAAATTAATGTTGATTAAAGTTAACACTGCAGATGGTGATGGCAGCCATGAAATTAAAAGACGCTTACTCCTTGGAAGGAAAGTTATGACCAACCTAGATAGCATATTAAAAAGCAGAGTCTAAATTACTTTGCCAACAAACGTCCGTCTAGTCAAGGCTATGGTTTTTCCAGTGGTCATGGATGTGAGAGTTGGACTGTGAAGAAAGCTGAGTGCCGAAGAATTGATGCTTTTGAACTGTGGTGTTGGAGAAGACTCTTGAGAGTCCCTTGGAATGCAAGGAGATCCAACCAGTCCATTCTAAAGGAGATCACTCCTGGGTGTTCATTGGAAGGACTGATGCTGAAGCTGAAACTCCAATACTTTGGCCACCTCATGTGAAGAGTTGACTCATTGGAAAAGACTGATGCTGGGAGGGATTTGGGGCAGGAGGAGAAGGGGATGACAGAGGATGAGATGGCTGGATGGCATCACCAACTCGATGGACATGAGTTTGGGTGAACTCCGATAGTTGCTGATGGACAGGGAGGCCTGGCGTGCTGCGATTCATGGGGTTGCAAAGAGTCGGACACGACTGAGCTACTGAACTGAACTGAACTGAAAGTTAACAAGATAGAAAATTTAGTTCCTCCGTAACACTTACCACACTTCAAGTGTTAAGGAGCAAATTACACAAATCTACCTTTCTGGACAGCACAGGGAAAAAGCATTTTCATCACTATGCAAAGTGCTCCTGGACAACACTGGGCTAATTTGAAATATAATGAAGCCCATCATCAGGAGGAGAAGGGGGCGACAGAGGTTGAAATGGTTGGATGGCATCATCAACATGAGTTTGAGCAAACTCCAGGAGATGGTGAAAGACAGGGAAGTCTGGCGGGCTGCAGTGTAGGGGTCGTAAGGAGTCGAACACGACTTAGCGACTGAACAACAACAACAGTTTTCCAAAGAGCCCCTGGTGACTGTTATGGGCTGAATTGCATCCTCCCCAACTTCGTATATTGAAGTCCTAATTCTCACTACTTCAGAATGTGACCATATTTGTGTATAGGATATTTAAAGAGGTAATTAAAGTTAATTTAGGTCATTGAAGTGGGCCCTAATCCCATTAGGACTGGTTCCCTTATAAAAAGAGGAGATTAGAACACGTACATACAGAGGAAGGCTATGGAAATAGGGTAAAGATACCAATCTTCAAGCCATGCATTGAGGCCTCAGAAGAAACCCCTCTATCAACGGCTTCCTCTTGGACTCCTAGTCTCCAGGATTGTGAGAGAATAAACTTAGGTTGTTTAAGCTACCCAGTCTATGATGCATTTGTGGTAGTTTCTTTTTTTCAATGATAGCCTTGGCAAATGAATTCAGTGACTTTTCTTTGATCTGCATATAGCACAGGAGAGTGCATTACACTCTTTGGGAATGCAATTCTGTCCAGTCGTGGCCAGTGGAAATAAACTAGTTTTGATAACCCTGGCATAGGCGTTAACTCAAATTCTCGTTCTGGGCACTGATTTGTCATCCCTGGTCTCCAGTGCTATTTGGTTCTCCACCCTCTATCACTTGACCTTTGAGGGATGGATAGAGTCACCTTTGTGGATTGCTTTCTTCCTGTAATTTAGTTTATGGCCTTCATCTTCGATCTCCAGTGTACATTTTTTTAAAGATGTAACTGAGTTGTACAATCTACTCATGGAAGAGACATAAGAAAAAAAAATTCCTAAGGTGTCAACAATACAGGATCAGGGGCACAGGAATCAGATTCCTAGTCCAACATTGAATAGCATGGGTTTAAAAGTGTTATTATATAACATTATTATATCTAATATTATATATACAGGCTATATCTATAAATATAAGCGTAGTTATATATGAAGTGAAGTGAAGTGAAGTTGCTCAGTCGTGTCCGACTCTTTGCAACCCCATGGACTATAGCCTACCAGGCTCCTCCATCCATGGGATTTTCCAGGCAAGAGTACTGGAGTTGGGTGCCATTTCCTTCTCCAGGGTTTTCTTCCTGACCCAGGGATTGAACCTGGGTCTCCCGCATTGTAGACAGACTCTTTACTGTCTGAGCCACCAGGAAGTCCTAGTTATATATAATTATGAATTATAATTTATAATTATAAATTAATAAATGTCATATTCAAATGGGTGACCCCCACCCAGCAGGGAACTTTAAAACTATTGAATTCACCCATACATTTCTTCCTAATTCTATTCCTTCAACCTTCTCTCATCAGTAATCAATACTATAAAATTTAAAAAAAATTTTTTAAAAATATGTTTTCACTACTTCTGTATATGTCCCTAAACATTAGGGTTGCTTGCTTTGAGTTTTATAAAGGTGGTCTTATGCTTACATGTATTGTTCCATATATTGTTCCATGAGTTGGCTCTTTTTCATTCCATATTATGCTTTGAGGATTCATCCATGTTGCTAACAGCTATAATTTCATTTTTTCTTCTATGTAGTATTTTTATTGTATAAAAACTCTTAAGTGTAATCCTTCTTGTTTGGTAGACACCTGAATTCTTTCAGTTTCTGTTACAGTACAGTTCTGTTACAGGAACATTCTTGTGCCTGTCTCTTGTTTATTGCAGGAGTCTCTCAGAGGTATGTACGCATAACGCTTTTATGGTATAAAAAACTTAAAGACTGTGTAGTGATGCTACACATTAAAATATGCTTGAAAATAACTCTACATTAGTTGATTAAAATTAAAGTGCATTTTTTGGTTTGAAATAATCTAGATGTCTTAACTAACCCCCCAGTTTTAGGACATCCAGAGAGCTGATGCTTTATTGTATTATTAGTGTTTCTGAAAAATATCTCATTTCTTAAATAAAAGCAGTTTAGAATATTTAGCTCAGTAACTTATGTCATCGAAGCACCTTTAAAAATTTTTATTCAAGATGCTCCAGTCTTCCTTTTGTTTTTATGTCTGTTTCCTGGTTTCCTGACTGGATGGTAAGTATCCTGGGGACACATAATATATATAATGAGGATTTATTGCCTCTGTTTATAGCAAAGGAAGTGAGACTGAGCAAAATCAAGGCTAAAATGGCAGAACTGGGAATCAGTCTAAAGCCCATGCACATCTCATTGTGTAATGCCTCTTGGCCCTGGGGTGTGTCCCCTCCTATCCTGAGGTCCATCACCACCTCTATGGCTACTGGAGTTGGCAAACGAAGAAAATAAGTATCTGCATTGGGCAGGCCAAGAAATTAAAAGATGCTTGCTCCTTGGAAGAAAAGCTATGACCAACCTAGACAGCATATTAAAAAGCAGAGACATCACTTTGCCTACAAAGGTCCATATATTCAAAGCTGCGGTTTTTCCAGTAGCCATGTATGGATGTGAGAGTTGGAACATAAAGAAAGCTGAGCGCTGAAGAATTGATGCTTTTGAACTGTGGTGTTGGAGAAGACTCTTGAGAGTCCCTTGGACTTCAAGGAGATCCAACCAGTCCATCCTAAAGAAAATTAACCCTGAATATTCATTGGAAGGACTGATGCTGAAGCTCCAATATTTTGGCTACCTGATGTGAAGAGCCAGTTCATTGGAAAAGACCCTGATGCTGGGAAAGATTTGAGGGCAGGAAGAGAAGAGGGTGACAGAAGACGAAATGGTTGGATGGCATGATTGAATCAACAGACATGAGTTTGAATAAATTCAGGGAGATAGTGAAGGACAGGGAAGCCTGGCATGCTGCAGTCCATGGGGTTGCAGAGAGTTGGACACAACTGAGCAACTGAACAACTGGGTGGGCTGATTGCCTGCTAATTGCTACTGTGTCTTCTATGCCTACTATATACCTGCCAGACACTGCTAGGTACTACAGATAGGTTTGAACTAATTCTCATATCAGCAGTATAATGTTGATATTATTATTCACGTTTTCCAAGATGAGAAGAATGATACCCAGAGGGAATACAGTAGTCCCCACTTTATCTGTGGTTTTGCTTTCAGAAGTTTCAATACCCATGGGTCAGCCATGATCCAAGAATGTTAAATGGAAAATTCCAGAAGTAAACAATCCATAAGTTTTAAACTGTAATGTGATAAAAACTCAGCTGTCAGCCCTGACCTACCCAGGAGGTAAATCCATCCAGAAGGTGATTCATCTTTTTGTCCAACCTTTTCCATTCCCACCCATTAGTCACTTAGTAGCCCTCTTGGTTATCAGATTGACTGTCACGATGTCACAATGCTTATTTCAAGGAACCCTTATTTTACTTAATAATGGCCCCAAAGTGTAAGAGGAGTGATGCCAGCCATTTGGATCTGCCAAAGAGAAGTGATTAAGTACTTGCTATAGGTGAAAGGAGAAAGTTCCTTGCTTAGTAAGGAAAAAAGAAATCATATGCTGACATTGCTGAGATCTATGGTAGGAAAGAACCTCCCATCTCTGAAACTGTGAAGAAGGAAAAAGAAATTTTTGCTAGTCTTGTTGTCCCACCTCAAACTGCGAAGGTTACAGCCAGAGTGTGTGGTGAGTGCTTAGTTAAGATGAAAAGGCATTGAATTTGTGGGTAGAAGACCTAAACAGAAAACAGGTTTCTGTCTGTGGTGTCAGGCATCCCCCCCATGGATACCGGGGGATTCCTGTAAATATCCAAGGACAAGCTGGTAGTAGAGATGGCAGAGTTGGGTCTCAAATCCTGGTCTGTCTGACTGCAAAACCTTCATTTTTCCTAAAAATACCATACTGCCTTCAGAAAGAGGAAACACTAAGCGTGCTGGCAGCGTGGTACCACTCTCTATCCAACGGTGATCACAGACGCACACCTGTGCTGCTGGAAGGAAGCAGAGTGGGGACAAAAATGCTGGAAATGAGCCGGAAAATTCAGTCCAGAGGCGCCTTTGGAGGACTGGGCTCAAACGCAAACAGAACTTTTGTGATTCTCACCTTCAATTTTGGATTGAGGTCCACTCCCTGCTATGAGTTAGCTAAGAGATGGCAAAGATTATCTTCCAAGTGGGGCTGGATTTAAAAGAATGGGCTATGAAATCAAGTGAATTTGAATTTGGCTTCAAATTCTGACCCTCATTTATTAGCTGTTTGATCTCAAATGAGTTAACTTCTGTGAGCTGCAGTTTTTCTGTCTCTAAAATGGGGATAATTAATAGCACCTTCTGTATAGAGTTTTGGTGGGAGCTGGGTTGAGCCATGTAAACCTCTTAGACCATCATTACTGTAAACACTCAATACCAGATATTGCTATTGCTGAGTAAAAATAGAGGATTGAATCAGGTTAAACTTCAGGACCCTGACTAGGCATGGTAGGAATACTCAGGCTATTGCATTGTGGGGGATTAAAATGTGTGATCTGGGATGAAGTCCATCAATTCTCTCCCTAACCCTGAAAGACTGGCAGGACTTGCTGGCCAAGCTCCCTTGCTACCCATGAGACTGCTGCGGGGGTGGGTGAGTCATTCAAGGATCCACCTGCTCTCTCTGGAAACAGAACTCTGGGGGCTTATTTGAGCCCTGTCTTTAACAAAGTCTTCAGATCCCAAAGGGATTTAGAGGTTAAAAAAACAGAGAGACTTCTAAGAATTGCCTTCAGTGGAATGCTTCTCCATGGCAAAGATCCAACATGACCCACATTTTTTTTAGCATTTATTAAGATGGCTAACTGGGCACCATTAGAATGCCAGGAGAAGTATCAATAACCTCAGATATGCAGATGACACCACCATTAAGGCAGAAAGTGAAGAGGAACTAAAGGGCCTCTTGATGAAAGTGAAAGAGGAGAGTGAAAAAGTTGGCTTAGAACTCAACATTCAGAAAACTAAGATCATGGCATCCGGTCCCATCATTACATGGCAAATGGATGGGGAAACAGTGGAAACAATGGCTGACTTTATTTTTCTGGGCTCCAAAATCACTGCAGATGGTGATTGCAGCCATGAAATTAAAAGATGCTTACTTCTTGGAAGGAAAGTTATGACCAACCTAGACAGCATATTAAAAAGCAGAGACATTACTTTGTCAACAAAGGTCCGTCTAGTCAAGGTTTGACTATGGTTTTTCTAGTGGTCATATATGGATGTGAGAGTTGGACTATAAAGAAAGCTGAGCGCTGAAGAATTGATGCTTTTGAACTGTGGTGTTGGAGAAGACTCTTGAGAGTCCCTTGGACTACAAGGAGATCCAACCAGTCCATCCTAAAGGAGATCAGCCCTGGGTGTTCATTGGAAGGACTGATGCTGAAGCTGAAAGTCCAGTACTTTGGCCACCTGATGCAAAGAGTTGACTGATTGGAAAAGACCCTGATGCTGGGAAATATTGAGGGCAGGAGGAGAAGGGACGACAGAGAATGAGATGGTTGGATGGTATCATCGACTCGATGGGCATGGGTTTGGGTGGACTCTGGGAGTTGATGATGCACAGGGAGGCCTGGTGTGCTGCAGTTCATGGGGTCGGAAAGAGTCGGACACGACTGAGCGACTGAACTGAACTGAACTGAAGAATGTGGGGTCTTATATGAGTCAGTGGAGAAGGCAATGGCACCCCACTTCAGTACTCTTGCTTGGAAAATCCCATGGACGGAGGAGCCTGTTAGGCTGCAATCCATGGGGTCGCTAAGAGTCGGAAACGACTGAGGGACTTCACTTTCACTTTTCACTTTCATGCATTGGAGAAGGAAATGGCAGCCCACTCCAGTGTTCTTGCCTGGAGAATCCCAGGGACGGGGGAGCCTGGTGGGCTGCCGTCTCTGGGGTCGCACAGAGTCGGACACGACTGAAGTGACTTAGCATATGAGTCAGACTTAGGGTGGCAGTTGTGTTAAGGTGAAGGTAATCGTGTTTGATTTCTTTGGACTGTTGTATTTTCATAGATAACCACCTGTGGGAGAGATTGGTCTAGAAAAAAAAAAAGGTTTCTGTAGTTCCTGGAGAAGTTAGACATTCTGTTGTTCTTTTCTCTTAGAATTACGCAGTCATGCTTGAGAATATTTTCTAAGTTTCTAAGAAGTTGCCATAGCTATAGCTTGGTCTGTTTGTATTGAAATCAAAACATTGACATGGTAGGTTTTAAAAAGAAGTGACAACTTTTTGACAATAAAACTGGGTGGGGAAATTACCCAGTCTTGGGCAGAGTTCAGCTAAAGTGCTACTTGCTGACAACATCGTTGAGCTGTGCTGAGTGTTCAAGGTCATGCGGACCCTGACCACTGAGAGTTTCTGTGTTTCTCCGTCAGAGAGAATGTTCTCGCTCTGAATGTGCGTTAGGGGCTGGGGTCTGGCCCTGGCTCTGAGCTTTGTTCTTGGTAAGACCTCAGGAAAGTCATTTTCCCTCTCGGAATTTTATTATTGTCCCATATTTAAATGGGGATGTTAGATTAAATGGTCTCAAAGATCCCTTTCACTTCTGAAATTTTAGGATTCGGTGAGTTCTGCTTTTGTAGCTTTGTCGCCCATTTGAAAACCATGCCCTTTCCATTTAAATCCACCAGAGGGCGATATGACCCGTGTTTTGGCTGTGCAGCCCCTCCTCCCACCCTCGCCTCCCCCTCCCCCAGTCTGAGAGACCTGATCACGAAGATCCAGTGCCTGCCTTTCGTGGGAGATAGATGGAAAAAGACTATTTAAGTTGTTCCTTAGAGCTACAGTTGACAAGGGATCTTCGTATCTACTGCTCTTTTGATCTCACATCGGTTCCCTGTGCCAGATGCTCTCCTCCCATTGCACAGGCTGGGGAACCCAGGCTCACAGTATTGAAAGGATGTGTCTCAGGCTACATGGATTTCCAGTGGTGGACTGGGGACCATATCTCCTCATCCCCATTCATTCCTTTGGTCATCTTCCACTGGGCTTCAACAGACTGCCTCTGTTTCTAAGGGGTTTCTGAGAAGACAATTTGCACAGGTATTGACTAGGGCAGAGTTTGAATCTGTATTCGGTAGAATTGGGATAGGAGCTGAATGTAGACCATGTAGACCAGAGCTTCTTTTCAATAAAGCTCTCCTTTGGAGATTTTGGGCTTCCCTGGTGACTCAGCTGGTAAAGAATCCACCTGCAATGAGGGAGACCTGGGTTCGATCCCTGGGTTGGGAAGATCCCCTGGAGAAGGGAAAGGCTACCCACTCCAGTGTTCTGGCCTAGAAAATTTCATGGACTGTATAGTCCATGGGGTCGCACAGAGTTGGACACAACTGAAGCGACTTAGCAGCAGCAGCAGCAGCAGCAGCAGCGGCCAACAGGAGCTCTAGTGGTCCTGGTTCTAAGTTGTAGATGGCAGAATCTACTCAGGCTCATTTAAGTAGCAAAGGAATTTTTGAAAGGGTTTTAGGAAACTCTCAGACTCTCCTGGAGGGCCAGAGAACACGAATCTGAAATGTATGAAGCCAGAATCGTGACCAGTCCCACTGTGGGGGCTTTTCCAGGAAAAAGCCAACTGCCACCACTGCTTGGCACTTATGGTGTTTGGGACTGGCTACCACCACGGGGATTACCATTGACTGAGCTGCTTCTAGGGCGTATACCTTATCTCAACTGGTCCTGCGGGACTTGTATCGTTACCTCTCATGTGCTCGTACTTGCCCAATTAAACCCAGGCTTCTCAAAGCCTGGACTCCAGCAGAATGAGATTAGGCTGGAGTTTGGGTCTACTCCCAGTCCTGAGAGGATTTCAGGAGAAGAGGGCTATTCCTGATGTTTCTTACTGCCTTTGTAATGCTTTTGTTTTCTACTACCATGGAAGAGTTAGACAAGGCTGTGGTCCGTGTGATCAGATTGGCTAGTTTTCTGTGATTATGCTTTTAGTATGTCTGCCCTCTGATGCCCTCTCGCAACACCTACCGTCTTACTTGGGCTTCTCTTACCTTGGACGTGGGGTATCTCTTCACGGCTGCTTCAGCAAAGTGCAGCCACTGCTTCTTACGTTGGACGAGGCGTATCTCCTCACTACCGCCCCTCCTGACCTTGATCGCGGAGTAGCTCCTCTCGGCCCTCCTGCGCCCGCGCAGCCACCTCTCCTTGGATGTGGGGTTGCTCCTAATAAATATTTCTTTGAGCCCCTTATTTTTGGTGGTGGGGAGGCAAGGATACTGGAGAGGGTTACCATTCCCTTCTCCAGGAGATCTTCCTGACCCAGGGATTGAACCCATGTATCCTTCATTGTAGGCAGACGTTTTACCATCTGGGCCACCAGGGAATTTATTTTTTTGGGCTCCAAAATCACTGCAGATGGTGATTGCAGCCATGAAATTAAAAGACGCTTACTCCTTGGAAGGAAAGTTATGACCAACCTAGATAGCATATTGAAAAGCAGAGACATTACTTTGCCAACAAAGGTCCGTCTAGTCAAGGCTATGGTTTTTCCAGTAGTCATGTATGGATGTGAGAGTTGGACAGTGAAGAAAGCTGAGCGCCAAAGAATTGATGCTTTTGAACTGTGGTGTTGGAGAAGACTCTTGAGAATCCCTTGGACTGCAAGGGGATCCAACCTTGCAGTCATTCTAAAGTCATTGCAGATCTCATTCTAAAGGAGATCAGTCCTGAGTGTTCCTTGGAAGGAATGATGTTAAAGCTGAAACTCCAGTACTTTGGCCACCTCATGCGAAGAGGTGACTCATTGGAAAAGACTCTGATGCTGGGAGGGAGTGGGGGCAGGACGAGAAGGGGACGACAGAGGATGAGATGGCTGGATGGCATCACTGACTTGATGGACGTGAGTTTGAGTGGACTCCGGGAGTTGGTGATAGACAGGGAGGCCTAATGTGCTGTGATTCATGGGGTCTCAAAGAGTTGGACACGACTGAGTGACTGAACTGAACTGAACCATAGAAGAGGAACAAAAAAGAATGCGAATTCTTTGTTTCTATTTATTTTATCCCCTTGTGCCTCTGGGTCTTTCCAACAAATATAAATAGCCCTGAAGGAAGGGAGTATTTTCCACTTGACACGCTATAGGCATTACTTGGATCTGACTTTCTTCGAATAAAAAATTGTTGGAAAAGACCATGACATAGACTCATCTAATCCCATTAGTTTATTAAACAGAAAACTGAGGCCCAGAGCAGAAAATTAACTGCTCAGGGTCACGGAGTAACAGGGCAGCTTTCATATATCCAGCGATTATTTAGTGAGTGCCTACTATGTGCCAGGCACAGAGCACAGTACAAGACAGACAACTACTCTGTTGCCATGGAGCTTTATATAAACGGATACCTCAAAGGTAGCTTTACCTCTAGTTATCCAACTTTAACTTAATTTGGAGCAAAATAGTTTTAACTCTTTTTCTAAATTAAAAAAATAAAAGAGAATGTCATTAAGAAATGCCGCTGGAAAAGAGCATAACTTTATTAGTTAGCAAACAGTACAAATAGACTTTTTCTTCTCTATCACTTTGCAATATTTAAGAGAAAAACTATTCAATGATAAGTTGTGTGGAGTTCTTGTCATTTCATACACCATTGATGTGGGTGTAAATTAACCTTTATGAAGAAAAAAATGCAGTATGTATCAAGACAATTTTGACCCAGAATTTACTTTTTGAGACTGTCTTCTAGAAAAATTACTATGTATGTATCTGAAGATTTATCTAAGAAGGATCACAGTATGGTTTATAATAAATAGAAAAATCTGAAAAACCTGAATGTTTAATAATTGATTGATTATATGAAACACGCTGTAGCCCTTCTACCAGGCAGGACCATATTTGGCTGTGTATAGCAGGAATCCCCAAATAATAGTGACTTAGACATGTATGGAATTTCCCCCCCTAAAAGAAACTTGGATGTAGGGAGTTTGGTGTTGGTAAAGAGGAGTGACAGTCATCTGGAACCCAGGTTCCTTCTGTCTTTCAATACCGCAGTTCTTAGTGCATGGTCCAAAGTGGCTGCTGGAGCTCCAGCCAGTGTATCCACACCTCATGTGGAAAGCGGGAATGGCAAAATTTAGTGTGTCGTTAGCTGGCATCTAGTCACTTGTCCATACATATTTGCCAGGAGAGTTGGAAGGGTGGATTTTCAGCTGGGCATATTGCCAGCAATTCTGGTATAAGGAATAAAAGGAAGAATGAGTGAATATGTGTTGGGCAGATGTAAGGTCTTCAGACATTTTTGCTCACATATCCTTTAAAAGAATTTTGAAAAATTATAGACTACTTTGTACAGTTTTAGATTGTCCCTGAAATTTTTAGCTTTTATTTTTTATCACAGTCATATAGGAATGTTAAGAATAAAATTTCTGGCTCATTGTAAATATTGGTGTAAAAAATAAAACTCTTGTGTTACCTATTAAGATAGGCCCAATGGAATGTAAATACCATTGCAAAATGATAGCCGCCGTCCTTCATCTAAAAAATAAACAAATTTTTAAACAGCTGGAAATTTTCTGTCATTCCTTTTCTCATTCTGCTTCCTCTAAAGATTTTTTTCTAATATGTATTTTCCTGCTTCAGCATTTTTATTGATCACTTTATCGAGTCTCTATAAATAACATTTATAGAAATGGAAATTTTAATTTAAGTATTAAAATGTTTCTTTGAATTATCATTGTAGCTATTGGTGCTATACAATTAATTAAAATAGTAAAAGCATAACATATATATTGGCAAATATGAAACAAAAATGTGTATTTTAACAAGAGGGATGAGGCTTTTAAAAAATTAATTTCTGTATCTGTGTATGACTATTAGTGATAGGAAGTGTAAACATAACATCAATTATATTTCTGATTTTATTTTCATAGATTCAGGCAGTGAAAAACCTTGTTCCATAAATAAATGGAAATGGAGGGAACTATTTTAGAGCTATGTTACTCAATTCCCTGGACTCTTTTGAGGGAATGTGAAAAATTACAGTCTACCATCACAACTTATTTTTAATCATCTCTCAGTTGACAACTCACTCTCAGTTTTGTTGAAAACAAGAATTGAAAACCACCTGACTTGTAAAGGGTTTGTTATGCACTTAGTGCATTGATCGCAAAGTTGACTCCAACATTTAGAATTTTCCCTTTTGAATTTAGAATTTTCCCTTTTGACAACCTGCATCATCATCACCACCACCACCATTATCACCACCATACTCAGGATGGATGAAAAGTGTGTCTTTCTATTGACAGAGAGAAAAGAGTGATTTTGAAAGGGGAAGTGGGGACCCAAAAGATAAGCCCAAAGCCTTGCCTTGACTGAAGGTGTATTCTCAAGCGAGTCCTTTTTAGGAAAGTATCCAAGTGGACATGGATTATCTAGTCATTGATTTCTTTAAAACTATTCCTGCTCAAGGGCCCCTTGAAATATCACTAATGAGGGAGCCAGCAGGTTTTGCCACATATCTCTACAAAGTTATATGATAAAATTGTATTGTACAATGTTTGTGTTCCAGGAGGTGCTGTGGTATTGAAGGAAAATTATAAGCTATATGGTTAATTTAGAAAATGACTACAAACTAATATGAGCAATATGATCCCATTTTTGTTATGTTTGTGTCTGGAAGGTTAAAAACAAGTGCTTTTGTCTAAATGAATGAATTAAACACAATTTTTACACAATTTTAATTTTTCTTATAATGCAAATGTCCTGGGCTTCAAAAACATCTTTTCCCTCTCTCCTTTTTTTCCCTCTCTCCCTCTCTCACTTTCTTTTTTCGTTCCTTCCACAATAGTTAAAATTGATTTTATATACTTAAAAATTTTAATTATGTTTATATAAATTATAATGTATTTTAAAATTGATTTAGTATACTTTAAATTTTAAAATATTTTATATATTTTAAATTTATAATTTATGTTTTTATAAATTAAAATATTTTATTATATATCTATATTAGAGATATATAATATATATCTATATTATGAATATATATTATATAAATAATATATTTATTTATAATATATATTTTAAACTTATTTATAATGTATATTTAATATATACTTTAAATTCAGATCTTAAGTATCCCATTCAAGAAATTTTGATAAATATACATCAAGACACCAAACATTTCCATCAACCCAGAAAATTTCCTCATGTCTCTGCCTAGTGAATTCTTGCCTACATGGTATTCCCCAAATACCCTCTGATTTCACACCTACTACCGTAGGCTATTTTTGCCTATACTAGAATGCCTTGTAAATGGAATCATGCAGTTTGTAATTTTGGTGCATTTTGCTTGTTTTACTTAGTATAATATCCTTAAGATACAGCTATGTTATAACAGCTATTATTAATTTGTTTCTTTTAATTGTTGAATAGTATTTAATTGCTTGAATTTATCACAGTTTCTCTCTTTTCCTGTTCAATTTGAAAAATACCTTCTTTTGTTAAGATTAACAGAGAAGTTGCAAAGATAGTACAGTTTCCCTGATTTAGTATGGTACATTTATTGCAACTGTGAAACAATACTGAAACAATATTAAGTAAAGTCCTTTAAAATTTGAAATCCTCTGTTTTCCCCTAAGAACTTTTTGTTGTTATTCAAGGACCCCATTCAGGATACCACATTACATTTAGTGGTTTTTTGTTTTTTGTGGGTTTTTTTTTGTTTGTTTGGTTTTGTTTTTTTAAGGCTCCTTTCTACTGTGACAGTTTCTGACTTTCCTCGGTTTTGATGATCTAGATAGTTCTGAGGTCAGGTTTTTTTCATAGATATTCCTTCAGTTGGGATTTATCTGATGTTTTTCTGTAGTTAGACTGGGGTTATAGGTTTTGAGAGAAAGACTGTAGAGGTGATACGCTGTTTTCATTATATCAAGGGTACCTTTTATCATTGTGACTTATCACTGATGATCCTTGGCTGAGATAATGCTTGTCAGATTGCTTCCTATAAAGTTAACTATTTCCCCCCATTTTGATACTCTGCTGTCCGGAAGGAAGCTGCTTTGCTCAGCCCACACTCAAAGTGTTATGGAATTATGCTCCACTTCCTTGAGGGCACAATATCCATGTGGGTCATCTGGAATTTCTTACTATGGGAGATTTTTCTATCTTCCTGCATTTGTTTATTTACTCATTCATATCAGTATAGACTCATATCTATTAGCTTATACTTTGAGGTGACTCCAATACTAACTTTCCTATTTTGCTGCTGAATGTTCCAGCTTTGGCCTTGGGGACTCAGGGAGTCAGCTGAGTGCCGAATAATTGATGCTTTTGAATTGTGGTGTTGGAGAAGACTCTTGAGAGTCCCTTGGACTGCAGGGAGATCCTACTAGTCCATCCTAAAGGACATCAGTCCTGGGTGTTCATTGGTAGGACTAATGCTGAAGCTGAAACTCCAGTACTTTGGCCACCTGATGCGACTCATTTGAAAAGACCCTGATGCTGGGAAAGACTGAGGGCAGGAGGAGAAGGGGACAACAGAGGATGAGATGGTTGGATGGCATCAGTTACTCAATGGACATGGGTTTGGGTACACTCGGGGAGTTGGTGATGGACAGGGAGGCCTGGAGTGCTGCAATTCATGGGGTCACAAAGAGTCTGACACAATTGAGGAACTGAACTGACTATATTCCTTGGACATGCCTCCATTCTTTTGTTTCTTGAGCATTTTCTTACTTTTTGGCACTACATCATGCTGCAGGTTCATCCTCCCTATTTTCTGCCATTGGAAAATTGGTCATTCCTCCAAGAAGTCCTGTTTTTTTTATTTTTTTTTTATTTTTTTTTATGTTGTTGTTGTTTTATTTAAGAATAGTATTACCTACCAATATCTGGGTGCTGGGGTGTGATTACTTTTTTATTTATAATTTTTTAATCATTCACAGCTCAGATCAGAGAAACCCTTTCTGATCACTTAGTTTAAAATAGCATCCCATTCCCAACCAATTGCTCTCTATGACATAATCTTTAATATATTTTATAGGACTTATTATGACTTGAGATACTTATTGCAATTTGTATATATATACACACTCTTGAAACCAAGCTATGCATTGTGTTTTGCAGCTTGCTTTTGTACTTACACAATTCCACAGTATATTTTGGATATCTTTCCAGATCAATATATATGATTTTGTCCTATTTAAAAAAAATAAACGTTTGGTATTCTTTCTTCTGCTCTGGCTCTCTACACACACATGTGATAATTTTTACATTGATGGAGCAGTAAAGAATTTCAAAATTTCTATTACAAACAGCACTATGAAGAATGTATATATGTTTGTGAATGCTTGAGTATTTAACAGTGACTGATAGTTTTTTAAAATAATTTACTAAGGGCTTTTACATGTATTAAATCATTTGTTGGTGTTCAGCTCTTTGCGACCCCATGGACTGCAGCACACCAGACTTCCCTGTCCATCACCAACTCCTGGGCATGCTCAAACTCATGTCCATAGAGTCAGTGATGCGATCCAACCATCTCATCCTCTGTCATCCCCTTCTCCTCCTGAGTTCAATCTTTCCCAGCATCATGGTCTTTTCCAATGAGTCAGCTCTTCATATTAGCTGGCCAAACTATTGGAGTTTGAGCTTCAGCATCAGTCCTTCCAATGAACATTCAGGACTGATTTCCTTTAGGATTGACTGGTTGGATCTCCTTGCAGTCCAAGGGACTCTCAAGAGTCTTCTCCAACACCACAGTTCCAAAGCATTAATTCTTCAGTATTCAGCCTTCTTTATAGTCCAACTCTCACATCCATACATAACTCCTGGAAAACCATAGTTTTGACTAGATGGGCCTTTGTCAGCAAAGTAATGTCTCTGCTTTTTAATATGCTGTCTAGGTTGGTCATAGCTTTTCTTTCAAGGAGCAAGGGTCTTTTAATTTCATAACTGCAGTCACCATCTGCAGTGATTTTGGAGTCCAAGAAAATAAAGTCCGTCACTGTTTCCATTGTTACCCTATTTGCCATGAAATGATTGGACTGGATGCCACTATCTTAGCTTTCTGATTGTTGAGTTTTAAGCCTTTTTTTCACTCTTCTCTTTCACTTTCATCCAGAGGGTCTTTAGTTCCTCTTCACTTTCTGCCATAAGAGTGGTATCATCTACGTGTCTGAGGTTATTGATACTTCTCCCAACAATCTTGATTCCAGCTTGTGCTTCATCCAGCCCAGCATTTGGCATGATGTTCTCTGCATATAAGTTAAATAATCAGGGTGACAATATTCAGCCTTGACTTACTCCTTTCCCAACTTGGAACCAGTCCATTGTTCCATGTCCAGTTCTAACTGTTGCTTCCTGACCTGCATACAGATTTCTCAGGAGGCAAGTAAGTTGATCTGGTATTCCCATCTCTTGAAGAATTTTTCACAGCTTGTTGTGTTCTACACAATCAGAGGCTTCAGTGTAATCAATAAAGCAGAGGTAGATTTTTTTTTTTTTTCAGTTCTCTTGCTCTTTTGATGATCCAGTGTTTGTTGGCAATTTGATCTCTGGTTCCTCTGCCTCTTCTAAATCCAGCTTGAACATCTGGAAGTTCTCAGTTCACGTACTGTTGAAGCCTGGCTTGGAGAATTTTGAGCATTATTTTGCTAGTGTGTAAGATGAGTGTAATTGTGTGGTAGTTTGAACATTCTTTGCCATTGCCCTTCTTTGGGATTGGAATGAAAACTGACCTTTTCCAGTCCTGTGACCACTGCTGAGTTTTCCAAATTTTCTGGCATATTGAGTGCAGCACTTTCACAGCATCATCTTTTAGGATTTGAAATAGATCAACTGGAATTCCATCACCTCCACTAGCTTTATTTGTAGTGATGCTTTCTAAGGCCCACTTGGCTTCACATTTCAGGATGTCTGGCTCTAGGTGAGTGATCACACCATCGTGATTATCTGGGTCATGAAGCTCTTTTTTGTACAGTTCTTCTGTGTATTCTTGCCACCTCTTCTTAATACCTTCTGCTTCTGTTAAGTTCATACCATTTCTGTCCTTTATTGTGCCCATCTTTGGATGAAATGTTCCCTTGGTATCTCTAATTTTCTTAAAGAGATCTCTAGTCTTTCCCATTCTATTGTTTTCCTCTGTTTCTTTGCATTGATCATTGAAGAAGGCTTTCTTATCTCTCCTTGCTATTCTTTGGAAGTCTGCATCTTGTGCTAGAATGATATCTAACCTCAACAATTTATAAGATACCTGTTACTATCGTTTTCCTCTTACAGATGAGAAAGGCTAACATAGGGCCAGACGACTTCTTCAATATGACATACTTCATGGGGACAGATTCTGAATTTGTTGGGAGCCAGAACCAAAGAGTTAAATATTATATAATTCTTGTAAAAAAAATGAAAAGGGTATATATGCTGTGCTTCATCTCTCAGTCATGTCCAACTCTGCGACCCTATGGACTGTAGCCCACCAGGCTCCTCTGTCCATGGGATTCTCCAGGCAAGAGTACTGGGGTGGGTTGCCATGCCCTCCTCCAGGGGATCTTCCCAACCCAGGGATCAAACCCAGGTCTCTTGCATTGCAGGCATATTCTTTACCATCTGGGCACCACATTCCTAAAATTCCCAAAACATACCCATATACAAACTACCTTTTCAAAAGTTCTCCTCAGAGTTTTGGTCTATATTTCTGCCCCATATCTGGTAAAAATAAAAACTCCTGCTTCTTAAAAGACTCAGATGTTTAATCCTCTAATAAAAATATTTCCCAAATGAGCATATATTTCTCTGCTTTGATATCCAGGACCTTCATATTTTCAAGGAGCTGTGAGCACTGTTTATCAGATATTTCCAGATCTTTGCTTTCTGGATATATGGTAGAATTATATTTCCTCTAACTTTGAGTTTAAATGTAGTGATATTACTTTCTTTGACTAAAGAAATATAACCAGAAGTGATGTATGTCAAACTACTGGGGATCCACACTGAACATGTAGTATGAACCAGAAATAAACTCTGGTGGTGTTAAGCCATCAACAAATTTTAGCTGCAGTAATGGGTAAACCTTAAACTTTTGTGTCTTCTGATAGTAGAATTTTACTTCTCAAAGTGCAATGAGACAGTACTCTCTCTATCCATAAGGTGATTCTAGAAATCATTTATTAACATGTCATCTTCAACCTGTGACTTCCAGGATTCCTCTGGCCAAGACATAGAGATGAGGTAAAATGAAGACTCACACAGGGTTTTTGTGGGCCAGGGCTTCTGCTAGCTAGGACTCGTACTTACAACCATGCCTGCAAGCGAGTCCAGGAAAGGGAGTCTACATGTATGAACAGGAAGCAGAGAAATGAGTTTCTTCAAGGTCTTTGCCACTCTGAGTCTCTTCTCCCACTGTATGTACAACATGGAAAATAAGTTCTATTTTATGGCTTATTATGAGGATTGATGAGATGCCATGTTAGAATCCTCATATAGTATCTGGCATATAGTGGGTGCTCAAAAATGTTTGGATTCCCCTTCTTTTGAATTTATGACTTTAATTTGGGTTCTGTACACAAAACTGCCCTGGATGTTAATGAGTCTTTATCTTTGAGCTTTCCATTGCTCCAGGCATGATGGCCAGCATATGGTAGGTGTTTGATATCGATCTGGCAGTTGATTGCATTTGCTGAGAAAGGAAGAATGTTGAGGCCTGCATACTGCAAAAATTCTGGAAGTTACAGATGTCAGAGAGCATGAGTTGACCTAAGCCCAGCTCTGAGCCGAGAACAGTGGTTTAACAGTTGTGATGGCATGTTACTTCTTTTGGGCATGATTGCTAGAAGAAGCAAGGGGAGTGGATGTTGCTCTGACACCAAGACTTCAGCAGTGACCAAGAAGCCACGAGTGTGCAAGGTGAGTCGAGGGAGTAGGTGGGGATAATTCTCCCGTAAGAGGAAGTGCTACCTTTTGCCTGATTTTCCTCCCTATGTACAGGGACTGTTTTAACTGTGGGTAAAAGGTTGGCAAATGGTGTGGTGGAGCTAAAGAAAGTCCAGGCCCCAACCCAGTCTGGTGGGGAATTTGAGATAGACAGAAATGACGCTGGGTGATCTCTCTTGGATTTTCTTCCTTTGTTCCCCTAAACAAGAAGTGTGAGCTTCCAGGGTGATATGAATGATAATCAACCTCCAGCTGGTCTTGGCAATTTGGCCTGTAGAGGATTCATTGTTCCTGGGGGCTCTTGCAGCCAAGAGGAGTTGTTCTTCCTGACTTTATGGCTTTTTGTTAATGTCTCCGTTAATGAGATGGGAAGAGTGTTATGTATCTTACAGGGTGCTTGTGAATGGTATATAAATAATGTACAATATTAAATATATCACCTTGCTATTCCCTGAGCCATACTTGTTTTACCCCTGGGGTCATCTAGCTTTAAGAGTAACACTCAGTTCAGTTCAGTTTAGTGTCTCAGTCGTGTCCGACTGTTTGCGACCTCATGAATCACAGCACACCAGGCCTCCCTGTCCATCACCAACTCCCGGAGTTCACTCAAACTCACATCCATCGAGTTGGTGATGCCATCCAGCCATCTCATCCTCTGTCGTCCCCTTATCCTCCTGCCCCCAATCCCTCCCAGCATCAGTCTTTTCCAATGAGTCAACTCTTCGCATGAGGTGGCCAAAGTATTGGAGTTTCAGCTTCAGCATCAGTCCTTCAATGAACACCCAGGACTGATCCCCTTTAGAATGGACTGATTGGATCTTGCAGTCCAAGGGACTCTCAAGAGTCTTCTCCAACACCACAGTTCAAAAGCATCAATTCTTCGGTGCTCAGCTTTTTTCACAGTCCAACTCTCACATCCATACATGACCACAGGGAAAACCATAGCCTTGACTAGACGAACCTTTGTTGGCAAAGTAATATGTCTGCTTTTCAGTATGCTATCTAGGTTGGTCATAACTTTCCTTACAAAGAGTAAGCGTCTTTTAATTTCATGGCTGCAATCATCATCTGCAGTGATTTTGGAGCCCCCCAAAAATAAAGTCTGACACTGTTTCCACTGTTTTGCCATCTATTTCCCATGAAGTGATGGGACCAGATGCCATGATCTTTGTTTTCTGAATGTTGAGCTTTAAGCCAACTTTTTCACTCTACTCTTTCACTTTCATCAAGAGGCTTTTTAGTTCCTCTTCACTTTCTGCCATAAGGGTGGTGTCATCTGCATATCTGAGGTTATTGATATTTCTCCCAGCAATCTTGATTCCAGCTTCTGCTTCTTCCAGCCCACCGTTTCTCATGATGTACTCTGCATATAAGTTAAATAAGCAGGGTGAGACTATATAGCCTTGATGTACTCCTTTTCCTATTTGGAACCAGTCTGTTGTTCCATGTCCAGTTCTAACTGTTGCTTCCTGACCTGCATATAGGTTTCTCAAGAGGCGGGTCAGGTGGTCTGGTATTCCCATGTCCTTCAGAATTTTCCACAGTTTATTGTGATCCACACAGTCAAATGCTTTGGCGTAGTCAAAAGCAGCACTACTATGCATCAGTTGCTTCAACCAGAACCTGGACATCATACTTGCATGCTCTCCTCCAATCACTATATTCTCTCAGTTGTCAAAGCCTGCTTCATATCTCTGGTCTTCATGCTCCGCTCTGTCACTCTGATAAAACTTTAGCCCAGGCCACTAGCCTCCCAATAGGTCTTCCTGACCCCACTCTTGCTCCTAGCCAATTCTTTCTCCTGAGTGTAGCCAGCATAATCTTCCCAAGCTTGAAATCATATTAAGTTCTTCCGCTGTTTCAAGCCCATTCATGGCTCCTCAGGACTCCTAGAGAAAGTCCACAGTCACTGACATGACCTGAAATACTTCTCGTCCCTGGCTCCATCTACTTCTTCAGGCTCAGCTGTCTTTGCACCCCTTGGTCTCTGCCTGTCACCCACAATGCTCTTCTCTACATTAGTCTGCTTGGTAGCTCAGGCCTTTGGCTATGCTCCCTCCTCTACTTGAAACTCTCTTTGCTAGGCTGACCCTTATTCAGCCTGGGAGGACCAGTTCAGTGGTCCCTTCTTCTGGGAAACTCACATGTGATGCTCCCTTCATCCTTTCCTGAATCATCTGGTTCCTTGTTCTCTCCCACACTAGGGCATGAGCTCCTCGAGGTCATGGCTAGCTGTGTATTTAGGGCACATAAAATTTTTAGCTGATAATTGTTAGAGTGAATTGAAATGAATTTAACAACATGTAGTCTCTTTTCTCAAAGAGTCCCCAGTCAAGACAAGGACAATAAGTACAGTGTTAACCACCATATACAGACATTGCGGGGTACCTGTTTTCTTTTTCTGAATGAGGCAGGTTGGTCTGAAACAGCATATTTTCATGTCACTGGAAGTTACCAGGCAAACCTTGTTTGAGAAAGTTTAGTCCTCGGTGAAGGAGTTCCTGTGTGTCTCTGGATGCTGATGGAGTCTGACGGCCTTCATCAGTGAGAAGTGAAGGGATGGGGCATGAGACTCAGGAGAGATAATGGGAGGGAAGTACTGCTTCTGTGTGCTCTGAGCTTTTGCTGCTTTAACCCCTCCTCATGGGAGGTCATTTGAGTTGTTCCTCTCCTTCCTAAAACACGGGGAAAGCCCAACAACTGTTCCCTTGCCCTCATCTCCAAGTTGGGAGGGTAGTTCATTTCACTTCTGTAATCTCGGAACATCTGGACCTGTATGGAACTTAGTGCTCTAAGGCCCATGGGGCTGGTTGTGGAAAAGGGGGTAGGTGAGAGCTGGTGGATCTGAGAGAGGAAGTGTGGGTGAGCTGCATTCCCACTGAGATATAGGGGATTCTCCTTTGGGCACGGTGAACCTCCTGAAGGTGCCTGTGGCTTAAACCTTCCTGCTCATTCCTCTAAGGGGACCACTGAGGGGAGAGGGGCCTCTGAGGGAAGAGGAAGATGTCCGGCCTCAACGGGGCCTCCCAGCCAGGGGACTGGGGAGAGGGCAGTCCGCAGAGCACCGGCCTGCCCCCACCAAGAGCTACAAACAACCTGTACAGGAGAGCCTGCATTTGAAAACTGGCCCTGAGAGAGAAAAGTCCAACACTTGCAGAGGCAGACAGCGAAACAGAGGCAACCAAACAGAAGGGGGGCCTGCGCCTTTCAAGATCCCTGTGGATTCGCTCACGAGAGGGGAAAGAGGCATGAGCAATGAAGATGAGAACAGCCACTTTCTCCACCAGTAGCTGGCTGAGAACAGTATCAACTCGTTTCTCCCTCCTTCCCACCTTGACAGAGGAAGACAACCAGGAAAGGAAGAAGGATGGAGTGTGTACCGTATCCAGTTCCTTCTGTCCCACACTGCTGAAACCACAGACACAACCTGAGCTGGGGCGCAAGGAAGAGAACTTTAATTAGATGGATTCAAAAATATTGGCTTGGCCAAAATGTTTGTTCGGTTTTTCCCTATGCTAGCTCTAGTAGTACTCGGTTGTCTTTACTTCACTGGAAACACTTTGGTTAGATTGTATCGTGACGGCTGTCATGTCAGTGTGAATTAAAAAAAACATCAAAATTGATGAATTTTTGTGTAGCCATTTTAATATTGAATGTGGACGAAAAAGAGCAACATTTTCATCTTACTATGCTTTATCGTTTCCAGAAAGGTAAAACCACAACCGAAATGTGGGAAAAAAAAAAGAGAAGATTTGTATAGTTTATGGAAAAGGTTCTGTGACTGACTGAATGTGTCAAAAGTGGTTTGCAAAGTTTCATGCTGGAGATTTCTTCCTGAATGATGCTCCACAGTTGGGTAGACCAGTTGAAGTTGATAAAACCAAGACATTAATTGAGAATAATCAACAGTATACCACATGGGAGATAGCCAACATACTCAGGGTATCCAGATCAAGCACTGAAAATCGTTGGCACCAATTTGGTTATGGTAGTTGTTTTGATGTTTGGGCTCCACTTAAGTGAAAAAAAAGGACAAAAACTTCTTGGCTGTATTTCTGCATATGATTCTTTACTTAAACATAATAAAAACATTCTGTTTTTAAAACAAATTGTCAGGAGCGGTGAAAAGTGGAAACTGTGCGATAATGTAGAATGGAAGAGATCGTGGGGCAAGTGAAATGAGCTGCCAACAACCACACCGAAGCCTGCAGGATTTTCCTGCAATGAGAGTGCTGGAGTAAGGAAACCAAGAGAGATCGAAGAAGTCTAGCAAAGTTCTGATGATAAGGAAGAAAAGTCTGTGTTTGTAGAGCAACAGTACATCTCATACAGCTGGATTTGAGATAAGTATTGCTAAATTTTCCTCCATACTTTCTCTGGCAATGTATAGAAGTGGATGTTCCCCCTGAACTGTGCCTATTTTTGGCATTCATGTAAAAGCAGACCACCTGACCTGTCTCCTGAGAAATCTGTATGCAGGTCAGGAAGCAACAGTTAGAACTGGATGTGGAACAACAGACTGGTTCCAAATCAGCAAAGGAGTACATCAAAGCTGTATATTGTCACCCTGATTATTTAACTTATATGCAGAGTACATCATGCCAAATGCCAGGCTGGATGAAGCACAAGCTGGAATCAAGATTTCCAGGAGAAATATC
The DNA here is from genome assembly GCF_029407905.1 of Bubalus kerabau. NCBI lineage: Eukaryota > Metazoa > Chordata > Mammalia > Artiodactyla > Bovidae > Bubalus > Bubalus kerabau. Next base: position 173,723,856 of record NC_073627.1, read on the forward strand.
AATAACCTCATATACACAGATGACACCACCCTTATGGCAGAAAGTGAAGAACTGAAGAGCCTCTTGATGAAAGTGAAAGAGGAGAGTGAAAAAATTGGCTTAAAACTCAACATTCAGAAAACTAAGATCATGGCATCCTGTCCCATCACTTCACAGCAAATAGATGGGGAAACCATGGAAACAGTGACAGACTTTTATTTTTTTGGATTCTAAAATCACTGCAGATGGTGACTACAGCCATGAAATTAAAAGATGCTTGCTCCTTGGAAGAAAAGCTATGACCAACCTAGCATATTTACAACCAGCATGTTAAAAAGCAGAGACATTGCTTTACTGACACAGGTCCATCTAGTCAAAGCTGTGGTTTTTCTAGTAGTCCTGTATGGATGTGAGAGTTAGACTGTAAAGAAAGCTGAGCACTGAAGAATTGATGCTTTTGAACTGTGAGGTGGAGAAGATTCTTGGACTCTTGCAGAGTCCCTTGGACTCCAAGGAGATCCAACCAGTCAATCCTAAAGGAAATCAGTCTTGAATGTTCATTGGAAGGACTGATGCTGAAGCTGAAACTCCAATACTTTGACTACCTGATGGGAAAAAGTGACTCATTAAAAAGACCCTGATGCAGGGAGAGATTGAAAGCGGAAGGAGAATGGGATGACAGAGGATGAGATGGTTGGATGGCATCACCAATGCAATGGAAATGAGTTTGAGTAGGCTCCGAGAGTTGATGATGGACAGGGAAGCTTGGTGTGCTGCAGTCTATGGGGTTGCAAAGAGTTGGACACGACTGAGCGACTGAGCTAAACTGATTGATATTTTCAGAAAATACCATCTCAGCATTTTATTTTGCATTATTTGATTGCCAGTGAAATGTTTTATTATTCTGTTTATTGACTTTTATTTCCTTCTTTTGTGTGTGTGTGTATATATATATATATATGTACATACATGCACATATATATACACACATATGACCAACCTAGATAGCATATTCAAAAGCAGAGACATTACTTTGCCAACAAAGGTTCATCTAGTCAAGGCTATAGTTTTTCCTGTGGTCATGTATGGATGTGAGAGTTGGACTGTGAAGAAGGCTGAGCACTGAAAGAATTGATGCTTTGAACTGTGGTGTTGGAGAAGACTCTTGAGAGTCCCTTGGACTGCAAGGAGATCCAACGAGTCCATTCTGAAGGAGATCAGCCCTGGGATTTCTTTGGAAGGAATGATGCTAAAGCTGAAACTCCAGTACTTTGGCCACCTCATGCAAAGAGTTGACTCATTGGAAAAGACTCTGATGCTGGGAGGGATTGGGGGCAGGAGGAGAAGGGGATGACAGAGGATGAGATGGCTGGATGGCATCACTGACTCGATGGATGTGAGTCTGAGTGAACTCTGGGAGTTGGTGATGAACAGGGAGGCCTGGCATGCTGCGATTCATGGGGTCGCAAAGAGTCGGACACGACTGAGTGACTGATCTGATCTGATCTGGTATATACACACATTATATATATCCTATGTAAATCCTTTGCCTATACCTATTGGGCATTTGGTTTCTTCTTGATTTGTGAGAATTAGTGATTTTACTAATAAGTTTTTAGTTTTTGGCCAATTTCTTAAATCCTAATAGAAATTTAAAATATTCATCTAATCAAAATGTCTTTCACTTTGTGACTTCTATTATCAGAGTTTCTAGGAAGGTCCCCATCTTTATATTCATGATGACTTTATCACTGTTTTCTTCTAGTACTTTTGCTCTTTTATCCCTGCGTGCATGTGTGTTATGTTGCTTCAGTTGTGTCCAACTCTTTGTGACCCTGTGGACTGTAGCCTAATAGGGTCCTCTGTCCATGGGATTCTCCAGGCAAGAATACTGGAGTGGGTTGCATGCCCTCCTCCAGGAGATCTTCCCATCCCAGAGATCAAACCTATGTCTCTTACGTCTCCTGCACTTGCAAGTAGGTTCTTTATCACTAGCACCATCTGTCAAGCCCCTGTTTTATCCCTAGGTTTATATTTCTTAGTTTTATAGGTTGTAAAATTGGAAGTTAAACGTAGCAGAATTACTAGTAGCATCATAATGAAGGCCTTGCTTTTTTTTTTTTTTTCTTTTCTCTTTTTTTTTTGGCCAATTTTGTCAACTTGAGTGCATGCGATTTTGAGTTGTTTGTGGGTTTCTCTCACCCCTTCCTTACCTCAAATTCTCCTCTCAACTCACTTCATCAGGTCATGGTCCTGTGGAAGATTAACGATGGCCACAGATTCCTTGCTAACCTCTCACTGAAAGCTGAAGTCTGCTTTCCCTCCCCTTGATTCTAGGCTTACTTTGATTAGTAGGACATGGTAGAAGCAATGCTTCATGACTTCTGAAGCTAGCTCATCAGAATCCCTTCAGTTCCTGCCTGGGTGGGTCTCACGGTCTGATGCCTCTTGCGACACTCCTTCCCAGAACTGAGATGCCGTGAGAAGCCTAGGACATGGAAAGGCCACACGTAGTCACTCTGGTCCATAGCCCAAGTGGGGCTTCCAGCTGACTGTCAGCATTAAATTCCATTCGTGCTGGATGTTCCAGCTTGACTGATTCTGGATGACTGTAATCACCCCAGCTCACCACTAGATACTCTGTGGAACAGAGGAACTGCCTGTCAAACCACAGAATCATGAGGAATAATAGTCGAATTCTAAGTACTTGATGATTTGTTATGTAGTGACATGTAACTGAAACAGAGGCCCGTCACCACAAGGAGTCATTACTTTTCAAGTGTGTTGATGATTTTCATGCTGTGAGATCCATGGTCTTGGGTCTTCCCTTGTGTGGTCTGTATCCCTTCTTGGCTTCTGTGGCCTCTCACTCTCCTGGGTTTTCCCCTACCTGACTGGCTCACACCTCTGAGTTTCCTTTACCTTCTATTTCACTCGTCCTCTAACTCTTCAGTTCAGTTCAGTTCAGTAGCTCAGTCGTGTCCGACTCTTTGCGACCCCATGAATCGCAGCATGCCAGGCCTCCCTGTCCATCACCAACTCCCGGAGTTCACCCAAACTCACATCCATTGAGTCAGTGACGCCATCCAGCCATCTCATCCTCTGTCATCCCCTTCTCCTCCTGCCCCCAATCCCTCCCATCAGAGTCTTTTTTAGTGAGTCAACTCTTCACATGAGGTGGCCAAAGTATTTGAATTTCAGCTTTAGCATTAGTCCTTCCAAAGAACACCCAGGACTGATCTCCTTCAGAATGGAGTGGTTGGATCTCCTTGCAATTCAAGGGACTCTCAAGAGTCTTCTCCAATACCACAGTTCAAAAGCATCAATTCTTTGGCGCTCAGCTTTCTTCACAGTCCAACTCTCACATGCATACATGACCACTGGAAAAACCATAGCCTCTAACTCTTAGTGTGTCTCAGAGTAGTCTTGGGCTTCCTTCTCCATCTAGAGCTATGCACATCTCTCCAGGTGACCTCATTAAGCCCCATGTGCCGTGCTGATGGTTCTCAGACACACAGACAGGTTGATTTCTCTCTGGGACTGTAGATTCATATTGCCCATTGCTTGTCTGCTGACTCCACCTGGCTGGTCAGTAAGCTGCCCCAAACTTACACAGTAAAAGTATAACCCTGGACTCTCCCTGTAGCCATGACCATCCCTCCATCTGTTGACTTTAGTAAAAAACAGTACAGCCATCCGGATGTTAAAGCCCAGAAAGCTAAGTGCTAAACCTTGACTTCTCTCTTCCTCAGCCCCTACATCCAATCTAGTGTTCAGTCATATGGAATCTGTTTGGAAAATGTGATCTAAAAGAATCCATCACTCCTCTTGAATCTACATCTATAGACTATGGTCCCATTTTCTCTTGTCTTGCATCATTCAAACAATTTCCTAATTGATTGTCTTTCTTTTTTCTACTGTTGCATCTCGATGACTTAGTCTCTAAATTTCAGACAGATTGCTCTTTGAAAATATAACTCAGATTGTATCACTACATTGCTTACTTACAATGGATTCCAGTTGCTTATAGATCAAAGCCCAAACTCTTTGTCCTTATACTGAGCACTACGTGACTTGGTCCCTATCTTCCTCTTTGACCTTTTCTCCCACTGTATTGCTCCCTGCCCATGCCCCAACCATTACTTGTCTTTCTATTGGTTCCTTGAAACACTTCAGGTTCATCACACTTTAAGCCTTTGCACTAGTTATTCTCTGTGCCTGGAGTTGTCTCTTCTTTGATCATCACTAGTTGGTTCCTTTCTGCCCACCCAATTGCTCCTGTCACCATATTTTAGTTTTCCTTGTAGAGGTTACTTTGTTACCAGTTTCCCCCACTAGAATATTACCTCCATGAGACCACAGATGTTATCCACCTGCTCACTATGGTGTTTCTAGTACTTCCATTAATATCCAGCATATAGCAGATACTCAATAAATATTCACTAAAATAACTGTTCTTTTTCATGTCCTCATTCGTCTCTGCTCCCCTTGAGCCAGAGATAAATAAAATGCTGTTAAAAAGGGAAAACATCAGTAAGTTGCCAGGGGAAGGAGCACTCTAGAAGAAGAGGATCTCCCAGAAGCATCATCTTGCCTGACACCATCAATGACTCTCATAACTCTTGCAACAAAGCCCGAAATCAAGGAGCACCATGCTCAGTGCCACCTGTCACTCCGATCTTATCCGCCATTGCTGCTCTAGAGTGCCACTCTTTCTCCCCAGTAAATTCATCTTCTCTGTCTTACATATCCGATTCTTCTCCCTGTCTTCTCCCTGTTTCTGTACTTTTCCATTATTCCTACAACGGAAATGCCTGTTATTTATTTTTAATTTTTTATTGGAGTGTAATTGCTTTACAATGTTGTGTTAGTTTCTGCTGTACAACAAAGTGAATCAGCTATATGTATACCTATAGAAAATGCCTGTTCTTTTTGTCTCAACATATCCTGCAAAATCCACCCTCAACCCCACCTCAACAGGTTGGCGCACCTTTATTGGGCTCTCACCACAGGTCAGGCCTGTTGAGTCATCAGTGTTGGGCAGCCTCACAGGCCAGGCACCATTCCTTACATGCCTTTGAGAGATGACCTTAGGCTTGGTCTCTAGAGGGGTAAAGAGAGCCAGGCGGACCTGCTTGAGGGTAGGGGAGGCTCTTGGAAATTTTCCTAGGTCACTTAATCAGAGCAGCTCTGCTTTGTCTGTTGTATGGTAGAATCCCATTGTAACGAGGGTGAGATTTTTAAAGTCACCCTGTGCAAAGCCCTTCAGAAGGCACGGCTCTGGAAAGTGACTCTCATTAGGCGTTGCACAGCCAGTTTTATCCCCAGTGGGACTACTGTCCCTTTAGTCGAGCAACACTGTCGTCCACTTACTGAACACGTTCTATGGACAGTGCGTATCTATACCTTTAAATGAAGGAGCTATGTTCAGCTCATGCTCTTAAAGGAAGTGTGGGCTGAGACCCACACATCAAGGGTCCAGCAGCATCACACCTGCTCACTTGGTGTGGAATGACTGGCAGAGTCCCACACAGTCAGACTTGCTGATTTTGTGTTTACGGGCAGTAACCAAGGTAGCTTGGGATTTTGCCCACTGACTGCTTTGTTTACAGAGTATCTTACATTTCATTTAAATACAGGGCTCTGCTATTAACATGTTGAAACCACAGCTTCACATATTGCTGTGCTTCAGCAATTTGCTGAATTTGCATTATGCAATACGCATATGTAATATGTCTTGGAGATGATCTGAGGCCCACAGCATATAATTATTACTTTCAAGCTCTAGGAGCAGGGAATTCATCACCTTGCGCTATAAATACAACCATGAGAAATGTGGATACGTAGGATTAAATCAAGCTGTTTTGGCTAAAAAGAGTTATCAAAGTGCTTTTTTCCCCCTTTATATTCTAAATTCTCAGAAAGTAAGGTTATTAAATCAGCAAGGTGAAGATAAAAAAAGTTCCCAATCGAATAAGTTGAAAACAGAGTCACTAAGCATTGCATGAACTGAGTAATTAGGATTTCCAATCCCTTATTAAAATACCCCAGTGGATTTCAGGAGGGGAATTTTCCTGAAATTTGCAATATATCAACAGAAAGAACTTGATGATTAACTTGACTATGCACTTTAGGAGGCCAGTGCATTCAGTTTATGGTGCGTGCTCAGTCGCTTCAGTTGTGTCCAACTCTTTGTTAACCTATGGGACTGTAGCCCACCAGGCTCCTCTAGCCATAGGATTCTCCAAGCAAGAATATTGGAGTCAGTTGCCATGTCCTCCTCCAGGGGATCTTCCCAACCCAGGAATTGAACCTGTGTCTTCTGCATTGCAGGCAGATTCTTTGTCACTGAGCCACTGGGAAAGCCCACATTCAGTTCATTCACCCAGTATTTGTTGAGTACTTACCTTTGCCAGGCAGTGTTCTATGTGCATTAGGCTGTAACCATTTATAGTATAGGCAGGGCCTCAGCTCTCAAGGGACTCACATTCTAGTGTGGACGGAGAGACACAGGTGATAAAAAAAATATGATTTTTTAAAAATTCAAACACAGTTCATTCAATACATAGTTGATGTACAATATTATGTAAGTTACAGGTCTGCAATATAGTGATTCTCTATATACTCCATTTATACTCCACTTATAGTTATTATAAAATAGTGACTATATTTCCTGTGTTGTACAATATATCTTTGTAACTTATTTTATACCTAATAGTTTGTAGCTCTTAATCACCTACCCCTATGTTTCCCTTCCCCCTTCCCTCTCCCCACAGGTAGCCGCTAGTTTGTCGGCTATATCTGTGAGTATAGCCAGTGGAAGGTTTTAAGCATGAGAATGGGATCATTCATTATTTGCTTGTTGCATCAACTTATTCCCCTGCAGAAGAATTAGTCAGAGATTCTGAATCTCATCACATAGAAAGATTTGAAATAATACTGGTCGAGGCCCAATCTTAGGGATTCTGATTTATCAGACTGTTGAAAACTGGAGTATTGAGTGTTTCCTTATGTTTCTGCTGTGCAGCTCCTCTGCTGTGTTCCCCTTTTGCTGAAAGTGCCTACAATAGAGAAATTAAGATCATTGTTTATTAAGGATATGTCTTCCTGCTTGGATGGAATGATGCTTACAATTAATGCAGCAGGATAGTTAAATTCAGAAATGATAGCAGAAACTTCAAACCACTACCATTGTTTGTTTGAGTACCTGCTATATCTCAGGTACTGGAATAGTACTTTATGCACCTTATCACATTTATACCTTGTAAGAAGCATGCAAGAAAGCAGATAAAGTCCCAGGTCTTGTGGCCAGAACATGTTTGGGTGAGCTTTGAGGTGAGAAGAGAATTGTTGCAAAGATGGGCCTTCAGACAGGACTGGATGGTTCCTTACTCTTGTCCATGTGTGCATGCTGAGTCACTTCAGTCATGTCCAACTCTCTGTGACCCCTATGGACTGTAGCCTGTCAGACTCCTCTGTCCAAGGGATTCTCCAGGCAAGAGTACTGGAGTGGGTTACTATTTCCTCCTCTAGGGGATCTTTCTGACCCAGGGATTGAACCCAAGTCTTGTGCGGCTCCTGCACTGCAGGTGATTTCTTTACCACTGAGCTGCTGGGGAAGCCCTGCTGTTGTCCATAGAAGAACCCAAGATTTCCCCATTGGATTCAATATCTATCTCATATATTCCTTAGTGATAATCAAATAGAAAAAAGCCTCTTCCTCTATTTTTAGTTGATCTGAATGGATATTAATTGGTGTATGGTTTTAGAATATCCATGTCCTAAACCTCATAGACTCCATTTCCAAGGCTGAGCTGTCTTCATTAGTGCTAAGGGGAATTAGTGTATTCACCCCAAAATCCTATAAAATGTTCAGTTTTTGTAATACTCCTGGCCACTTTCTTAACCTTTTCAATGGGGGTAGTTATCGAGCCCACCCAGGCAGCAAAGAGTGAGGAACTGACCCGACTGTCACTTGTGCAATCAGCAAAGGCTTCCTAGAAGATGAGACGTTTCATCTGGGTCCCACACAATGAGTTAGGAGTGAGCCAGAATAGATTGAGGGAGGAGAGAGGTTTGAAGATGGGCAAAGTCTTCCCAGACCTTTCAACACCCTGTGCAAAGGCACGAAGTTATCGAGGAGCTTTTGAGGGAGCTTGAAGTGGCTCAGCGGGCCCAGATGTGCTGGGGACAGAGTACAAAGGGCACTTTGGGAAGAAAGACTGTGCACTTTCATTCTAACCTTCAGTTCTGTTATATCAGAATTGATATGACTGAAGATAATGATCCTGAGATCCAACTTTCAAATCAGTTCTTCTCCTTCCCTTGATTGGCACCTCCCAATAGCATCCTTTGAACCCCCAACAAGATTCATAAGGTGGGGCTTTTCTGCTCCCTCTCCACATGTAGAGACTGGTGAGGCCACTGGTGTGGGGGACAGTTTCTCTATGAGGAAGAGCAAAGTCTTTGTGTGTGTGTTTGTGTGTGTGTACACATGTGCTGAAATGGGTGAATTTAACTCAGATGACCATTATATCTACTACTGTGGGCAGGAATCCCTTAGAAGAAATGGAGTAGCCATCATGGTCAACAAAACAGTCCGAAATGCAGTACTTGGATGCAATCTCAAAAACGACAGAAAGATATCTGTTTGTTTCCAAGGCAAACCATTCAATATCACGTAATCCAAGCCTATACCCCAACCAGTAATGCTGAAGAAGCTGAAGTTGAACGGTTCTGTGAAGACCTACAAGATCTTTTAGAACTAACACCCCAAAAAAGATGTCCTTTTCATTATAGGGGACTGGGATGCAAAAGTAGGAAGTCAAGAAACACCTGGAGTAACAGGCAAATTTGGCCTTGGAGTACGGAATGAAGCAGGGCAAAGGCTAATAGAGTTTTGCCAAGAGAATGCACTGGCCATAGCAAACACCCTCTTCCAACAACACAAGAGAAGACTACACATGGACATCACCACATGGTCAACACCAATATCAGATTGATTATATTCTTTGCAGCCAAGATGGAGAAGCTCTATACAGTCAGCAAAAACAAGACCGGGGGCTGATTGTGGCTCAGATCATGAGCTCCTTATTGCCAAATTCAGACTTAAATTGAAGAAAGTGGGGAAAACCACTAGATCATTCAGGTATGACCTAAATCAAATCTCTTATGATTATACAGTGGAAGTGAGAAATAGATTTAAGGGCCTAGATCTGATAGATAGAGTGCCTGATGAACTATGGATGGAGGTTTGTGACATGGTACAGGAGACAGGGATCAAGACCATCCCCATGGAAAAGAAATGCAAAAAAGCAAAATGGCTGTCTGGGGAGGCCTTACAAATAGCTGTGAGAAGAAGAGAAGCAAAAAGCAAAGGAGAACAGGAAAGATAAAGCATCTGAATGCAGAGTTCCAAAGAATAGTAAGGAGAGTTAAGAAAGCCTTCTTCAACGATCAATGCAAAGAAATAGAGGAAAACAACAGAATGGGAAAGACTAGAGATCTCTTCAAGAAAATTAGAGATACCAAAGGAACATTTCATGCAAAGATGGGCTCGATAAAGGACAGAAATAGTATGGACCTAACAGAATCAGAAGATATTAAGAAGAGGTGGCAAGAATACACAGAAGAACTGCACAAAAAAGAGCTTCATGACCTAGATAATCATGATGGTGTGATCATTCACCTAGAGCCAGACATCCTGGAATGTGAAGTCAAGTGGGCCTTAGAAAGCATCACTACAAACAAAGCTAGTGGAGGTGATGGAATTCCAGATGAGCTATTGCAAATCCTGAAAGATGATGCTGTGAAAGTGCTGCACTCAATATGCCAGAAAATTTGGAAAACTCAGCAGTGGCCAAAGGACTGGAAAAGGTCAGTTTTCATTCCAATCCCAAAGAAAGGCAATGCCAAAGAATGCTCAAACTACCACACAATTGCACTTATTCACACGCTAGTAAAGTAATGCTGAAAATTCTCCAAGCCAGGCTTCAGCAATACGTGAACCATGAACTTCCAGATGTTCAAGCTGGTTTTAGAAAAGGCAGAGGAACCAGAGATCAAATTGCCAACATCCTCTGGATTATGGAAAAAGCAAGAGAGTTACAGAAAAATAGCTATTTCTGCTTTATTGAGTATGCCAAAGCCTTTGACTGTGTGGATCACAATAAACTGTGGAAAATTCTGAAAGAGATGGGAATACCAGACCACCTGACCTGCCTCTTGAGAAACCTGTGTGCAGATCAGGAAGCAACAGAACTGGACGTGGAACAACAGACTGGTTCCAAATAGGAAAAGGAGCACATCAAAGCTGTATATTGTCACCCTGCTTATTTAACTTCTATGCAGAGTACATCATGAGAAACGCTGGACTGGATGAAGCACAAGCTGGAATCAAGATTGCCAGGAGAAATATCAATAACCTCAGATATGCAGATGACACCACCCTTATGGCAGAAAGTGAAGAGGAACTCAAAAGCCTCTTGATGAAAGTGAAAGAGGAGAGTGAAAAAGTTGGCTTAAAGCTCAACATTCAGAAAACGAAGATCATGGCATCTGGTCCCATCACTTCACGGGAAACAGATGGGGAAACAGTGGAAACAGTGTCAGACTTTATTTTTGGGGGCTCCAAAATCACTGCAGGTGGTGACTGCAGCCATGAAATTAAAAGATGCTTACTCCTGGGAAGGAACGTTATGACCAACCTAGACAGCATATTAAAAAGCAGACACGTTACTTTGCCAACAAAGGTCTGTGTAGTCAAGGCTATGGTTTTTCCTGTGGTCATGTATGGATGTGAGAGTTGGGCTGTGAAGAAAGCTGAGTGCCGAAGAATTGATGCTTTTGAACTGTGGTGTTGGAGAAGACTCTTGAGAGTCCCTTGGACTGCAAGGAGATCCAACCAGTCCATCCTAAAGGAGATCAGTCCTGGGTGTTCTCTGGAAGGACTGATGCTGAAGCTTAAACTCCAGTACTTTGGCCATCTCATGTGAAGAATTGACGCATTGGAAAAGACCCTGATGTTGGGAGGGATTGGGGCCAGGAGGAGAAGGGGATGACAGAGGATGAGATGGCTGGATGGCATCACCGACTCGTAGGACATGAGTTTGGGTGAACTCCAGGAGCTGGTGATGGACAGGGAGGCTTGGTGTGCTGTGATTCATGGGGTTGCAAAGAGTCGGACACAACTGACCGACTGAACGAAACTGACTGACTGACACATGTGCAAGTGTAATTGTGTGTGAAAATATGTGTGTATGTGTGTGCAAGCATGGGGAACTAACATGTGTATGTGTTATATGTCTGCAATTGGAATGAGACTGAGAGAGGGCCTGGAGCCAGCACAGTGAAACAATAATGAATATATTTCCTGAGGTCTCACTTTGTTTCAGAAGCTGAGGGGTTAATACTTATTTCACAAAATAGTACCTGTGTCTGTAGAAACACCTGGCATCTTATGTCAATCTCTCCAGGATTCTTGCTTCACTCTTGTAGGAAACATTTAAATTAACTTGCTTTGATAGTCTTGAGTCCACATGGTAGATGACACAAGATAGAAAGGAGCTCATAGTACCAGAAGAGGAAAAAACAAAGCTGTCAGCTTGCCCATAACTGCTGACTCAAGCCATTTGTGAGCTGATACCCCTCAAGAGATTTTTGACTTTCCTTGTTGAATATTTTGCAAAGATGCGAGAAGGGTGTGAAAATGTTAGATAGTGTTCAGCCCACGGGAATAGAATTCTGATATAAAGATAATAGTAATGTATAAGATTCTCTGAGAACTTACAGGATGCTGAGTAGTTTAGGACAATGTTAAGATCTTTTTTTAAAAAAATTGAAGTCTAATTTACATACAGTGAAATGCACAGAACTTGTGTGCAGTTTCATGAGTTCTAGCAAATACATACAGCTATGTAACTCACATCCATATCAAGATATATCAGTACCATTCCAGGAAATTCCCTAAAATAATTGGTACTATCACTGTTTTTTTTTTTTTTTTTTTTAAATTTCATTTTGTTAACACCAAAAACATTTTGTATTGGGGAATAGCTGATTAACAATGTTGTGATGGTTTCAGGTGAACAGTGAAGGGACTCAGCCAGACATTTACATGCATCCATTCTCCCCCAAACGCCCCTCCCATCCAGGCTGGCACATAACATTGAGCAGAGTTCCACGTGCTATACAATAGGTTTTTGTTGGTTACCCATTTTAAATATAGCAATGTGTACGTGACCTTCTCAAAGTCCTTAACTAACTATCCCTCCCCCTACCGCCCCGCCCACCCTGGCAACCATGAGTTGGTTTTCTAAGTCTATGAGTCTTTTTCTATTTTATAAGTAAGTTCATTTGTACCATTTCTTTTTAGATTCCACATATAAGCGATGTCATATGATATTTCTCCTTCTCTGTCTGACTTATTTCACTCAGTATGCCACTCTCTAGGTCCATCCATGTTGCTGCAAATGGTCTTATTTCATTCTTTTTAGCGGCTGAGTAGTATTTCATTGATTCTCCAGGCAAGAACACTGGAGTGGGTTGCCGTTTCCTTCTCCAGTGCATGAAAGTGAAAAGTGAAAGTGAAGTCACTCAGTCATGTCCGACTCTTAGTGACCACATGGACTGCAGCCTACCAGGCTTCTTCTCCATTGATGGGGTTTTCCAGGCAAGAGCTCTGGAGTGGGTGCCGTCGCCTTCTCCGACATGTACACCACATCTTCTTACCCACTCCTCTGTCAGTGGACATTTAGCTTGTTCCCATGTCTTGGCTCTTGTAAACAGTGCTGCAATGAACATTGGGGTGCATGGATCCTTTCAGGCCACGATTTTTCCTCTGGATATGTGCCCAGGAGTGAGATTGCCAGGTCATATGGTAGCTCTATTTGTAATTTTTTAAGGAACCTCCCTCCTGTTCTCCATAGTGGCTATACCAATTACATTCCCACTAACTGTGAAGAAAGGTTCCCTTCTCTCCACACTCTCTCCAGCATTTGTTGTTTGTGGATTTTTTGATGATAGCCATTCTGACCAGTGTGAGATGGTATCTCATTGTAATTTTGATTTGCATTTCCCTAATAGCTGGGACTTCCCTGGTAGCTAAGCTGGAAAAGAATTTGCCTGCCATGCAGGAGACCCGGGTTTGATTCCTGGGTTGAGAAGATCCACTGGAGAAGAGATAGGCTACCCACTCCAGTATTCTTGGGCTTCCCTGGTGGTTCAACTGATAAAGAATCTACCTGCAATGTGGGAGACTTGGGTTCGATCCCTGGGTTGGGAAGATACCCTGGAGAAGGGAACACTTTACTCACTCCAGTATTCTGGCCTGGAGAGTTCCATGGTCTGTGTAGTCCATAGGGTGGCAAAGAGTTGGACTTTTCTCTAATAGCTAGCGATTTTGAGTATCTTTTCATGCACCTATTGGCCGATGGCACCCCACTCCAGTACTCTTGCCTGGAGAATCCCATGGACGGAGGAGCCTGGTGGGCTGCAGTCCATGGGGTCGCTAAGAGTCGGACACGACTGAGCGACTTCATTTTCACTTTCATGCACTGGAGAAGGAAATGGCAACCCACTCCAGTGTTCTTGCCTGAAGAATCCCAGGGATGGGGGAGCCTGGTGGGCTGCCATCTATGGGGTCGAAGAGTCGGACACGACTGAAGCGACTTAGCAGCAGCATGTCCTCTTTAGAGAGATGTCTATTCAGGTATTCTGCCCATTTTTTTAAGTGGGTCGTTTGTTTTGCTGCTGCTGCTGCTGCTAAGTTGCTTCAGTCGTGCCTGACTCTGTGTGACCCCATAGACAGCAGCCCACCAGGTTCTTCTGTGCACGGGATTCTCCAGGCAAGAATACTGGAGTGAGTTGCCATTTCCTTCTCTAACGCATGCATGCATGCTAAGTCGCTTCAGTCCTGCCTGACTCTGTGCGACCCTATGGACAGCAGCCCTCCAGGCCCCTCTGTCCATGGGATTCTCTAGGCAAGAATACTGGAGTGGGTTGCCATTTCCTTCTCCAGGTTTTGATGCTATTAAGTGTCAAAAACTGTTTGGTACTATCACTGTTTTTAATTTTAACCATTCTAGTGGGTGTACTCTGGTTTCTCATTGTGGTTTTATTTGTGTTCTACTAAGGATAATGATCTCAAGCTTTTTTTCATGTGCTTATTGGTTACTTAAATAACACCTTTGGTTATATATATGGTTCACGATTTAGCCTATTTTCATATTGTTTTTTTTTTTTTTTAGTGAGTTGTAGAAATTCTTCATATATTCTGAAGTCTAACTTATTATTTTTTCTTTATGGTTAGTGTTTCCTGTGTCCTGTCTAATAGATCTTGCTTGCCCCAAGGTTGGAAAGATATGTTTCTTTACTTTCAGTTTTTATATTTAGGTCTGTGACTCATTTCAAATACTTTTTTGGTGGCTGGTGTGTGTTATTGTTTTTCATATACACATCTGCATCATTTGCAGAAACACTTTCCTTTCCCCTTTGAATTATTTGGCCCTTCTACTCAATATAAGGTATAAATGTAGGAATATTTTGGACCCTATTCCACTGATCTATCTTTGTGTCATTGTCTTGATTACCTTAACTTTATCATAAGTCTTGAAATCAGGCTAGATCCTCCCACTATTTTCTTTCACAAGATTGCACTGAATTTTCTAAGTCATTTGCAATTCCTTGTGCATTAGAATCAATCTATCACTTTCTATAAAAAAGCCCATGGGATTTTAATTGGGATTATATTAGATTTATCAATCAATCCAGAGAGAAATGACATGTTGGTAATATTGAGTTTTATGATCCAAGAAGTGGTAAATTTCTCTGTTTTCTACAGTATTCAAGTTTTCTAAACGTTGTTTACTAGTTTTCAGTGTAGAGCAGAAATTGGCAAGCTCTTTTTTGGTAAAGGACCAGATACTAAATATTTTAGACTCTGTGGGCCAACATGAAAAATCAGATATTATTTATGTTCTCATGTAAGAGGAAAGAAAATAAATTTCAACAATTTTTTATTGACAAAATTATAAATATTGAGTACAGTGTTTTTTGTAATACTGGTCTACTAATGAGAAGAGTAGAATTATTTTTCTTTGAGGGATAACATTTTGCTTAACTGGAGTTCAGAGTCAGTATTCTCTGTCAGCAAGTTCAGTTGCAAACGTTCATCTGTGAGTGCTGATCGGTAATGAGATTTTATCTATTTTAATTCTGAAAAATGTTTTATCTCATAGGTGGTACTGGGAATACTAACACCAGGTTGCTGACATGTGATTATAAGTAAACATATTCACCACTTGGAAGGTATTTAATATTTTTATTAGATTCTCCTCTTGATATTTCCCTTTTAGCATGTCATTACAATGCAGATTCAGTTCAGTTCACTTGCTCAGTCATGTCCAACTCTTTGCGACACCATGGACTGCAGCACGCCAGGCTTCCCTGTCCATCACCAACTCCTGGAGCTTACTCAAACTCATATCCATTGCGCTGGTGATGCCATCCAACCATTTCATCCTCTGTCATCCCCTTCCCCTCCTGCCTTCAGTCTTTCCCAGCATCAGGGTCTTTTCCAATGAGTCAGTTCTTTGCATGAGGTGGCCAAAGTATTGGAGTTTCAGCTTCAGCATCAGTCCTTCCAATGAATATTTAGGACTGATTTCCTTTAGGATGGACTAGTTGGATCTGCTTGCAGTCCAAGGGACTCCCAAGAGTCTTCTCCAACTCCACAGTTCAAAAACATCAATTCTTCAGCACTCAGCTTTCTTTATATATAGTCCAACTCTCACATCCATATGTGACTACTGGAAAAACCATAGCTTTGACTAGATGGGCCTTTGTTGGCAAAGTAATGTCTCTGCTTTTTAATATGCTGTCTACGTTGATCAAAACTTTTCTTCCAAGGAGGAAGTATCTTTTAATTTCATGGCTGCAATCACCATCTGCAGTGATTTTGGATCCCCCCAAAATAAAGTCTGTCACTGTTTCCATTGTTTCCCCATCTATTTGCCATGAAGTGATGAGACCAGATGCCATGACCTTAGTTTTCTGAACGTTGAGTTTTAAGCCAACTTTTTCACTCTCCTCTTTCACTTTCATCATTAGGCTCTTTAGTTCTTTGCTTTCTGCCATAATGGTGGTATCATCTGCATATCTGAGGTTATTTATATTTCTCCTGGCAATCTTGATTCCAGCTTGTGCTTCATCCAGCCAGGAACTTCACATGATGTACTCTGCATATAAATTAAATAAGCAGGGTGATAATATACAGCCTTGATGTACTCCTTTCCCAATTTGGAACCAGTTTGTTGTTCCATGTCCAATTCTAGCTGTTGCTTCTTGACCTGCATACAGATTTCTCAGGCGGGAAGGTGGTCTGGTATTCCCATCTCTTTCAGAATTTTCCACAGTTTGTTGTGATCCACACAGTCAATGGCTTTGGTATAGTCAATAAACCAGAAGTAGATGTTTTTCTGAAACTATCCTGCTTTTTTGATGATCCAATGGATGTCGGCAGTTTGATCTGGTTCCTCTGCTTTTTCTAAATCCACTTGAACATCTGGAAATTCACAGTTCAGGTACTGTTGAAGCGTGGCTTGGAGAATTTTGAACATTATTTTGCTAGCGTGTGAGATGAGTGCAATTGTATGGTAGTTTGAACATTCTATGGCTTTGCCTTTCTTATTCACCACTTTCAATTGACATTTAGGGGGAATCTCCTCAATTGTCCACTTTAATGGATTTTGAAAATGGGCATTTTGTTTGCCCTTGTGTTGGGGTTTGAGAAACACAGCTGTAACTGTACTTTGAGCTCAGAAACTATGTAAGCTGCAAATCTGTGTGAAATAGAGATTTTCCTTCTTAAGTTTTGAAAGCATGGGTAGTACACAAGGCAGCTTGACATTATTTGTGACTCAGATTTTGTTGCTTGTTGTCAGATGACTTTGTTGCAGTACACGATCCCCAAATACAAGCTATGCTGTCTTGTAATTTTAAGCAGAATTCACTAAGAAACATGATTGAATCTTCAGCAAAAGCTGATTTCCAGTCATTCAAATGTTGGATAACAGTAGTTTCGTTTGTTATTGTTTAGTCATTAAGTCATTTCTGACTCTTTTGGGATCCTGTGGACTGGTGGTTCAGATGGTAAAGACCGCCCGCAATTCGGGAGACCTTGGTTTCAGCCCAAGGTCTGAAGGTTCAGCCCAATTCGGTTCCCTCTGGATTCAGAAGATTCCCTGGAGGAGGACATAGCAACTCATTCCAGTATTCTTTCCTGGAGAATCCCCATGGACAGAGGAGCCTGGAGATCTGCAGTCTGTGGAGTCAAAAAGAGTCAGATGTGAAATTGCAATTAATGTTTACCACTGTTAAGCCATCAAACTGCTATGTGGTAGGGCAAGTGAAAATATTCCCTTTTATTTTCACCAAAAATTCGTGAAACTGACATGGAACTTCATTCATATGGAAGTGAATGAAGCCTACCAGTAACACTAGTGGTTTAATAATACTTGGATGATTTAAGTAACTACTGATAAATAGCCAAGTAACTACTGATAAATAAACCATTGACCTCAAACATCTCACATTTTCTTAAGCTTTGTAAGTTTATATGAGTAAGAGATTTTCTTTTCCGCACACATTTTTACCACCATCGGTTGTAACCCGTCTATCAGATTTCACTTCAAATTATCTCAACTAGTGTTTTCTCAACCTCTTTGAAAATATTCTTACCTGTAGTTGTTGCACAAAAACTAGTCATAGTGGCCAGTTCTTTAGTCATTTCAAATTTGGCAGTGACTTCTTGAATAGACAACAGTGGAGCCGTATTTGTAACATCTGTCAACTCATAGACAGTATGGAAAATAGCTGAAATCATTTGTCCTGTTTTTTAATTGACTATTGATGTTGCTCCTAGTGTCCTCAACAATTCAATCAATTCTTCTTGCCAAAAGGTTAATAGTCTTAAACAAATTTATTTCCTCCGGACATGTTTCTTTAGCTGCTGCAAACATAATTTAATTAACTCATCACTGCTGAATGATCTTCCCTGCTTGTGTAACAAATGAGCCACTTGGAACTTGGATTGTGGCTTCATTTCCATTTATTATTTTTGTGAAGAGGTGGTTCTGTGAGGAGATTTGTTATTTTACATTTTCTAATTCTTCTGACTATTGCTAGTTTGTGAATAGGGAATATTGTGACAGATGTTAGTGTAGTAATGTTGAGATATATTGTCTTCTTTCCATACAGTTATAGTGCCATTGTATAATAAACACACTGTATTGCCATCTATTTGACAAAAAAATAATCCACACTCCACTGCACCTTAAAGTGAGACACTGGAAGTCCATTTTGCTTTCTTTTTAACATTACAGATTTGCATTGTTAATATTAAAAAAATTGCATTGCAGATAGACTGGAAGTGCTGTTAAGTTATAACTGCATCACAGGTTTGCAGTTTACCACACAAATGTGAGAGGTGATGGGAGTGATAAATACTGTTCTGTTGGTCCTCTCTGCCATTATTGTGCAAAGCAGAGCCATAGATGCTCCCTAAGCAAATGAGCAGAGCTGTATTCCATGCAGTGTTTTTATGGATGCTGAAATTTGAATTTCAGGTAATTTGCCACACGTTGTGAAATATTATTATTCTGTTGACATATTTTCAACCATGCAACATTTAAAAATATAAAAGCCATTCTGTCTTATGGGCTTTACCAGATTTGGCCTGCTGGTCTTCACTTGATGACCTCTATGTTAAATAACCAATTGTCTTTAAAAGAACAAATATGGGAAATTTTACTTTATAATCTCTCTTATATTTTCCTTTTCTGGTGCTTTCATTCCTTTGCATAGATCTTTGTTTTCTGTGGTTCCATTTCCCTCAAACCTTAAGAAATTCCTTTAGTGTTTCTTTCAGTCCAGATCTACTACTGATAAATTATCTTAGTTTTTGTATATTTTAGATGGTTTATTTTGCCTTCATTATTCCCTTTTAAGTATTTTTATTTTCATAAGGATGAAATAAAAGAGTAGTACACCAAATAATGACAATATTAATAATGTGTTAAGGAAATTAGAAGCAATTTGTAGTTCTATTATGTAATTACTCATTGATATTCAGTCTTGGCTGTCAAAATATCCAATACTATTAATTTGCAATTAACATTCACAGTGCTTATTAGATACTTTTCTTTTCTTCTTTCTTTAGTTCTGACTTGATGCTGGTACATTTGTTTGTGTGCACATCTTAAGAGGACTGTGTGAAAGTGAAAGTGTTAGTTGCTCAGTTGTGTTTGACTCTTTGTGACCCTATGGACTGTAGCCAGCCAGGCTCCTCTGTCCATGCAATTCTCCAGGCAAGAATACTGGAATGGGTAGCCATTCACTTCTTCAGGAGATCTTCCCAATCCAGGGATCAAACCCCGGTTTCCTGCATTGCAGATGGATTCTTTACTGACTGAGCCATGAGGGAGAAGAGGTGTGTGTAAACAAGTGTATGTGTGTGTAAATAAGTGTATGTGTTTAGTGTGTGTGTGTTCATGTTTTGGTCCTCTGCCCAAAAGTTTACAAATGTCAAGAAAATTTGGAGTTCCTCTTTTCTGGATGTTCTTCTGTTATACCTTCTCATTTGTCTCCATCTTCATCAAAGCTTTGTTAAAGCTATAGTTTTCTTTAATTCCAAAACATTATATTCCTCTGATCTTGATGTAACTCTTTTTAAAATAACTATCAACCAATTGGAGTTATTTGGTTAGATAAAAATTCAAATTCTTAAGGTTGCTGCTGCTAAGTCACTTCAGTTGTGTCCGACTCTGTGCGACCCCATAGACAGCAGCCCACCAGGCTCCCCCGTCCCTGGGATTCTCCAGGCAAGAACACTGGAGTGAGTTGCCATTTCCTTCTCCAATGCATGAAAGTGAAAAGGGAAAGTGAAGTCGCTCAGTCGTGTCCAACTCTTCAAGACCCCATGGACTGCAGCCTACCAGGCTCTTCTGTCCATGGGATTTTCCAGGCAAGACTACTGGAGTGGGGTGCCATTGCCTTCTCCTTCTTAAGGTTACCAAAGTAGAATTCACGTGTGCTTAAAATTCAGTATATGGAACTCTCCATTAAAGAGGGAAAAGTGCAGATATATTGTGGCTTAAAAAATTGCTTTTTGGTGATCAAGTTTGAGCTGCAATATTTTCACATGTTTCATAGCTTTCATGCATCTGAGGAATAGAATTAACACTCTTTGTGGAATGTTTGTGTGCCGTGCTGTGCTTAGTTGCTTCAGTCATGTCCAAATCTTCGTGACCCCATGGACTATAGCCCACCAGGCTCCTCTGTCCATGGGGATTCTCCAGGCAAGAATACTAGAGTGGGTTGCCATGCCCTCCTCCAGGGGATCTTCCCAACCTAGGAATCAAAGCCAGGTCTCCCATACTGTGGGCCCATTCTTTACAAACTGAGCCACCAAGGAAGCCCAGAAAGTTTGTAGCTTTACATTTAAATTTCAACTTAAAATTTTGCCTTACAGAGTTGCCATAATTAATAACTATAAAACTACTCAGTGTAAATATTTAAAGATATATAACATCTGCATTTCTTCCATTCAGTAAGCTATTTTCCAGCTGAATATTTCTTCATTAACATATTTTTTATTGCATACTCACTATAGTTAGGGCAGGCTTCCCAGGTAGTAAAAAACCCACCTGTCAATGCAGGAGACATGAGATGTGGGTTCAGTCCCTGGGATGGGAAGATTCCCTGGAGGAGGGCATGGAAACCCACTCCAATATTCTTGCCTGGAGAATCCCATGGACAGAGGAGCCTGGTGGGCTATAGTCCATGGGGTTGCAGAGTCAGACATGACTGAAGTGACTTAGCACACATACATAGTTAGGACACTGTGCTAGGTGCTGGGACTCTGCAGTGAAAAGGTAGATGTTCCTGCCTTGTAAACACTTAAAAATAGAGAACAGACCTATGGACAACAGGGAGTTGGGAGGAGGGAGAGGATGAGATGCATGGAGAGAGCAACATGGCAATTTGCAACACCATATGTAAAAGAGATAGCCAATGGGAATTTGCTGTATGACTCAGGGAACTCAAACAGGGGCTCTGTGACAGTCTAAAAGTGTGGGAGATGGGTGTACCTATGGCTGATTCTTGTTGATGTATGTCAGAAAACCACAAAATTCTGTAAAGCAATTATTCTTCAATTAAAAAAAATAAACTATGTGAGGTATTATGAAGGAAACAACAGAGATGCAGGGCTGTACATCTCTACATCTTTCCCTGATGTAGAATGACCAGGGAAATCTTCACAAAGAAGCTAATCAGTGAATTGAACAACTTTGAATAACGACTGATAAAAACATGGATGAAGTGGATGGCTTCAACAGACTACCCAAAACAAGAGCAGATTCATTTCAGGTTGTTTGTGGCCACATGGGATCTGGTTTCCTTTCATTCAGTCTTAGAAGAGTTCCTATGTGTGGCTGCAGAAGAGGAGCTACTGCTTATTGCTGGAGCTGAGCTGCATTGACTGCTGAAATGTTAGTGCATCTGTCCTCTGAAAGAGCTGCCACTGGGAATTGGGGTCCAAAAGGCACAGGGTGACTTCTGAGGAGTCACCTGGTACCTGAATACCAGAGTTGTCAACTGGAACAAGTCCAGACCAACTTGTTATAGGTATTTGGATTCTGCATTTCAGCATTTGAGAATTCTTCTTCAACTTGGGGTTTATTACCTGTTGAATTAGGAAGAGGCCACAATTAAATGGGCGGATTCATACAGGGCCCCAGACTCAACTACTTCAGCTGAGAGACTTGATGATTCTAGGAGTACACTTAAAGCTTTGAAATCAACATCCATTTCACTTGAAAAAAATTTTAAATGTATTTCAGAATCATCATCATCTCCTTGTTTAAGATCTTGGCCCCAGCCCCATCACTCTTGACATGGAAAGTAATTTGAGAAGCTTTTCCACTTCGACCCTACGAGAATATTAGCTTCTTGAGAGCAGAGACCCTGCTTACGTTGTTAAAGGTTAAATAGTCAGTGCGTATAGAACACTAAGACTCAACAAACATTAGGTTAAGGAATGAACTCAATGCATTGGCCTCCTACAGTGGTATCAAGCCCACAGGTCCCTTCTGTTGATAATGTTGTCAGTCATAGGAAAATTCCCCTAGTGAGATTCTCTGGAGTGTTTTACAAAGGGAATCCTAGATACTTCACAGAATGCCTTCTGATCGTATGTACTATATGGTTTCCATGAAAACTCTGTCCAGATTTTCTCTGTACTATAAGCTGGAGAACTGAGTGAAGAGAAGGCTCTCAGGCAGTCTCTCGTCATTCACTGTCCCCCAAGAAATGTGCCTTTTTGTCTCTTTTGTTGAGGTTCCGAGAGAAACTTTTTCCATAGAAAAGTTTTCAAAAATTTTTGGTAGTCAAAAGCTATTTCTGGGTGAATAACTAGAAGAAATTGCCCTTCTGATGGTGAGTCAGTAAAGTTATCATGATCTCTTTCATTCCCTGAGATTTTAATGTAAGGGCTTGAGAGCCATAATTCATGTCATTCGTAGACAGCCCTAGACTACTGCGATTCTCCCCTGTTTCGCATGCTGCAATCTAACCTCTATTTTGCCTTCATTTTTGAAGGAGAGTTTCACTGAATACAGAATTGTGTGTTGATATGTTCTTTTTTTCCTTTGGCAATTTAAAGATGTTATTCCACTGACTTGTTTCTGTTGAGAAATTAGATGTCATCCCTCTCATTGTTTCCCTGAATGTAATGTGTATTTTTCTCTGATTACTTTAAGACTTTTCTACATTCATTTGAATGTGATAAACCTTTGTTTGGTGTTCTTTCTTTCTTTTTTAAAAATGTATCCTGTCGGTGGTTTTGAGTTTCTTGGGTTCATGAGTTGTTCTTTTTCATCAAATTTGGAAAATTTTTGCTATTATTTCTTTATGTACATTTTCTGCTTCAACTAGTTTTCTTCTCTCTTTTTGGGACTCTCATTAAACATATATTGGACCTGATTTTGTCCCTCAAGTTAATATTTTCAGAATTTTTTTCTCTTTATGTCTTAATTTGATTAATTTCTATTGACTTGTCTTTGAGTTAACAATTTTTTTTTTTCTGAAATGTCCATAAACTGTTAAGCCCACCCCCAAAGTTTTAAAATTTACTATGTGGTGTTTTACATTACTAGAATTCTCTTTTGATTGTTTTTATAGCTTTCATTTACTGAGAGTTCCTAGATGTTCACTTGTTATATCCATTTTTTCATTTAAAATTATGACCAGGTATATAATATCTGTTTAAAAGTTCTTGTCCCTTAATTCCAACAACTCTGCCATTTCGGGCATGTTTCAATGATCTTTTTCTTACTGGCTGTGTGTCACGTTTTCCCTGACTTTTTCCCATATCTGATAATTTTTATTGTATGCTGGATATTGTGAATGCTAAGTTGTTAAAGCTCAACATTCAGAAAACGAAGATCATGACATCTGGTCCCATCACTTCATGGGAAATAGATGGGGAAACAGTGGAAACAGTGTCAGACTTTATTTTTCTGGGCTCCAAAATCACTGCATGTGGTGACTGCAGCCATGAAATTAAAAGACGCTTACTCCTTGGAAGAAAAGTTATGACCAACCTAGATAGCAATTGAAAAGCAGAGACATTACTTTGCCAACAAAGGTCCGTCTAGTCAAGGCTATGGTTTTTCCAGTGGTCATGTATGGATGCGAGAGTTGGACTGTGAAGAAAGCTGAGCGCTGAAGAATTGATGCTTTTGAACTGTGGTGTTGGAGAAGACTCTTGAGAGTCCCTTGGACTATAAGGAGATCCAACCAGTCCATTCTGAAGGAGATCAGCCCTGGGATTTCTTTGGAGGGAATGATGCTAAAGCTGAAACTCCAGTACTTTGGCCACCTCATGCGAAGAGTTGACTCATTGGAAAAGATTCTGATGCTGGGAGGGATTGGGGGCAGGAGGAGAAGGGGACGACAGAGGATGAGATGGCTGGATGGCATCACTGACTCGATGGATGTGAGTCTGAGTGAACTCCGGGAGTTGGTGATGGACAGGGAGGCCTGGTGTGCTGCGATTCATGGGGTCGCAAAGAGTCGGACACGACTGAGCGACTGAACTGACTGAAGTTGTTGAAATCCAGGATTTTTGTTGTCTTCTTTTGAAAAATGTTGAGTGTTTTTTGTTGTTGTTGTTCGCATGTGTGTTTTTTTCTCAGAGCTTTTGATCCTGTCAAGGCATGTTCAAAGGGCTTGATAGGATGAGACAGATGTCTACCTAAATGTGGTCTTTCTAGGCTCTCAACTGAATACCTGGGCTTACAGTCATCTGTCTCCACTCCGGTTGGTCAGAATTCCATGATATCCCAATAGCGTGTGACTTCTGTAACCCCCATTCAGCTTGTCAGTTCCCTGTAGCTGTTTCCTGATGCTTCTGCATTTACAGTTTAATATTTAACCAAAGGAACCTACACAAAAATTTCTGCTGCTTCTCTGCACAGCTTCCTTCTTTCTTGTATCCTTCTTCACCAATTCTAGCTGCCTCAGCAGCCCCCCAAAGCTGATGCTATTTCCTTTCCTTGTAAGACTACTGCTTTCTCTTTGGGCACCACTTTCCTGTCTCCATTTGAAAATTGCGCAGGCAGGAAGCTGAGATGAATGGGGAGCTCATGTCTCATATTTCCTTTCTCTCAAGATCACAGAACTATGTTATCTGTTGCCCAATCCCCAAAAGTAATTGCTTCATAAACTTGGTCTGGTTTTACAGCTGTTAGGACAGGAGGCTAAGTCTTTTAGTCATTACTCTGCATGGCTAGAACTGGAGGGCTCAGTCTCTTCCTAATCTTTGTTTTCTCGGAGCTTAGAGCAGTGTTTCGAGCCAGGTGCTGGTGCTGGCTGAAGGAGTGCACAGTAATTTTGTTAAGTGACCAGGATAAGGGATTGTGGTGGACTACTGTGTGGACCCCATGTCTCTGGCCTCCTGCTCTTGCTTTTCTATGCTGTATTGTATGGGGCTTCATTTTCTTCTCTCTCTGGTTATGAACTGGCGGGTCCAGTGTCCATTTTTGTAAAAAGAAGGCTTAAGTTCCCCATGAATGACTTTTTCTTCTCTGCTTTATGAAACTGACAACCATATTTGTGATGAAACCACTTTAACCTTTCAGGATTTGCTTTGGGGGACTACAGGGGAAGCACAGGGAAATGTCCAGTGTTTTTCAGTGCTATCTTTGTAGCTTCCTTCTTCGTGTACCAAAGCCACAGGACACTGCTTAGAGCATCTCTCTGATGCAGTCAGAGGCTACTTCTCTGTCTCCCTGAGTACTCTGAATGTTTATCCTGGTCCTTCTGGAGTGACTGTTGATTGCTTTACATTCTTTCAAGTTGATGCTGAGCTGTCAAATTTCTATTTAAGCCATTTCCTGGGAGTGACTGTGCAGGAAGTTGGGTTAGAAGATTGCATCAGGTCAGACATGTAAACCTTGGAAGAAAGAAGGGCTCTTAAAGCTGAGTTCTAGTGCTTATGAGATGTGCAGCAATTGTCAGTTTTCTTAAGCTCTCTAAGCCTCAGTTTCTTCAAGTGTAAAATGGGAATATGAATGCCTATCTTCTAGGTAGCGTTAAATGAATTAACAAGGGTAAATCACCTCTGTCATGCTTGCCTCAGGGAAGGTTCTCACTGATGGTGGATACCCTTTCCCTCCCCGCCTCTTTCCCTCCCATGTCCTTCCTTCTTTCTTCTTTTGGACACTTGGTGGAAGATGGTGGTGCCTCTGAAGTGCTAGTGCTCGTGAATATGTGGACAGGGAAAATGTCTTTGGGGATTATGGGTATTTTTGCTGGGAGGTTCTTTGCTGTAAACATATTTGCCACAGCATTTTTGCTAAAATTATTTTTGCTACATAACTAATTGATTGGAAGACAGCTTTGCCCTGAAAGACAAAATAACTAGCTGACAGTTTGGTTTGGCAGGTTGGTTTCAAATGGTTGGAATGAATAGTGTTTTTCTAAGTTAGCCTCGTTAATGATGGCTTTATCAAGCCGACGGAGCATGGAGGTTTGCTCCAAGAACTGGTTTCTTGTTTTGAAACACACTACATTGGAGTGAAACAGGTCAAGGGGGTTCAAGGCTCAGAGTTGAACCCACCTTTCCCATGGAATGTCTATCAACAGACATATGACAGTACTGCAAGAATAAGCAGTAGGCATTCACCAGGCAGTACAGAGCTCAGTTACAAATATGCATCCCAGTATTTGGAAATCTCTCTTAATGAAGGA
This sequence comes from Bubalus kerabau, assembly GCF_029407905.1. Lineage (NCBI taxonomy): Eukaryota > Metazoa > Chordata > Mammalia > Artiodactyla > Bovidae > Bubalus > Bubalus kerabau. The sequence goes on from NC_073627.1 coordinate 173,750,145, forward strand.
AGAAATTTCAGCCAAAAAGAAAAAATATGATGCTGAACGAGGAGATGAGTCAATAAGCCAAAAAATGTATAATACATGAACAAAGGCTTGGAAGACAAGCCACAAAATAAAATTGATTCCTTGCACAGTATTGCCATGAGTCTGCAGAAATTTTAAACATATTTGAATATTTTATAGTTTGCAATAAAGTCTTTAATTTTTTATTCATTTTTCATGTTTCATTATCATTTTAAAATTTTATTCATTCATTTTCACATTCTGACATTTTAATTTTAAAATTTTTTTAAAATTAATTTTTTTATTGGAATATAGTTGTTTTACAATATTGGGTTAGTTTCTACTATCAGTTCAGTTCAGTTCAGCCTCTCAGTTGTGTCCGACTCTTTGCAACCCCATGAATCGCCAGGCCTCCCTGTCCGTCACCAACTCCTGGAGTTCACCCAAACTCATGTCCATCGAGTTGGCGATGCCATCCAGCCATCTCATCCTCTGTCGTCCCCTTCTCCTCCTACTCCCAATCCCTCCCAGCATCAGGGTCTTTTCCAATGAGTCAACTCTTCGCATGAGGTGGCCAAAGTATTGGAGTTTCAGCTTCAGCATCAGTCCTTCCAATGAACACCCAGGACTGATCTCCTTTAGGATGGACTGGTTGAATCTCCTTATAGTCCAAGGGACTCTCAAGAGTCTTCTCCAACATCACAGTTCAAAAACATCAATTCTTCAGCGCTCAGCTTTCTTCACAGTCCAACTCTCGCATCCATGACCACTGGAAAAACCATAGCCTTGACTAGACGGACCTTTGTTGGCAAAGTAATGTCTCTGCTTTTCAATTGCTATCTAGGTTGGTCATAACTTTTCTTCCAAGGAGTAAGCGTCTTTTAATTTCATGGCTGCAATCACCATGTGCAGTGATTTTGGAGCCCCCAAAAATAAAGTCTGACACTGTTTCCACTGTTTCCTCATCTATTTCCCATGAAGTGTTGGGACCGGATGCCATGATCTTCGTTTTCTGAATGTTGAGCTTTAAGCCAACTTTTTCACTCTCCACTTTCACTTTCATCAGGAGGCTTTTTAGTTCCTCTTCACTTTCTGCCATAAGGGTGGTGTCATCTGCATATCTGAGGTGATTGATATTTCTCCCCGCAATCTTGATTCCAGCTTGTGTTTCTTCCAGTCCAGCGTTTCTCATGATGTACTCTGCATATAAGTTAAATAAGCAGGGAGACAATATGCATCCTTGACGTACTCCTTTTCCTATGTGGAACCAGTCTGTTGTTCCATGTCCAGTTCTAACTGTTGCTTCCTGACCTGCACACAGGTTTCTCAAGAGGCAGATCAGGTGGGCTGGTATTCCCATCTCTTTCAGAATTTCCCACAGTTTATTGTGATCCACACAGTCAAAGGCTTTGGCGTAGTCATTAAAGCAGAAATAGATGTTTTTCTGAAACTCTCTTGCTTTTTCGATGATCCAGTGGATGTTGGCAATTTGATCTCTGGTTCCTCTGCCTTTTCTAAAACCACTTGAACATCTGGAAGTTCACGGGTCAGGTATTGCTGAAGCCTGGCTTGGAGAATTTTGAGCATTACTTTACTAGCCTGTGGGATGAGTGCAATTGTGTGGTGGTTTGAGCGTTCTTTGGCATTGCTTTTCTTTGGGATTGGAATGTATAGTTTCTACCATACAGCAAAATAAATCAGCTATACATATACATATACATATATATATATATATATATATACCCTCTCCGTTTTGGACTTCCTTGCCATTCAGGTCACCACAGTGCACTCAGTAGAGTTCCCCCTGCTATACAGTAGATTCTAATTAGTTATCTATTTTGTACATAGTATCAATAGAGTATATGTGGGTCTTCCCTGGTGGTCCAGTGGCTGAGAGTCCCTGCTCCCAATGCAAGGGGCCTGTCAGGGAGTCGCACACTCGCATAGTGTTTATGTGTCAATCTCAGTCTCCTAATTCCTCGCACCCCACCCACTGCCCCCCCCCCCCCCATTAAGTCCTTTTGTAGATTTGAATTTTTAAAATTTTATATTGGAGCATAGTTGATTAACAATGTTGTCCAAGTTTTAGGTGTACGGCAGAGTGATTCAGTTATACATACACATGTGTCTGCTCTTTTTCAAGTTCTTTTCCCATTTAGGTTATTACAGAGTACTGAGCAGCATTTCTTGTGCTATACAGTAAGTTCTTGTTGGTTATCTATTTTTAAATACAGCAGTGTGTTCATGTCAATTCCTAACTCTCAATCTACCTCTGACCCTTCCCCTTGGTAACCATAAGTTCTTTAAAGTCTGTGAGTTTGTTTCTGTTTTGTAAATAAGTCATCATATCCCTCTTTTTTTGTTATTTTTATCTTTTATGGCAAAATTGCCTTACAACCTGTTAGTAGTTATACGGTAAAAATCCTTGCAGCGAAGATGTCGATGGCGAAGATGCTCATGGTGAAAAGACCAGACAAGGTCTTGGAGACATGAGAAGGTCCCAGTGCATCGGTCCTTACTCCTGTGTCCCTGTCTGTATCACACCCACAAGCACTTACAGGGGTTTCATTTGGCTGTGTAGACTTCCAGAGTGGGACGTCTCTGGCCCGTTTGCCCAGGGGCTGTCCCATCTAGGAAGGCACTACAGGAGCTGGGAACAGTGTACTGAGGTTGATCAGGCTCCATTGGGCCTGACAGTTTCCTCTCTAGGCCTGTTTGCTTCTCTATAAAATTGTTATTGTCCTCTGGACCCAATTCTCCTCCCCATGGAACTCTTGAGAGAAGAGATACATGCCAGTGATTTTTCTTGTGGTTTCAAATTGTGTTTCCCAGTGCCAGGACACTAGGGAAAGGTCCCTGGTGCAGGAAGCAAACTCCGTTGGTATTATTCCTTAAAAAAAAAAAATTGGGAATTCCCCAGGTGATCCAGTGGTGAAGACTCCGCATTTTCAATATTAGGGGCCTGGATTCCATCCCTGTTCAGGGAACTAGATCCCACGTGTCACAACGAAGACCCAGCACAGCCAAATACGTCAATGAATATTTTTTTAAATATGGCAAGAAGGGCCAAAAAAGGTTCTGGATCCCCATGCCATGGTGCAGGAGAAATATTTCCCATCTGAAAGCACGGAATGGAGTGCTAGGGATTGGTGGGGTGGTTGTGACCAGCCATGCCAGAAGAGTCCAAGGTAAAACTCATTTGCTTTTGGCTCAGGGACAGCTGGCAGCTGGCCAGTGCTCAGTCATCTTATTCTTTGCCCCTGCAGGTCCTAGTAATTGGCAGTACTCACTGGATTAGTCATACTTGCTATCAATCAGTAATTGTGTTGTATAGTCATCAGTCCAAATGTTAACTAAATCAAACACACTGAATCAACCTCTGTGGTTGGATCCCTCTTCTTGGTTCTCTGTCTTCACACCCTGTTTGTTTCCTGTCTGTGATGACTTATCAGGATGTAATGTCATTATTTTATTCCTTTATGGTTCCCCCTTCATAATTTCAATTCAGTAGCTTGGAAGCTTGGTGAGCTCAATAGCCATGTCAGTTTCACTCACAGCTCCCAGGAGCCTAATACATTCAGGGTGCTTATTAAGCATCAGTTGAATGAATGAATAACCCAATCTGTAGCTCATCATTTACTCTACCCCATTTCATTATAATTCCTATAACTTGGTTTTGCTTCCTTAAAGGCGGAAGAGGAGAAATACAGAGAGCATAATCTCTAGGTTATGACAGAAGGGCGACTGTCATTTACTGAGCTCTGACCAGAGGCCATGCACTTTGATAGGCAAAGTCTCATATTATCTTCAGGAGCGCACCTAAGGCAGGTACTGCCCTACTTCTCATTTTGCAAATGAAGAAAGCCAGGCTCAGCTAGACTAACTCAGCTGTCTGAGGTCTCACAGCTGGAGCGTGGTGGAATTGAGAATGCAACACAGGTCTGTCCAGCCTCAAGGCCCTGCTCTTTGCTTCCTGTGTCAGTGTTTCAACAATTTTGGTTCACTATTGCAAAGCAGAAACAGAGACACAGATGTAAAGAGCAAGCATATAGACACCAATTGGGGGGAAAAGGGAATGGGATGAATTAGAAGATTGGGATTGATATATATACACTGCTACATATAAAACAGATAACTAATGAGAACCGACTGTGCAGCAGAGGGTACTCTACTCAGTGCTCTGTGGTGTCCTGAGTGGGAAGGGAATCCAAAAAAGAGGGGTTTTTGTATATGTATAACTGATTCACTTTTCTTTATAGCAAAAACTAGCACAACATTGTAAAGCAACTATACTCCAATAAAAATAAATTTCTGGTTCAACTCTGGCTGCACATTGGAGTTAAAAAAAATACGTTGGATTGTCTTCCATTGTGTGTGTGTGTGTGCTCAGTCATGTCCAACTCTTTGCAACTGTATGGACTGTAGCCCTCGGGGCTCCTCCGTTCATAGGATTATCCCAGCAAGAATACTGGAGTGGGTTGCCATTTCCTCCTCCAGGGGATCTTCCAGACCCAGGAATTGAACCCATGTCTCCTGTGGCTCCTGCATTGGCAGGTGGATTCTTTACTGCTAGCACCACCTGGGAAACCTCACCTTCTATTATTCTGATTTAATTAGTCTGTGATATTGCCTGGACATCAGGTGGTTTTTTTTTTTTTTAAATCTAGCCCCATCTCCCACTTCTGCCAATGCATAGTCAAAATTGAGATCTATTGCCCTGAAAAGCACAAGATAAACATAGAGCCGGTGAAGCAGTTTTGCTTGAGGGCAGAACTTCCTGGGAAATGCTTTAATGATAATGCATCATGGTCCCCTGGGATAAATGCACAACCTGGAGAGGAGAGGGCTCTGGGTAGGATTTCCCTTCAAAAGCAAGACCTGACTTTACTCATCTGTATTATGAGGATGATGACAATTATGGCTTGTTTAGCCGTGAACCTAGAATCTTAGGCTGGAGGTGAACTTAGAAGCCCAAGCTGGTGAAAGGGCTGCCAAGCCCAGTGGAAAGTCCGGGGGTGGGTGGTGGTGGTTTGGGGGAGCAGAGGGGAAGGAAGAGTGCCGTCAGGATGGCACAGCACTCACTGACCCTGGAGTATATGTCTCAGTCCCACCCACCTTTCCATTTCCTGCCCTGGATGAGTGAAAAGTCCCCATTTGCCAAGTGTAACGTACTCGAAATATATGGTACACGGGGAATTTTGCTTTCTCTTGGAGAAACCCTCTTGTCTCCCCCAATACACTGAAAAAGGGAAGCTCACTTGAAAGTCAAGCATTATGAGCATAGAATTATTGAGACTTGTTTCTAAATTACAAATGGAAGGGGCTTTAGCTCACTTGATCCTTCTGTACTCAAGATTCTCGGGCCTCCCTAGTGGCTTAGACAGTAAAGAATCCCCCTGCATTGCAGGGTTTGATCCCTGGGTTGGGAAGATCCCCTGGAGGAGGGCATGGCAACCCACTCCAGTACTCTTGTCTGGACAGAGGAGCCTGGTGGGTTACAGTACATGGGATTGCAGAGTCAGACACGACTGAAGTGACATAGCACGCGCTCACTCATGATTCTCACAGGAGGACATTGAGATTCATAGAAATAAAGTGGTTTGCCCAAGGTGGCAGAATTTGCCGGGTGACAAACCGGGGCCTGGACCAAAGTTCATTGACTCTAATCCACTGTGTTTTCTACAGTTCCACCCTGAAGCATTATTATTATTGCCATTATCATTGTTGTTGTTATTTTGATGTGTATGGGGGGAGTGGATAGAAGCAATGTAAACAGGGATGGCAGTCAAAATGTATAACACTTGGTTAGTTTTGCTCTTTGTTCTGAAGTTCCTAGGGATTAGAGTCCTTTTGAGAACAAAAATTGTGTTTGGGGAGCTGGATTTGGTTCTCCAGTATTTTTCATCTGGAGAACTTGGTATTATGACTTTTGTGGACGTTTGACTTTTAATACATTTAGGGGAAATATTTCATTTTTTTCCATAAGTATAAAAAATGGTTTATCACTCCCAGGAGTTGAAAGTGAAAGTTGCTCAGTCGTGTCCAACTCTTTGCGACCTCATGGACTCATGAGTCCATGGGATTCTCCAGGCAAGAATACTATAGTGGGTTGCCATGCCATACTCCAGGGGATCTTCCCAACCCAGGGATCGAACCCACGTCTTCCACGAAGCAGGCAAATTCTTTTACCATCTGAGCCACCAGGGAGAGGGAAATTTTTGAGACTGAGTTTTTGGAGGAGGACTTATCGTCTTCTCCCTCAATCCATGTTTCATTTTACCTACAACCACTAGCTGTAAACAAATGAAATTTCAATGTGACCATTTTTTGACCCACAGAAATGGCAATTTAATATGGTCCAACCTAATATTGGCTGAGCATCAGTGGTGACTCCAGATACTGCTCTGGAAATGGAAAGAGATGAATGAGTTTAACCCCTTCAGTTCTGGCTGATTGCTGTTGTCATGAGTGACAGAATGTGTGGTTTCAAAGATCTGGGTCCAAGTTCTGGCTCTATCAAATACTAATATGACTTTCTCTGGCATTTTTTTCTCCTTTTTTAGGGATGTTCAGTGTGAGCTTAAGCCACTTAACTACAGAATCTCCTAATTCATGAAAGGAACTCATCATATTCTGTGCTTCTCTTCCTTTCCTCCATCTGACCAGAGTGGTACAATCTGTTGGGCTTCACAATCAATTTATCATAAGGTTTATTATAACCTGTGAAAAATCAGTTGCCACTTTGGATTCAAATACATGGAGAACTAGATGCATTTTAAAACTTCAAGAGATTATCTTTGGACCTTAATCTAGAAAGAAAAATAAATGCACAGATGGACAAAAGAATTGGTCTAATTATTAAAATTCTGTGGCTTTCAATGCCAGTTTATTAAGTTACATCTATTAAATACTTTAACATACAACATACCATTCACAGTGATTGAATACATACAGTAGTGCCGGGAGACATGGGATTAATTAAGAACATATCCAACAGCATACAATATGCAGTTTACCTTGGGTTTGTGATGTTTTAACATAAAACATAAAATCAGTAAAAGCACATGGGGCTTATCATTAAAACCAGATAAACATTTGTTTAATCTTTTCACCCCTGAAACAAAAGGGGGGAGATTACATATTTCATGACTTTACAAATAAAGTCATCTGATGAAGTTCAACTTCTTTAGTTACTCAACATCGTTTGTCTCCTTCCACCTGAACACATACGACACAAGCCTGGGACTCGCCCGTCGTATTCTTTGTTGTCTCGGCTCTCTGGCATCTAGGGAAGTGCTGTCATGTGACAGATGCTCAAGAAAGTAAGTGAGTCATGGGTGACATGGAAAGATTACTAGTCTGGATGTCAGGAGATATGCCTTCTAGCCTCACACTGCTACTTGTTACTGCCTGGCATTGGGCCATTCACATCACCTTTCTGAGTCTGGGTTCCTTCATCCTTAAAATGATGTAACCTGGAGAAATAAACTCTACAGTTCTCTAAAATTCCATGACATGCTCTGTTGGTCACGATCTCAGAGTCCCTTGTGTTGGACAGTCTCTGAGAAAGTAGGAAATGGCAACCACTTCTAGGCTAGAAGCCCTGAACCCTTGACAAGGCCTTCCAGGTTCTTAATAATCAAATAGAACATTAATCAATTTAAGGAAAGGAAAGGAAAGTGAAGTCTCTCAGTCGTGTCAGAATCTTTGCGACCCCATGGACTGTGTAGCCTACCAGGCTCCTCTGTCCATGGGATTTTCCAGGCAATAGTACTGGAGTGGATTGACATTTCCTTCTCCAGTGGATCTTCCCAACCCAGGGATGGAACCCAGGTCTCCCGCATAGTAGACAGATGCTTTACTGTCTGAGCCACCAGGGAAGTCCATTTAAAAATGGACTTAAAAAATCAGTTTAAAAATGGCCACAAAGATTTGGAAAAGACCTCAAAAATCCTTTGACTCAGTTCTTCTTCTCACCTCAATGAAAGAATGGTTTCTACAAAAGCCTCAAGATGAGTCCTTTACTTGAATATCTTCTGGGACTAAACATTCACTATCTGGGAACATTCTCTTGAGGGATAGAAAGTTCATTTGGATATCAAGGCAGAAATGGTGACCCTGTAACTTCAACTTCTTAGCCTTAGTTCTTTCTTCTAGGAAAATAAGAAAGAAATCTCTTCCCCTTCCTACATCACCCCATTGACACTTGATATTTCTCACGTCTTCCTCTAATTTCTCCTCCAGTTATTAAGAGGAGTACTATTTAATAAGAGGAGAGGGTAATTGGTGAGCCTAGGATTATGATTCAGGAAGCTAGTATCCCAGCTCCAGATCTGCCATTAGCTCATTGTGTGGTCCTGAATAAGTTCCGAATGGGCTGGTATGGTACTTTTTTCTTAAAATGGGATGATGGAAGGAGAGATGGCAGGGGGCAAATGTGTATCAGAGCTTGAAAAGTTGTAAATATGGTTGTCAGAGTCAGGCAGGGCATAGATGTGACTGTTCTGACCCTCACTCTCTCACTGTCAGAACAGAAGCATTCAGGGGTTAATAGTTCACTGAATTCTTCCCAGGCCCAGCTGCCAACAGGATGCAATCGCTCTTAATATCCAGGATAGTGGTGCATCCTTTAAAAAATTTCTTCTAAAAATGGCAGAATCCTTCCGGGCTCTGGGTCCTGGGAGAGCAAGAAATCTTGAGGAAAGTGACTTCTGCATGTGTTTGGCAAGGTGCAGCGTATAAACAGTCCTGACCTAAAGAATTAATCCCCAATGTCACAATCATGAAAATACGACTGGGAAAGGACTTGGGAAAACACCTTGCAAGAGAAACTTGGCAACAGACATGCCTTGTTGCAGTGAGCTAGTTGAACTTTTACAATCCAGAGGGGTTACTGACAATCACCGGGGTGGCATTTCCTCTGGGGTGGCGTAGCTTTGATTGAAATGGAGCCCAGGGCTCTGGCATGCCCTGTTATTGAACTGAACCAGACGCTTTTCAGGATGTGAAAGTGCACCTTTTCATGTCCTACTGTACCTTAGCCAAACAATTTAGGAAGTTTAGTAGCTTAAGCAATTTTGTTGGGCCAAATAGATCCAAACCACGTCAAAATGCTAATGACCTCATGCATTTTGATCATGGTTCCTGTACTGGCTGAGAAACACAGGCTTTTCAAAACATTTGAGTTATCCCCAAAGTTATAATAGTGTCATTGGTGTTGATGGATTATCTTCTCTAGTCCAGGAGATAATAAAAACCTTTTTCTATATGTGGCTTAGCTAGTGGATTTTACCACAGAAAGTATCTTTGTTTTCTCCCCTTTTATTTATGGAGAACTGTACTTGAATAGCTATTTAAAAAACCACTTAGGGTAAGCACAAGTCATTTTGTTAATGATTATCCTTCATCAAACGGCACCCATTTTCATAATGAGAAAATACCCACATGCCTAAAGCTAGCAAATTAATTAGCTAATACAACCAAAATAAATTAAAAGATCTACAGACAGTGGGGGTGCTAAGCAGTTAGAATGAACACATCAGAAGAGAAAATAATTTTTCTTTGTATCCCCAGGGCAAGTAGGTACTCAGTAAATGTTTGTGGAATTGATTTGATTTCAGCCTTCTCATAGACTTAGAACCAGTAAAACATTTTCTCCCTAAATTAACTATTTTACAAAGCATGTGAGCATGTTCCTTTTCCCCTTCTAAATCTTTGAATGCACCCCATTTACTCCTTTTAGGGGACCATCACGAACTTAAAAAGCATTCCCTCACCTCATTTTCACAACTAGTGTACTAATTTTTGTCATGGAAATAATGCCAAGGAAACAGAAGTTCTGACTTGAGTCCCACTAGCAATGTTTGGCCTACTTGAACAATAAAAGGAATACCAAAGAGGATTTAACAAATTCAGCAGTAACAGAGAAGTTAACATTTCATTTCAGCAATGAAAACTTGAGCAAAATACAATCTTCAGTAATCAAGAGCAAAACAAATATGTGGTGGGGATTTTTCCAAAGCCTCAAGTCTTTTAGGAGAGTAGGAAATTCCTATTTTTTGGATAAACTTCCAAATTCACCAGATTCCCTATGGAACAGAGGGAAGATTTGAAGGCCCTTGGTAAGGGGTTCTTTTCAAAGGAGGGCAAAGTGAGCAGGCCACTCTGGGCACCTCTGTGAAAATCCTTTTCCACATCCGAGATTGCTTGGTGCTCACATGCAGATGCAGACAGAGCATTTTATTTCCTTAACAGGGTTAGTTCTGACCTAGAGCCAGGCTGGAGTCATTGATAAAAACATTGCTGAATTGCAAGTAACTATTGTTCTAGGAGTTGGTAGAGGGAACATTCTCTTATCAAGCTGGTTTTGTAGTTACTGAGAAACCTTTCCTTTCTGCTTTAAGTAAAGGGTAATTCCTCTGACTGAGATGCCCTTTCCCCAGGCCCTCTGCTGCCCGCCCACCTCCTTTCAGGATGCAAGCTTCACTTCCCTTGTAAAGACACTTTTGAACCAGGTGGAAGGGACCACGCCCTGCTCTTTGCTCGTGCTGAGCCCTTTGCTGACTGTTTGGAGAAACTCAGGGCTTCAGAGCCTTAACCTCCCAACTAAGAAATTAATTTTTATTTACTTATAGCTCAACAAGTGTTGGTCAAGTACTGCTCCACTAGTCATCGTGTTCAGGAACCCCATCACACACGTCTCTGCCTCTGAGGTAACGAGTAAGAGTGAGGTGAAGTGAAAGCTGCTCAGTCATGTCCGACTCTTTGTGACCCCGTGGAATAGTCCATGGAATTCTCCAGGCCAGAACACCAGAGTGGGTAGCTGTTCCCTTCTCCAAGGGACCTTACCAACCCAGGGATTGAACCCAGATCTCCTGCATTGCAGGCAGATTCTTCATCAGCTTAGCCACCAGGGAAGCCCAAGTAAGAGTGATATCGTTGCCAGGCTTGCTTTCAGACCCATCTGTGAGGTCTCTCACAATAGGGGATATCTATAACAAAGGCCAAGGTGCTGGAGACCACTCCCCAAGTCACACTGACACACTCGCGGGCTTCACAGAATGCTCAAAGCTAACATGTTTCATCCCCATGAGCGCATTTGATCCTGGGAAACAAATTGACGGATTCCTCCTTTACAGACAAATCAACAGAGGCTAAGAGAACAAGAATGTCCTTCCAACCTTTGACATATGGTTGCAGGAAAATCATACAGATTTGAGGATCATAGAGGATATGAACTCATAGAAGCACAGGAGAGTGTTCTGCCTCTTCTTCAGGAAAGACACCTTGGCTGGGCTGATGAGCCAATTCCACATTTAAATCCCTTTGAATATTTTCAAAGTACCCATATAACACTCTGCATATACAGTGAGTCAAACCTCAAAGCAGATCTCAGTTAACATCTCCAGATTTGGTGATTGGCATTTTCCCTCCAGGGAATAAGTCCATCGTCTCTTGGGATCAATCGACTTTGTTATATGGGTGGTCTGTTTTCTAGAACTCTTGTCTTCAAGTTTCTTGAGTGGCCTAATCAGCTGGTTGTCTAACATAGTGAGGAGACCTCCAGAAATCTTCTGTTTAACAGTATCCGGTGATACTTGTTCGGAGTTGGAATTAGACCTTGAAATACACTGAGTGGCATTTGACCAGGAGCCAGGTATTCATATACATTTGGGTAGAGTCTGTCTCATTCTTCATAGTGTGTTTTGGTTTAGCACACACATAAAAGGTACTCAAGAACAGTGCTGAGCAGGTGCTGTTGTATTTTTAATATGCATGTGGAACTCACAGTTGCTTGTTTTGGTGCATGTGTACATAATAAAGAGAAAGGTAGTTTTTCTCATTGGGTAAAGTAGTTTTGGCATTTTCCCTCCAGGGAATAAGTCCATCGTCTCTTGGGATCAATCAACTTTGTTATAAAGGTAGTTTTTTCATAGATGGCATGAAAATTAATTCCTTTTCTTGAAGAACATTTATAAGAAATATCAGTTCTTTTTTCTTTTTTTTTTCCGGTAAGGCATTAAAATATGTGTTTGGGGGAACTGATGCAGGATTTTGCCTCTCAAGTGTTTGGACTATTTCTGGGGCTTTGAATTTTGTTTTTAAGTTTCCTGAACTGAAGCAAATGCTGCATAATAAAATTGAACAGTACCTAGGCCCTCTTCTTGACAAATGCATAGGAGCCAGGCATGGAAATGTTCCATTCATTTGGTGATCAGTGTTTTAATGTTTAGAAACTCACTGCTCTTCCAAGCAGTTCTGATAATAGGTCTGCTGTCTTCTGCCTTTTTCTGATTAGTATTCTCATCAGTTAGGTACATAAAGTATGAATTTTTGGCCCCTAAATTTCTTAACTGCTGTCTCTATCCTCTGACAAAGCCTCCTGGTTATAATTACGAGTGAGGAAAATTAGGACCTAAGAAGCAGAGGACCTCCATACAATGACATTTGTCTTACCACTATAGCAAGAAGGCTCCGAAGAAGGTTTTATCTTCTTTTGTGTAATCTACCAAAGAGATATCGCTGACATTCACCATCAGCTTGTCCCCTTCATTCAAGGAGAACATTGCCCCTAGGTAGATGGGTTGGAACCAGTTGCTACCTATTTCACACACTGACTTGGTCCCCATTAGGAGCTGGGTTGGTTCAGGGTAGCTGTCTGTTACCTTGGTGATGACCACGATGATGGAGTCTGGCTTGTTTGGTCGCCTCCCTTGGCTGATTTCACCACACTCCGATGTGGTCCCTCGAAATGTCACCTGGGAGTAAACAAAGTAGTCTCCCGACTCTGGGATCACCAGGAATTTGTTGGTGTAATTCATCCGGTTCTTGGTGAAGGCCAAGCCAAGTTCATGTTCCCAGTGTAGAGCTGGGAACTGATTTTTCAAGGGCTGCATGGGAGTCTGTCTCACAACTGCAAAGACAAGAGGGTGGTTTCATTGCTTGTGTCAGAACCTAAGGAATTTGCTTAGAAAAATCTTACATTATTTTCAAAGAGTAAACAGATTGGATAAAACCAATGCTAACAGTCTCCTTGAGAAGGAATGAGTAGAGGATGTGTGAATGCACATAGACTTCTGTTCAGAGAGTAACATCTTAGGCAGGGGACCTCAAGCAAATCACTTGGCCTCTCTGGACTTGAATTTTCCTGTTTGATAAATTGGAATTTTTTCTGAGCCCTCTGATCTTGGAAACCAAAGAAGGTTAAAAAAAAATCTCCTACTCTCCTTGCTCCAGGCACCTGAAATTCTGTCCACCCTCAACCTGATCCTAAACCTGAGCCAGCCTCCTGAAAATATGCTGGCTTCAGGATAAAGCATTCACTGAGCTGATCAAGCCAAATGTCCATCCCACTTCCCCATACGTGGTTCTTTTTAGCTGTATGTACTCCCTTCTATAAAAGGAAAACCCTTCAGCCTATCTCTTGAGAAACTTGCAGACTTTATGGTCTGAGATCCTTCCGTTTGCAAGCCTCTTCCCTCTCCGACCTCCCCACTTTGCAATAATCCTTTTGCATATAGTATTTATTAAAGAGGATTTGTTTTTTGATGTACTTTTCCTTAAAAACAACAAAAAAAAAGAACAACATTAAAAAAAAAAAAAAAAACGAAAAGGAAAAGGAGATAATACCAGTGGAAAGGATTAAGAGATGATGTATGTTAGGAACGTCCTCTAAACTACATTCACTTTTACTAGCCTTTTGGTTTCGGAAATGCTCTGCTACTGAGAGAGATGTCAGAGAGAGTCATATTCCCTATCACTCCCTTCCAATGCCTATTCCAAAGCCACATGAAACACAGGCAGTAATTAATAAAAAATTAGCATGCAGAACACCAGAGATCCAGAAGATTTTGCAATGCTTCTCTCACATCAAAAGGGACAAAATGTAAGCCAAAATACCACAGACTTGAGGAGTGAAAGAGACAGGGACTCTGGACCACCCGGGCCCTGTTCTAATCCTGACTCTATAACATGGAGGCTCTTCTGTCTGAAACTCAGTCTCCTGTCTGTGAACTGGAGACAAAGGTCTCTCATAGTCTTGTTCTAAAGAGCAGATGAATGAAAGAGACGTGGACATTTTTATCATGATGGCTGGATACAGTGTTACTTCTATATATATTTATTCTCTTTCCTCAAATAAGCTAACATCTTTCATTTTGACATTAAAAATAAACCTTTTTCATATTATATATACTTTATATGTTTTTATGTTTGCATTATTTAAAATGGTGGCTCAGACAGTAAAGTATCTGCCCGCAATTCAGAAGACCTGGGTTTGATCCCTGGGTCGGGAGGATGCCCTGGAGAAGGGAATGGCTACCCACTACAGCTTTCTTGCCTGGAGAATCCTATGGACAGAAGAGCCTGGCAGGCTACAGTCCCTGGGCTTGCAAGGAGTTGGACACAACTGAGCAACTAACATTTTCATTTTCACATACATTATATAGAACATATGAATGAATGCTTTTTATGAGGTTTTGTCTATAGCAGAAAAAAATTGAATCAAACCATTGATTCAAACCATTGATTTTGAATAAGATAACCTGCAATAAAACTGGTACTTTTCAGAAAAAAGAAAAACACATTTTAATTTCCTACAACTGCTTTTGAAATTCATAGCAATAACCACTATGTACTGTTGGCCACAGTTTGGGGATAGGTTATATTTAAAGAAGTGTTCAGCAAACTTCTCACTTGGTAAGTGACCAAAACCTGGTTCCCGGATTTTCTGAAGTGTCTTTCCCATTGCTGACTACATTGTGACTTCTTCTGCGATTATGACACATGTTTAGAATGTGTGTGGTCTTTCCTGATCCCTGCACTGAGTGGCCCCTGGACAGCTCTGTTGTTTCTCTGCAAAATCTGTAAAAGCCATTTTTACCAGTGACCTCTGATAGTCTCTACTCCTTCTTTGTGGGTAATGCAATAGATTTAAAAAAGTCATCTGGAACATCCCTGGCAGTCCAGTGGTTAAGACACCACGTTTCCACTTCAGGGGACACGGGTTCCATATCTGGTCAGTGAATTAAAATCCCGTGTGCCGAGTACAGTCAAAAATTAGGGGAAAAAAAACCAAAACTTAATTTCAGATGATTAGAAGCAAAAACATATATTTTCTAGACAAAGTCAGTTCTGTTAAATTGGTATGCAATTAGCTAGGTCAACACAGCAGCAAGCAGGACTTTGAGTAGCAAGTATGTTGTAGTGGAAATAGTTGGAGTCAGTCTCAAATCTCAACTCTTCCTCATCCTGTGACTTGGGAAAGTGAACTTAGTTGTCTGAGCCTCAGTTTCCCCATCTTATTGGGCTGATACACAGGTTGATAGAGATCGTGAATGTAAAATGTCTACCATAGTGTTTAGTATTTGAAAGTGTTACTTGCTTAGCTGTGTCTGACTCTCTGAGACCCCATGGACTGTTGCTTGCCCGGCTCCTTTGTTCATGGAATTCTCCATGCAAGAATATTAAGAGTGGGTTGCCATTCACTTCTCCAGGGAATCTTCCTGACCCAGGGATCGAACCCAGGTCTCCTGCATTGCAGGCAGCTTTGTTACCACCTGAGCCACCAGGGAAAACAGTGGTGCTTGAGACATATTAAAAGCTCAGTAAACCTGGGATAGATTCCTGTCCCAATTTCCATTCCCCCCATTCAATAGGAAAAGGAGTGGCATCTTCATACTTGGTGTCTAGGATTTTCCTGCCAAGCCTGTTCAGTATCTCCCATTTTCATAGGTAAGTGGTGAGTGATAGCAACTGACATCTCCCTGGCCCTCATCCTCACTTAGGACTCACCACAGTTCCCACTTGGTCAAACATTAAGGCAAATGTGGGCCACAGGGATATCCCTTTGTGGGTTGCAGACTTTGTTATAGGTCAGAAGAATATGCTTCTTTTAACGCTCTAGTATTTCAGTGAGTTTTTAACACATCCTTCTGCACTGTCTTGCTCTCATCTCTGGAGTCTTAGAAGTATGTGTGACTCCAGACACAAGGTGTCAGGAATGTCAGCACTAAACTTGGGAATCTGACTAACTGGTGATGCTAAGAGATTGCTCTTAATCTTTTCACATCAATGAAAATTCTTTAGAAATACCTAGCTGAATGTAAATGCCCAATAACTTCATCTTGGATAGAGCACAGATGGACTCAGTAAATTGGCAACTCAGGGGAACATTGATCTTTGACTAGATTTATAATTACGTGACTCTCTGCATCTGAGGAAAGTCATTTCTGAATGACCAAGTGTGAGAATGAAGGGAGAAATGATAGAGAAGGAGGAGCACTGATAGAATCTGAAAGAAAACGCCCAAGAAACAAAGGGGCTTTGGACCTTTCAAGGGAGGAAGAAATCTGAAAACCCTTGACTGAGAGGAGTCTTGTTACCAAGGGGTGTGGTTTCCATTTTAAAGCTACACACTTGAGTCTTGGCAAACACTGAAAGAAGCCTCAGGTCCATGGCCCTTAGCCTCTTTGAAAACACACTCAGAAGAATTACCTGTCAGGTGTGCCCTTGGCTTCTCCCTGTCAGCTCCAGGAGGTGTGTCTGTAAAGAAAGGAGAAAAATGCTTGTATGAGTGGGAGGGTGACTGGAGTGAAGACAGCGTTTGGGGAGTTGCATGGTGCCTGCAACCGGAGAGAAGCATTCCTCTCCTCCAGCTTGCTTCAGGGTTTTTGTTTTTGTTTTTCCCCCCAGGGGCAGGGCAGCCTCAGAAGAAATAATCTTGAACACAAGTGAACCTTGACCCCATGACTTTGGCCAAGTTATCCAACCTGAAACTCTGTTTTCTCATACCTAAGATGGGCACATCAATTCCTACCATGGATGATGAGTGCTCAAAGTGATTCCCAGCACATGGTTGGTGTTCAGCAAGGCTCATCTTGCCTTTCCTTTGCTTCTGTCTGTTCTGTGAGAGCTGATTGGCCTTCTTCATTGTCCCTTCAACTGTATCCTCTGAGCCATCTGAATGTGCTAACAGATCTAGCTGGGCACTGCTCTGTAGCTATGTGACCTTGGCAAATCCCCTTCCCTCTCTGGACCTCTGTTTCCCTATCAGTTCTCAGAGATGATTATATTGGATAACTGTGTTCTAACTGTAGTAATAAAGATGATGTTATTGATGATAAAAAGAAAAATTATTGCATACATTTGGTGTGCTAGGTATTGCAAAAATACCTTTCCAGGAGTTAATCCACACTAACCTTGGGAGGTCGGTACCATTATCACCATTTTTATAGGTGAGTAAACTGAGACCGAGGAAGGTGAAATTATTTGTTTAAGGACTGTCAACTCCACAGGCCATACACTTGGCCATGGCACCATTCTGCCTTCCTAGTGACTGAGGAGGAGCCTCACTTTTCCTCTGAGTCTACATCTGAACTTCCCACATATCAGAACCACAAGAAACATTCTTGCACCCCACAAGAAATGGCATAAAATATGAACACACTTACAAGCTCGCTGATGCGAAGGTCCAATATCCTGCTCTTTTGGAGTCTGTTGGGAAAGAAAGACATGGTTCAGGTCATCTGTGGTCCTTTTGACCCACTGCTCATATCATGAGTGCAGTTAAGATGCTGCTGCTACCCAGCCTTGGTCCTCAGAGATAAGGGAGATGGGCATGAGAATATGGGGTTGATGGCAGTCTTGCACCCAAGCTCTCTCCTTTCCTCTTCCAGCACCCCAATGACCTTTCTCTCTCCTAGGCTTGTCTCTGAAGCTCAGCTTTAAAATTTTGTCCTGAGAGCTTTTTCCTGCTCCATTCTAGGGCACTCTGACATCTTATCGTTGCTTCTGTTATTTGAACAAATAGCCACACTTGCTTTATTTTCTTTTCTTCAGCACAATTTAAAAATTGGAACTATTGCAAAAAATGAGACTGAAAAAGAAATGACTATACTCTCTCACCATCACCCTCCACAATTCTGCCGTATTGCTTTGTAATATATGAAGACTTTTTCATTCTTGCAACCCTAGTTTGTGAGCCATTTCAGATACCAAAGGGTAGTTAAAGAATAACTGCTTTGGGGGGTAGACGGACTGGATTTGAATCCTGTTTCCACCAGTTATTAACCGTATAATCTTGAGCAAGATACTTCCACTCCAAGCTTTGGCATTTTCATTTGAAAAATGGGAATAATAACATCCCCAGCAACAGATAACTCCCGGGTCAGAGATGTATGAGTCAGTATGGAGAAGGCCTAGGAAATGAAAAACCACCACTCATAAGACTTGCATACGAACTCAGGAGCAAAACTAAGTTCTTAGTTTAGAAATAAGATCACTGTTTTACATTATCAATGTTCTCTTCTCTGCTGTAATTTTGACTCAACTCTGAGTCTTCTGATTTGGTTCTTGTAACTACATAGTCCACGTGACCACTGATCATAGTGCCACCATGAACACTTGGTTAATTTTACATTTTAAAATTCATGTGTGTATGTGTGTGTGTGCTTGTGAATGAGAAACTGTGAGTAAGAGAGAAGGCAGTTTTATCAGTGGGAGAGGGTGTAAGTCATTGTGTTTTTGCATCTGTGTGTCTACACATGTTGTATGTATGGATTCTATGCATGTGCATATGTGGTCTTATGGATGTAACTGGGTTGTTGGTGGGTCTAGGTCTGAGCAGTTCTGTGATAACAGTGATCTTGTTAGAGCCCAGACCACCAGGCTTGTGTTACTCTCAAGACACGTTGCCTAACTTCTACTAGAAGCCGCCCGCCCGAATTGTCTAGTGACTTTCTCGCCTTCCCAGCACCCTTTTCTCCACTTCCGAGTTCTGTGGATGGCCCCACTACTGCTCCTCTTCAGTTACCAAGCCTGACATTTGCTTGCTGCTTTCTTCTTCCACGAAGCCAAGTATTATTTTTGTTTTGAAAATTTTGTCATTCATGCCTCCACTCCAGGTTTCAGCACACTGCTCTCCTGGATCCTTCCCACAGCCTCCTAACAGGTCTTCCTCCACCTGGTTCCTACTTTTCTTGAACCCATCTCTTAAGCTGCCTTCAAAGGGCTTTTTCTAAAGCATCACTTTGAGACACAACTCTGTTCCTAAACCTTCGGTGCCCCCTATAAACTTTCAGACACAGTGCTAAATGCTTATGTTGGAATTAAAGTCCCAGCTGCCATCCCAGCCTTGTTATCCACTATTTATCCCTTTCCATGTCCTCTTTGGCTTCCCTGGTGGCTCAGCAGTAAAGAATCTGCCAGCAGTGCAGGAGACACATGAGACAAAGGTTTGATCCCTGGGTCAGGAAGATCCCCTGGAGGAGGGCATGGAAACCCACTCCACTATTCTTGTCTGGAGAATCTCATGGACAGAGGAGCCTGGTGGGCTACAGTCCCTGGGGTCACAAAGAGTCGGACACAACTGAAGCGACTGAGCAAGAGAAGCAGCAAGTTCTCTCTACTCCAGTCATTAGAGGCAACTAAGTGAATGATTCAAGAGACCTGAAAAAGGCAGTAAATGCAGCCTTATTTATTCCCTGAGTAGTGGCACTGTGCTGTGCTAAGCCCTTCATATGCGTTACCTCCTTCATCCTGGCAGTGAGTCTCTGCAGTGGATGCTGTTTATATCCTCATATTGAAAATTAGGCCTAGGGACACTAAGTGTCCACTAAGGGACACTTTCTTAGTGGAAAGTGGAGGAGCAGGGCTTTATCCCAGGCCAACTGACTCCGGAATCCTAAGTCCTCAGCCATTATTCCTTCTAATCCTGGGCAAGTTCCTCATCTGCTGAGGTGGATGGATAAGTGCTAGAGGTTCCATGTACTGTGGCAGTGGGGGAAACACAGAGTCTGGAAAACAGGAACTTGGCCCAGAAGTGGGGGAATCAGAGGGGATTACCCTTGAACTGAGTTGTACAGGTATTAGCCATATAATAAAGATAATGACAATTTTAGACAAGACCAGAAGCTTGTGCAAGAGTGAAGAGGCTCAACAGAGCACAGGAGCAGTTGGGAAACTGGGATTTCTGCTGCCAAATGAACTCATTATATGCTTTTAGCATAGCGCCATGAACACAATCATCTTTGAACACTTAAACCCAATCAACATGATGACTTATCCAGCATGAATAACTTGGATGAGCTTGGTAGGTAGGAAAGCAGCCTAGAAATGAGCTTCCTCTGTAGCCTGTTTCCTTACTTGTTATTGACACAGCTGATAAAGGACTTGCTCCTTTGGCAAGGTAGAAAACTGAAGGTGAATTTTCAGAGAGAACTGGGTAGCCTGGTTACATCCCCTGGTGTAGGAAATGGTACCTTCCCCGGTTGGCCTTCTACTTCATTTAGTTCTTCGCTGAGAGATCTCTGTGAACATCCCGCTTATTTTTGTCTAAGCAGACTTTCAGCTAAGAGTCTGGAGCATTTCTCATGGCTCAGAGTCTGATTGTCTTTAGCAAGAATTTGGGAATGAACTCATTTCCCTATTTGCTCTGCTGGATTTCTGTAACTTGAGCACATATTTTATTTTCATATATGGATGGATGTGTGTGGGTTTGAAGTGGCCCACCCAGCATTCTGTGGATATCACATCAGGAGGCTGTGCCTGCCAGTTGGCAGGTTTGAAGAACAAAGCATTCCAAGAGTCTCCAAGAAGAAGGTCAGCTGGGACTCTCTTTCCAAGAACAACATCTAAAGCCTTCCATTGCTATTTCTCTCTTTCTTTAAAAAATGATTTATCTATTTTTATTTTTGGTTGTACTGAGTCTTTGTTGCTGCACACAGGCTTTCTCTAGTTGTGGCAAGTGGGGGCTTCTCTGTGTTGTGGTGCGTGGGCTGCTCATTGTGGTGGCCTCTCTTGCTGAGGAGCACAGGCTCTGGGGCACCCAGGCTCAGTCGTTGCAACACATGGGCTCTAGAGTGCATGCTCAGTGGTTGTGGCCCATGAACCTAGTTACTCCATGACATATGGAGTCTTCCTGCATCAGGGATTGAACTCGTGTCCCTGGCATTGGCAGGAGGATTCTTAGGCACAGTAACACCAGAAAAGTCCACTTTTTCTCTTAATAATCACTCTATCAAGGAAGGAAGATGACTGTGATGAGAAGCAGGAATGAATAAACAGGAGATTTGAGAGGATGAAACAAAGTTTTCGAGGCAAGCTTTACGTATGTGTCCTGGCTCAATGCTTGTTGCTCTCAAGGTGGTTGCTTAGAAAAAATGTCAGTAAGTGGCTTACTGTCTTCCAACTCTGAGTCCTCTTTATCACTTTTGGTTATTCTGGGGTACCAAGGAGGTGATGGCTCCTGAGAAATGCTGGTTACTGCAACATTAGCTCAGAAATCTGAATAGATACGGAATCCAAGAGCACCCCTGAGAAATATACGTTATCTATTTCCCATTAAATGCCTTCTCAAATCACTGGCTGAGAACAAGGATCCAAGTTTTATTCCCCCTTAAGAGCATTTATCACTCCCTCAAGTGTTGTTGCTTATTTGTGGGCTTATGGCTTTTCTCTCTCTAGCAAGACTTGGTCTGGCTTGCTCACCCCCACATTCCTAGCACCTCAGACAGTGCCTGGCTCTCCCACTGGATTGTCCAATTGATGCTCAGGCACCAGAATGACAGACAGAAGAGAGAGCAGAAGATGGAATAAGATTCAGTTTCAGTGACTTTAGCCAGAATTTTACAACTTAGAAATCCAAAACTTTGCACATATTCTAAATATGTGCAAAGTTTTGAGATTTTGTTAAAAAAAAAAAATGATTAGGCAGAAGTGGATAGCCATAATCGTTTAGTACAGAGGCCTCCAAAGGTTGTTTTCATCAGGCTCTGCTTGGAGCATAGTCACAGCTCTAGAAATATTTGTTGAAAGCTGGCCAGGATCAGAATCAGAAAATGCAAATGTGTCTGCACACCAGCATATATGTTGATGAGAGAGTAGGACGCTTGCTACTTTGGTATTTATTAGCCCAAGCAAAGCAAACTCATGCTTTTTCCCCTTTAGTTCTTATGAAGTTAGTTAATAAAGGTAGAAGTGAAAGTGCTAGTTGCTCAGTCACTTGCGATTCTCTGGGAACCCATGGACCATAGCCCATCAGGCTCCTCTGTCTATGGAATTTTCCAGGAAAGAATACTAGAGTGGGTTGCCATTTTTTCCTCCAGGGGATCTTCCCAACCAGGGGATCTTCCCAACCCAGGGATTGATCCTGGGTCTCCTGCATTGCACGAAGATTCTTTACCATCTGAGTCAGCAGGGAAGATATTTCTTATAGATCAGGGAATTTTCACTTGCATTTGATTTTTTTCCCCTTCTTGCTTTTTTTTTTTTTTTTGAGGGGATGGTGCATATAGATTCCATAGCGTGTGTGTGCTCAGTCATGGTCCACTCTTTGCGATTCCACGGACCGTAGCCTGCCAGGCTCCTCTGTCCATGGGGTTTTCCAGCCAAGAATACTGGAGTGGATTGCCATGCCCCTCCCCCAGGGGATCTTCCCAACCCACAGATTGAACCAGCGTCTCTCGTGTCTTACGTGCGCTGGCAGGCAGACTGCTTACCACTGCGCCACCTGGGAAACTGGCTGGTAAAGAACCTGCCTGCCAAAGCAGGTAAGACACGAAAGATCCGGGTTCAGTCCCTGGGTTGGGAAGATCCCCTGGAGAAGGAAATGGCAAGCCACTCCACTATTCTTGCCTGGAAAACCCCATGGACAGAGGAACCTGGCAGGCTGCAGTTCATAGGTTGGCACAAAGTCGGACATGACTGAAGTGACTTAGCAGCGGCAGCAACTCAAACTAACCATGACCTATTACTTCAGACATTTTGGAAATTCTGTAATACGTCCAACAAGGAAAAAGGAAGGATGGAGGGAAGGAGGAGACTGCAATCTAGTTGAGGGCTCCTTGGTGCCAGGTACTATTAGTGCTTTTGTGCTTGCCTCATCTAGTACTCCAGTTGCCCTCAGGAGAGGTTATCACCTGTTTATCATCTTTATAAGTCAAAGGCAAAGAGGGGGAGGGATCTGAACCTTTAGATCAAGTACAGACTGGTACATGTCAGGAGCCCTATAAACATTAGCTGACTACATGATGGATGAGCCTGAAGTGATATGGTCTTTGAGAATCTCTTATTGGCATTTCTCCAGAAAAATCCCTTGAGTATATTTTAACTAATGACCCACTTATCCTTTTTCCCGTAGTCTGTACTATGGGAAATACTATAAATACCACATAAATAAATAAATACCACATAAATACCACAGTTGCAAAGGCATAAATGCTTTATGACCCATAACATTCTCCCAGCACTTCGAGGAGAAATACACAGATGCTTGTTGCTTTGCCTTTTCCTTTTGCAATTTCCTATTGGAACTTGCACAAGGATATACCCAACCAGGAAATGTTTGATGCCAAGGCCATTTCATTTCATCCTCCTCCAGGGTATGCTGGATGGAGCTTTACATGGAACACTCCAAGTGGTGCAAGGCAAAGAATGTGGTGTTTGCAGCCCAACAAAAGTTGGAAATCTCAGCTGTATTATTTCCTAGTGGTCACAGTGGTAAAGAATCCACCTGCAATGCAGGAGATGAAGGAGACGCAGGTTCAGTCCCTGAATCAGGAAGATCCCCTGGAGGAGGAACTGGCAACCCATCCCAGTATTCTTGCCTGGAGAATCCCATGGACAGAGGAGCCTGATGGGCTACAGTCCATGGGGTCGCAGAGAGTTGGACATGACTAAGCACATAAACATGATAACCTCAATGAGACAGTCTCATCAGTGAAAGCAAACTGATTCTTTCCTCCCAAGACTGTTGTGATGGCTAAGAAAGACCATGTGCTAGAGTAGAAAGCCGATTCATTTTCCTTCTTTGTTTGGGCTCAGTCAATCCTTATGGTATGTGTTGTTGGTTCTGAAGGAGGAAACAGAACAGGCTCTATCTTGAAAGCAGGACTCCATCTTGGGCCGGACTAATGGACTTTGAGCTATATGCCCAGTATCTATGGAAACGACATACCAACTGGAAAACCAGGCCCTCGGAAGGAAGAGCCCCAGGGCTCTCCATTGCCTAAAAGAATACCCTAATTATCTGTGCAACTGAATAGAATCATACATTCTATTATGCTTATTGGGATATGACCACAAGCCTATTGATAATTGTCCACTGTTAACTATCTGGAGAAGGCAATGGCAACCCACTCCAGTACTCAGGCTTAAGGCATATGAATCACGGGTTAACTTTGATTGTATCTGTCTTTTTCCTTTGTTCAGACTAGTTTCAGGGAATTTGGGGAGGTGGGTTTGGGCATGTACACTTAGGCTATATAAGGTTTTCACAAAAACTGGCCGGGGTCCTTGGCTAAGAGGAGACTGCCTTGGGCCTGCCGGTGTAATAAACTGCACTCCATTGTCTGCATTGTCCTTCTGAGTGAGTTTGTTTCCCAGCACGTGTGGCTACAACAGTTCCACAAACCTTCCCTTCATCCCCACCGCTGCAGTGGTAAACAGAAGCCACCCTTGGGTCTCTTTATGATTAGTGGCACATTTGGATCCTTTTGACCCTCTGGACGGCTCTCTCCTTCTCCCAACAGGAGGCCTCCTTAGTCCACAGTTTGCTTCTAGACTCCTGCCCTTGCTGAGTCTACAGGAGTTGAAGGATTGGGATATAGCCTCACCCATTCAAAGCCCATGCTTGTTGCTGCTTTCAGCTGCGGGGCCTTGTTAAGGACACCAGGCTGGGGGATGACCTCTGAGAGGCACGGTGCTGCTGCCGCTGGGCTGCCTCTGCTCTGTTAGAAGAGGACGCTGGCCTTGAGTGATGTGTGTTTATTTTAAAGAGGGAATGGATGGATCATGGAGTCAGTAGCCAGGAGCTCCAGCGGAAGTGTGCAATTCACATACCTGCTCAGTTGCCCTCCCTTCATTTCTGCAGCGCACCCTCACCTCCTCTGGATTCTCTGCACTTTGCCTCTGGTTTGACCTTGGCAGTGGGCTGGGCTTCTCCTCCAGTTGTGCCCAGACTCCTTGAGGCTACAGCAGAGGCAGCCACTGAGTGCTCAGGGTTCTGCAGTTTACAAAAAGCACTTCTCTCAACTTTGTTTCCTCTAGACAAGCAAAGGGGCTTAATCCTTACATCCAGCAGAGGGAACAGCTTCAGTGAAATAAAGCACTTAAAGGTGGCCTCAGCAGAGAAATGATGTCTGTGGAGCATCTACTGTATGGCAATAGCTTTCTGGACATTGTGCAGAATTCTCAATGCAATGCTGTGAAGAAAATGTGTTACTCTCTCTGTTTTATAGATGGGGAGTTTAAGGCTTAGGGAGATCAGGTACCTTGTGCATTCTTCCATTCTCCTCTCCATCCAGGAAACACTTATGAATGCCTTCTGTGTGCTAGGGACTGCTAGGTGTCTCCAGAGGAGAAAGGGAAGTCGCATTTTTGAGCACTTATTACGTGAAAGGCATTTTCTAGGGTATCATCTTTAAATCCTCTCTGACTACCCCCAGAAAGTGAATAATTTGCTGGCTTTATACTCAAAGGCAGACTAGCATCACGGTTAAGAGGAACGAACACGCACAGGGGTTCTGATCCCAGTATCGCTCTGTGTATGGTTTAGATTTTCTAAGCCTCAGATTCATCTTCTCTAAAACAGAGATAATAGCAGTACTTTCTTCATTGTGTGATTTCAAGGATTAACTGAGATGATGCACTAAGCATCAACAGTAAACATTCACTGCACGTGTTATATGCCAGATCCCACATTAAGAACTTTATAGGCGTGACCTCATGTGCTTGTCTCAAAACTGAATATGAAAAAGCTTAGAATGGAGTCTGGTATATAATAAATTATAATGTGCTTAGTCGCTCAGTCATGTCCAACTCTTTGTGAACCCAAGGACTGTAGCCCACCAGGTACCTCTGTCCATGGGGATTCTCCAGACAAGAATACTGGAGTGGATTGCCATGCCCTCCTCCATGGGATCTTCCCAGCCCAGGGATTGAACCCAGGTCTCCCACATTGCAGGCGGGTTCTTTACCGTTGAGTCTCCAGGGAAGTCCACAAATTATAATAAGGTCACAGTTGTGGCCTGGAAGGGCCATGGCTTTCCCTGTAGTGTGTACCATGCTAAAGCCTGAGCTGGCATCACTGTTGGGTCCCGCTGACCTGGAGCAAAACCAGGATGTCTCAGGGGCCATGTGTAGGAGAAAGAGGGGTGCAGGGAACAAGAACCAGGAGCCTTGCAGGGATTTTCAGGAAAGGCTGGAACTGAGATTGGAGGAGACTGAGGAGAGGTGAGGAGAGTGCATGCAGATGATTCTAGAGGTAGGACCTGGAGGAAAGGACTGAAACTGATGGTGGTGCAGCCCTGGGAAGCCGTGCCTCCTGTGGCATTCCTGACTCTTCATCACACAGCACTGAGTGCCCAACCTGTGGATCTGTGCTGGGTTCGGGCTGAGCCAGTGCGGTGCATTCAGCTATGCCTGGAGCGCAGACTCTGTACTGGAGGGAAGATGAAGGCCTAGACTCCGGGTACCTTTGGGCCTGAGTCAGAGATGGAGAAGGCCACTAAAGGCCAAAAGAACACCCGGGCTGTGTTCAAGAGCAGCTGGGAAAAGATGCATTGGAGTATGGGTGAAGGGGGCAAGACCAGGGTGGAGAAGGAGGTACGAAGACAGCTCACAAATATCAGAGACCAAGAAAAGCCTTCCAGTGCCAGAACCTGCTCTCTGGACTGCTGATGGCAGATTCCAGGAAGGCTGCTGAAATCGTCCTCTTGTGACATAATTTCCATGAGCAGGGAAGTTCCCGGAGCCTAGCTGCTACGACTGCTAATACTCCACACCCTGCCAGATACTTTAAGTGTTTTATTTCTAATTATCCCTATTTCATACATTAAAAAGCTGAGGCCCAGGAAGATTAGGTAACATGGCTAAGAAGTGGCTAAGCCAGAATTCAAATTGGGTTTGAATTTTTGACTCACGGTTTTTCCACAATGCAAATCTATCTAGCATGCTTCAAGAGTCTCAAATGCTTCACTGTGTCTAATTTTCTTTTTTTTTTCCTGTATAGGTAACAAATATATTTTGTCCAAAATGTTATGGGTTCAAGAATATCTCCCTATTTCCTTTGTTACCCAGCCCCTTCAGTTTCCCCACTTGGATACTAACAGAGTTATCAGTCTATTTAATCGTCTTCCTTGAGATAGTCTATGCATTTATAGACACATCCATATATATTAATATACATTGTTTTTTCAGAAGATGAAGTATTTCGCATTCTATATGCTGTTATGTACTTTGGTTTTTTTCACCTAACATACATCTTCCAGAAAGTCCCACCCTTTCATATGAGATGCTTCATTTTTAGTTTCCCATTGCATGAAAGGACCACGATATATTTAATTGATGCTATATTTATGATCACTTCATCTAAAGGCAACTAGCCCAGCCTTCTCAAATCTAATTTTTATTTCATCTCTGCAACTTACTGGATAATATGTCACACTGAATCTTCCCTAACACATTTCCTGAAGGAAGAGTCCCGTTTAAAGTATTTTCTTTTTTTAACAGTGCTGGTGACCGTTTTTGTTGCTGCTAAGAAAAACCTGGAAGACTACTCACAAGTCGCTGTTGCTTTTCCAAAGTCTAGTCTAGGGACCCAGCAAGAAAGGAACTGGTCCTGTTTTCTGGTAGAGTGGGGCCAAGCAAACACAGACGTAGGATCTGGCTCTAGGCCTGCCCCTGACCTGCTCTGTGACCCTGGACTTCTCCTTCCCTTCTCTGATTCTTGGCTTCCTGAACTTTAAAATGAGGACATTCGACTAGATCAAGTGTCAGCAAACACTTCCTGGAAAGGGCCACGTAGTAAATATTAACTCTGTGGACCACAGGGCCTGTCACAAACACTTAACTCTGCTGTTTGTATGAAAATGTCCAGCGTGTAATGTGTCCAGTGTGAACATGTTCATTGCGTAAGCGAATGGGTGTGGCTGTGTTTCCACCACACACACTGGGTGAGATTTGGCCCATGGGTCATAGCTGTTGACCCTTGGACTAAGGGCATTGCCATCTTTTAATTTCTATAAATCTCTGAAGAGCCCTGCTACTAAGGGAAAGGAAGGGACAGACACCCAGTAGTGCCTAGATTGCCAAGTACTTTCGAGGGGCTTTACGAAGTTTCCTTAGCATCCTTAGGGCTCTTCTGTGGGGTGGGTATGATGGGAAAATGGAAACTTGGGGAGCTTCTGCGCGTTGCTCACTCTCTTCCTTTCAAGCCCCTTTGAGCCTCCTCTTCTCAAGCCTCAGCTCTCTTCTGAGGTAGATTAGAAAAGATCCTCAGGGATGCTGGCCTCCTACCGTTGTTCCGTGGGTGGAATGAGGCGGTCTCTCAGTGCAACCCTCACAGGGGGAAGAGGCCAGGTGAGGACCTGGCGCGCAAGAGCACTGGAGCCCTGAGGGGACCTTGGGGAGCCAGAGGGGCTGAGGAACCAGAGGCAGGGAAGAAGGGTGAGGGGTGAAAGGTGAAGCCACCGTGGTGGGGCCAGGACGCAGTGCAGTGAAGAGGTTCCCAAGAATCACTGCGGTTCCCATGGGGAGAGTCAGGGTCAGGCCCCTCTTTACAGGATCTCTCATTTTGCAGAGTTCTCCTATTCCCTATGCTCCTCAACTCCCCAATACATGAGGGTGATCCCCTCTCTCATCCATGCAAAGGGGCAAATGGAAAGTGCTTTTGTTGGCTGAAAGCTTGATTGTGGATGGGGCGGTGGAGGAGGGGAGGTAACAAAGAAACCAAGGCACCCTGGATTTGTCAACTCTGAGGCTTTGCTCTATCCCCCTAGTCTTCGACCTTGGGTGCTCCGCCGATACTCTCGCTCCAAGTTCCCCGTCTGCCAAATGCTTCTGTTCCCCCCTCACTGCCTCTCTAGGTTAGGATGAACGTCCAGTGGGATCACGTTTATGAGCTCACGCTACACGTGTGAGATGGGAGCTCATAGCGTATCTTCATTATTGTCTTTAACGTGTTATCATCAGCTTATCCTCTGCTGCTCAGCCAGCTCTTCAGGCCTGTGAATATATTTGAAGGTCTGGGTGACCCCCTTCTCTTAATTTTTCTTGTGTTAGCATTGATTTGCCTGGGCCTGAAAAGTCATTCCGTAAACAAGCTCAGATCCTGTGGATCTCACTGAAGGCTGTCGGCAGATGGTGGTTGTGGGGCTGGGTGGGAGTGGTGAAGAGGAGGAGGAGGCGAGGACGGGGACACAGAGGGGAAGCCCATGGAAGGGAGGATGGGGAACGTGGTGATTTGCCCCTAGGTGCATCTGGGGCAGTCCCCTCAGGCAGATCACAGTGGGGCTTTGTATCTGCAGGGCTTGTGGAATGTTTCAGGCTCTGAGGGAGACAGATCTGGGTTTGAGATGTGGATCTAGGTCTTACTAACTGTGGCATCTAGGTCATAAGGACAAGTGCAAATGAAAAATAAGAAGCTTTGTTCAAAATAAGAGAAATTTCTTTCCCTTCCTCTTTCCTCGAGCATTTATGTTAGGAAACTCATAAGTGGTTTCTCTCTGCTTTGGAATGTATAGAAACTCTTTCAAAGACCACATAGGTCTCTTCTTGCCACCCTCTCCCTGGACCTGGGAGCATCTCTCTGAAATGTGAACATCAGGAAAGATAATACCCCAGCCTCCCAGTTACAGTGCAAAGGTAGGTACCTAATTTAGGTGGGCACCTGGCTCCGAGTGGCAAGACCGCCTTCCGTCACAGGGAAATTGGACGCTGGCTCTCCCCCTGGAGGAAGCCACTCGGCTGCCACAGCTGTCACTCCAGTTGCAGGGAGCTCGGATGGACTCGGTGTGACAGCCGGTGGCGGCAAGTGCTCTGAACGTGCTCTGCGGCTCTCCCCACATTTCCAGCATGTAAACTGCACCTGCGCGTGCTTTATTAGTGCTGTCAGAGCACAGATATTAGAATCCTTTTTGTTAGAAAGAGGAACAGGCAAACACACACGCACACACAGAAGCCTCATGCTTATGCACACAACCGGAAGCTCCTGAGCTGGGCTTCAAAGTCGGGCGGCTAAGAACCCTGACATTTCATTGCTATGTCTACCCAAGCTGTCCTGGTAAACTGATTTTCCTTCTTGAATCCCACTGTCTTCCATCCCCTCTGAGCTAGTTATTGTCTGCTAGCCTCTCTGGGTCCACTCTCGGTCCTGTGCCTGGCGAGTCTTCCCTCCTGGCAGGCTGCCTCCCTGGCTCTTTTGAACCCAGCTTCCAGCTGAGTTCTGCCGAATGGGGTGAGGGGCTGGGACCAGACACTGGTCAGAGTTTCCCTTGCCCGCTTTCTGTTGCCTCCCTGCTGCCCCTCCAGGCAGGCCCTCTCCTACAAGTTAGGTCTCCTTGGGTTCTTTTAAAGCGCCTCCCTCTGTTTGCCTCTTCAGGTCAAGAGGCGGTGACCAACTATACCGTTGGTAGCACCAGGATGCTGCCAGCCCTGTGGTTCCCATTAATCCATCTGCATTTTAGCAAATTGACCTTTCTTTGAACCTCTTTTAAATTCTTTAAACATTCTTATTTAAGTCTCTTCTTTGAATAGGGCTGGTGTTTCTTTTCAGGACTCCAATTCCTGCATGCTCCCCAGCCTTAACCTCATTTCCCTTTCTCTTTCTTCTGACCAAGAACTTGTATAACCTGACCAAACCACAGCTCCAAAAGTCCCCACATGTTCACTCTCCAGGGAGATTGATTTAGCAATGACAGAACGGAATATTAACTTCTGCATCTCTTGAGTGCCTACAACAGGGCAGGCACGTGGTTCCTTCACTCACAGGGCTTCCTGTCTAGTGCCAGCTTGTGCCTGGACTCCCTTTCCGACTGGGTACATCACTGCCCCCTGAGGGACCACAGCATCCCACCTGATGGACTTTTAGATCAACACCCCTTGGGCAGTCCTTTGGGGCAGAGACAGGGTTTTCCATCAGAACCAAGGAGAGCTCAGGTTGGAAAGCACTCACTGCCTCATTCAAGAGCACCCGACCCTTTCTGGCTAAAGAGGGACAAAGTCCAGAATGTTGACTGGACTCTACAGTTTGACTTTGTAGGAACCAGCCCCACAGTGGTCTAGGGTCACAGCCCAGACCCCCATGCCCTCCTGTTCTGTAATTATGAGCAGCAATTCTGGTTGTCTGCCTGTTTCTACATTCCCTGAATGGTCGTGGCATATGGCCATGGATGCTGGTGTCCGGATCTCAGCCAGTGTCAGTCTCAGGGTCCTAATCTCTGCTGACCCTGATGGGTGGTGAGAGTTACACGCTCACCACGACTGGTTCAGCATGTCTCTGCTTTCAAGTCACCAGCAGTGCTTAGAGAACAGGTTTCCAGTTAAACTAACTGAAGAGCCTGTTTTCCCCTCTGGAATTTAATACTTTGGACTGAAGTTAAATAACTTATCACAGATTATGCAGGAGAGTTTTTTTTTACAAGGGTATTGCTTGAATGACACGCTCTTCAGGCTTTGAGGTTTTTGGAGTTCCTAGTCTGGAACTGTTTTCCCCCATCACCTGTCAGCACTCTCCAACCATTGCATCATTGTTTTCCTAGACCCAATATTCTTTGACTAAGCTCCGTGACACCCCATCCCGACCAAGACCGGAGAGATAAATAATCAGGTAGGAGGTTCTCTTTTGAGCTTTGATAAAGAATATTTCCAAACCCAAGAAAGGGGGTTGATTAAATAAATTATAACACATACATATACAGCAATATAATACAACCATCTATGTCATCATGCTGCTGTGAATTTACTAACAATAAATAAAATCACAATATATTAGGAGACTCAAAATAAACCCATCTTATTGAAAAATACCCCAAAATGTTAATTGTAGTCACCTTCATGCATTATGGGTAATGATAATTATCTTTTTCCCTTTATCTGTATTTTCTTTTTTTGACAACTATGTATTAGTTTTGCACTTCCTCCCCCCATAGTTTAGCTTTTTTTTAAAGAAAAGGAATACCCCCAAATTATCAGTACATTATAAGTATCTAAATATGTGGCTTGAAGTTCTTTCCAAAATAAACATCCAAAAGCACAATTCATACCCTGGCAATGTTAAGAGTAAAAACCAGTTTGGACTTCTCCAGCCCTCACATTCTACCTCTCCTCTGCATGTGGAAGCAAGCACCGTGATGGATCCCGGAGCTCTGTCCAGAGCTGCAGTAGTGGCCAGGTGGCCTCCGGAGGTCTGCGGACCCCCAGGTCACCGAGAAGTCTCACTTACCCGGAGCTCACAGGCCTCTCCTTGGGCCCGGAGCTGGCCGACGAGCAGGTAGGTGGTGAGTGCGGCCAGGATGGGGATCGACAGCAGGCAGCAGGTCAGAGGCCAGCGTGCGCTGCTCCTCCTGGACGCCAGCCCAGCCCTGGCCTTGGGCCTGCAGCCGCCATCCTCCGGCAGCATTTCCACACTGGCCGTTTCCCTGAAGCCCAGTGTCAGGCTCTCTGCCATGCTCCTGCTGCTCCTAGAGTTGCCTCCAACTCCTTCTGGGCAGAGAGACCCCCCATTAAATAGAAGCCCAGCTCTCACAGTGGGTGAATTAATCACTGCCTACTCCTCCCCTTGCCCGCCCCCCCTCCCCTTTCCACAACACACTTGGCCCCACCCCACCCTGCTAGGGAATGCACCGCCTACAACAGAAACCAAGTTTGGTTTAAGAAAAAAAAAAAAGAGAAGGAGAAGAAGAAGAAAGCTTTCCCAAGCATATTTATATACAGTGTGCTCATGTGCTCCTTCCTTCATCTACAGAAGGAAGTCAGGAAAGTCCCTGGAGGAGGAGAAAAAGAATTCAAGTCAGTGGGTGGAGCCAATGAAAACATACCTGCTCCCTGGGCTGCTGGAGGCCTGCCCGTGTGCCAATCTGGGAGTGTGTGTCTTCCGGAAGTGAAAGTGAGGATGGGGAGGTATGCCCTGTGGCTTGCGGACTGGCAGATGGAAATCATGTTTGCATCACCACTTTGCAAAGTGCTGCCAAGCCCTCTGCTTTTTTAGGTCTCCTAGGAGCTTATTCCCATTGCACAGATGGGATGACTGATGTCCTGAAACGAAAACACACCTGCCCTAGGTCAGCCAGGGATTAAGACACAGGAGCTAGGAAGATGATCTGGTTCTTCCAAATCATGTTTTAAGCTTCTTTCACATGGTTGCTTATGAAAGGAAAGTGTATTTTTAGCTTGTGTTGACCAACCTGTGTTTGTCTGAGGCAAGAGTATGAGGTAATAAGAGGTGACTGTCTATATGGAGAGGACACCCTCTGATGAGTCCAAAGTTGACTGAGCCCAAGCTGGGCGTGCCTGGGGGCCATCACGTGTAACAAAGGCTAACACTGATTAAATGCTGGCTTTGTGCCGGTCACTCTTCTGAGTGAGTGAAATGTATCAATGAAATTATTCCATCCTGAGATGACCTTTTGGTGTAGAAATGTTGCTCTTCCCACCTGACAGATAAGGAAATGAAAGTGCAGAGAATAAGTGATAGAAGCAGGCTTGGCACTGGGGCAGGCTGGTTCCAGAGACTCCCAACCATTACGTTACACTGCATGTCCACGGACACCCACACCATTCTACCCAGACTGTCATCCCTTCAGGTACAGGTTGCAGAGGCTTCCTGGAGAAACAGGTGGTGTTGGAACAAGACCTTGAAACTTAGGGAGGGTGATACTGGAGAAGAAGAGAGGGCCCTACAAAAAGACGGGTTACAGAAAGAGGAAAACTTAAGGGTGTCCTGTGGCATATGGTGGAAACCAGTCTGACTCGTGCCTCTATTCAGCGGCTACTTCTGTTTCTATCACAGCTGGAACCCTGCAGGCTTCTTGGAAAAACCTTGCATGACCCACCCACTGTCACCTCTCCGCAACGTCCAGCTCTTCTCTTATTGTTTTCCAAGCTGTGGTTCCCTCAATGCACTGTGGACTAGCTGCTCTGTTGTATTTGTTGTTCCTCCACTGTTTCCCCTGCCATTGAGTATTTCATACTAGACTGTGACTGTTTCATCATCCTCAGTAAAGTATCAAATCTAAGACGGCAGACACGTCCCTTCCTGTTGCTTCTAACGTAGTAACTGTCACACCATAGACTCTTAACCAACACCTGTTGAAATAAGCATCTAAAATATTCTCAAAGAATCCCAGCCAAGGGTGTGTTCCTTGGTTACCTATTCTTGGTTTAACAAATCTAATAAGAAACTTTTCCTTGAGATTAACCTAAATCTTTGCTATTGTAACTTTTAAACATGTAATCACACTTAGTATCAAATCATCTTGAAGGAGTTTATAAACGTGTACTTACCCTTGTAGTTCTTTTTTAGAGAGTTGGTGTGCTTGATCAAACCACGGTCTTAAAAGTGTAAGTGTATGGGTTCAGTTGAAGAGGTATGTATTATCATCTTCAGTATAAGAAGGTCTTGAAAAATGGTGAATACTAAAAACACCAGACTGGGTATCTGGAGACCTCAGTTTTAGTCTCGTAGTTGTGCGACCTTCAGAACTCCAGGAGACGCTCCTCATTCTGATGTATCTGATTATCTGCAAAATGTGGTAAATAAGCTTGTTATGGGCTTCCCAGGTGGCACTGGTGGTAAAGAACCCACCTGCCAATGCAGGAGACATAAGAGACACAGGTTTAATCCCCGGGTCGGGAAGATCCCCTGCAGGAGGAAATGGCAACTCACTCCAGTAGTCTTGCCTGGAGAATTCCATGGACAACGGAGCTTGGTGGGCTATTTCCATGGGATCTCAGAGTCGGACACTACTGAAGCAACTTAGAACGCAGCACACAGCCTTGTTATAATTCTGTTTAAAGTAAGGGTCAATGGATTCTGAATTTGTGCCTGGGGAACTTCCTTTGGGAAGAGGATAAGAGTGTTAGGGCATAGACCTATTAGACAACTATTTGAGGTAATTGTTGAGGTACATTTACATAGTGCTGTAAGAAAAAAATGGGCTTCCCTGGTGGCTCAGTCTGTAAAGAATCTGCAATGCAGGAGACCTGGGTTGGGAAGATCCCCTGAAGGAGGGCATGGCGACCTACTCCAGTAATCTTGCCTGGAGGGTCCTCAGGAACAGAGGAAAAAATACAGGGAGATTCTTTATACCCTTTACTCAGCTTTTCCTAAAGACAGCATCCTGCATAAGTATAATAATACCATTATCAGGAAGTTGACATTGATATTCAGATTTGACCAGCTTTATATGCACTGTTTGTGTATATGTGTTTAGCCCTGTGATATTTATCACATATATAGATTCCTGGGACCATCACTACAGTTAAGATACAGAAAAATCTCTACCACAAAGATCCAACACGGATCTTTATATAGTCACAGCTGCCATCCTCCCCCGCTTTCTCCCTTCAGTTCAGCTCAGTTCAGTCGCTCAGTCATGTCTGACTCTTTGCGACCCCATGAATCACACCAGGCCTCCATGTCCAACACCAACTCCCGGAGTTCACTCAAACTCACGTCCATCGAGTCGGTGATGCCATCCAGCCATCTCATCCTCTGTCGTCCCCTTCTCCTCCTGCCCCCATTCCCTCCCAGCATCAGAGTCTTTTCCAATGAGTCAACTCTTTACATGAGGTGGCCAAAGTACTGGAGTTTCAGCTTTAGCATCATTCCTTCCAAAGAACACCCAGGACCGATCTCCTTTAGAGTGGACTGGTTGGATCTCCTTGCAGTCCAAGGGACTCTCAAGAGTCTTTCTTCCTTAACCCCTGACAATCACAAATTTTCTCTCCAACTTGGTAATTATGCTATTTGCCAAACATCATATAAAATGAATCATGTGGTGTGTATCCTTTAGGAGTTGGCTTTTTTTTTTTTTTTTTTGCTCAGCATCATTTCCTTGAGGTCTGTCCAAATTATTACATAAATAATACTTCATTTCCTTTAATTGCTGAATGGAGTTCCATGGCATGGATGGACCACAGTTTGTTTGACCAGTTAAACATTTGGGTTATTTCCTGTTTAGAGTTTTTAGAGCAGAATAAAGCTGCTATGAATGTACAGGTGTACAGGTTCTTGTGTGAACATGTTTTCATTTCTCTAGAGTAAATGCCCAAGAGTGAAATTGCTGAGTCATGCAGCTGGCACATATTTAGTTTATAGGCAACTGCCAGACTCTGTTCCAGAGTGGTTGTATCATTTTACTTCCCACAGCAATGTGTGAAAGAGCCAACATCCTTTCTGCACCCTTTCCAGAACTTAGAGTTACTACAGTTTTTAACTTTAGCTCTTATGTTAAGTGTATAGGGTTGTCTCATTGTGGTTTTAATTTTCATTTCCCTAATGGCTAACAACATTGAACATCTTTTCATGCACTTTATTGCTATCTGTATAACCTCTTTGGTGAGACAAACATCTGTTTTGGCTGTTGCAATGTACTTCTCCCTTCCTCCTTGATTCTCAGTGCAGAAGGAGATTCTCAATTCCAAGACAGAGGTAAGTAGCTTACAGAGAAATAATGAGTTACTGTACTTGAGTCCAAGATAGTGTTCTAAGTGATGGGCTAAAGCAGTGATGAAAACACATAAAAATCCCTGGTCTCATGAAGCTTATAGTCTAGTGTGGGGAGATGGCCAGTAGACCACAAAAAATAAGTTGAATTTATGGTATAGTAGATGGCCTTAGTGGTTTAGAAAACAAATTAAAAAAACAACAACAAACAAACAGAAAAGAGAGCTAGGGAGTTACCCTAGTTGTAACTTAAAATAAGGTGGTCAGAAAAAGCAACTTTTCCTGAGAGTGGACATTTGATTGAAGACCTGGAATGAGGAGAAGCCCTGTGGGTGTCTGGTATCATAGAAGATTGCTCCTGATGTTGAAGCAGGTGTGTGTAAGGAGCATCAGGCTGGTCATGAAGACTGGAACACTGTCACAGGAGCCTGACCACACAGGGCCTCTGGGGTGGGACTCAGGTAGGACTTGGCTTCTCCTTCTAGGAGATGGGAAGTCTTAGAAGATGTGTTGCAGAAAGTTGGCAGGTTCTGATTTCAACTTGAAAAGGATAATCCTGTTTGCTATGTTGAGAATAGCCTGAAAGGTGAAGGATGGAATCAGAGAGACTAAGTTGGAAACTATTGAAGTAAACTAGGTGAGGAGTAATGGTAAATTGGATAGGGTGGTGGCAGGGAGGGTCACAAGAAATGGCAGATTCCAGATATATTTTGAAATAGAGCAGACATAATTTCTTACTGACCTGAATGTGAATGAGAAAGAAGAGAAAAATCTGGGTCCAAGTTCTTGCCTAGAGCATCAGAAGAATGGAGATGCTCTTCATGGAGACAAGGAAGACTGGGAGTTCCACATCTCAGATCAAGATGTGCATCCTGTAAGGTGATTTTAGACCCAAGCAGAGAGGACATGACAAGGAGGCAGTTGGATGACAAGTCTGGGGTCCCGGGGAAAGACTTGGGAGGAGATATTCATTTTTGAGTCACTCTTGGGGTAGAATCCATCACATCAGTTCAGTTCAGTCGCTCAGTCGTGTCCGACTCCTTGCAACCCCATGAATTGCAGCACGCCAGGCCTCCCTGTCCATCACCAACTCCCGGAGTTCACCCAGACTCACGGCCATTGAGTCAGTGATGCCATCCACCCATCTCATCCTCTGTCGTCCCCTTCTCCTCCTGCCCCCGATCCCCCCCAGCATCAGAGTCTTTTCCAATATGTCAACTCTTCGCATGAGGTGGCCAAAGTACTGGAGTTTCAGCTTTAGCATCATTCCTTCCAAAGAAATCCCAGGGCTGATCTTCAGAATGGACTGGTTGGATCTCCTTGCAGTCCAAGGGACTCTCAAGAGTCTTCTCCAACACCACAGTTCAAAAGCATCAATTCTTCAGTGCTCAGCCCTCTTCACAGTCCAACTCTCACATCCATATATGACCACAGGAAAAACCATAGCCTTGACTGCTGCTGCTGCTGCTGCTAAGTCGCTTCAGTCGTGTCCGACTCTGTGTGACCCCACAGATGGCAGCCCACCAGGCTCCTCTGTCCCTGGGATTCTCCAGGTAAGACTACTGGAGTGGGTTGCCATTTCCTTCTCCAATGCATAAAAGTGAGAAGTGAAAGTGAAGTCGCTCAGTCGTGCCCGACTCTTAGCGACCCCATCAACTGCAGCCTACCAGGCTCCTCTGTCCATGGGATTTTCCAGGCAAGACTACTGGAGTGGGGTGCCATTGCCTTCTCCTTAGCCTTGGACTAGACGGACCTTTGTTGGCAAAGTAATGTCTCTGCTTTTCAATTGCTATCTAGGTTGGTCATAACTTTCCTTCCAAGGAGTAAGCGTCTTTTAATTTCATAGCTGCAGTCACCATCTGCAGTGATTTTGGAGCCCAGAAAAATAAAGTCTGACACTGTTTCCACTGTTTCCCCATCTATTTCCCATGAAGTGGTGGGACCGGATGCCATGATCTTCGTTTTCTGAATGTTGAGCTTTAAGCCAACTTTTTCACTCTCCACTTTCACTTTCATCAAGAGGCTTTTGAGTTCCTCTTCACTTTCTGCCATAAGGGTGGTGTCATCTGCATATCTGAGGTTATTGGTATTTCTCCAGGCAATCTTGATTCCAGCTTGTGTTTCTTCCAGTCCAGCATTTCTCATGATGTCCTCTGCATATAAGTTAAATAAGCAGGGTGACAATATACAGCCTTGACGTACTCCTTTTCCTATTTGGAACCAGTCTGTTGTTCCATGTCCAGTTCTAACCGTTGCTTCCTGACATCCATCACATAACTAGTGCCAAAAAGTGGAGGCTCCTCTTTTGATTACAGATTGTCAGTGCAAAGTCCTTAGGACCAGATTTTAGAAAAGCATTAAGCTGAACCATAAGAAATTGCCAATATCAGACCATTCTTGACCCATATTAATAATATATATGCTTCATCATAACTGTCCATTCCAGATGTCTTATATTATGTAACACTTTTCTGGTGGGTTTGGAACAGTGCTCTAATCAAACACAGAGATATTTCTGAAGCCCAACTCAAATTGAGTGAGATTTATCTACACACCACACCCACACACTTATGTTTTCAAGTTAGGTTTGGTGCCAAATGCATCATATCAGCATCTTACATTTGCGTCTCACATTGTTAGGGTTTTGTTTTGTTTTTTTTTTCCTCACATTTTTGGATTGTATTATCATTAGGCCTTCCCAGATGGCACAGTGGTAAAGAATCCACTTGCCAATGCAGGAGACACGAGATGTGGGTTTGATCACTGGGTTGGGAAGATCCAGTTCCATGGACAGAGAAGCCTGGCGGGCTAGTCCATGGGTTCCCAAAGAGCCGGACACAGCTAGGTAACTAAGCATGCACACACATTATTATCACTGTGCTGTTATTATTTGGCCATTCTGTGTAGCACCCACAGAGTTGAAAGACCGGAAGGTACTGAGAGGCATATTTCAGCTCAATTTTAAGCCTATATCAATGCTCTTCAAAGATAAACCATGCTGCTTGCAAAGGCGGCAGCTCTCTGCCCAATGACTAAATACAAGACCTGAATAACCACTTATTGGGGGATATTTTAGGAGAAATTAAATTATTAGAGAGATGCTTGAACTCGATGTGTGTTACAGTTCTTGGTCTCACTGAGACAGGATGAGTCTAAATCATTTCTCCTCTTCAGGTCTCGGTCTCTGCATTTGTAAAATGGGGACAAGGAGTTGAGCTTTGTGATTATTGCTGAGGGTGCTTTCGGCATCAGTGTTTTCAGGGTCTCTCTGTGTCTTTTCCTGGTTGTTCCCCTTACGCGTCTCTACACACCCTTGTTCGCTGAGTAGCCTTCCCACACCATACCATGCAACTGCCCACAATGTGCAATGAGGAATTAGCATAGGGAGCTGGGATAGGGAGGAGGAGGTTTTCTTGCTGCTTCCCAAATTGGGAAAACCAGTCATTTTTTCAGTAATTACTTCTTGACATCTTAGTATGTCTTGACTTGTGCAATACCCACAGTCTTCCCAGGAGATTGCTAATCCAGGGTGCCTCTCCACCTTCCTGGAATGGTGTTCTTGGCTGCAGAGCTTCCCCTTTCTGGTTCTGTTGGGAAATAAGCTATTTGATGAAAGAATTTTTCTTCTTTTTAAAAAAATGTTTATTTATTTATTTATATTGAAGTGGCTCAGCGGTAAAGAATCCTCCTGCCAAGCAGGAGACTTGGGTTCAATCCTTGGGTTGGGAAAATCTCCTGGAGAAGGAAATGACAACCCAATCCGGTATTCTTGCCTGGGAAATCCACGGATGGAGCAGCAGGGCAGGCTACAGTCCATGGGGTCACAATAGTCGAACACAATTTACAGCTAAAGCACCACCAGCACAGAGTTGTGTATAATATTAGACAAGTCTACAATGTAGTGATTCACAATTTTTAAAGGTTTGTAGTCATTACAAAATATTGGCTGTCTTCCCTGAGTTGGACAATACATCCTTGTAGTTTATGCTTAATAATTTGTACCTCTTAATTTCTCATCACCTCTCCCTTCTTCCCTCTCCCCCTCAGTAACCACTTAGTTTGTTCTCTGCATCTGAGTCTGCTTATTTTTTGTTATATTCACTAGTTGGTTATATTTTTAAGGTTCCACATATAAATGATATCATGCAGTATTTGTCTTTCTCTGACTGACTTATCTCACTTAGCATAACACCCTGCAAGCCTATCTATGTTGTTACAAGTGGTAAAACTCCATTCTCTTTTTTTGAGTGAGTAGTATTCCATTGTAATAAAATACTGTATCTACTTTACATGTGGTATGTTTATACCACATCTTCTTCTGTTGATGGATACTTAGGTTGATTTCATATCTTGGCAATTGTAAATAATGCTGCTATGAATGGGGTGCATAGATCTTTTCAAATTAGTGTTTTTATTTTTTTCAGATATATACCCAGAAGTATGTATCATACATGTCATATGGTAGTTCTATTTTTAGGTTTTTAGAAACTCTCCATAATGTTTTCCACAGTGGCTGTAGCAATTTACATTCCGCCAACAGTGAACAGTGTATGAGGGCTCCCTTTTATTTACATCTTTGATGACACTTATTTATTTATTTGCAGTATAGTTGTTTTCTGCTCAGTGATAAAGAATTTGCCTGCCAATGCAGGAGACCTGGGTTTGATCCATGGGTCAGGAAGATCCCCTGGAGAATGAAATGGCAATCTACTGCAATTATTCTTGCCTGAGAAATTCCATAGACAGAGGAGCCTGGCCGGTTACAGTCCATGGGGCCGCAAAGAGTTCGACATGACTCAGCAACTGAGCACGCACGTGTAGTTGCCTTACAAGGCTGTGTTAGTTTCTGCTGTGTGGCAGAGTGAATCAGCTACATAAATACACACATCCCCTCTTTTCTGAGTTTGCTTCTCATCTAGGTCACCATAGAGAGCTGAGTGGAGTTCCCTGTGCTGTGCAGTAGATTCTCATTAGTTACCTGTTATATTTTATACATAGTAGTATATGTGTCTCAATCCCAATCTCCCAGTTCATCTCCTTTCCCCACTTGATATACATACATTTATTCTCTATGTCTGCTCCTCTGTTTCACTTTGCAATTAGGTTCATCTGTACCATTTTTCTAGATTCCATATATATGTATTAATATATGATATTTGTTTTTCTAACTTGATTCACTCCGTATGACAGTCTCTAGGTCCATCCACATCTTGATAAATGTCCCAGTTTTGCTCCTTTATATGACTGAATAATATTGCATTGTATATGTGTGCCACATCTATTTTATCTATTCCTCTGCTGATGAACATTTAGGTTGCTTCCATGTCCTGGCTATTATAAATAGTGCTGCAATAAACATTGGGGCATATGCCCAGGAGTGGGATTGCTGGATAGTAGTAGTTCTATTTTTAGTTTTTAGGAAACCTCCATGCTGTTCTCCATAGTGGCTGTGCCAATTTCCATTCCTACCAGCAATGAAGAGGGGTCCCTTCCTCCATACCCTCCAGAGCATTTATTGTTTGTAGATTTTTTGATGATGGCCACTCTGACCAGTGTGAGATGATACCTCATTATTGTTTTGATTTGCATCTCTCTAATAATTAATGACATGACTGAGTGACTAAGCACACACATGATAATTAACGCTAGTGAGCACTTTGTCGTGTGTCTGTTGGCCATCTGTATGTCTTCTTTGGAGAAATGTATACTTAGGTCTGCAGAAGGAAATGGCAACCCACTCCAGTATTCTTGCCTGGAGAATCCCATCGACAGAGGAGCCTGGCAGGCTATAGTCCATGGGGTTGCAAGAGTTGGACACAACTTAGTGTCTAAACCAGCACCAATCGGCATATTTATGTCTTCCACTTATTTTTTGATTGGATTGTTATCTTTTGGAGATTAATCCTTTATCAGTTGCTTTGTTTGCAAATATTTTCTCCCATTCTGAAAGTTGCATTTTCATCTTGTTGATGGTTTCCTTTGCTCTGCAAAAGCTTTTACATTTAATTAGGTCCCATTTGTTTATTTTTGTGTTTATTTTTCATTACTCTAGGAGGTGAATGGAAAACTTGCTGCAATTTTTGTCAAAGAGTGCTCTGTCTATGTTTTCCTCTAAGAATTTTGTAGTGTCCAGTCTTATATTTAGGTCTCCAGTCCATTTTGAGGTTGTTTTTGTGTATGGTATTAGGAAGTGCTCCACTTTTTTTTTTTTTTTTTAAACCTGAAACACTATTAGTTTTGCCAAACATCAAAACTAATCCGCCACAGGTAGTTATCAGGTTTCCCACCATTTATTGAAGACGTTGTGTTTTCTCCTTAGTGTACTCCGATCTCCTTTGTCATAGCTTAGATGCCCATAGGTGCTTGGGTTTATCTGTGGACTTTCTATCCTTTCCTACTGATTTCCATTGATTCCTGTTTTCATGCCAATGCTATGTTTATTGATTAGTGTAGCTTGTAATACAGTTTGAAGTCAGGAAGCCTGATTTCTCCAGCTCTGTTTTTCTTTCTCAAGACTGTTTTGGCTATTTGCAATCTTTTCCCTACATCCTCCCGACATTTGTTATTTGTGTTCCTTTTGATGACACTCAGTATGGCAGGTAAGCAGCGCTCTCTCGCTGTGATTTTGAATTGCATTTCCCTGATGATTATTGATGTGGAGCATCCTTTCACGTGCCTGTTGGCCATCTGCTTGTCTTCTTTGGAGAAGAGGTCTTCAATTCATTCAGGTCTTCTGCCCATTTTTAAATTGAGTTGTTTCTATTTATGATGTGGAGTCATATGAACTATTTATTTATTTTGGATATTAACCCTTTATCAATCATACCATTTGCAAATATTTTCTCCCATTTAGTAGACTTTTTCTCATTTCATTGATGGTCTTCTGCTGTGCAAAAGATTTAAGTCTAATTAGGTCCTATTAATTTGTTTTTCCTTTTATTTTCTTTGCTTTAAGTGGTGGTGGTGGTTTAGTCACTAAGTCGTGTCCTACTCTTGCGACCCCATGGACTGTAGCCTGCCAGGTTCCTCTGTTCATGGGATTTTCCAGGCATGAATACTGGGGTGGGTGGTCATTTCCTTCTCCAGGGAATCTTCCTGACCCAGGAATTGAACCCGGGCCTCCTGCACTGCAGGCAGATTCTTTACCAACTGAGTTACTAGGGAAGCCCCTTTAGGAGACAGATTTGCTTTAGGAGGCAGATTCAGAAAAAATATTCCTATAATTTTATGTCAAAGAGTGTTCTGCCAGTTTTTCCTCTAGGAGTTTTCTGGTTTATAATCTTGCATTTAGGTCTTTATGCCCTTCGAAGTGATGAAGTGAAGTCGCTCAGTTGTGTCTGACTCTTTGCGACCCCTCGGACTGTAGCCCGCCAGGTTCCTCTGTCCATGGGATTCTCCAGGCAAGAATACTGGAGTGGGTTACCATTTCCTTCTCCAGGGGATCTTCCCGACCCAGGGATTGAACCTGGGTCTCCCGCATTGGAGGCAGACGCTTTTACCTCTGAGCCACCAGGGAAGCCCAAAATGTTTAGGGGATTTTATTAACAATGTTGTAAGTGAGTGAGTGTGGAGAAGGAAATGGCAACCCACTCCAGTGTTCTTGCCTGGAGAATCCCAGGGACGGGGGAGCCTGGTGGGCTGCCGTCTCTGGGGTTACACAGAGTCGGACATGACTGAAGTGATGCAGCAGCAGCAAGTGAGTGAGTGAGTGAGTGAAGTCACTCAGTTGTGTCTGACTCTTCGCAGCCCCGTGGACTGTAGCCCGCCAGGCTCCTCTGTCCATGGGATTCTCCAGGCAAGAATACTGGAGTGGGTTGCCATTTCCTTCTCCAGGGGATCTTCCCGACTCAGGGATTGAACCCAGGTCTCCTGCATTGCAGGAAGATGCTTTATCATAATTCTCAAGCA
The DNA here is from genome assembly GCF_029407905.1 of Bubalus kerabau. Lineage (NCBI taxonomy): Eukaryota > Metazoa > Chordata > Mammalia > Artiodactyla > Bovidae > Bubalus > Bubalus kerabau. The sequence goes on from NC_073627.1 coordinate 173,794,492, forward strand.
GGTTAGAGCCAACTAGTCTACTCCTAAGCACATGCCCAAGAGAAACTCTCACACATGTTCAACGGGAGATACATACGAGAACCTCTGCCACAGCAGTTACCATGGGGGCAAAAACCTGGATGTCACCAGGAAGGGTGGTGAACAGAGTGTGTTGAAGTCACCAAATAAGGCATTATACAGCCGTTCAAAAGAAGGAACAACACAGCATGCCTTGATATGGATGAATCTTAGCAAAATGTTTTAAGTGGAAAGGTAAATTCCCAGAGGTTATATATAGCAAGGTTATATGAAGTTAAAAACAATGGGTGTGCACACACACACACACACACAAATACATATGATACAGCTAATTATAAAGGAGAATAAAACAATGATGAACACAGGACTTAGGATGAGGAATACCCTGAGCTGGAACAGTAAATGGGTGGTGGCAAGAGGCTTCATATGATACCCCTCAAGGTCCTGGCTTTCCTTTTATGTCATGCATTAACTGGTATTTACAATGTTATTACTAATTAATTAGCTGACTGATTAAAAGGCAGTCCAAGCATAGACTATGACGTGTGTAACATGATCCAGGGATTATGACAATTCCAATTCTGTCTTTATGAGATCCAAAAACAGACAAAAAATAAGAATCAGTGGATGCTGTGTGTGTTCCTGAAAGACTTTCCAACAAATCATGTGGATGAGCCTCAACACATAGATTTCAGAGTGACTGCTTTGGTCTTACAAAGGAATGTTTTGATTTCTTCTTAGTTCTTAATTCTGGTCCAGCAACTGATGTTGCTAGAAAATGAAGTCTGGTTGAACCTGGTCCCATTTTAAGCCTTTCCTTAAATCAGCATTCCCTTAAATGGCCTGATTGTGTATTTGTTGACAATTCGATTACAGAAAAAAAAAAAAAAATAGAGGAGACCTCTTTGGATACATGAAATGTTCTGGTTGGGAGGAGAGTGCTTGGGTGAAGAAAGTGTTGGAACAAATTTGAAGCACGGAAGATGGAATCTGAGTTGTCCTGGCCAAACAACTAGACTATTTCCTTGAAGTCTTTCTTTCTTCTCTGACCTTTCTGGAATTATTCAGTTTCAACCAAGAATGTGGCTATGTTGTGAAGCCTGGCTGTGGGTGTGGGCATTCCTCGATTCCTCGGACACCTACCCCCGTGGCCCAGACTCAACCAGAAGCTGGATATGCATATTTGACCCAGATCTGAGGTTGAAGACTGGTAATATTTTGTCCTTGGCTTATTTTCTCTCAACATGGGCAATATTGGCTCCTTGTGCAGTATTGCATCAAGTGGATCTTGCAGTAGAGGAGCAGAAGACTCAGCTGTAGAGCCACATCCACAGTGGCAGCCCCAGGCAGAGCTGGAGCTCCCTCCTTTCAGTATGTCCAGCCCACACCTCAATTACTGAAGTCGTATCACATTGTATCGTCCTGGTTTATTTACAGAGCTCCCCCGCCCACCGGCCTGTGAACATGTCAAGGGCAGAGACTCTGCCTTTTTCATTGCCAAGTCTCCCAAGTTCAGGGAAGACTGGAGATGCTACTTGAAAGCTGGGGGAACACCATGCATTTCACCTTGTTGTCAGCACCCAGTGACTGGGACCTCAAAGTAATGACAGATTATTACTGCCTGGATGGGGTTCAGGGAAGATCAGAGATAAGGGAGGGTGGTTTAGTTTGGTGTTTGAAGTGGGTTCCATGCATAGAGGGTGGGTTCCCTTCCTCTCTATCAGGGGAGAGAGAGTGGGGAGGAGTGGTGGTAATGATGGGGTGGGGATAGTCAAGGTAAGTAACAACCGGAACTGCATGCCTGCTCACCCATCAGAGCAGACTCTGAAAGCAGATTGTTGATATTGCTGTCTTGGTGTCTACCAGCTGTAGGTCAGACAGGGGAGACGACGTGGGGCCTGGGGTTTGGGTGGTGAAGAAGTAGAACAGGAATAAATGTTTCACCATCAGCTCGGCATCAGGAACTTCCTGTGCATGATCTTACTTGATTATCACACAACATTGGCAGATAGGCACCATGACTCCAATTTTTAAGAGTAAGAAAGAGACAGTGGAGGGGTGAGCAACTTGCTCAGAATTACCCAAAAAGTGAGTTGTAGAGCTGGAGCTGAAGTTTAAATTAAGAGTAAGAAAGAGACAATGGAGGGGTGAGAAACTTTCTCAGAATTACCCAAAAAGTGAGTTGTGGAGCTGGAACGGAAGTTTAAATTGGACCCCGCCCCAATTTCCTAGGCCTGTGCTCTGTTCCTGATATCCCGTCACACTGCCATGCACAGAAGGTGTGGCCATTGGAGGTCAGGCTCAGAGCCAAGGCATGGGGCGGGAGCCATTAGACACATGCAGAGGACTGTGTGGAGGAGGAGCAGGAATGAGGCTGCATTAGAAGGCTGGGCAGCTCCTGAGGTCAGGGTGGGTGTCCGTGGTCAGGGACATTCTGTTTAGAGCCTGTAAACCTCCACCCTTCACGCCCAAGAAAGTCCGCAGTGGCCACACCCTTGTCATGGGCTTTCTGGGGAATATTTCTGGACAGAGAGCTCAGGCAGCGAAGGAGGGCAAGGCACTGACTGCCGTGGAGCCAGGGCCAGAGACGATTTTGGAATTTAGAATGGAGAGATTGAGCACAAGGCTTCCAGCCTTTGGGGCTGGAGATGAGTAATGTTGCGGGAGGAGCTCTTCTCTAGGGATGAAAAAGAAGTGATAAAAAAGAATCAAGAGATGGAAGGTGTGGCTGAACAAGCAGATGGTTTTAGTCCCAGTTTTGGTGAGAGAAGCCCAAGGACTGGTTTCATGGGGATCATCAAAAAACATCGGAGTGGTGTAAACATCCCAGTGTATGGGAGGGAGAGACAAAGTGAAGACTGAGAGGGAGGAGAAGAGACACTGAAGCAGAGAGACAGACTGAGATGGGGACAGAAATACACAAAAGAAAAGAAAAACCCAAAGACACAGCCACACGGAGAGAATGCTGAGGAGATCCAAAGGTGCACAGAAACCAGGGCAATGAGAGAGGAAATCGGAGAGGCCGAGAGATGGGGACAGAGAATAAGAAAGGACAGTGACGCAAACTCCCATGGGTAGCTGTGTTTCATAGAGAGAAAAACATATAAACTTCCTGAGGACTGTGTTCTGGCCCTGTGGGCCTCCGGGGAAGAGAGATTCTTTGGCTTACCTGAGGTGCTGGGGAGTCCTAAGTTTCTGGGCTTTCCTCACTGACAGGTGGAAAGCCCGGGGTAAAAGGTCGCCTATGACATAGATTTTCCCTGTAACCACAGTCCCAGAAGAGGCCTTCATGCCATCTCCTGTCCTCCCATCTCACTCCTCTGTTTATGGCCCTCCAGGGAACTCCAAAGACCAGCCACTTAGTACTAACTCCCAGAATATTATTGCTCAGGCAGCCACCTCTGCGACTTTCAGTTTGGGAACATCACACTAGCAAATTCGGTGCTGCCCTTTCCACTTGACTCTTCAGGCTGTTGATGGCAATGGCCGTGTTCCCATAGAGTCTCTCTTCTTCAGGACCACCATCTGCAGTTCCTCCCCTGGTGTAACCAGTCAGGACAGGCTAAGTTATGCTACGGTAACAAACAATCTCAATATCTCAGGGGCTCTCAGGAACAAACATTTATTCCTTGTAGTAAAGAAAAAAGTCATTCATGACACTTGTTAAAGAATGGCAAGGAGACTTCATTAAAGGGGTATTTCAATGGGTGTAGGACCACCACAAGGCCCTGCAGAGATTGGATTCAGCTCTTAATATAGCACGAGTAAGTGGAAATGGGGATCAGTGGATGGAAAATAGCTAAGAAGAAATATCAGAAGTAAGGCGATTCTGGCTAATAAGATCTAACAGGCTTCTTACTGAAGGCAGGCCAGGGTGATTACACATCACCTGGGAAGTGGTGGAGGATGAAGACCTGACCAAATGTTGAAAGCCATCATACATGGAGGATGGAGGAGTCTAGCTAAACCGACTTGGCGGTATTCTTGTTAAAACAGGGCAATGCAAAGATGAACACTGAAGCTCAAAAATCAAAGCCTGCTTGAGAGGACGGTTCATAGGAACCTGAATAGAGGTGGCTGAGGAGAGAATCTTTGTCGTTTGCTCATGCTGTACGTTCACTTTGTGAGCCAGATCCACTGCTTGGGTTCATCTTCGTTCTGGGATCCCATCTGGCCAAGCCTCGCCTCTCTCTGAGTGCCAGCTGGTCCACCAAGGTGGGGGCGCTGGGCGGGGAGGACTGCAGAGCATGTGCTTTGATGCCTGCGATGTGATGCAGCACGCAGATGACCTCGGATGGGCCCCTGCCCCACGCCGGGCACTGCGTCTACACTGCGTGCTGACCACCTGGAGCCCATCTACCTGGTGGAGGCCCACTGTCCACGAACAAGATGGACCATGTCCTGGGGGTCCCCCAGGTGGTCGCCACCCCCGTGTTGGTCATGAAAGCTTTGCTGGCTGTCATGAGTCCTTTGGCTTCTCCACTGACCTGAGGTCCAAACGGGTGGCCAGGCCTTACCCCGCAGTCCACTGGACACTGTCACGCCCTGGCCGCAGACCCCTCGGACACCGCCAGGCACCCCAGCCAGCTTGCAGTGGAAACACACAAATGCAAAGCCTGAAGGAGGGCGTCCCAGCTCCCGAGAGCTTCCTGGACGGATTGCAGGCGGCCTTCCATCCGGGCTGAACTCCATGCAGCACTCGCGTCTTGCCGGTGACCAAACGCAGCCAGGACCACGACACCCGACGGAACTGTCCAGACCCAGTGATGGTCCGTCTGCCAGGTGTCTAGGGCCCACTCTGTGCCATCGCAACCTGAACACTTGATACCTAGTTCAGGGTTTCAGAGGCAGCGCAAGTGACCTCCTAGCAGGTACTTACTTGGCCGGCAGAGGTGAGGGAGAGGATGGGACACCCAACATGTTTTTGTCATTTCTTCAGAGGGAAGTTCAAGTTTACTGCCCTCTCCTCCCCGCCCCCAGATTTAAAATGAATGCATTAAAAGGTTTACAAAGCAGAGCCAACAACAACAACAACAACAAAAATAAAGCATTGCCAACTGTATTCGTTGAAGAAAATGAGAACACAGGCCTCCATACCCTGATCCTGAAAGCTTCTACTGGAATTGACACATCTCACACTCAATCCTGCTGCTTTAGTTAGAGCCTCCTGTCAGTGAGGTGAGGAGGAAAATTCTGGAGTCAGGAAGGGGCTGCAGATATTTGTGAACGAAGATACAGTTCTCCACGGTCACTTCTCCCATACTACAGTCTCAGGCTGTTGAAGCTAGTCCCTTGATTAAGGTCTCCCAAGTTTGTTGATGTTCCTTTTGATATTTAGGAGCTAGTACTGGACAAGAAGCTTGCAGGGAGGTGATGTTTATGGAACACTTGGTGAACATAGCTATGAATGGTCTTCTTCCATCTTGTAGTTAGAACATGTGTCCACTAGGTTTACCAAAGGCCACAGGAGAAAGAGAGAGAGAGAGAGAGAGAGAGGAAACACACCTTTAATTTGATTTTTCTACCTAGGTTTTACTGGGCTTTATCATTCAATGCCTTTTAAAAATCTCATCTTTTATCACTTGGGGTCTTGAAGCAGTTGGCTCTTCTGTAGCTCTGAGATGGAAAAGGACATCTTATCTTCATTGGGCTTTGAATAAATGAGAAATAAACCCCTATTCTTTTAAGCCACTGAAACTGTAGGATTTATCTGTTTTGACAGCTACTGTTAATTATTTTAATGCAGAAATTGCTACAAGAAGTGAAGTGCTCCATTATAAAAACAAAATATATGATATCTTAGTGATTGGGACAGGTAATGGGAAAGTGTGTTGGAGACTGGAAAGATGGAGGTAAGAGTATTCAGTGGCAAGATATTTGTAAAGTTGTTCCTTGTGATGATTTGAAAATGTGGATCCTGAGCTTAGTGTACTTGTCTTTCCAGGGAACACATAGTAAAATAGAATGATGGTGGCCTGGCTGCATTTGATAAGGTATTATAAGTATGAGAAAAGTTCAGGAAATTCTTAGGTGGATGGCAAGCAGAAATTAAGAAGAGAGAGTCCAGAAATTCGAGGCTTTGAAATTGGATTGCATACTACTTAAGACATCACACAATAAGAGAGGAGATTCTATAAGGATTTAGGCGGCAAAGGCCTAGTCAGACCTCTCAATTGGAAAAGTGACTTGGGGGATGGATCAAATGAAAAGAGCAGATTTCTCATTGATTTTTTCCATATAGTCTCAAGATAGCTGTCATTAGCTTAAGAGGGAGAGAGGCAAGTGAGTGAGAAAGCAAAGGAAAAGGACAGATTTGAGAACTATATTTTCAAAAGAGCTTTGGCTGTGGTCAGTGGAAATAGATCAGAAACCTATTATATTACTGAGTGAAATGCAATGCTAAAGAAACCATAAGCCTGGTCTAGAAAATCTTTCAGGCTTAAAACAACTCTTGGGATTCCAACCTTTTCACCAAAGAAAAAAATACAATGTCCAGCAGAACATAATCCCTAATACTCACTCTAAGATAGGTCATGCATGGGTCCCAAAGGTGGACGCTGGGGTTATGAGAACAATAGACACTCACTGATGGCTCTAAGAGGACATCATTCCCTCTTACCCAGAGCAGGAGGCTTCCTGAAGTCTGCCTAGCAAGATTTCGGAACCACTCTAGCCTTATGACTCATATGTTTCCCTTTCTTTCCAAGCAGGTATGTTGATCATGGTTATCCTGTCCCTCTTTGTTTATCGTGTTTTGGATAAGTGGTATGGGGATGGCTGGGAGAGAGGGATATATAATTTGTCCTTTTGGATCCTTTTTGTAGGGTAGTGATCTCAACTGGGCAACATTTGGCAATACCTGCAGGCATTTAAAAAATTTTAAGTATAGTTAATTTACAGTATTGTATTAGTTAACCTGGAGGCATTTTTCATTGTCACGCCTGGGGGAGGAATGCTATTGGCATTTTGTGAATAGAGACCAGAGATGCTGCTAAATCTCATACAACAGTGCACAGGACAGCTTCCCCTGCCCACCCCCAACAAAGAATTATCTAGTCTAAAATGTCAATATTGGGCTTCCCTGGTGGCTCAGTGGTAAGAGACATGGGTTTGATCCTTGGGTCCCTCGTGAAGGAAATGGCAACCCATTCTAGTATTCTTGCCTGGAAAATCCCACGGACAGAGAAGCCTGGTTGGCTACAGTCCCTGGGGTCGCAAAGCCTTGGACGTGACTTAAACTGAGCATGCACGCAAAATATCAATCAGGTCTAGGGAATATGCTCTGGTCTAGCTTAAAGCTCAACATTCAGAAAACGAAGATCATGGCATCCCGTCCCATCACTTCATGGGAAATAGATGGGGAAACAGTGGAAAGTGTCAGACTTTATTTTTTGGGGCTCCAAAATCACTGCAGATGGTGACTGCAGCCATGAAATTAAAATATGCTTACTCCTTGGAAGGAAAATTATGACCAACCTAGATAGCATATTCAAAAGCAGAGACATTACTTTGCCAACAAAGGTCTGTCTAGTCAAAGCTATGGTTTTTCCTGTGGTCATGTATGGGTGTGAGAGATGGACTGTGAAGAAGGCTGAGTGCCGAAGAATTGATGCTTTTGAACTGTGGTGTTGGAGAAGACTCTCGAGAGTCCCTTGGACTGCAAGGAGATCCAACCAGTCCATTCTGAAGGAGATCAGCCCTGGGATTTCTTTGGAAGGACTGATGCTAAAGCTGAAACTCCAGTACTTTGGCCACCTCATGTGAAGAGTTGACTCATTGGAAAAGACTCTGATGCTGGGAGGGATTGGGGGCAGGAGGAGAAGGGGACGACAGAGGATGAGATGGCTGGATGGCATCACTGACTCAATGGACGTGAGTGAGATCTCCGGGAGTTGGTGATGGACAGGGAGGCCTGGCGTGCTGCGATTCATGGGGTCGCAAAGAGTCGGACACGACTGAGTGACTGAACTGAACTGAACTGAACTGAGGGAATAAAAGTTGTAGCATCCTGACCTAATAGAGAGATTAGGGAACATCACCTGCCAATCAGAAAGCCTGAAGTGGCTTCATTCAGTCCTTCATCCAGCACTTAACTGATTGCTTGCGAGAGGGCGGAGGTGGAAAGGGGTAGAGTGGGGATTTGTCAGGTATTAACGTTAGTTGCCGCATTAGCCAGCCTCCGAGAACCTCAGTGTCTCAACAGGACAAGTTTATTTTTCACATCATGTTAAGGAAAAAAATATCTGTTTTTCATCTAAATGACTAGTGTATATTTTTTCTTATGGGCATTGTGAGCCTGGTAATAGGTTGATTTTCCTCATTGAGTTGGCTTCCAGGAAGCTCGTTATAACAACTTTTTGTTGCTGTTGAGTGATGTTCTCTGGCTCATCTTCCTATTTGACACTCTTTTGCCCAAGACTTTTGATTTTTTTCCACCCCTCCCCAATATTGCATGTACTTTTGCTTGTTGCTTCAAAATACCAAAATACTTGTGGGGATGAGGTGAGCTATAGAATAAATGAATGAATCAAAAGCATTCTTGCTGGAAGATGGCTCCTATTAAAGGGAAATTGGGGAAACAGTATCTCTTTCCTTGTTTAAAAAGGAAAGTGAAGCTTTGGGTTCTGGCTTGAAAATTTATAGAATTGAAACTGTTATTTGGGCTGGACATCTGCAAATAGCTTTTCTTTTTCATTCTGCAGTTTTACTTACCCCTTTTAAGTTGCTATTTTAGCAATCCAGACTCCCATTTGCTTTTGTGGGCGAACGGAGACAAGAAAACCTTTTCTTCACAATCTTTTGGGGAATCACTTCATGCAAATATCTTTGTCTCAGAAGGAAACTGTCCCAAGGTTAAGTCTCTGGCCATCTCTGAGTAAGAGGCATTAAGAGCTAGTGTTTTTTCCTTTTGCTTTTCTGTTCCAAATGGTCAAGGAGTCAGGAGACCAGTCACAAACTTGTTATTTCTGATTTCTGGAAAAAAAAAGTGGGCTGAGAACCCCACCAGATCCACAGAGAACCCCACCAGATCCACAGTTCTCATCTGTGTGCCCGGAGAGAGGGCTAATCCAGTGAAACATGCTTTCGGATGATTTTGGTTGAAAGTAGTTTTAATGACACCTAAACCATGTTTTCTGAAGAAGCTAGCTCTGCTTCTTGTAAACATGGAAGAAATGTTGGGTTTGGAGACCGAGGCCAGGGTCTCTCTGGGGAGTTCTGAACTTAGGACCCCCACTGCCTTAGGGCTCCCAGTCCTGGCTGCCTCCCTCAGTTGTGTAAACTTGGGCAAACCATGTTGCCTTCGTAGCCACAGAGGTATGACAACAATAGAATGATGTGTCCTCAAGAATAAATGACATGTTGCTCATAACGTGCTGGACACGTTATTCAACGTGTATTCCTGACTGCTTCCCTGACAGCAGGACAGATTGGAGCGTGGCCACTGGAAGATTGAGACTGCATGCCCTCACACTGGGCCCCTGTACCTTCCTTTCTCATCTTCAGAGAGGCCAGGAAAGCAGTGCCCTGGCCACTCTCCCCAGATGGCGTGTTGGGAAGGATGTAGAAACCTCCCCACCAGAAGCTTCTGGAGGTAGGCTCCTCTTGACTCCATGTTATCTCTCCTTGGGATACGAATCCCTTTCCCTTTTTGATCTCTGTCTTCTCTTCTGTGAAATGAATAGGTTAAGTTATATCATCTTTAACAAATTTCATTCCCCCCTAGTTTAGATAGTTTTATTACATGGAAGCAGGATTTCTCAACCTTGGCATTATTGGCATTGCATGGCAGATAGTTCTTTGCTGTGCTGTGTATTGTAGAATGTTTAGTGGCAACTTTGGCCTCCAGCCACAAATGTCAGAAGCGGCTCTCCCCCAAGTCGTAACAATTAAAAATGCCCCCAGACATTGCCAAACATCCCAGGGAGCGGGGTGAGGGGAGCACAGTTGCCCTGGCTGAGATACTGACCATCTTTGTTGAGTTCTTTATGCCAGCCCCAGTGCTGGGATTTCCATATTCAGTCCTCACAATATCCTGGTGAGGTAGGTGTTAATAGCCTCTGTTTTGCAAATGAGGATGTTGAGCTACTAATAAGTGATAAAGCTGGGATTTGAATCCATGTGTTCCCAACATTAGCACTTGTGATGCTTCATCACATTAAATGTTTAGAAACACAAGGGCAGTCTTTTGAAAAGTATAGCAGTGGTGTTTATTTAGCGAGAACACAGAATTTGGAAACAGACAGATCTCATCTAGAATATCAACTTCAAACTGATGAGCTGATCATCGGCCCCTTATTGAGCTCCATTTCTTCCATTGTTGAATCAAAGGTAATACCAGCCTTGTAGATCCTTGGAGGAAAGAGACACACCAGGTCCTTCCCCAGCTAGACGATGTGCTCAACGACAGTGGAAAAAACTGTTGCTGTCGCTTTCATTCCTTCCCTGAGGCCCTGGGTGTGTGAGCCCTGCGGCCCTCACGCCAGAGTGTATCACCTCATTACTGGGCCCACCCTCTCTTGGGTGTCTAGGCCTTTCTTCTGAGCTCCAGACCAACATAGCGGTTTTCAGAAAATCTGTACTCAGTATGACCAGAACTGAAATTGTTGTACTGCCCCTAATCTACTTCTCTGCTGTGTTCCCTTTGTCAGTGACCTCAGTCACCTAAGCCAGGATTTTGGGAGTCATTCTTGACTTCTCCCAACTCCTCACCCCCCATCGTCAAGCAGTAACTGGGCACTGTTCAGCATACCTGCGAGACCTGCCCACATTTATCTGTATCTCTCAGCCTCCCCGGCTCCCACCCCGGCCCCAGAGTCGGGTTGCCATACCTAGCATCAGGGTGCCGAGAGTGGTGCCGAGAGTGCTGCCAAACCAGCACCTCCGCCCTCTGCCCACCCCTCTCTTCTTTTTCTGTTAGAGCATGGTTGCTTTACAATGTTGTGTTAGTTTCTGCTGTTCAGCAAAGGGAATCAGCCATACGTATACCTATTATCCCCTCTTCCTTGGAGTTCCTTCCCACTTAGGTCACCACAGAGCATTGAGTACAGTTCCCTGTGCTGTACAGTAATTTCTCATTAGTTAGCTGTTTTATACATACTAGTGTATATATGTCAATCCCAAGCTCCCAAATCCATCCTACTCCCCATGCCACCACTGCTTCCCCACTTGGTATCCATGCATTTGTTCTCTATTTGTTGTCTCTTTCTGCTTTGCAGATGAATTCATAAAACCAGTCTTGCTGCCTCCACACTTGCCTTACAATCCATCCCAAAAGTACAGCCAGAATAACCCTTGGCTGCGTTCTTATTCTCAGGATAAAGCTTACTTCCTTAACTGGCATGGACACATTTCTCATTCTGGCTCCATCTTCTCTTCATCCTCACTTTTGGCCTGTCTCACCATCTTTTTATCGATTTCAGCCATTTGGAACCACTAAGACTTTCTCACAGAGCCATGTTCACCCTTCCCTTTAGCTATCTGCGTCTGTTTTCGCCTAGTAGAGAACACTTGGCTGCCACTTTTGCTCTGACCTAGATAATTCCATAAGCCTCAGCTCAGAGCAATCACAACCCACTCCAGTGCTTTTGCCTGGAAAATCCCATGGATGGAGGAGCCTGGTAGGCTGTAGTCCAGGGGGTCGCAAAGAGTTGGGCATGACTGAGCGACTTCTCTTTCACTTTTCACTTTCATGCATTGGAGAAGGAAATGGCAACCCACTCCAGTACTCTTGCCTGGAAAATCCTATGGATGGAGGAGCCTGGTAGGATGCAGTCCATGGGGTCGCTAAGAGTCAGGCACGACTAAGCGACTTCACTTTCACTTTTCACTTTCATGCATTGGAGAAGGAAATGGCAACCCACTCCACTGTTCTTGCCTGGAGAATCCCAGGGACGGGGGGGCCTGGTGGGCTGCCGTCTATGGGGTCGCACAGAGTCAGACACGACTGAAGCGACTTAGCAGCAGCAGCAGCAGCTCAGAGCTCCTGTCCCCTTTAGCCTTCTCTGATCCCTAAGCTGTCAGGCATCTCCTGGGGCTTCCTCACTAAGGCAGTTACTATGCTGTGTTGCCACCTCCTGTGGACAGGTCTGTCTCCCCTTACTAGACTGCGATTTTTATGGGTGGCCAGTGTGCCTTTTGCTGTAATCCCTAGTATCCAGCACAGGCCTTGTTGTAATAAACGTTTGTAGCACAAATGAATGGTACTCAGTGTTGCCCAAGTTAGAGTGTCTGTCCAAAAGAGGAAGGAAACAAGACAGTGAGGTAATAGAAAATGATAGAAACTGGTCCAGAAATTGGCTCAGAGACCCCTCTTTCCATCTTGAAATCTCCAGGGATTCAACAGGAAGATTATCTTGTTTGGTGGAAATGTGACTCAAGTAGCTTTATCTTTGACATTTAGATAGACAATAAATCATCTACATTCTTGACAAGGAGCTTCTGTATCTTTTTGTGTTATAAATGTCAGATGGAGAGGATCAAAGAACCAGGAGTTATGTGACCTAGGATTCACTTTCAACTTAGCTGTCAAAAAGTGTATGAAGGAGTCTTTCAGATGCTGTAACTTGAAAAACTGGGTGAGCTTTTGGTATGTTTTAGAGCAGAATTTCTCAGTGTTATTGACATTTTGGGCCAGATAATTCTTTTTTGTGGGAGCTACTCTGTACCTTGTGGGATCCTTGGCAGCATGCCTTCACTAGATGCCAGTAGTTCTTTGTAGCACTGTGACAAGCAGCAATGTCTTTGGCCAGATGGCCCCTGTGGAGACACAGTTGACCCTGGTTGAGAATCATGGCCCTGGAGAAATTAGAATAGGAGTCCATCTGACGGAGCCAAAGGAGCACTGGACGAGAGTTGGGTTTAAAGGTCATTGCTAACTTTGCCACTTAGAGAAGATGTTTTTAAATAAGTTCTATATGAATCCAAAAGTAGGATGTTTGAGGGATCAGCTTGACCTCCATGGATTACAGCCTCCTCATCTGAAGTAATAAATAATGCAAGGCAAGAAGGTTTTGGATCCTTCCAAGTTCAGTTTTGGTGTTAAGAGTGATCAGGGAGATGGAGTGAGCTCAGAACTGGGGATGAGGATCTGTGGTCTGGAAGCTACAATCAGCCGATGAGCTTTGTGCCTCTGCTTGCTTAAGATGACCTATCCCCAACTCGGGCCTCTCCCTAAAAACTCCTCAAGATGCCTTGGGAAAGACTGTCTCTTCAGTCACTTTTGGCCATTCTCCCCTCCCCAGAAGCAGAGACTGTCAGAATTGGAAAGTGCTTAGGAACATTTGGTCTGAGTCCTTTTTTAGAGAGGGGAAGTGGAGACTCAGAAGAGGGAAGAGGCTTAGCTGAGGTCGCACAGCTAGATTAGGGCCTCTTATTGACCAAATCTCTTTCTTTCTTTTTTTTTGAACTGCTTTGTTGAGGTATGATGACATGTGAAAAGGTATACATATTTTATTGTTATTGCTGTTTAGTCACTAAGTCGTGTCCAACTTTTCTACAACCCCATGGACTATAGCCTGCCAGGCTCCTCTGTCCATGGAATTTCCCAGGCAAGAATACTGGAGTGGGTAACCATTTCCTTCTCCAGGAGATCTTCCCGACCCAGGGATTGAACCTGTGTCTCCTCGTTGGCAGGCAGATTCTCTTCCACTGAGCCAGCAGGGATGCATATAACTCAGGGGGCTTGGGGTTAAAGTCTACACCTGGGAAACCATTACTACTGTCAAGGGCAGAGCCACATCCATCGCCTCCCGGAGTTTACTCCTGCTCCATTTATCATGACGATGATTATTATTTGGTGATAAGAACACTTAGCATCATATCCACCCTCTTGGCAGATTCTGAGTATACAATACAGCTTTGTTAGCCATAGGCACTCTCCTATACAGTAGAGTTCTAGAACTTACTTATCAATGTCAGTTATTATTTCTCCCACTCTGTCCTGCCTATAACTCTGGCAGCCTACCCATGTCTGTTCAACTCCTGATGGGAGTCTTTATTTCGTTGAACCTTGACATGTCTTTGTTTTTACACTTCCTATATCCTGATTCCTGCTTGCTGATAGCCATCTAATGCAAACATAAGACCATTACACTTCAGCAAGAAATAATGTGTTTACCTCCCAGCAGAAACATTTGGCTTTTAGTTGAGCTTTAACCTAATGAAATGAAACTAATAGAAGGAATTTGAAGCAGGGGCTGGGTTTAGAAAGACTTCTGGACCAGCTGGATTCTTTTGGGAAATTCCCCATCTTTGGAGGTCATGTCATCTACCATTGAATATAGAATTGCACACTGGGGTTGTTTCCCAGCATGTGATACAGAGGAAGGAACCTCGGCTTTGGACATAGGTTCAGATTCCAGCTCCACCTCTTCATAGCTGTGTGAATTTACCACAAAGATAACACCGTTTATGAATGGTCTGTGTGGGCTGGTCATGTTACCTACGTTATCTTATTAATTCTTATGACAGCTGTGGGCAGAAGTTTCTCACAGTTTATGGGTGAGAAACCTGAGTATCAGAGAATTTATAAGCCTTGATTAACAAAGTTAGAAGCGGTGGGGTGAGGAGTTTAACCCATGGCAGCTGGGCTCTAGATTATGAGCAACCTAACTGAGATCAAAACCAAATGATTAGGGCTCCCTGGTGGCTCAGTGGTAAAGACTCTGCCTGCCAATGAAGGAGACATGGGTTCAATCCTTGGCCTCGGAGGATCCCACATTCTGCGGAGCAATTAAGCCCGTCTGCCACGCTGAGTCTGTGCTCTGGAGCCCAGGGGCCACAACTACTGAAGCCCACTGCTCTAGAGCCCGTACTCTGCACCTTGAAAAGTCAGGGCAGTGAGAAGCCCTCACACCACAACTGCAGAGTAGCCCCCACTCACTACAACTAGAGAAAAGCCCGCTCAGCAACAAAGACCCGGTACAGCCAAAATAAATAAAATGATTAAAAAAAAACCGATCAGGCATAACTGCCTGGAACTTCAGTTTCTTAATATGCGAACTTGTGATGGCAACATCTCTGCAGAAGTATTGCTGGGAGGATTAAATATTAATAAAGTAACGCCTATATAGCACCTGGTAAACACTAAGTGATAGATGGTTAGTTTTCCCGTTAGCTCACGTTCGTTTAGTATCAAGTTATGATTTGTTGTTAACTTCGTGTAAGCAAAGTGCTAGGTAAGTTTACATATATAATTTCACTAAACTTTGCAGAAGCTGTGTGAAGGAGGCCAGTGTTATTTCCCCCTTTGCCGTGGAACAGTAGAGGCATAGAGACGTGTAGGAAGCTGCAGAGTCAAACAACGAGGAGACGGCAGAGTCAAGATTTGTTCGTGCCTGGCTGACTCTAAAGCGGCGTTCTTGCACCCTCAGCTATGCTCACCCCTCTAACTTCTCAAAACCACAAATGAGCTTCAGGAAATTGCAGATGCTCCAAGCCTTCCTCTTGGCATGCCATTCACCTTATGAGACTAAAATAAACAAAAATTTTATCTTAATTAGTAGAAACCTCTTACTGTTGATACCTGGAAGACCATCTGAGTACTATAAAGCCTTGGTTTATCTTTGGTGAATGTCTAATTCAGACTCATATCCATCCCTCTTCCATCCTGCCCAATATGGCCTCAGGGACTTCAGACTAATCTTCAGCCAAATTGCTGAATTTAATGAGATCTAATTAAAGCTGCTTGTGGTCTGTACCCAGCTCACCTAGCCAGCCTCATTTCCCAGCACACTGTCCCCTCCTGGAGCCCCTCGAGAATCGTAGCTCCTTCCATGCCTTTTAAGCTGTCAGGTCCCTGTTCCTCTGCTGGGTGCAAACCTGTCTTCATCTGATTCAAATTCTTTCCAAACCCATGCCGGCAAGTGTGAAAAAGTTGGGTAGGGTCAGAGCCACATCTTTTTTCAGACCAAAATGATGACACTAGAAACCAAATTTCTCTTTGTTCTTTCTTTGTAAGAGCTCCCCATGGTGCTAAAACCTGTAGGCCCTAGTGAGTGCCTGGTGCTGAAAGAGGGGACTTCATATGGCACACCAGCAAGGGCTATGGACATGGACAGACCTGGATGCGGGTCCCAGCACTTCTTAGCAATCTGGTCCGAAACAAGTCATACGAACCTCCTTGTGCCTGAAGTCTCGTATCAGTAAAGTAGGGACTGCACTGTGGCTGTGGCGAAGGTCCAAAAAGGCCACATCTATGAAAGCACTTAGCACGGCTGAATTGGATCTGAGCAGATGTTTCTAGGTCATAGAGGGCCCGTAGGTTTCTCTTCTCTAATCTGATCTTGTGGCATTTCACTGTACCTCTTTAAGCCACTGCACACTTTCCACTTTGGTTGGGATAAATGGGATGTATAGATATGTTCTCCTGCTACTTGGAGCTCCTTGAAGAGAGATCTCACAACAGACTTGACTTTGAGTTTCTGCTCCACCAGGGCCATACCTTGTATAGAGATAGTCTTAAGAAACAGAATGGGAGAAAGAGAAATTTGCTCCAAAGAGACACTGGTAAGAATCAGTCTGTGAAGGTTGGGATCAAGTCCGTCTTGGTCACAGCTGTGTCCTTATCACTTGGCACAGTGACAAGTGATAGTGTTTAACAGATGCCTACTGAATACATGAATATGAGGTCCAGGAAAATTTAACTTCTCAAAGTCCATAGCCATCACTGGGACTGGTTCCTACCTAGTCTCATATGGAGAAATAGAGGCCCAGGGAAGGGGAAGAACTTTCTAGTTTCACACAGGAACTCAGAGCAGGTATTTTAGATCACCTGATATGTAAGATTATCTATAATCTGGTACAAGCATAGCTCTTGGTTGGCAGAGACTGGCTTCATGTACCAACCAGAACTGAACCTAGCTTTATTCTTGTGCCCTTCAGTGACTGGCAGGAGCTGAACCAACCAGAGGATAAAAAGGGACTAAAGCATTCAAGGGGTTCTTTTTGGGTTGAGATTCAGTACATTCCTAAATCAAACTGTGTGTTTTGGGAGGAAAAAAGAGTTTTGGTTATTTTTTAAATTGTATGCCTTGACTTTTACCACGTGGGGTTCTACAACCAGATTCTGCCTCACCCTCCCCACCCTCCCAAGTTGTGCTAAACCATCCAGTTATGCTAGCTGGAGGCATTCTCCTTGGGAGCCAGAGTCTTGCTTTACAAAGCATCAAGGTATGTTGCGTGGTCCAACGCAATAGTCAGAATTGAATTCTCTTTTGATTTTCTGTGATTTCTCTGAAAAAATAAATATTTCCTGTGACTCAGATGAGTCCATAAAAAATTACATAAACTAGAACACAAGCTTCATGAGGGCAGAAATTTTGTTTTGTTGCTAGTGTCCCCAGTACCTAGAATGTTGGTAGAAACTCAGAGCAAGTATGTGAGGAGCCAAAAGAAAGAAAGAAAATGAAGAAAGAAGGAAAATGAATGGCTGTTCCTTGCAGATGGAACAGAACCTTAAAAAACTGGTGTTGGGAGACCCTGAAGACATCTGTATTTTTGCTTGTAACCAACTGTGCTACCTTGGGCAAAAGCCCTCACCTCTCTGGATTGTTGGTTGGTCTGTAAAGTGAAGTGGGTAAGATAAGTGGTTGTGAAGAGGATTAAGTTCAGTAATGGGTATGAAAATATTTTGGGAAAAATACTTGGCTTTCGTCACTTTCCTTTCTTTAAAGTTTCTCTATAGGACAGTCTCCCAACATGTTTGTTTTTGGACTGTTGTGGACAGCCAGCTTCACACCAGGGTGGATTGTGAAGGTGTTGCTGGAAGGTTTATGATGGGTGGGTTATAACCAGATTCAGCACGTGTAAGTGGCAAAGACCGAGGTGTATTCTGGAAGCTTGTACTGGGAGTAGCATTGTGTGCCTTCTTGATGATCTGAGCAGAATCCAGAAACCACTGAGGTAGATGGAGGTGCAGAGAGAGGAGCATGGTTGTTCATTGCACTGCTTTGGAAGAGCACCTAAGTAAAACCGAAAGTTGGAGCTTCAGGCTGTTCAGGTCAGATTTTTATCCGCAAAAGGGTAGAAGGAAGAAATTAAGAAAGGTGAAAACATTAGGGCTGAGAGATTGAATGAAAGCAGGTGAGGAAGTGAGCTTATCAAGAGCTGGTTCACATGTGACCTCTTCTACTTGTATGACCTTGGACAAGCCATTCTGAGACGAACCGGGTGTTGTTTCCAGCCCTCCAGGGCACTTTTTGGTTTAGCTGCTAAGTTGTGTCCGACTCTTTTATGACCCCATGGACTGTAGCCCAGTAGGCTCCTCTGTCCATGGAATTTCCCAGGCAAGAGTACTGGAGTGGGCTGCATTTCCTTCTCCAGGGGATCTTCCCAACACAGGGATCGAACCTGTGTCTCCTGTACTGCAGGAAGATTCTTTACTGCTGAGCCACCAGGGAGCTCTTAGAGATGAGTATAATGCAGTCTCAGCGCTCACAACCCCAGGAGATGCAGATAGGTCAGACTTAAATTGAAGAAAGTAGGAAACACCACTAGACCATTCAGGTATGACCTAAATCAAATCCCTTATGATTATACAGTGGACATGAGAAATAGATTTAAGGGCCTAGATCTGATAGATAGAGTGCCTGATGAACTATGGAATGAGGTTCGTGACATTGTACAGGAGACAGGGATCAAGACCATCCCCATGGAAAAGAAATGCAAAAAAGCAAAATGGCTGTCTGGGGAGGCCTTACAAATAGCTGTGAAAAGAAGAGAAGCGAAAAGCAAAGGAGAAAAGGAAAGATATAAACATCTGAATGCAGAGTTCCAAAGAATAGCAAGAAGAGATAAGAAAGCCTTCTTCCGCGATCACTGCAAAGAAGTAGAGGAAAACAACAGAACGGGAAAGACTAGAGATCTCTTCAAGAAAATCAGAGATAACAAAGGAACATTTCATGCAAAGATGGGCTCGATAAAGGACAGAAATGGTATGGACCTAACAGAAGCAGAAGATATTAAGAAGAGATGGCAAGAATACACAGAAGAACTGTACAAACAAGATCTTCATGACCCAGATAATCACGATGGTGTGATCACTCACCTAGAACCAGACATCCTGGAATGTGAAGTCAAGTGGGCCTTGGAAAGCATCACTACGAACAAAGCTAGTGGAGGTGATAGAATTCCAGTTGAGCTATTCCAAATCCTGAAAGATGATGCTGTGAAAGTGCTGCACTCAATATGCCAGCAAATTTGGAAAACTCAGCAGTGGCCACAGGACTGGAAAAGGTCAGTTTTCATTCCAATCCCAAAGAAAGGCAATGCCAAAGAATGCTCAAACTACCGCACAATTGCACTCATCTCACACACTAGTAAAGTAATGCTCACAATTCTCCAAGCCAGGCTTCAGCAATATGTGAACCATGAACTTCCAGATGTTCAAGCTGGTTTTAGAAAAGGCAGAGGAACCAGAGATCAAATTGCCAACATCCGCTGGATCATAGAAAAAGCAAGAGAGTTCCAGAAAAACATCTATTTCTGCTTTATTGACTATGCCAAAGCCTTTGACTGTGTGGATCACAAGAAACTGTGGAAAATTCTGAAAGAGATGGGAATACCAGACCACCTGATCTGCCTCTTGAGAAATGTGTATGCAGGTCAGGAAGCAACAGTTAGAACTGGACATGGAAGAACAGACTGGTTCCAAATAGGAAAAGGAGTTCATCAAGGCTGTATATTGTCACCCTGCTTATTTAACTTCTATGCAGAGTACATCATGAGAAACGCTGGGCTGGAAGAAACACAAGCTCGAATCAAGATTGCCAGGAGAAATATCAATAACCTCAGATATGCAGATGACACCACCCTTATGGCAGAAAGTGAAGAGGAACTCAAAAGCCTCTTGATGAAAGTGAAAGTGGAGAGTGAAAAAGTTGGCTTAAAGCTCAACATTCAGAAAACGAAGATCATGGCATCCGGTCCCATCACTTCATGGCAAATTGATGGGGAAACAGTGGAAACAGTGTCAGACTTTATTTCGGGGGGCTCCAAAATCACTGCAGATGGTGACTGCAGCCATGAAATTAAAAGACGCTTACTCCTTGGAAGGAAAGTTATGACCAATCTAGATAGCATATTCAAAAGCAGAGACATTACTTTGCCAACAAAGGTCCATCTAGTCAAGGCTATGATTTTCCCTGTGGTCATGTATGGATGTGAGAGTTGGACTGTGAAGAAGGCTGAGCACCAAAGAATTGATACTTTTGAACTGTGATGTTGGAGAAGACTCTTGAGAGTGCCTTGGACTGCAAAGAGATCCAACCAGTCCATTGTGAAGGAGATCAGCCCTGGGATTTCTTTGGAAGGAATGATGCTAAAGCTGAAACTCCAGTACTTTGGCCACCTCATGCGAAGAGTTGACTCACTGGAAAAGACTCTGATGCTGGGAGGGATTGGGGGCAAGAGGAGAAGGGGACGACAGAGGATGAGATGGCTGGATGGCATCACTGACTCGATGGACGTGAGTCTGAGTGAACTCCGGGAGTTGTTGATGGATAGAGAGGCCTGGCGTGCTGCGATTCTTGGGGTCACAAAGAGTCGGACATGACTGAGGGACTGATCTGATCTGATCTGATCTGAAGGCAGAGATGAGTGATGCCTGCAGAACTAGAGTCTGTATCAATACAAGAGTCTGTGGAAATAGGAAAGCGGGAGGGAATTGAACCTGCTTGAGTGGTTCTGGGAGGACATTAAAGGAGAAGTGGTATTTGAGATAGGCATTAAGAGAAGCAGAGACCTTTACCAGGTGAGTAGGGGTAATGGTGTGCCAGATGGCACTGTTCTCAAAGGAGAGAGTAACTTCCTGAAAGCGTGAAGGCAGGAAGGAGCGTGGTATCTTTGGACAGTCAATTGCAAGGGGGTGCAGCTCCAGCATAGGCTGTATGGGGAAGAAAGCAGGGCAGAAGGAGGGCACAGATCATACAGATGCAGTGAAACCAGGTTCACTGGGACTTCTGTTCCTGTGTACAGAAGCTCCTAGTGATGAGATATGGAAAAATTGCAGGCAGAGGAGGAACACAGTTACATTTGCATTTCAAAATAATCATTCCCATGCAGAGGATAGGTTGGAGTGAGAGAGGCTGGCGGGAAGGCTGCTGGTGGAAGCCGGTGGCACTTGTCCAGGTGAGAGATGATTAAGGCAGAGGCCAGGGAGATGGAGTGGGGGCCCCGGGATTCCCCGTCTATAAAGTCAAATCAAGTTAAGTATTTCTGAACCCAAGTTTCTTATGGTGGTCTCAAAGGCAAAAATAAAGTGTAACTATGGTTGAGATTGGAGGTACCCTGGGAAATGAGTGTCCTCAGGAGGAATGCCATTTTGTTTACTCCTCGTAATCCTATTGGCTGAGTCTGTGGTGGGGAGGGAATGTCCCAGTTTTCATAACAGCCCTGCCAAAGGGTGAAGAAACTACGCTGTAAAGCCTGAAGGATGGGAGCCAAGGCTGGTATATTTGAATGACTGTAGCAGAGTCTCAGGTTTGGAAGAATCTTGAGAAGCCAACCTGGTGGGTACTCTCTACACCTCTCTGACACGCTGAAGACAATATCTCCTCTTCATCCTTCCTGTAATGAGAAGACACTCATCTCCTGAATTGCCTATTCTGTTGCTGAAAAGCTTCAGCGCTGAACATCAACCCATCTGTCCCATTTCTACCCCTACCTTGGCCAGAGAATGCAGTATTTTTGAGACGGGTCTTAAGAATCCTTGTATGAAAATGCCTGCTTAACAAAGGCACCCCTAAAGCAAACCATTGCCTTGATTTGAAATTGATTTTCATTTTTTTCTCATTCAAGGCCCAACACTATTTCCAGCTTCATGTATGACAGAGACAGTAACACGGTTGAGCTCAAGAAGGATTTTTGTCAAAATAGAGCTCCGGGCGTCAGATAATGCTAATGCCAGCTGTAGTTAAGATGGTTCTACCCATGATGAGGTAGGGATACGTGTGGGTCAGGAAGGCCACAGGGTACAGGTTAAGAAAGCCAGAATCCATTCTTGGTGTTTGGGATGGTGTAAAAGTGTCCTAGATGAGCATGGAAACTATTAAGAAATAAGGCAGAACCTGCTGCAGTGAGTGTGGCCAGAGGGCTGGAAAAGCACTGAGGAATCACTCCAGATGCAATGGGCTGCTTTCTGCCCTCTCTCACCCCCACTTCCCTTATCTTCCTCCCACTCCCAGCCTCTGCCTCCCGGTTTCTTCCATTGTCCGCTGTCTAAATTGGCTACCTTCTTCCTCCTTCCCACCCAGCTCTTTCTCACTCCGGTTTCTGTCTCATCCCCCACATAGAAGAAATGCCTTACGTGTTTATGATGCTTTGCAGTTCACAGAGTCAGTTGGAATATATGAGCTCATCAGCCACACAGCCACACTTATAAGTAGGTACTGTCCCCATTCTGCAGATGATGAAATTAAGGCTGTGGGAGATGAAGTCACTTGCCTGAAGATACATAGCCACGTGGCAGCAGAGGCAGGTGGTGACCCACGCTTCTTTTCTGCCTCACCCTAGCTTTACAGATCCAGTCTCTGGTATTCCAGTGTACTGACTTATGCTGGATTTCCCCTGAACCTAGGAAGTCAATTAATCTCCTCACTGAAAGACCCCAAAGATTGACTACTTTCTCCTGGAGGCATTTTTAGAGAAAGTGAAATTTGTCTCCCTAAAACTTGCCTTGAATTCTGGCGACGTCTTGTTGGTCTTTGAAGTCTTTTGATGTTCAGGCCTGCTGAATTTGCCCACACTCCATTCTGGTGATAGTGCTCCTGTGGGCAGAAGCAGACCAGAATCAGCCCTGTGCTGGAGTCAGTTCACACTGGCCCATTTGTTAAAGTTTCAGGAATTTTGCAAGCTGGTTGTGAAACACAGCCACTATTGAAAACCATATAAACTTCTAATCGAATGAATTATAATGAAAATAGAGGTAAGGGAATATTCAAGACACCACTTCTTAATCATTTTGTTACATTTTACTGTTACTATGATTACTTTACTCTTTAGGTTGTTTGCGTCTGTTGTATCTGAATGGTGAAATACAATATAGTGATATGTATTAGTCATCTCTTACCAACTTTGTGCTCCATATCTTCAGCAGTTTGACATTGGACATGGGGGAAATATTTACACCATGGAAATGCAAAAGCCACAAATCAAGGCCCCTTTTTCTCCCTTGCTGCTGCCGCTGCTAAGTCACATCAGTCGTGTCCAACTCTGTGCGACCCCATAGACGGCAGCCCACCAGGCTCCTCTGTCCCTGGGATTCTCCAGGCAAGAACACTGGAGTGGGTTGCCATTTCCTTCTCCAATGTATGAAAGTGAAAAATGAAAGTGAAGTCACTCAGTCATGTCTGACTCCTAGCAACCCCATGGACTGCAGCCTTCCAGGCTCCTCCGTCCATGGGATTCTCCAGGCAAGAGTACTGGAGTGGGGTGCCATTGCCTTCTCCATTTTCTCCCTTAGAGAACCAGTTATTAAACCTTTTCTAGCCCAGCACTGGCGAAGATAGGTGAAAGTTTGTGATAAGTGGCTCTGAAATCCTGAATGCACAGCTTGGTCTTCACCCTGCCAGCAGGAACTTGGGCAGCAGGGTAATGATGTCTGGAGAAGAATGCAGAAGAATGGAGGCAGTAGACATTAGGAGGGTGGCCACTCTCTGGCCGCCCTCCCTTCCTCTGCCTTGGTGGTGATATAACACCAGCAGTGGCATATAACATTTAACACCTGCTGTGGGCCAGGTACTGTGAGTCATTTGATATAACCCATTTTGTTTAATTCTCACAAAGACCCTATGAGGTCAGTGTTACTGTTTCCATTTTACTGATGCAAACCCACAGTTCAGGGAAGTGGAATAACTTGCCCAAATTTGCCCAGAGAGAAAGAGGTAGGGCCAGGCTTTGAGGCCAGGTCCATCTGACCCCTAATCAGTACTTTTTCTGACATGCTGGTGGGAGGAAAGTTGTGGACACCCTATGGACCACCCTGCACATCTGCACCCCCAGATGAGATGGATATATATGGGTCAGTGATATATCAGGTGTCTTTCACTAAAATTAATCACTAATGCCAAATGGAAACCAAAATTGGGGCATCTATTCATCCATCCGAATTTTCAAGTGCATGTTGAGCCCAAGGCACTATCTTAGGTGCTTGGGATCCAGCAGTGGAGAAGAGCGGCAAGATCCCTGCTTTTGAGGTGTTGGTCAGCCAAGAGTCAGCTTTAGGCCTGGTAACACACAGGTCTTGCTCTGAGGTTATGATGTTCAGAAAACTGGGTGGCGACTGTGTGCTCTCCCGTAGTTACCAGGCCTTGCCCAGGTCTGGCAGTATCCTCCTCTAGGGTTATCAGAACTCCCTTTCTCTCCCCTCTTTCAGAAGAAGCTGGGTCACCAGTTGTCAAATTCGATATTGCTACCCAATAGGAGAAGTGGCCCTGGACACAGGCCTCAGATTGTTTCTGCTTCCAGGGCTAGCCGATTGGAGACCAGCGTGTATGTGGTTTCCTCAAATCGTGGTTTCCTGTTTGGGTTTGTGGTTTAAATCCCTATGTTTGGGAGTTATCTCAGCTACAGATCAACCGCTCACACAGGTGATTCTGTTCTACACCCCGTGGACAGCTTTTAATGTTTGAGGGGAGGTGTATGATTTATTATGATTTCATTCTTCTTTGGAGCGAGGAGAGGCACAGCTAGTTGTTGGGGAAATTTTTGTTTTTCTTCTTCAAAGGCAAGGTCAGACCATTCTAGAGTGCTTTACTGCAGCCACATTGAAGTTGCTAATGAGATATTTCCTGAAGCCTATATTTTGGCTCAGACAATAGAACTCTTGTGGAAGGTAGAAGGGATCAATCATTTTGATCTATGCAATGTTGATTTCCTTAGGCTAGCTGGGGTTATTTCCCCTGTTATGATGGTGGGAGAAACATCTTGCAAAGCCTAGAAACCTACAGAGGAAAGTCCCTCAGGAAGCTTGCTTGTTGAATGAGTCTGACCACAGCTTTATCCGACTGTAATTGGTTTTCAGTGATCAGAAGATTTGGGCTTTCCATGTCTGCCTTCTCTTCCCCTCTTGCCATTTGTAAAGAGAGGTGAGTATTGATTCTACTTGAAAAGTATGCCCAGAAGATGGCATTCATTCTAGTGGAATGATGAGAGTGGCACTTTGGTACTAGCAAACATCAGGCTGGGAGTCTAGAAATGAAAGAGATGAAAGAGCCCTGCAGAGCTGGTGAGGCGTGAGCTTGGAGAGTCCCCAGCCTGGCAGGGAGGGGCTGCAGAAGCAGGTGTGGTCTCAGCTAACCTGGCTTCCTCCTCAGGCTGCCTTCCTTGCCCTTCTATCAAGGACATGGCCTAAATCCTCTTTGATAGACCCCCTCCCCCTGCCCCAGTGGGGTCCTGTTTCAGTAATCCAGGCCAATGGAGTGGCTTCCCCAAGCTGGAGGCACACACACAGGCAGGAGCAGTGCTTCTGTCCTCTGGAGTTCTGACCATTTCATTGCCTTTGGCGGCATCCACCCCTTCTGCTCTGAAATCCCTGCCCATGACCTGCTGCCTGTAGTTCTGCTGCCAAACAAAACTCTATATGTCTTGAAAGATGTTTTCCATTAGTAATTTATTTCCCTAGTATATATGAATCAAAGACCTCAGAAGGGATGATTAGAGCTTCAGAACTGCCTGAGATAATCAGAGAGACCAATAGCTGCAAGATCTTGGAGATCTCATCTTGCATAAACTGCTGTTATTTAGGTGAGCATAATAATAGCACAACATACCCCTCAAAGAGTTGTTGAGTGGATTTTAAAAGACAGGAATATTAAATGTTTAGCCTTGAGCCTGGACTTGTCATGGTCTCTCTGATTATCCCATGTGTGATGGATTGTGCTTAGTCGCTCAATCATGTCCAACTCTTTGTGACACCCTGGACTGTAGTCCGCCAGGCTCCTCTGTCCATGGGGATTCTCCAGGCAAGAATACTGGAGTGGGTTGCCATGTCCTCCTCCAGGTGTGTGATGGATTAGAAGAACAATATTCAAGGAAAGCCTGCTCCATGCCCAACCCTGAACTTGGCTTTGGAGATACATTGATAAGCATCCCTGCTCAGTCTCTCTGTTCTCCTGGAATTTTGAGTTGAGAAGGAAAGAAAATCAGAGCAGAATAAAGCCAGTGGGTAAGAAAGTCTGTCGCATCAACTCCACATGCTCCAGATGTCCCACTTTGTGGACAGTTCTGTTTCCACCATCTTAATTCTTACCTCAATGGAAGATGTTCCAGAGCCTCTTTTCCTCCCTGTGACTTATCTCCCAAGAGTTTCATGTTTCCAACTTTCTAGTAAACATTTCCTTGGCTTTACCATCATGACTTTAAACCCACTGTGTCTAGAAGCAAGTTTATCCTCTTCTTCTCCCTATCCTGACCTTCCCTCTGAATAGCACTGAGGTTTCCTTGTTCAGCTGTTTAGCTGGGCTCTCTGGGTCATCTGTAGTGCTTTTCTCTCCCCTCCTCTTCCCCCCTGTCCCGACACTCCTGGAGGCACTGATATTCTCTCAGTAGCTGATCAGCTGGGGCTCGGCTATCAGGGTCCTCCTTAGTCTTGCCTGTATGTTGGCCCCTCTGTCCTCTTTATCCCCAAACCTTGCAGGATGCCAAGCCATCCTCCCAACTTTCCTGTAAGCTACAGTGATCTCTCTGCCTCTAATCCCTCATGCATACACCCTCTGGTAGATTAATTTTCCCCAAACATGACTTCATGATATGATTTGACAGTCACCATTTATCGAGCACCTATTTTATGCCAGGTGCTATGCTAAGCATTTTATGGTCATTGCCTTTTAAAATCCTTCCACCAACTCTTTGCTGCTGCTGCTGCTGCTAAGTCGCTTCAGTCGTGTCTGACTCTGTGCAACCCCATAGATGGCAGCCCACCAGGCTTCCCCGTCCCTGGGATTCTCCAGGCAAGAACTCTGGAGTGGGTTGCCATATCCTTCTCCAATGCATGAAAGTGAAAAGTGAAAGTGAAGTCGCTCAGTCGTGTCTGACTCTAGCGACCCCATGGACTGCAGGCTACCAGGCTCCTCCGTCCATGGGATTTTCCAGGCAAGAGTACTGGAGTGGGGCGCTATTGCCTTCTCCCCAACTCTTTGAGGTCTATATAATTATGTTTGCTTAAATAGCAGAAGCTTATGGGAAGTGAGCAGTCTAAGATCTTATCATTAAGTGACGAGATATGAATACATTCTTTTCTGGGATCCCAAAGGCCATGTTTTACTAAATGGCCTGTGGATTTTTATTTTTTAATGTCTGTTGTCAGCTAAAAAAATATTTGGTGGCTCCCCATTGCCTGAAAGATAGGGTTCAAATAGCTAGCCAGTTTCTCTTGTTGCCTATTCTTTGTCACCATTTTTCTAGCATGAACTTATTGCTTGGACCAGGGCCTGGTCCTAAATTCCCCTTCAGTGCTTGGTTCATTCCAGCCTTTCTATTTTTGGTCATACTGAGAGCTATCTGAAAAGTCAAGAGACTGATAAAGGAACCTAATCTAAGCACTATTTAGAGAACAGGAAAAATTACTCAACTCTACTTGAATTAGAACAAGAAAAAATCATACGTAAGTTTAGTGAAAATGTCAAATGTTATGAAATAAATTTGTATCCCATGCTGTTAAGTCATGGCAACATAAGGTCAGTCTTTCTTCTGATGTTCATGAGCTAAGGCACTTGATGAGTTCCATGAATGAATGAAGGAATTTCAGAGTGGTGAATGAGAAAGCAAAAAGACAAGAGAGATGGACATCTTTGTATTTGGGGAGAATGAATGATGTAGGCATGTTTTATTTACAATGGTGAGGGCCTTACAGTTTAAGCAAAGATTAAAAAGCAAAAATACAGAATTTATATGTTATATTAATTGTAGAAATTTAACAAGCTTGAACTTGTACTGCAAAACAATGTAATACATTTGTGCTATTTGTAAGATGAAACAGACTTCATAAAAAATATTACTCTGTATGCCCAAATATAACCTGATGTAGTCATTTAGAATGATAAGCAAATAAATCTAACCATATTCAATAATTTTTCTTGGGTTCTGCCTTCCTAGAATGTAAGTGATGGGTGAAAATTAAACAGATGGTTTTATTAAACAATAGAATTAGTGTGATTATGCTTTGAGTATACAATTATGCACCAGAAGATAAAGAAAAACAAAGTCTCCCAGCATTCTGAAAATGCGACTTGCTGCCTTGGATTGCATCTGAAGTGTGAGTATGATTTGTGGATCAGCACATAGTTCTGAAGCAGAATTATAGATGATACACTCTGAAGAACTGAGTTTGATGACTCCAAAAAAATGGCTCTATTGATGACAAAGACAGTGATGTTGAAGATGAGCATGAAGATTTTAATTAAAGTTATTACAATATACATGAGGATGGGAGATTTTTATTGATATTTTGTCAGGGATTGTAAGCTTCTCCCTATATATGGACTTGCTTTATAGTTGGTCATATATGGCACTCACTGAGCTCCCTGGAAAGCATGCTTTTTGGTTATTGGCACAAGTTAAAAGTCGCAAGATGAGTGCCATCTTTAATCCTGATAGTACTGGTCTGTGATAAAAACTACAATTGAAATTAAGGTAAAAAAGTCTTTGAGGAATCTTGAGACCTGCCATGAATCTGAGGTCCTTCACGTTGGGACCTTGATGTGATTTTTCTGAGAGAAGATGAACCATAGGAGAGGCTTAGGTGAGGAGATCATAGGGAATTTCAAGTATTTAAAGTTTTAGATCATTCTTTTCCTCCCAGGCCTAAAATATCTAAGAAACTCTCCTTCTCATATCATATGTCTAGAAATCCACCTCCTTAGTCCTGCCTCCTTCCATCCCAGCCTTTCTCAACTGGGAGCCTCATCTGTGCCACTAACACAGAACATGATTTGAGCAACCAACCATTTTCTCATTTCTTCCAAGGGTGGTTTGTAACTAGTACAATTCTGGATGCATAAGAGAGAGATAAGAGAATACCATAGGACCTCTATTCTATCTCTTGGGGTGTCTTTCTTTCCTGGGATTCCTAGGTATGAAGACTCATCTTCCCATTAGATGAGAGAAACTATTTTTGCACACTTACTAGAGGCTAGGACTAGGTGGGCAGAGAAGGCAATGGCAACCCACTCCAGTACTCTTGCCTGGAAAATCCCATGGGCGGAGGAGCCTGGTAGGCTGCAGTCCATGAGGTCGCTAAGAGTCGGACACGACTGAACGACTTCAATTTCACTTTTACTTTTCACTTTCATACACTGGAGAAGGAAATGGCAAACCCACTCCAGTGTTCTTGCCTGGAGAATCCCAGGGAAGGGGGAGCCTGGTGGGCTGCCGTCTA
Source organism: Bubalus kerabau (assembly GCF_029407905.1). NCBI lineage: Eukaryota > Metazoa > Chordata > Mammalia > Artiodactyla > Bovidae > Bubalus > Bubalus kerabau. The sequence continues at coordinate 173,823,881 of NC_073627.1, forward strand.
TGGGGTCGCACAGAATCGGACATGACTGAAGCGACTTAGCAGCAGCAGCAGCAGCAGGACTGTGCAGGACGTTTTGCTTACTTCTCATTTACTCTTTCTAACAAGGCCGTGGCCTGTGTGCCGTTATTTGCATTTTATGGCTAAGGGAAGCTAATTACTTGGTGATGAAGATGGTTATTTAGAAAACTAGAATTTGATCCCAGGTCATCTGGACTCCAAAGACCTTGCTTTTAATGCCTGCTCTCCATTGCATGTATCTTGTTATCAATTAGATTTCATCCCTTTGAATGATGACAAATATCATAAGACTCAGGTTTATAAGAATCATGAGCAAACCTCTCAGTCTGTTGTTTGGACTTTGTTTCCTTTCTCGTAAGTCTTACATGAGTCCATTCTTACCTGAGTCTGTCTGGATGTTTCCTGAAAATCGGACTTAAATTGATAGGGTGCCTGCCATGAACTTGGTGCTGTTCTGGGTAGCAGTGTAAGAAGAGAATTAGAAACTAACCCAAGAATTGCTCCTGGGGATAAGTTGCACCTGGGGTTGTGAGTGAGCCCTCCCTAAGGGGCCTGTTTGCTGTTGTTGCTCGGTTGCTAAGTTGTGTCTGACTCTTTGTGACCCAGTGGACTGCAGCACGCCAGGCTCCTCTGTCCTCCATTGTCTCCAGGAGTTTGCTCAGATTTATGTCTTTTGAGTCGATGACACTATCTAACCATCTCATCTTCTGCTGCCCCCTCCTCCTTTTGCCTGAAATCTTTCCCAGCATCAGGGTCTTTTCCAGTGAGTCGGCTCTTCACTTCAAGATTAAGGGGTCTAGTTAGAGATAAGGAAAAAGAAGGAGCTGAATGAGTAACAAACCAGCAGGAATTTGGGTATAGAGGGTGAGGAGAGAAGAGAGGCATGAGGGTTGATGTTGGCAGGCAGCTGAGGAACTTTTTGAAGCCCGGGGTTGTCTACCATGGAATTTTAACATGCTTGGACTATTGTCATGCGGCACCATCTTCACTCCTGTCATCTCTGTAAACCTCTTGCAGAGTCCACTGCACGTGTCAAGGTTCTGTGAGCTAATATACAGCAAGTGAGGAAATGAGTCAATTCCAGACCTGCGTTGACTTTTAAGGAAGTGAGGGAGTGCCTCCAATAAGCAGGACAAGGTGTAAATGAACTGATTCTGTTGGTAGGAGCTGGGGCTCAGAGGGGTCATGAAAGTGTCAGGTCCCTGGGAATTGTCAGAAAACTCGAGGAGGTGCCCCAGCTTTCCTCAAGATGAGTGATGGGGATTCAAGACAACCTCATCCAGGTCTTAAGAGGCATAGTGTCTGTAGCTCTGAACATATTTGCCTTACTCAGTGAACAATGAGGTATAGTCTCTGTCCTCAAGAAACTTGCAGTCTGGGCAGAAAGGCAGTTATTAGTACATAGAGGTTGTTTGAAAATCAAATCACGTCCCAAGCTTCAGGGGAAGGTTGGAATACTGAGCTCTATGAGTTCAAAGGAAGAGTGCAAAGCTAGGTTGTGCCAGGGCCAAGCATGGCTTTTTGGAGGCGATGACAAGAGGCTTAAAATAGGATTAGAAATTGCCCAGGTGAAAAAGAGTGGAAAGAACTTCCTGGGTAGACAGTCTGAGAATTCTGCTGCTGTTTGTACTACCACAAGCATTAGTTAACATTTGTTGAGTATCTACTATACGTACCGGGTACTCTTAGCAATTTAGATCTACCGAAATTTGAGCCTCACAACTCTTACGAGATACATACTGTCATTGTCAGTATTTTACACACGAAGGAGCTGTACATCGAGTATAAGGATAAATGCTGGAAGTGGTTAGAGATGAAGCTAGGATTGGTAATTAAAGGCCTGGTCATGGGATGCCATTGCTCTCTTCTTCTGGGGGAAGGAGTTCCTGGAATTTCCCTTTATCTGTCTTTGCTACCAAGGAATCTCTTTCCAGTTGAAATGGACCAATATTTGCATGTTAGTTGGTGTTGCATCAGCTGTGTATTGCCACAAAAATCTGTGACAACCAACCACAAAATATTTACTTAGCCCGGGAGTCAGTGCGATTCAGATGGTCTGGGTTGGACTTGACCGTCTCTGGGTTTGCTCAGGCGTTTGTGGACAGCAGTGAGTCAGTTCCGTAGCTCTGCTGGTCTTGGGGGCGCATGCTCACATGTCTGGGAGTAGGCTGGCTGATCTGGGATGGCGTGCCTCTGCTCTGCTCCACATGACTCTCATCCTCCAGCAGCCTTCTAGCTCAGGCCACGGTCACATGGCAGGGGCAGAAATAGAAGAATCAAGTTGAAATGCTCAAACCCTTTTTCAAGTCTCTGATTGCTTCCTGTTTGCTAACATCTCATTAGCCAAAGCATGTCAATAGGCCAGCCCAGATCCAAGGAGTGGAGAAATAAACTAAGAAGCTCATGTCAAAGGGTGTGATACATGAGCACGTTAATCCAATCAGCCTACCATCTATACTCACCTGCCCTCAGTCTGTTGCTGCCAGCCATTTATAGGATCACTTGGGGGAGTTGCTTGAGGCCTGTGCTTATTAAAACTGGGAAGGAAAAGAAGAGAGGAGAGAAGCAAAACAGGACAGCAATAATTTTGGAATGGGAAGAAAAAGAGACATAGAAAAATGTTATAATTCTACATTGAGTTTCTTTAAAAAAAAACAAAAACACTTATTCTAGAAATTTTAGAATAACTTTAGATTTACAGAAAAATTACAAAGTACAAAGAGTTCCCATATACCTATAACCAATTTTCCCCTCTTACTAACATATTAGTTTGGTACATTTGCCATAATTAAGGAACCATTATTGGTGTAAGATTATTAACAAAATTTCATATTTTATTCATATTTCCTCAGTTTTTACCTAATGATTTTTTTCTTTTCTGTTCCAGGATCTTATCCAGGGTATTACATCATGTTTTAGTCATCATATCTCCTCAGACGCCTCCTGGCGCTGACCTTTTTGCAGACTTGTCTTGTTTTTGATGGTGCTGGCAGTTTTGAGGTGAATTGGTATTTTATGGAGTACCCTTCATTGGACTTTGATATTTTTCTTATGATTAGACTAGAGTTATAGGTTTTGAGGAGGAAAACCACAGAGATAGTGTCATTTTCACCACATCATATCACGGGTTCATGCTTTCAACATAACTTATCACTGTCGATATTAAGTTTGAAACTACATTGAGTTTGAAAAATGACTCATATAAAGTAATTTATTTTAATTACATAAACTAAAGAAGAACAAACTTGCAAATGTTTTTCCTAATTCCAAGAGAACTTGGGCCGTTTAAACTACCATTTGGATTAAATATGATGAGATGGATGAGATCTTAAGTCAGTGGGTTAACTGTTACAGGCATGGTGTGTGAGTGCGTGCTAAGTTGCTTCAGTTGTGTCCAGCTCTTTGCGACTTTATGAACCATAGCCTGCTAGGCTCCTCTGTCCATGGGATCCTCCAGGCAAGAATACTGGAGTGGGTTGCCATGCTCTTCTCCAGGGGATCTTTCTGACCCAGGGATTGAACCCAGGTCTTCTACACTGTAGGCAGATTCTTTACCATCTGAGCCACTAGGGAAGCCCTACAAACATATTAAATAAGTTTAATTTCGCGTGACAAATACAAGGTGAGTAAATACAATTCCCCAAAGCAAACAAACAAAGAAAGCATCTTAATGTCAAGGTAAAATTATATCACCATGAACCATTGCTGTTGAAGGAGTATCTCTTATATGAGATATATTAAATATGCAAATACATATATGTGAGGATATCTCATATTTCCTGGAAATAAGCTCCTTTTCATGATTATTGGATATATAATAGCAGCTTTAATTTTCAGTAAGATCTTTCTTCCTCTTGACTATTGCTCTCCACCTTCCCCCATCCAGGTTGCTTCTAGTCTTTGGAAAAATGATATTGTCTACCTCAGAGTGTTTCATTCTCAAAAGAAGTCCTGGGAAGAATTTCAGGATTCTTCATTTCCTACCATAAAAGTGTGGGACCTCTGGTTTCAATGACAACTCAACCAAGTGGAAGCACGATATTGGGACACATAATTCTCTGTTTCCATAGTTTAGGGGCACAAACAAGAAGAAGCAGATAGAGGGAGCATTCACTTATTCAAGTAACATTTATTAAACACCTGTTATGTGCCTGACTCTTACCCAAGGATGGTGAGATGGTCACTGCCTTGAAGGAGTTCAGTTGTTTTGTAGAAACAATGACAAACCGGTATGGATGGTGTGATAGGAAAGAAGTCCCATGTGTGCGGCTGTGGGCATGGCTCAGGGAAGATTTCTCAGAATGCTGGACTTGCAGGATACCTGAAGGAGAAGTAGGATTAGGGGAAAGAGGCATTTATGTGCATGCATATGAGCACCCATGTACATGTATTCGTCTGTGCATGTAAATAAAGACTGTTTTGGTGGAGGGAAAATCATATCTATGAAACCTAGAGATAAGCATGGTTGTGGCATGCCCAGAGGTCAAGAATGATTTAATCTGAGAGTTTGGTTTAGGAGGGTTTCGTAGATGCAGAACTGTCAACCTGCTCTTACATGATGGGTGGGAGTCAGCCAGCCAATCAAGGGGGTGGGAGGCCAGGACTCTCTGAACAGGGACCACAACCACAGCTTCAGCAAAGGTGCAGAAGACATGAAATGCCTGGTGCCTTCAGGTGAACTACAACCAGCTCAGCCAGACCAGAAAATAGATTAGAGAGAGGTGGGTACAGAGAGAGGGGAGGTGGGAAGGTGACAAGAGTCTCAGGTCCACCACTCAGTAGCCTTGAGATCTTGGATGAATTATTTGAGATCTCTAAGCCTCAGTTTTTTTTCTGCCTTAAAACAGAGACAACAGACAACAGCAGTTATGGACCCTGCTCCTTAGCATTGTTGTGAGCCAAATGAGATTAGCGGGCGGACAATCCAGCACGTTGTTTGGCATCTAGAGAGAGCTCAGAGAGAGGCAGATTTGATTGTTCATTACCTTTAAATTGTTAATGCACTGATCAGTAGCCACTGTTTGCTGCAGGGAGTGAGGGTTTCCTGAACTTCCCTGGGAGAAAGCCTTGGCTAGGCAGGGGGCCTAGAATGATCCTGGTAGTCAAGGGCTAGGCATAGAGGTGAAGGGAGATTATTCTCTAGGTTTTGGTCACAGGGTCAGACGTGTCCTTGAAGGCTACTCTCAGTTCTTGTTCCAATTTTCATCCCCTTTCCTCAGAATTTTTTTTTCCCCTAAAATAGAAGTGTGCATACTGGAAATGATGGTGGTAAGAAGGAGCATTAGGCAATTCTTTTTTTTTTTTTTTTTTTTTCATTTATTAAAGTACTGCTCTGCTAAAAATTCTACTTGTTGTTTTCAGCTTTTCAGTTAATTGGCTGACTCTGGGTATGTAGAATGTTTAACAAGATAGAAAATTTTGTGTCTTTAACTAGGAGAAAATCTGGAGAGAGAACCTGCTTGCAATGGACTGAATGCTTGTGTCCCTCCAAAATTCTTATGTTGAAATCCTAACCCCCAATGCGACAGCATTAGGAGGTGGGGCGTTTGGGAGGTGATTAGGTCATGACTGTGAAAGGACCCTTATAACAGGACCCTGGAGAGCTGGTGCCCTCTTTCTGCCACAGGTGATCTAGTCGCTAAGTTGTGTCCAACTCTTGCGACCGGATGGACTGTAGCCTGCCAGGCTCCTCTGTCCCTGGGGTTCTCCAGGCAAGAATACTGGAGTGGGTGGCCATTTCCGTCTCCATCTGCCATGGGAGGATGCAGTAATTCTGAAATCCAGAAGAGGACTGTCCTCAGACGTCTACTGCTGGCACACTGATCTTGGACTGTCAAAATGTGAGAAATAAGTAACTGCTGGTTATAAGTCATTCGGTCTGTGGTAGGTTGTCCAACAGCCCAGATGGACTAAGACACCGCCTCCCCATGGCCAGTGCCAACTGAGATTCAGACTACTGAGGCCCCCATGGCTCTCCTCTGAGGGTGTTTGGGGCCATGAGTTCAGGGCCTTAGGGTTAGACCACTGGGTATGGAGTTAGTATTAATCTCCTACACACAAACATGAATAGGATAGCAGGAACTCACTAAAACTTCATTACTTCTCTTTATAAATTAAGAAAAATGCCTAACCAGCTTTTGACCAAATCAGCTTTTCTGGCTATTTCTTTACAGTCACCATACTCTTGGATATTTATCAGAAAAAAAAAACAAAACTAATCTGAACAGATGTTTGTGCCCACCTGTTCACTGCAGCATGATTTACAGTGGCGAAGATACGGAAATGGTCTAAGTATCCGTTAATGGATGAATGGATACAGAAGGTGTGATATATAAAGAACCAAATTAGTAAAAAAGAAAAACTGAGAGTAGGCTGAGAAAAACCCACCTGAATAATTGTTTTATCTTAGTTTTTTAGAATAGTCTTGATACATTTTCACTCTTTATGTTAATAATATCTTAGTAAAGATTGAATTATAAACATAATTTAAAAAAAGCATTTCAAAAGTAACTGTTTATTGTAAATATTTCAGAATTTACCAGTAAGGCACAAAGTACAGCCTCCTACAATTTTGCCATAATTTTATAATATTTTGATATATACCTTTATAGTTTATCAAATATATATATAATTCTAAATATTATATGTTCTATAACCTTTCTTTAATCACTTTCTATATCATGAAACTCTTTCTTGCTATTAAGTATTTTTGTTGTAATAGCTGCATGATACTCTTCTATGAATCACACTTTGCTTAATGGTTTGCCTGGAAGCAGGCCGTTTAGATGGCTTTGTTTTTTTCTTTGCTATTACGACTAGTGCCATAATGAGCATTCTTGCAGTTAAATATTTGTGCAAATTTATGTTTTACTTTCCTGCTTTAGGATACATTCTCAGAAATAAAATTCTGGAGTCAAAGAGTGTGTGTTTAAGATTTTGACACACATTACCTCTTTGCCGTAGCAGATGTTATATACACCACTGAAGTGAACCCCTGGCACTAGGCATTGCCATTAGTTTTAATACTTGGCAATTAAGCAAGGAGAGAATGATATCTTATTTGAAGATGCATTTCTTTGATGACTGATGAGGTTCAGCATCCTATTTGTTAATTGATGATTTATTTTTCTTCTTTCATGAATTACCTACCTGTAATGACCTTCATATATTTTCCAACTTCTGGGTTCATCTTTTTTTTCCCTAGTAGCAATGATAATACTAATATTTTATTGAGGTCCACTGTTTGCTAAATGTCTTGCCTCAATTATCTCATCTAATTCACATGGTTACTCTGTGAGGACGTAAGGGACATTTTTCCTCCTGACGTTGAACGTGTGATGTTTTTTCCAAGATCCCATTTCTACCTGTGACACCAACTAGGCATCAGTTCTGACACTAACTACCCAGAGTTAGCATCAGTCACAGGTTTAAGGGCTCAGTTTCACAAGACTGCCTTCAGTTCAGATGCTAATTACAAGTATCAGGTGACTGAGAGACTGGCTGTAAATTGGGGTTCCCACAACCCCATTCTCAGGTTTGATGGATCACCAAACTGGCTCACAGCTCAGAATAGCACTGTGCTTACTGTTACAGGTCTATTATGAAAGATGTAAGTGAACAGCCAGATGAAGAGGTCCAAAGAGTGAAGTCCAGAAGGGTCTTGGGTGCAGGAGCCTCTGTTCCCATGGACAGACCTCGTGTTTACCAACTCTCAATCTCTCGAAACTCTGTGGTTTGGAAGTTTTCATGGAGACTTCATTCATTAATCATTGAGCATGGTATATTAAATCACTGGCCATTGGTGATTAACTTAGTCTCCATCCTCATTCTTCATAGAGACTGGGGGACAGGACTGAAAGTAACAAATCTCTAATCAAGTGTTGGTCTTTCTAGTGACCATCCCCATCCTCTCTGAGGGGCCCACCAAGAGCCACTGGTTAGAACAAGTCACGCTTCTCACACCCTTATAACTCAGGGCTTAAGGAGCTCTGTACCAGGACCTGGGGACAAAGATCAGATATTTTACTTGTTGTACTCTAAGAGGTATTATCTTCATTTTGCAGAGAAAGAAACTGAGGCAAAGAGAGAACATGGCCTCAGTCTTGCATTTGGCAAGAGGGAGTCTTGGAGCTGATTTGATTTGTCTGTCTGCAAAGTGGTGTTATTTATTAGTTCATGAAATAAATATAGTAGCTTATTCTGTGATAGATGTTGCAAATATGTTTTCTTTCTGGAATATAATTTGTCTTTCATTTTTTGACTATGGAAGTTTAAATTTTTGCATTATTATTTTATTATTTGAAAAGCTCATCTAGGGACTTCTCTGGTATCCAGTGGTTAAACCACCTTCCAATGCAGGGGAGGTGGGCTCAATCCCTGATCCGAAAAGATTCCACATGCTGTGGAGCAACTAAGCCTGTGTGGCATAATTGTGGAAGTCCACACACCTTAGAGCCCAAGCTCTGAAACCAGAGAAGCCCATGCACCACAACTACAGAGTAGCCCCCACTTGCTGCCCGCATAGCAACAGAGACCAGCACAGACAAAAATAAATACATAAAAAATTAAAAATTAATTAAAAACATTATCTTAAAAAAAAAAAGAGAAGAGCTAATCTCCAGGCATAAAAACAGCTTAGTGACAAGTTAGTCACCTTCCCACTCTTGGTTCCCAGGCTTCAGGTTTCCACTCCAAGAGTTAAAAAAAAATTATAGCTGAATCCATTCATTTTTTTTTTTGGACTATGACTTCTACCTTAAGTGCTATATATAAAGCATATCACTACTACAAGATGTTATGAATATTGATTTATGTTTTCCTTACAACTTTTATAGTTTTTTAAGATCTAAAATTTTAAATCCATGGAATTTATTTTTACTTTATGGCATAAAATTTTTTCTCTGTAGTTCACTTACATTTGAATTTTAAATTTCAAGGGAAGACAGGGCATATTTCATGTCCAATTTCAGAATCCAAGAACATGAATTATGCAACAATAAAAAGAGAAAATTCCTCATCTGGAGGGAATACTGAGGATGACACAAGGAGAACTGCTTCTGTGAGAGAAAGTGTCTGTGCTCGTCATCTCACCAGTGGGATCCACAACTTTTAACAGAACCGGTTTGAACAAATTCATGTGATGAAAGAGGAACTCACAGGGCCACTCCCAGCATACTCTCCCAGTTGGATTTCTGCCACCATATTCTGCTGCAACCCCCAGGAAAAAATGAAGGAAGGGATTCTCCTCTACATACCAAGTTTGGGCACTTTCTCAATTTTCCTGGGTGGAGATCCATCCTCTCTCATGATTAGTGCAACCAGGGCCTTTGGCAAATAGCCAGTCCTGTGACCCATGATGGCAGATCTTGACTCCTGAACCTTATTTGGCTGAACCAATGCCAAATGGAAACTGGACCTTGGGAGCCACAGTTCTGGGGGAAAGTGGTGAGTTAGACGGAGTCTGGTCAGGGGAAGTCCAAACCCTGTTCCACTTTCCATTTCCATACTGGTGAACATACTCAGATTCAACAGGATCTCTGAGGTCCTTTCCAACTTGAAGTTTATGGTCCTTCCGGGCATGCCCCATTATCACCCTCATTTATTCATTCATTCGTCAAATATTTATTAAGCACCTACTGTGTAGATACAAATTGTTCTCATAATTAACCGAAATGAAATGTATTGAAAGCTCTTCAGGAAAATAAGGCTCTCTATAAACTCATGTACATAATAAGACTTAAAAAAATCTTACGTAACAAGATGTCCCAAGATAGGAAGATTTCAAAATAGGTTAATTCAGCTGCCAAATGACATCAGATACCAGCTTATTTCTGCCTTTCCTCTGTTCCATTTTCAGCGTGTTGGTTGGGTCCCCTCATTTTCTCAACAGAGCTGAAGCAGCTCATTGTATCCTCATGTATCTAGGGGTACAGAGAGTATTGAAATACCTTGAGCTTTCAAGATTTATGAAACTGCTCCTAAAGGCTTTCTCATCTTTCTCAATATGTTTCTGTCAAATATCATTAGCCAGAATGGGAGCATATATCCCTTCCCAAGTCAGTCACTGATACGAATGGAAGCTCATTCTAATCCAAGTTCTTCCTTACTGGGATAGGGTGGGACTGGGATCTAGAAAAATGAAGCCAGTCAGAAGAGTCTGGATAACTCAACAAATCCAGAGTTCTGCTAGCAAGGAAAAATGCTGTTGGGTAGACAACCAAGTGTCTGCCTCACCAATCTTTGTATTTTTTTTTTTTTTTCCAATCTTAGACACAAAATGTGATATCTCATATTTTTGTTTATGTTTGCTTTTTAATTCAGTTGGGCATTTCTTCCGTATTTCTTGGCCATTTAAAATTTTTATTTTATAATTTTCTTGTCTATATCCATGGCCTATTTTTCTCCTGGCATATTCATTTTTCTTATCAAATTGTAAGAGTTCTTTGTTTATTATTTTTCTAGTGGTCCTGTTATTTCCTTCCCCATTCCTTTGCTCTGGATCAGGCAATCGTGAGTTCTTTCTTTTCCTTCAGTCCCATATACTTTCCAAATTTACCTTCTTGGAGCTGTTGCCAAAATTCTTTCCTTTATAACAGACTCATCCCTGGTCTAGTGCAGAACAGTTTCCCACCAAACATCTCATCAGTCCCCAGTCTACTGTATTCTTTTAGAATAAATGTCGCATCCTCTTTTCCTCTTCCAATTGCAGATGCCCCAACTATGGCTCTCTTTGGACGTCGCCATGGTCTCACAAAAGTTTTCCTCCCTCCAGTGCCCTCTCTTTCATCCATCCTGCAGTATATCAGTGACAAACACTAAGGTGTGGATAACACAGCTTCACAGCCTTTGTGACTAAGGCTGCCCTCTGGCTTGCTCAGTGGCCTCTAGACTTCTAAGCCTAGAATGTAAAATGTGCTCTGTTCTGTTCCAAACATCCTTTCTCACTGTTGCCTTCTGCTCCTATGAGAGCAGTCTACTGTGCCGAATCCTGCTCTCTGCCATGTCCTTTCTTGCTTTCTCTCATGTCCTTATGGTGAAATCTCACCCATTTCTCAACACCCACCTCAGAGCTACCACCTTAGCAAAGTCCTCCCAGGTGCCTCAAGTCAGAATGACCTTCTCTTTCCTCTTTTGTAAGCATTTTTATTTACTGCCTGTGTTTGAGTGTTTAGGATGTCTTACTTGTATCACTCACTGTCCCATGCATGTGGGGCTCTCCACAGCCCTCATCACCTCCTAGAGTTTATGTGGAGGGATGCTCAGTGTGAGTTGCTGAATCTGTTAGTGCTCAATAAATGCCTGACCATAACAATTCCTCTTGGTGTGCAATTAACCTGGGGGTCAACTTAAATTTGATTGCCATTTAGCACTTGCTGGAGCAAGGCTGATAACCACTACATACAAAAACACTTTTGGGAAAGGAGGTGTTTTCCACAGTCTCTTTGTAGTATGGATTTTCAAGCCTCAGTTTTGATTTGTTAGCAGATGACTCCATGATGGTACTTCAATCAATCAACCCTTTTAGCTATTTTAAGTGAATTCAGCCTTGAAATTGCAACTACAAACAAATCTTTATAAGTCATGCTAAATTATGGGGAATGGAATCAATTGTAGAAATGTACATTTCTAGTTCCTCTTAATAAACTTTAAAAGATATATAATAGCCAGTAGTTATTGACAATTTGCTACACATCATGCACTATTTTAAGTACTCTGCTGCTACTGCTAAGTCATTTCAGTCGTGTCTGACTCTGTGTGACCCCGTAGATGGCAGCGCAGCAGGCTCCCCCGTCCCTGGGATTCTCCAGGCAAGAACACTGGAGTGGGTTGCCATTTCCTTCTCCAGTGCATGAAAGTGAAAAGTGAAAGTGAAGTTGCTCAGTCGTGTCCGACTCTTCACTACCCCATGGACTGCAGCCTACCAGGCTCCTCCATCCATGGGATTTTCCAGGCAGGAGTACTGGAGTGGGGTGCCATTGCCTTCTCCGTTAAGTACTCTACATATGTGAATTAATTTAATCCTTATCATACTTTTAAGAGATAGGTACAGTGATCATTTTCATCTTAGATATGGGAAACTGAGGCCAGAGAGTTTCAGAAACTTGCTTTAAGTCACAAAGCTATTAAGTAGAGGAACCAGGATTTAAATCCAAGTAGTTGGATTTCTCAACTTGCACAGTGAAATGAACTCTGAGTTGTATTTTCACTGACCACCAAGGAGATAAGTAGTTCTTTCAAAGCCATTCAATGTAAATTACTTTTTAAGCAACCTTAAGTTTTCAGGGACAGGAGGACAAAAAGGAAAAGACTTGGGTGGGGAAACTTTTGGGCTACGTCTCCAGTTATAAGAATTAAAAGCTTTATTCTTCTGCCATCTCACATTACTCTTGGTTTTCTTGCTAGAACTCCTGATGATCTGGAAGGCCCAGTTAAGAATGCAGAGAGATGATGGGAGGTAAGTTAGAAGGAACATTACAGAAACTGCAGTTTTGTGCTGCTGTGATGAATTTTCTGTTTTGCGAAGATAAGCTTTTTGTAGATTTTAACAACTATGATATTACTTCCCTGGTGGCTCAGACAGTAAAGTCACAATGTCTGCCTACAATGTGGGAGAGCTGGATTCTATCCCTGGGTCAGGAAGATCCTCTGGAGCAGGAAATGGCAACCCACTCCAGTACTCTTGCCTGGAAAATCCCATGGATGGAGGAGCATGGTAGGCTACAGTCCATGGGGTCGCAAAGAGTTGGACACGACTGAGCTACTGAACTGAACTGATGGTATTTTATTTATTTATTTTTTTTCATGGTAAAGACTGCTTTATTGGTGGCAGCTAATACAAGTCAATAAATATTGATCCCCAAAGAACTCAGTTATGTATCAGATTACTGGTCCACAGACAGCTGAATGGAATTGAACCAACTGATTGCTGGGAGGATAAACTCAAGTCAATCCTGCTTCTTGGGAAATGAAGCCACAGCCAGTTCATACATGGCATATGCCGTTCCACCAACTGTAAGAACCATGGTGGCTCTATACAGGAGGGCATCAGCCATCCCACCCTTCAGATGCACTGGAATTCCATTATCCTCCTGAAACAGCTTTTGTTTCTCTGGAACCTTATTTTCAAACTGCCTGCGTGAAGAAGTATTTATGGTCCTCTTAGCAATCTGACGGAGAGCCAGAAGATTCCGTAGCATCTTGGCTCAGTTACTACCCACCAACCGCAACAACTGACCACCAGCAACGAGAATGCCCCACGCTGGAACCGGAACTACCTTCTTGATGGTATTTTAATCATTTAATGAGAATGTGCCTGCCAATTTCTCTACCAATGGCATCCTAGAATAAAAGGATTTATCCTAATGGGATAAAACTGTAAATCTCTTTTGAAAAAAGAAAAATAAATCCTTTGATTTATTTTCCCTGCTGTCTGTAGAACATGTATTATGAAATACGCTTAGCAGTGATTCTCAAAGTGTAGTCTGGGGATCCTTAGGGGTCCCTTGGACCCTTTCAAGGAGTCCATGAGGCCAAGACTATTTTCATAGTGATACTGCGATATTATAGAAATTTTTCACACTCATCCTCTCACAAGTGCACAGTGGAGTTTTCCAGAGGCAGCAAGTTGAATGCAGAAGCAGACCTGAAAAACTTTTGGCTTTTCTTAAGCCAAACATTAAAGAGATCTCCAAAATGAAAAAAAAAAAAAGTGCGACTTTTCACAGTAAGTTATTTTTGTTTTTGCTCTTTGCAACCCCATGGACTACAATGCATGAAATTCTCCAAGCCAGAATACTGGAGTGGGTAGCTGTTCCCTTCTTCAGGGGATCTTCCTAACCCAGGGATTGAATCCAGGTCTCCCACATTGCAGGTGGATTCTCTACTAGCTGAGCCATGAGGGAGGCCCAAGAATACTGGAGTGGGTAGCCTATCTCTTCTCTGGTGAATCTTCCCAACCCAGGAATCGAACTGGGGTCTCCTGCATTGCAGATGGATTATTTACCAACTGAGATATCAAGGAAGCCCTTTTGAAAAATACTTTCATAAAAATATGTTGTTTGTGTTAACCCATTACAATGTAATGGATTTATTCCTGTTGTTTTAAAATAAATATTCTCAAATGATCAGTTTTAATTCATGATACTTTGGTCACCTAATGCAAAGAGCTGACTCATTTGAAAAGACCCCGATGCTGGGAAAGACTGAAGGCAGGAAGAGAAGGGGACGACACAGGATGAGATGGTTGGATGGCATCACCGACTCAATGGACATGAGTTTTGGTAAATTCCAGGAGTTGCTGATGGACAGGGAGGTCTGGAGTGCTGCAGTCCATGGGGTCACAAAGAGTCGGGCACAACTGAACTGAACTGAATTCATAATACACTCCATATCAGTAGGTATGACCCATGTAAGCAAAAGCTCTTTAAGATTCTCAATCAATTTAGGAGTGAAAGAAGATTCTGAGACCATAAAGTGTGAGAACCATGGATATAGACTAAGATCTAAGTCATGAGTTATATTTAGGTTATACTCTTAGATCATGATTTCATCTCTGTATGTGCTGAATATTTATTTAATGCTTGAAGTGTATTCATTTAGTTATTCACAGATTCAGTGGCTATTTGTTGAATGCTTGCTGTGTGCCGGTGCTGCATGGACCATTGAGAGTACAGTGGGGAGCAAGACAGCCTTTCCTCCCTGAGCTTAACCTTGACATTCATTCATGCAGCTTTTCCTTTACCAGTGATACCCAGGATCTGCTCTAGTCTTAGCAGAGCCCCCAAAGGATTTATAATCCAGGGAGGCAAGACACCTGTGTGGAATGCTTAAGCAAATCAGGATGAATATAGTTACATCATCATTAGCAGCTCTCATGATATAGGAGCTCAGACAAGGGAGAAATCAGTGTGGATTGGTATGATAAGGAATTCTGGAACTGGACTTCAACCCCGAAGGACAGTCAGGCTTAAGAGAGCCCAGTTTGAGAGGAAGGGGCCAGGCTGGGTGGGGGAATAAGTGAGCAGATTTGTGGAGGTGAATCACTGTCACTGTCCAGCATATAGGGATGGAAAGAGGCCTGCCTCATGGAAGAGTCTCACGGAGGGGAACTCCTGGGTTTTCTTCTGAGGTTGATGGAAACCTCCTTATGTCTTCTAAGATGCTGGTCATCTGCTGTGATGGGTCTCCTGGATGTGATTACAAATCTGTGCCATCATTTAGTTCAGTTTAGTTCAGTCGCACAGTCGTGTCTGACTCTTTGCAACCCCATGAACTGCAGCACACCAGGCCTCCCTGTCCATCACAAATTCCCGGAGTCCACTCAAGCTGATGTCCATTGAGCCGGTGACACCATCCAACCATCTCATCCTCTGTCGTCGCCTTCTCCTCCTGCCCTCAATCTTTCCCAGCATCAGGGTCTTTTCAAATGAGTCAGCTCTTCGCATCAGGTGGACAAAGTATTGGAGTTTCAGCTTCAGCATCAGTCCTTCCAATGAACACCCAGGGCTGATCTCCTTCAGAATGGACTGGTTGGATCTCCTTGCAGTCCAAGGGACTCTCAAGAGTCTTCTCCAACACCACAGTTCAAAAGCATCAATTCTTTGGCACTCAGCTTTCTTTATAGTCCAACTCTCACATTCATACATGACTACTGGAAAAACCATAGCCTTGACTAGATGGGGATTGTTGGCAAAGTAATGTCTGCTTTTGAATACTCTGTCTAGGTGGGTCATAACTTTCCTTCCAAGGAGTAAGCATCTTAATTTCATGGCTATAATCACCATCTGCAGTGATTTTGAAGCCCCCCAAAATAAAGTCAGCCACTGTTTCCACTATTTCCCCATCTATTTCCCATGAAGTGATGGGATCAGATGCCATGATCTTAGTTTTCTGAATGTTGAGCCAACTTTTTCACTCTCCTCTTTCACTTTAATCAAGAGGCTCTTTAGTTCCTCTTCGCTTTCTGCCACTTATGAGTGGTATCATCTGCATATCTGAGGTTATTGATATTTCTCCCGGCAATCTTGATTCCAGCTTGTGCTTCTTCCAGCCCAGCATTTCGCATGATGTACTCTGCATATAAGTTAAATAAGCAGGGTGACAATATACAGCCTTGACGTGCTCCTTTTCTTATTTGGAACCAGTCTGTTGTTCCATGTCCAGTTCTAACTGTTGCTTCCTGACCTGCGTACAGATTTCTCAAGAGGCAGATCAGGTGGTCTGGTATTCCCATCTCTTTCAGAATTTTCCAATTTATTGTGATCCACACAAAGGCTTTGGCATAGTCAATAAATCAGAAATAGATGTTTTTTCTGGAACTCTCTTGCTTTTTCGATTATCCAGCAGATGTTGGCAATTTGATCTCTGGTTCCTCTGCCTTTTCCAAAACCAGCTTGAACATCTGGAAGTTCATGGTTCACATATTGCTGAAGCCTGGCTCAGAGAGTTTTGAGCATTACTTTACTAGCGTGTGAGATGAGTGCAATTGTGCCATCATTCAGTGTTTCCCAAACTTGCAAGACCCCAAACTTTCCCAAATAACAGAATTATCTGTAAGGACTTGTTAAGGTCGTAGATTCCAGGGCTTCATCCAAGATGTACTAATCTGGAGAGGGGCCTCGTGTTCTGTGTCTTTATCAGTCATACTAGGTGATTTTCTTTTTTTTTTAATTATATGCAAGTTTGGGAAATGTAACTTGCCCCATTTCCAGTGATTCCAGCCTTAATGGTGCACACAGGGAAACTTTAGAAAAATGCCACTGCTTAGGCCCTACCCACAGTGACATAATCAATGACAACAAAGTGATGAAAGTAAACGTTGACTAATGATAATTTGAGTAAAATTAGCAGGGGTTTTAGTAATTTTTCATCAGTTGCACTGTGTTTCTGACAGTCTAGGAATCAGTTAGGAATATCATATCTGTGTCAGATAACAGTGTTTATCTAGTTTCAAGATGCCAAGAATCCAGCAGTGCAGACAGGGTGTGTTTATTGGTGGGGTGGAGGTCACTTGCTTTGAAGAAGAATAAAAGAACATTTACTGTTGCTTCGGGCTACCAGTGTTTGTTCAGATCACAGCAGAAGTTGATAGCATCTGCTTGAGGCCCCACAGGAAGTAATCCCCTGGCTTCACTTAACTGGAAACTTTGGAAGGAAGGAGAGAAACAAAGTCATACCAGGGCCTCATTATTCCTGAGAACTTTTTGCATAATTGTGACGTATGTGCCACTTGATCCCACAGGAAAATCAGTTTCATTTTACTTAGAAAATGTTTGTTTTTCCATTTATGAAATCAGGGACTCTAAGTTTTGGGATGTCACGGAGTCAGAAAAATGTGAGAGGCCACTTGTCTTTACTGCTTACTATCTCTCTCTGCTCTTCCTCATTCGCTGGACCAGGCACCAGGAGACGTGAACTCTGAGCTGCCTCTGGCTACTGGCTTGCTGTGTGACCTTGAGCAAACACCTTGCCCCGTCTGGGCCTCAGCTTCCCTATCTGTTTGAAGAAAGATGTGCTCTGTTGAGCCCTTCCAGATGCATTTTTGGAAAAGTATAAACCTCACTTATGACATTTCTCTGGCTCCTTTTTAGAAAAAGAAAATGTAGTTTATAGAGCCAAAGGGTTAAACTGCACCTATAAAGAACTATGCTTGTAATGTGGTCCAGTGGAAGAGGGTCTGTGCAGGGACTTAGAAAACAGTCTGAGTAGTCAGGAAGGCATATCTGAAATTCGGAAGAAAAGAAGCGTCTGAAGCTTGACCTTCTTGGTTCATCTTCCTGCTAGGTTGGATAGTCCTGAGCTTGTTCTCTATGGGATCTGTTTTCTTCATTCATAAAATAGGGTTGATAACTGTGATACCCACCTCATGAAGTTGTTCTGACAGGTAGATAAAACGATATGCTTAGTATCTCAATAAAAACTAGCTGTCAGTATTTTCCTCTTATAATTGTGGTTGCAGTGGGTGCTTTCTCCTTTCTGTCTTGTGTCCCTTGGTAGTGTTCCAGCTTAGTTTTGTTAATGCATCTTTATTCTTTCTACTCTATAATTATTTTGGCTTGGTTCACCTAAGGAAAGAAGAAAGGAAATGCTTTTTATGAAGTGAAGTTTTAAAGAACAAATAATATACCTGGATGGTAAAATTCAAAGAAGGTGAAAAATTACCTGTATTTAATGGAGACAGAAATAGAGTGCAAAATTTGGAAAAGGTAACAGATCTCTGGGTGAGGGATTGCTTCCTAGCACTGTGCCTTTTGACCTTCATTTCCGGAGCAAGAACTTTCTATGCAAACCATTGGCATGAATCAGAGAACATCTGGGTCCTCACGAAGGGCAGCTTCCAGAGCAGAGCAAACAGTCAAGACCTTCCTGCCCCCTTAGTCTGCCTCTTATCTTCCTGGCCCCCGTCCCGGGGAATGGAACAATGACGGTAAGAAGTTCACGGCTGCAAAAGAGCTGGTCCTGAAAGTCAGCTTCATATTCTCTGTGGGTCCTTGCGTGAGTTGCTTGCCCCCTCAACCTCACTCAGAATCTGTACCTGTGAATGGGTTTGTTGGAACAGATGTTATGTTCCATGCATCGGGACTACCTAATTTTATTAAAAATACAACAAGTTCAGACACCTCAGGGATCCTGGTTCAGGAAAGTCGAAGATGAGTTGAAAGCCATTGCTCCTGAACCTGTAAAACCCTAGATGTCCTCCATTCATGACTCACCCTCCTAATGGAAGTGAGAGAATTCAAGCAAGTTTCCTCTTGCACAGGGTTGTCATCCAGTCCGTGGTTTTGGAAGTGTGAACTCCTGTGAGCCATGAGGGTTTGTCTGAAAGTCTCAGACAGAATCATGTGTGAGTCTTTCCTTTGCTTTTAGATTTGCTGTTGTTCAGTCACTGAGTCATGTCCAACTCTTTGCGACCCTATGAATTGCAGATGTCAGGCTTCCCTGTCCTTCACTATCTCCTGGAGTTTGCTCAGACTTGTGTCCGTCAAATCAATGATGCCATCCAACCATCTCATCCTCTGTTGTCCCCTTCTCCTCCTGCCCTCAATCTTTCCCAGCATCAGGGTCTTTTCAAGCGAGTCAGCTCTTTGCATCAGGTGGCCAAAGTATTGGAGCTTCAGCATCAGACCTTCCAATGAACATTCAGGGTTGATTTCCTTTAGGATTGACTGCTTTGATCTCCTTGCTGTCCAAGGGACTAATTCTTCACCACTTTGTCTTTTTAGAAGATTAGTGACATAAATTTTCATAAGTTATGATCTTTTATATCAGTATAATTAAGGACTATTTGTTAATCTAATATCTGAATTTGAGTTCCTCTGAAAACAAAGCCCAAGGCAAGGTTTTAGGTGAGATGTTTATATGGAAGGTGACCCCAGGAAGTGGAAAGAAGGGATGGGAGAAAAACCAGTAAAGGCTATGTCACTTAAGTAGTCACTGTTGTGGGCAGCTGGGCTTAATGCCTTGGGCACCCTCTGTCAATCCATATAGTTCAGTGGTTTCTAACCAAGTGATTTTTCTCAGTGGCATTTGGCAGTGTATGGAGATATTTATGGATATCACAACTGGGGAGGGCTACTGGGATCCAGGTTGCTGATAAATATCCTACAATACACAGGACAACCCCCCACAACAAGGAATAGTTCAGCCCCAAATGTCAATGGTGCTGATGTTGAGAAACCTGTCTCAGAACTGTTCCTCTTATGGATAATGACATCTACTCATCAACCCTCACCGCCTCTGGATGAAGGCTGCCTCTGGGAGTGTGAACATCTTCAAACCAGCAGGCTGTACTTGAATTAAGGCTGAGCAGGTTTCCATGGTTTTGGAGAAGTCCCTGAGGCAGAAAAGCATAAGGTAGCCTGATGTATGCTAAAATCAGGCCAAGTCAAAGGCGAAGTGACTAAATGTAATTTTCCTAGCTGAGTTTTGGGGCTGTGGAGAATATGGTACAGCTGGAAAAAAAAAAATGTAGACCCTAAAACTACCATAATTTATTTGACCATGAAAATGGTGAAGGCTGGAAATCCAATATATTACAGAGTCACTGTATGGAGTGGTTAAAAGCATGGTATCTGGGGCAAGACTGGCTGCATTCAAATTCTGCCTCCAACAGTTTTTAGCTTTGTGGCCTTGAATAAATTAGTTAACGTCTCTGTCCCTCAGTTTTCTCATCTAGAAAATAGGTTTAATAATGATTCCCTCCTCATACAGTTATTGTAAGGATTAACTTTTATTTTACATGTATAGATGTAACATATATATTTAACGTAACATTTTAACAGTACCTGGCATTTGGTGAGCTAACTGCTGCTGCTGCTGCTGCTAAGTCATTTCAGTCGTGTCCGACTCTGTGTGACCCCATGAACTGCAGCTCAGCAGGCTCCTCCATCCATGGGATTTTCCAGGCAAGAGTACTGGAGTGGGGTGCCATTGCCTTCTCTGGGTGAACTGACTGACTGGCTATTAGCATCATCCCAGGGCTTGAGTTCTCGACTTGGGGAATTACAGCGTTCATCTAGCTTGGCCCTTTTCCATTGGTAGTCAGCACAAGTCTTTCAATTCAGTTGAAAAATGTTTATTGAGTGAGCTCTTATTATAAGCCAGATACTGTGGTAGGCTCTTGGCCAGTCTCTTAGTAATAAGGCTAGGAATTTCTCTCTTTCCTCCTCTACTCTTTGTTTATGTACTACCATTCTGGTCTACATTCCATGGGGTTGAAGAGAGCAGCTCACGCACACGTTCCTTTCTTTGGTTTCGTGACGTGTGTGTGGAGAGTAAAGACTGCAGGACTTAGAGAAATGAACTCCGCTCAGTTCCGGGCTCCACTTCACCATTCACTGGCTATGGGTTTGGGAAATCCCTTTGCTTCTCATTCTGACCTTTGTGAGTGAAGATAACCCACTTCTGCGTCACTGTGAGACTGAATGCCATAGTGTAAGGAAAACTGTGGTCAGAATTCCTAAACATACCAGTAGTTCGTTGTTTCCCTTGAATGGCCAGTCTTCAGCATTCTGTGTGGGACTGTGAAACTTGAAACAGATTTCTGGGCCTTAGCCATGTGGTTCTTCAGAATATCTTGAGGGATACCAAGGGACTCCTTAATCAAAAATGTTTGTTTCTAGTCAGTTTTGACGATCAGCCAAATTTGAGAATCATTAAACTATACTGTGAGTGCCATGGAGCAGAGATGATGTCCTTTATGGTTTTAAAGTTTATTTCTTTATTTTTGGCTGTGCTGGGTCTCTGTTGCTGCACGGGCTCTTGTCTAATTGTAGTGAGTGGGTGCTGCTCTCTAGCTGCAGCGTGTGGGCTTCTTCTTATGGCAGCATCTCTGTTGTGGAGCGCAAGCTCCAGGGCATGTGGGGTCAGTAGTTGCCACTCCCAGGCTCCAGAGCACAGGCTCAGTAGTTGTGGTTCACTGGCTGAGTTGCTCCACAGCATGTGGGATCTTCCCGACCAGGGATCAAAGCCGTGTCTCCTGCATTGACAGGCAGATTCTTATCCGCTGCATCACCAGGGAAGCCCCGGGAATGATGTCTTATTCAACTTTGTGTTCCCATTGCCTGACAAAGTTCTTCATATACAGTATAGTCAATAACTGTTTTCTGAATGAACAGAAGACTAAACCTCTCTGTACCTAAGAAAAAACAAGAAAGATGCAACACTCCAGGAGTCACCCTGTTTCCCCCATTTGCATGTTTGCTGACCCACATTCTTTCCACTAAATTAGTTTCTGAAGCACCTGAGCTAACTTACACCTGGGACTATAATACTTGAGCAGCTTGCACTGTATGTTCAGATTCACCATGAGTGACAGTATCTGCTCTTTCTACTTCAAAGGTAGTTGTGAAGATTAAGCAGATAATAGATAAGAAAGTGATTTTTCAGACTGCAGTGTGCTATAGGGAATTAATGTTATTAAGAAGAATAGGCTAAAGAGCTTTGTGGTTCTCCAAGGCTTGATAGTTACAGTGGCTGTAGAAGAGAGATGGTTCTTTAATCGGAGTCTGTAAGCCCACAGATTCACTACTGAGCTTACTAAAGCTATTTAGAGACTAGATGTAAAATGAAGCAACATAGAGAGTTGAAAGTGTAATACTGGGCAGAGGTATACAGGCCAAGGAAACCCCAAAGAATCCAGAGAGATCTCAGTGTTAATATCAGGAAATTAGAACTCAAGGCAAAAAATGCTAAACAGGTCAAAAAGAACCTTTTATAATGATGGAGTATGTGAATTCCATGCTGTAATGGAATATACTGGCATGAATATAAGCATCAATAAACATAGTACTAAAATACAGAAAGTGAAATCATCAGAAAACATCAATATAAATAGCAAGAGCAAAAACCCTGATGGAATCAAATTTGTAGTGGGAACATTTGTTATACTTTGGCAGATCCAGTAGATACAAGAGTTAAGATAAAGAGGGCATAAAGGCAATCTAAAAGCTATTTCTAGTAGAAATACATTGAGACCTACAAAGAATAAACCTTTTTTTTAAAGCACCTATGGAACAAAATTCTACCATACTCTAAGCCTAAAAATACTCTAATAATTTCTTTTTTTTTTGTACTTTATAAATTTTATTTTATTTTTAAACTTTACATAATTGTATTAGTTTTGCCAAATATCAAAATGAATCTGCCACAGGTATACATGTGTGCCCCACCCTGAACCCTCCTCCCTCCTCCCTCCCCATACCATCCCTCTGGGTCGTCCCAGTGCACTAGCCCCAAGCATCCAGTATCATGCATCAAACCCGGACTGGCAACTCGTTGCATACATGATATTTTACATGTTTCAATGCAATTCTCCCAAATCTTCCCACCCTCTCCCTCTCCCACAGAGTCCATAAGACTGTTCTATACATCAGTGTCTCTTTTGCTGTCTCGTACACAGGGTTATTGTTACCATCTTTCTAAATTCCATATATATGCGTTAGTATACTGTATTGGTGTTTTTCTTTCTGGCTTATTTCAATCTGTATAATAGGCTCCAGTTTCATCCACCTCATTAGAACTGATTCAAATGTATTCTTTTTAATGGCTGAGTAATACTCCATTGTGTATATGTACCACAGCTTTCTTATCCATTCATCTGCTGATGGACATCTAGGTTGCTTCCATGTCCTGGCTATTATAAACAGTGCTGCGATGAACATTGGGGTACACGTCTCTCTTTCCCTTCTGGTTTCCTCAGTGTGTATGCCCAGCAGTGGGATTGCTGGATCATAAGGCGGTTCTATTTCCAGTTTTTTAAGGAATCTCCACACTGTTCTCCATAGTGGCTGTACTAGTTTGCATTCCCACCAACAGTGTAAGAGGGTTCCCTTTTCTCCACACCCTCTCCAGCATTTATTACTTGTAGACTTTTGGATCACAGCCATTCTGACTGGTGTGAAATGGTACCTTATAGTGGTTTTGATTTGCATTTCTCTGATAATGAGTGATGTTGAGCATCTTTTCATGTGTTTGTTAGCCATTTGTATGTCTTCTTTGGAGAAATGTCTATTTATTCTTTGGCCCATTTTTTGATTGGGTCATTTATTTTTCTGGAGTTGAGCTGTAGGAGTTGCTTGTATATTCTCGAGATTAGTTGTTTGTCAGTTGCTTCATTTGCTATTATCTTCTCCCATTCTGAAGGCTGTCTTTTCACCTTGCTAATAGTTTCCTTTGATGTGCAGAAGCTTTTAAGGTTAATTAGGTCCCATTTGTTTATTTTTGCTTTTATTTCCAATATTCTGGGAGGTGGGTCATAGAGGATCCTGCTGTGATGTATGTCAGAGAGTGTTTTGCCTATGTTCTCCTCTAGGAGTTTTATAGTTTCTGGTTTTACGTTGAGATCTTTAATCCATTTTGAGTTTATTTTTGTGTATGGTGTTAGAAAGTGTTCTAGTTTCATTCTTTTACAAGTGGTTGACCAGATTCCCAGCACCACTTGTTAAAGAGATTGTCTTTAATCCATTGTATATTCTTGCCTCCTTTGTCAAAGATAAGGTGTCCATATGTGCGTGGATTTATCTCTGGGCTTTCTATTTTGTTCCATTGATCTATATTTCTGTCTTTGTGCCAGTACCATACTGTCTTGAGAACTGTGGCTTTGTAGTAGAGCCTGAAGTCAGGTAGGTTGATTCCTCCAGTTCCATTCTTCTTTCTCAAGATCGCTTTGGCTATTCGAAGTCTTTTGTATTTCCATACAAATTGTGAAATTATTTGTTCTAGCTCTGTGAAGAATACTGTTGGTAGCTTGATAGGGATTGCATTGAATCTGTAAATTGCTTTGGGTAGTATACTCATTTTCACTATATTGATTCTTCCAATCCATGAACATGGTATATTTCTCCATCTGTTAGTGTCCTCTTTGATCTCTTTCACCAGTGTTTTATAGTTTTCTATATATAGGTCTTTAGTTTCTTTAGGTAGATATATTCCTAAGTATTTTATTCTTTCCGTTGCAATGGTGAATGGAATTGTTTCCTTAATTTCTCTTTCTGTTTTCTCATTATTAGTGTATAGGAATGCAAGGGATTTCTGTGTGTTAATTTTATATTCTGCAACTTTACTATAGTCATTGATTAGTTCTAGTAATTTTCTGGTGGAGTCTTTAGGGTTTTCTATGTAGAGGATCATGTCATCTGCAAATAGTGAGAGTTTTACTTCTTCTTTTCCAATTTGGATTCCTTTTATTTCTTTTTCTGCTCTGATTGCTGTGGCCCAAACTTCCAAAACTATGTTGAATAGTAATGGTGAAAGTGGGCACCCTTGTCTTGTTCCTGACTTTAGAGGAAATGCTTTCAGTTTTTCACCATTGAGGATAATGTTTGCTGTGGGTTTGTCATATATAGCTTTTATTATGTTGAGGTATGTTCTTTCTATTCCTGCTTTCTGGAGAGTTTTTATCATAAATGGATGTTGAATTTTGTCAAAGGCTTTCTCTGCATCTATTGAGATAATCATATGGTTTTTATTTTTCAATTTGTTAATGTGGTGTATTACATTGATTGATTTGCAGATATTGAAGAATCCTTGCATCCCTGGGATAAAGCCCACTTGGTCATGGTGTATGATCTTTTTAATGTGTTGTTGGATTCTGATTGCTAGAATTTTGTTAAGGATTTTTGCATCTATGTTCATCAGTGATATTGGCCTGTAGTTTTCTTTTTTTGTGGGATCTTTGTCAGGTTTTGGTATTAGGGTGATGGTGGCCTCATAGAATGAGTTTGGAAGCTTACCTTCCTCTGCAATTTTCTGGAAGAGTTTGAGCAGGATGGGTGTTAGCTCTTCTCTAAATTTTTGGTAGAATTCAGCTGTGAAGCCATCTGGACCTGGGCTTTTGTTTGCTGGAAGATTTTTGATTACAGTTTCAATTTCCCTGCTTGTGATGGGTCTGTTAAGATTTTCTATTTCTTCCTGTTCGAGTTTTGGAAAGTTGTACTTTTCTAAGAATTTGTCCATTTCTTCCACGTTGTCCATTTTATTGCCATATAATTGTTGATAGTAGTCTCTTATGATCCTTTGTATTTCTGTGATGTCTGTTGTGATCTCTCCATTTTCATTTCTAATTTTATTGATTTGATTTTTCTCCCTTTGTTTCTTGATGAGTCTGGCTAATGGTTTGTCAATTTTATTTATCCTTTCAAAGAACCAGCTTTTGGCTTTGTTGATTTTTGCTATGGTCTCTTTTGTTTCTTTTGCATTTATTTCTGCTCTAATTTTTAAGATTTATTTCCTTCTACTAACCCTGGGGTTCTTCATTTCTTCCTTTTCTAGTTGCTTTAGGTGTAGAGTTAGGTTATTTATTTGACTTTTTTCTTGTTTCTTGAGGTGTGCCTGTATTGCTATGAACTTTCTCCTTAGGACTGCTTTTACCGTGTCCCACAGTTTTTGGGTTGTTGTGTTTTCATTTTCATTTGTTTCTATGCAAATTTTGATTTCTTTTTTGATTTCTTCTGTGATTTGTTGGTTATTCAGCAGCGTGTTGTTCAGCCTCCATATGTTGGAATTTTTAAT
The DNA here is from genome assembly GCF_029407905.1 of Bubalus kerabau. Lineage (NCBI taxonomy): Eukaryota > Metazoa > Chordata > Mammalia > Artiodactyla > Bovidae > Bubalus > Bubalus kerabau. Next base: position 173,849,906 of record NC_073627.1, read on the forward strand.
AGTTTTTCTCTTGTAATTGAGATCTAATCTTACTGCATTGTGGTCAGAAAAGATGCTTGGAATGATTTCTATTTTTTTGAATTTACCAAGGCTAGCTTTATGGCCCAGGATGTGATCTATCCTGGAGAAGGTTCCATGTGCGCTTGAGAAGAAGGTGAAATTCATTGTTTTGGGATGAAATGACCTATAGATATCAATTAGGTCTAACTGGTCTATTATATCGTTTAAAGTTTGTGTTTCCTTGTGAATTTTCTGTTTAGTTGATCTATCCATAGGTGTGAGTGGGATATTAAAGTCTCCCACTATTATTGTGTTATTGTTAATTTCTCCTTTCATACTTGTTAGCATTTGTCTTACATACTGCGGTGCTCCCGTGTTGGGTGCATATATATTTATAATTGTTATATCTTCTTCTTGGATTGATCCTTTGATCATTATGTAGTGACCTTCTTTGTCTCTTTTCACAGTCTTTGTTTTAAAGTCTATTTTATCTGATATGATTATTGCTACTCCTGCTTTCTTTTGGTCCCTATTTGCATGGGAAATCTTTTTCCAGCCCTTCACTTTCAGTCTGTATGTGTCCCCTGTTTTGAGGTGGGTCTCTTGTAGACAACATATGTAGGGGTCTTGTTTTTGTATCCATTCAGCCAGTCTTTGTCTTTTGGTTGGGGCATTCAACCCATTTACGTTTAAGGTAATTACTGATAAGTATGATCCTGTTGCCATTTACTTTATTGTTTTAGGTTCGAATTTATACACCATTTTTCTGTTTCCTGTCTAGAGAATATCCTTAAGTATTTGTTGGAGAGTTGGTTTGGTGGTGCAGAATTCTCTCAGCTTTTGCTTGTCTGAAAAGCTTTTGATTTCTCCTTCATACTTGAATGAGATCCTTGCTGGGTACAATAATCTGGGCTGTAGGTTATTTTCTTTCATCACTTTAAGTATGTCTTGCCATTCCCTCCTGGCTTGAAGAGTTTCTATTGAAAAATCAGCTGTTATCCTTATGGGAATTCCCTTGTGTGTTATTTGTTGTTTTTCCCTTGCTGCTTTTAATATTTGTTCTTTGTGTTTGATCTTTGTTAATTTGATTAATATGTGTCTTGGGGTGTTTCACCTTGGGTTTATCCTGTTTGGGACTCTCTGGGTTTCTTGGACTTGAGTGATTATTTCCTTCCCCATTTTAGGGAAGTTTTCAACTATTATCTCCTCAAGTATTCTCTCATGGTCTTTCTTTTTGTCTTCTTCTTCTGGGACCCCTATGATTCGAATGTTGTAGCGTTTAATATTGTCCTGGAGGTCTCTGAGATTGTCCTCATTTCTTTTAATTCGTTTTTCTTTTATCCTCTCTGATTCATTTATTTCTACCATTCTATCTTCTAATTCACTAATTCTATCTTCTGCCTCTGTTATTCTACTATTTGTTGCCTCCAGAGTGTTTTTAATTTCATTTATTGCATTATTCATTATATATTGACTCTTTTTTATTTCTTCTAGGTCCTTGTTAAACCTTTCTTGCATCTTCTCAATCCTTGTCTCCAGGCTATTTATCTGTGATTCCATTTTAATTTCAAGATTTTGGATCAATTTCACTATCATTATTCAGAATTCTTTATCAGGTAGATTCCCTATCTCTTCCTCTTTTGTTTGGTTTGGTGGGCATTTATCCTGTTCCTTTATCTGCTGGGTATTCCTCTGTCTCTTCATCTTGTTTAAATTGCTGAGTTTGGGGTGTCCTTTCTGTATTCTGGCAGTTTGTGGAGTTCTCTTTATTGTGGCGTTTCCTCGCTCTGTGTGGGTTTGTACAGGTGGCTTGTCAAGGTTTCCTGGTTAGGGAAGCTTGTGTCGGTGTTCTGGTGGGTGGAGCTGGATTTCTTCTCTCTGGAGTGCAATGAAATGTCCAGTAATGAGTTATGAGATGTCTATGGTTTTGGGGTGACTTTGGGCAGCCTGTATCTTGAAGCTCAGGGCTGTGTTCCTTTGTTGCTGGAGAATTTGCTTGGTATGTCTTGCCCTGGAACTTGTTGGCCCTTGTGTGGCGCTTGGTTTCAGTGTCGGTATGGAGGCATTTGATGAGCTCCTGTCAATTAATGTTCCTTGGAGTCAGGAGTTCCCTGGAGTCAGGGTTTGGACTTAAGCCTCCTGCTTCCAGTTATCGGTCTTATTCTTACAGTAGTTTCAAAACTTCTCCTTCTATACAGCACCATTGATAAAACATCTACGTTAAAGATGAAAAGTTTCTATACCGTGAGGGTCACTCAGAGAGGTTCACAGCATTACAGGGAGAAGAGAAGAGGGAGGAGGGAGTTAGAGGTGACTCAAATGAGATGAGGTGGAATCAATAGTGGAGAGAGTGGGCTAGCCAGTAGTCACTTCCTTATGTGCACTCCACAACTGGACTGCTCAGAGATGTTCACAGAGTTATACAGAGGAGAGAAGGAGGAGGAAGGAGACAGAGGTGGCCAGGAGGATAAAAGGGGGGAATGAAAGAGGAGGGAGACAGATCCAGCCAGTAATCAGTTCCCTAAGTGTTCTCAACCATCTGGAACACACAGAAATTCACAGAGTTGGGTAGAGTAGAGAGGGGTTAGGGAGGAGACACAGGCGACCTGGTGGAGAAAAAGGAGAGTCCAAAGGGACAGAGAGCAGTCAAGCCAGTAATCTCGCTCCCTAGTGAAAAATGGGTCCTGAAGATTGGGTTCTTAAAGGTACAAAATTGGTAACAAATACATAAAAGCAAAAATTAAAAATCTAGAGTAGAGTTTGGAATTTCAAAAATACGATGTTAAAGAAAAGAAGAAGGAAAAGAAAGAGAGAAAAAAACGAACAAAGAAAAACAAACAAGGTCGCGAAAATTATAAAGAAAATACAGGTACAAAATTGATAACTAATACCAAAAAGCAAAAATTAAAAATCTAGAGTAGAGTTTGGAATTTCAAAAATACAATGTTAAAAAAAAAGAAGAAGAAGAAGAAAAATAAAGAGAGAAAACAAACAAACAAACAAAAACAATGTCGCAAAAATTATAAAGAAAATACAGGTACAAAATTGATATCAAATATCAAAAAGCATAAATTAAAAATCCAGAGTAGAGTTTGGAATTTCAGATATACAATGTTATATAAAAGAAGAAGAGAAAGAAACAGAGAAAAAAAAAGTCACAGAAATTATAAAAAAAACTATAGGTACAAAATTGATAACATATACCAAAAAGCTAAAATTAAAAATCTAGAGTAGAGTTTGGAATTTCAAAACTACAATGTTAAAGAAAAGAAGAAGAAGAAAAAAAACAAGGTCAAAAAATTATAAAATATATATATATATGAAGTTTGCTGAAGAAGAAAAAAATAGGGTCTTTTTTTTTTTTGCAAATAGGTTATAAAAATGAAAATTAAAGGAACAATAGAGGACTTAAAATTTTTTTAAAAAAATTTAAAAAAGAAAGAAAGAAAGAAAGAATGATCGTAAAAATAGTAAAAATATATCTAGGACTTTCTCTGGTTTTGTTGTGAGTATTGTGGGTTCAGTTCATTTTTGGCTAGTTCCTTGGTCCGTCTTATATTTCTCAAGATCTATAGGCCCCTTCCTATGTAGTCCGTAGTAACCACAGGGTTTTAATCTATTGCCTGTAGCTTTCAAGGTGTTTCCCTCTGTTATAGCTTCTTCTGTTTGCTGGTCTCTTCAGTGTCTGGTTTCCGCCCTGACACAAAGGGGTCAGTGGAGGACACTTATTTTTATTTTTTTATTTTTTCAGTCTCACTTGTTCAGCCACGCTGTGGGGAAGGAGGGAGGGATGCTGCAAACAAATAACATTGGTGTGCGCTCGCAGTGCCTCAGCCACACTGGGTCTGCCCCCGCTCACGGTGCGTGTAGCCTCCCTGCCCACGCTGTTCAGGCTCTAGGTTGTTCCGCTGGGAACAATCCGAGGCTGGCCCTGGGCAGCATGCACCTCCCAGGTCCAAGCCGCTCAGGTTCAGGCACTCCGGTAGTCCTCAGAGGCGCAGACTCAGTTGGGCCTGCGTTTTGTGCTCTTCCCAGGTCCAAGCAGCTCAGGTGATGGGGTGTTTGGCGAGCGCCAGTGCTGCAACTTATTGCCTCCCCGCCACTCGGTTATCTGGGTGTAAAACCGGCGCACCTTCTCAGGCAGATGTTGACCGTCCAGACCCCCAAGAAGTTTTAGTTAGCAAAGACGCCTGCTTACAGTTTTATAGATGATGTCTCTCTGGGGCTGCGATTGCCCCCTTCCGGCTCTGGCTGCCTGTCACCAGAGGGAGAAGGTATGCAGCCAGCTATCTCTGTTCAGTCCTTTGTTCCGTGCGCAGGCCTGGCGGTGTCTTAGGTTAGCGCTGGCTTTTCGCGTGGTAGATATCCCACAGTCTGGTTTGCTAGCCCAAATTATTTCGCTCAGATAGCGCTCAGGGTATTTAGGCCAGATTTTTACTCTAAGCGATGCAGCCCGCGCTGCGCCTCCCTGCCCAGCCCCCGCTTGCTAATGGCGTGTGCAGGCGTCTGCGCTGCTTCTCCGCTGGGGGAGTTACCATAGGGCTTGCAATCTGTGAGTTTTAATTTTTTATTTTTTTTTTCTCCCCGTTATGTTGCCCTCTGTGCTTCCAAAGCTCGGCACAGATTCGGCAGTGAGAAGGTTTCCTGGTGTTTGGAAACTTCTCTCTTTTTAAGACTCCCTTCCCGGGACGGAACTCCGTCCCTCCCTCTTTTGTCTCTTTTTTTGTCTTTTATATTTTTTCCTACCTCCTTTCGAAGAGTTGGGTTGCTTTTCTGGGTGCCTGATGTCCTCTGCCGGCATTCAGAAGTTGTTTTGTGGAATTTACTCGATGTTTAAATGCTCTTTTGATGCATTTGTGGGGGAGAAAGTGTTCTCCCCGTCCTACTCCTCTGCCATCTTGGCTCCTCCTAATAATTTCTTTAAAAAACAAATAATATTGACCTAAGCTAACTTATATGCAGAGTACATCATGAGAAATGCTCGTCTGGAAGAAGCACAAGCTGGAATCAGGATTGCTGGGAGAAAGATCAATAACCTCAGATATGCAGATGACACCACCCTTATGGCAGAAAGTGAAGAGGAACTAAAAAGCCTCTTGATTAAGGTGAAAGAGGAGAGTGAAAAAGTTGGCTTAAAACTCAACATTCAGAAAAAGAAGATCATGGCATCTGGTCCCATTACTTCATGGGAAATAGATAGGGAAACAGTGGAAACAGTGTCAGACTTTATTTTTGGGGGCTCCAAAATCACTACAGATGGTGACTGCAGCCATGAAATTAAAAGACGCTTACTCCTTGGAAGAAAAGTTATAACCAAACTAGACAGCATGTTAAAAAGCAGACACGTTACTTTGCCAACAAAGGTCCGTCTAGTCAAGGCTATGGTTTTTCCAGTGGTCATGTATGGATGTGAGAGTTGGACTGTGAAGAAAGCTGAGTGCCGAAGAATTGATGCTTTTGAACTGTGGTGTTGGAGAAGACTCTTGAGAGTCCCTTGGACTGCAAGGAGATCCAGCCTGTCCATTCTGAAGGAGATCAGCTCTGGGATTTCTTGGGAAGGAATGATGCTAAAGCTGAAGCTCCAATACTTTGGCCACCTCATGCGAAGAGTTGACTCATTGGAAAAGACTCTGATGCTGGGAGGGATTGGGGGCAGGAGGAGAAGGGGACGACAGAGGATGAGATGGCTGGATGGCATCACTGAGTCGATGGCCGTGAGTCTGAGTGAACTCCAGGAGTTGGTGATGGACAGGGAGGCCTGGTGTGCTGCGATTCATGGGGTCAAAAAGAGTCGGACATGACTGAGCGACTGAACTGAACTGAACTGATCCAATATGTTAACCACAATTCACATCTGGCCATTGAGCACCAGAAATGTGGCTTCCTTGGTGACTCAGACAGTAAAGAATCTACCTGCAATGCAGGAGACCTGGGTTCAATTCCTGGGTCAGGAAGATCCTGTGAAGAAGGGAATGGCTACACATTCTAGTATTCTTGCCAGGAGAAATCTATGGACAGAGAAGCCTGGCAGGCTACAGTTCATGGGCTCTCAAAAAGTCGGACACCACTTGATGAGCTACTAACAGCAACCTAAAAAAAAATCCAATATGGTAGCCACAGTTCACATCTGGCCATTGAGCACTTGAGATGTGGGTAGTTTTAATGGAGATGGGATGTGAGTATAAAACACACAACAGATTTCAATGACTTAGTACCAGAAAAAGTAATGTTAAATATATCATTAAAATTTTGATATTGAATAATATTCAAATGTTTTATATATTGAGTTAAATAAAAATATTGTTAAAATTAATTTTACCCGTTTCTTTTTACCTTTTCTAGTGTCAATACTAGAATATTTTAAACTATATATGTGACTCACATTTGTGGCTTGCATTATATTTTTATTGTTTAATACTTGTATAGGCCATATTTATTTTGCACAGTGTGATAAAGGATGAACCGTAAAGTACAATAATAATATAAAAATCTTTCTGCCTTCAATAAAAATTTTAAAAAATATCAAAGATCTTTTTAGGCCAAACTTACAATGTCATAACATTTCATGAAGTAAATTTGGAGGATAAAAATAATTTATATCAAAATATATGGGATTTACCCAAAAGAAAAGTAGGAGCCCTAATTATTTTCATTATTAAATAAGCAAAAGTGGAAATAAATGAAAAACAGTCAACTCAAAAAATCAGGAAAATGCAACTACATTCTTCAGGGGTCTTGTGGTCCAGAGAAAGAAGGCTGCCAGTGTACAATGCTTGTCTGGTTGTTCTCAGTATTAAGTGTCTCCTGTGAGTCAAACAGCAGGGTCTCATGAACATTATCTCAAAACCTTTCAAACACACTGCAAGATTGGCATAATTATACCCATTTTTCAGGTGATTAGACAGACTTAGCTAGGTTAAGCATCTTTTTCAAGGACTCAAAACAGTAGAGAGGTGTGATTGGAGTTCTGGCTCTAATGCCCACGGTGTTTCCAGTTCGTCACGGTTGATTTCACAGAATGTTCATCTGCATGGTTTGGAGTCCATGAGTTATGGGATAGGACTTCAGATGTGAGAGAATTGAAAAGTCCAAACCATTGATTCACTTTTATTTGGTTGGTATTCCTTGGTTTAGGTTTAGGAACTTCAGTCTCCTCCTTTATCAGACAAAGAAACAAAAATAGGTGATTGTTGGAACAGGATAGAAAACTCAAAACTATGCCCATGCACCTATGGTCAATTAATCTATAACAGAGGAGGCAAGACTACATAAGGTTGGAAAGACAGCCTCTTCAACAAATGGTTCTGGGAAAACTGGACAACCATATGTAAAATAATGAAATTAGATAATCTTTTAACTCCATCCACAAAGATAAGCCCAAAATGGATTATAGACCTAAACATGAGACCAGACACTATAAAACACCTAGAGGAAAGCATAGGTAGAACACTGGCATAAATCACAGCAACATCTTTTTTGGCGCATCTCCCAGAATAATGGGGGAAAAAAAAAAGCAAAAATAAACCAATAAGACCTACTTAAACTTAACTCAAAAGCTTTTGCATAGCAAGGGAAACAAAAACCAAATCAAGAAGACAAGCCACAGATTAGCAGAAAATATTTGCAAATGATGTGACCAATAAGGGACTAGTTTCTAAAATTTACAAACAGCTTGTGATACTTAACAGCATCAAAAAAAAAATAAATAAATAAAAAGGCCCACTCAGAAAATAGGCAGAAGAACTGAATAGACATTTCTCTAAAAAGGGCACACAGATGGCCAAGAAGCCCATGAAAAGGTGTTCACATCAGTAGATATTAGAGAAATGCAAATAAAAACTACCGGGCAATATCACCTCACGTCGGTCAGCAGGGCTTTCATCAAAAAATCCACAAACAACAAGTGCTGGAGAATTGTGGAGAGAAGGGAACCCTCCTGCACTGCTGGTGGGAATGTAAACTGGTACAGCCACCATGGAGAACAATATGGAGGTTCCCTAAAAAACTGAAAACAGCTACCATTATGACCCTGCAGTCTCAGTCCTGGGCGTGTATCTGGAGACAAACATGATCTGAAAGAATGCATGCATCCCAGTGTTCACTGTAGCACTGTTTATAGTAGCCAAGACATGGAAGCAGCCTAAATCTCTATTAACAGAGGAATGGATAAGAAGATGTGGTACATATATACGACGAAATATTACTCAGCCATTAAGCAGAATGAAATAATGCCATATGCAGCAACATGGATGAACCTGGAGAGTGTCATACTGAGTGAAGTAAGTCAGACAGGAGGAATATGATATGACATTCCTTATATGCAGGATCTAAAAACAAATGATACAAATGAACTTACTTTCAAAACAGAAAGAGACTCATAGACCTAGAAAACAAACTTATGGTTCCCTGGGGGAGGGGAAAGGATAGGGAGTTTGGGAATGTCGTGTACACACTGCTACATTCCAAATGGATAACCAACAAGGACCTATTGTATAGCACACGGAACTCTCTCTACTCAGTATTATGTGCCAGCCTGGATGAGAGGACAGTTTGGAGAAGAATGGATACATGTACACGTATGGCTGTGTCCCTTTGCTTTCACCTGAAACTGCCACAACACTGTTAATTGGCTGTACCAAAACAAGAAGGTTTAGAACTTGAAAAAAATAGGTCATTGTTTACAGTCCTTTTTTGGAAGGTAGCAATGAAAGGTGCTTTGGGCCAGGCCAGTTTTCAAGGCATATGGTTGCATTACTGGTGCCTTCCAGAAAAGGCCCCTTCTGTCCATCATGATGTAGCATGCAGTCTCATGTATGGGACGTTCCTGACATGTGTTCTATTAAAAATTTCCTGGAGTCTGGGTTGTCTATCCAAGTACTGCTCTAGAAATGACTTTGGACACTTTGCAGCCGCAGCTGCATTTGCTAAAAAATAGACATCACCAGAATTTAATTTGTTTTAAAAGAAAGGTAGAGTGGGAATCATAAAAAAATCTAGAATTAATCCATTTCTTAGGGCATTCTTATCAGTTGAATTCATTTCAAGATAGACTTTTCAGACTTCTACTGTGTGCCAGAACCAGGGCCAGATTTGCAAACAACAAAACAATAACCCTAAGAGGAGCCATATGAATGTGTGATAGCTGTGTTATTTTTCCATTTGTAAGAACAGAGACCATCCCATGTCAGCTCAGCATATGTTCAGTATTAGAGAACTACTTGAATAAACAACCCAAATTCCAGGGAAATCAGGAGATCCCTCAACCTGCCATAAAGATATGTGCATGAGAAACGCTGGGCTGGAAGAAGCACAAATTGGAATCAAGATTGCCAGGAGAAATATCAATAACCTCAGATATGCAGATGACACCACCCTTATGGCAGAAAGTGAAGAGGAACTAAAAAGCTTCTTGATGAGAGTGAAAAAGGAAAGTGAAAAAGTTAGCTTAAAGCTCAACATCCAGAAAACTAAGATCATGGCATCTGGTCCCGTCACTTCATAGGAAATAGATGGGGAATGAGTGGAAACAGTGTCAGACTTTATTTATTTTTTTTGGCTCCAAAATCACTGCAGATGGAGATGGTGATTGCAGCCATGAAATTAAAAGACGCTTACTCCTTGGAAGGAAAGTTATGACCAACCTAGATAGCATATTCAAAAGCAGAGACATTACTTTGACAACAAAGGTTCGTCTAGTCAAGGCTATGGTTTTTCCAGTGGTCATGTTTGGATGTGAGAGTTGGACTGTGAAGAAGGCTGAGCGCCGAAGAATTGATGCTTTTGAACTGTGGTGTTGGAGAAGACTCTTGAGAGTCCCTTGGACTGCAAGGAGATCCAACCAGTCCATCCTAAAGGAGATCAGTCCTGGGTGTTCATTGGAAGGACTGATGCTGAAGCTGAAACTCCAATACTTTGGCCACCTCATGTGAAGAATTGACTCATTGGAAAAGACCCTGATGTTGGGAAAGATTGAGGGCAGGAGGAGAAGGGGACGACAGAGGATGAGATGGCTGGATGGCATCACCGACTCAATGGACATGAGTTTGGGTAAACTCCAAGAGTTGGTGATGGACAGGGAGGCCTGGCATGCTTCGATTCATGGGGTCTCAAAGAATCTGACACGACTGAGCGACTGAACTGAACTGAACTGAGGAGTAAGAAGATACCAGCCTTCTACTTCTTCCCAGTCACACAGCTTGATCCCCAAAAGATTGGCTGATCTTGGGGGTGCCAGAAGGCTCAGGGCTTCCCCAGAACACTACTGAATACTACCACAGTTTCAACTACCACCACCAAATCACTCTAATAATAGTCATGCCTTTAAGGGTCAGGCCCTATGCCAGACACTTTCCAACTATGATGAGTTTTCTTTTTTTTCAAGTTGCCTACTACTTCTTGGCTATTATTTTGCCTCCCTTTACATGTGTGCTCTGGCTTCCTTCCAACTCTGTTAATAATTTCTCAGCTTGCCCTGCCTGGATTACAAATGATCCTGGAATTCCCCATAGGTCCACTTCATTAATTTATTTAACCAATATTTGTGGTCTTCCACTTATGTGCCAATATGGAATTATGTTCTGGGGATTCCAAATGTAATGAACGAGTGGTAGACCCTAAAGTGTGTGTGTGTGTGTGTGTGGTGGGGGTGGAGTGTGCTAGACCAATACACCAATGTGATTGAAGTTTTACTTCAATAAGATCCATTTTCATGGATGGAGAATGCATCAGGGTTGTGGAGGAGGCAGCAAGCAAGTGATGAGAACAGGAGGGACAGATTCCAGAAATCCAGGTGAGTATGGTAGCTTGGATTACAGTGCTGAGAGTAGAAATGAAGAAAAGAGAAAAAACATGAGAGAGTGTTACTGGTTACTTGGATGTTGGACACCAGTGAAAGGGTGATTTCTGGTTTGAGCCATCGAGTTGATGGGATGACACTTTTTTGAGGAGGTCTAGAGAACAGGCAGGTCAGGTGGTCTGGTATTCCCATCTCTTTGAGAATTTTCCAGAGTTTATTGTGATCCACACAGTCAAAGGCTTTGGCGTAGTCAATAAAGTAGAAGTAGATGTTTTTCTGGAACTCCTTTGCTTTTTTGACGATTCAACAGATGTTGGCAGTTTGATCTCTGGTTCCTCTGCCTTTTCTAAATCCAGCTTGAACATCTGGAATTTCATGGTTCACATACTATTGAAACCTGGCTTGAAGAATTTTGAGTATTACTTTGCTAGCCTGTGAGATGAGTGCAATTGTGCGGTAGTTTGAACATTCTTTGGCATTGCCTTTCTTTGGGATTGGAATGAAAACTGATCTTTTCCAGTCCTGTGGCCACTGCTGAGTTTTCCAAATTTGCTGGCATATTGAGTGCAGCACTTTCACAGCATCATCTTTTAGGATCTGAAATAGCTGAACTGGAATTCCATCACCTCCACTAGCTTTGTTGAAGGTGATACTTCCTATGGCCCACTTGACTTCACATTCCAGGATGTCTGGCTCTAGGTGAGTGATCACACCATCGTGGTTATGTGGGTCATGAAGATGTTTTTTGTACAGTTCTTCTGTGTATTCTTGTCACCTCTTCTTATTATGTTCTGCACCATACAAACTTTTAAACAAACCTTCGTTCAACCATGCCCCACACGGGCCTTCAAAGGCATCTTTGCTATTGCGTGCATTCCATTCCTGAGCTTGCTGGACTCTGCAGCATTCATCAACCAGCCTCTGAGCGACTCCATCCCCTGAGGCTTCCTCTGTTCTGTTGCCTCAGCTGTCACTCCACCACCCCACACTTCTCACCAATCAAGATTCTGGTGACATCATATGCCTGTTGCTGTCTCTTCTGCCACTCCCCTCATCCTGTGGGTTTATACTTTAGATCTCTCTTACTCTCATTTTGGGCTTCCCTTGTGGCTCAGCTGGTAAAGAAGCTGCCTGCAGTGTGAGAGACCTGGGTTCGATCCCTAAGTTGGGACGATCCCCTAGAGAAGGGAAAGGCTAACCATTCCAGTATTCTGGCCTGGAGAAATCTCAAAGAGTCAGATGCAACTGAGTGACTTTCACTCATTGAGAGAATAGCACTCTTATATATACACTACCATGTGTAAAACAGATAGCTACTGGGAAGCTGCTGCATGGTACTGGGAGCTTAGCTTGGTGTTCTATGATGACCTAGATGGGTGGATGGGGAGGCAGGGAGCGAGGCTGGGGCCAACAAAAGAGAGGAGAGATGGCTGGTGTGTGCAGGCAAGGATGAAGGAGAGGGTTATGGGGAGGAAGTTGAGGGCATTTTCTAGGAAGTAATTTAAATGAAACCCAGGAAATCTAGGATGGGTAAGAAGGGAAGTGAAGTCAAAGGAGACTAAGTGATGAACCTGATGGGAACTGAAGGATAAGGTCAAAGAATTGTTTGTGTGTGTGTGTATTGGGGGGGGGGGTTGCTGTTCAGGAGGCTGTGATTTGAAGCAATGGGAGGTGTGTTCAGAGTATGGGTTGTTTCAGTTGACATTTCACAAATGGTACGTGGTTTCTTTTGGGGAGATCCAGGATGTAGCTGAGAATGGGTAGCTGAGATAGAGTGCAAGAACAGGTGAAGGACCTGAGCCCAGTGGACATGATGCAGACCTTGGGGTGAAGAGGAAAACTGAGCCAGGAGCTCAGGTCATTCAGGACTAAGTGGTCAGGAGGTCAGTAGACTATAGCTATAAGGAAAAGGTGTGAGCTCCCAAGAGCCTAAGTGTTTTATAAGAATAAGGGGGAGGAAGGGTGTGGGAGAAGAAATGAGGGATGAGCAAGACACCCACCCAATCTCAGGGCACAGATGGCATGGGGTGTAGGAGAACAACACATCTCTACTGTGAGGGCCACAGGAGGAATGGTGTCTCAGAGAACAGCCATGTTTCAACAAAACAAAAAGATTTAAAGGGCTCACCAAGAACAGCTGATAGTTTGTAGATGTTTGCTGACCCCAGAATAAGATTTCCAGTGGGTAACAGTGCAAGGGTTTGTTGGGGAGGGATTGGCTTAAATTACGGGGTATGGAGAGCAGCACAGAGGTCTGCACCCATTTGTTCCCCATTGTCTCTGTAGAGCGCAGTCTGCTATCCAGGTTCATTCATAGGTGACTGACCAGTCTGTAGGCTTGCCCAGGGGTAACCTATCCCTGGTCAAACTGTCTGAAGTCAGGTCATACAGACGTGGCTACAGAGTGCAGCTTCTTGTGCTGAGACGCTACCAACTTTTCTCCGCAAAGGCTGGTAGGACAGGGCAGATGCTCTGAGGGCAGTAAATTCCTGTACAAAACTGTAACCAATCCCAACCCCTTTTCAGAACAGTAGTCTTCTGAATAGCATGGTTAGTAACTTATTTTTAAACATGTTAAATTAATATGATAGGATTTCTAGAATCCAGTTCATATTAGTGTTGGCAGTTTCTATCATAGATATGTGGTAATTTTTAAATGCCAAAGAAAATGTCAATGAAGTGTCATCTAATCCCCCTTAGATTAGCCAAAATATTTAAGATTGGTAGGACCCATGATGGCGTGAGTGTAAGAGGTGGGCACCACTATACACTGTTAGGGGAATAGTGAACTAGTTCAATACTTAGGGGTGATAATTTATGATGTAAGTTAAAATCTTAAATGTTCATATCTGGTGACGTTAAATTTACTTCTAGGATTCTAATCTATACAAATTTCTCACTGTATCTTAGGCACTTAAAGGCACATATCTTAGGCACTTTTTAGGGGTGTTGATTGTAATACTGTTGAAACAGCAATAAACTTCAATCTGTTTATCAATGGAGAAGTGGTTTGAAAATTACCTCTTTATAAAATACTAGACAGTCATTTAAAAGATTGAAGAAAAACAACAACAAAGACAGATCTGGAATGTAAATTGATACAGCCACTATGGAAGATGGTATGAAGATTCCTTAAAAAACTGGGAATAAAACCACCATATGATGCAACAATCCCTTCCCTAGGCATATGCCCTGAGGATACCAAAATTGAAAAAGACACATGTATCCCAATGTTCATTGCCGCACTATTTACAATCTAGAACATGGAAGCAACATAGATGTCCATCAACAGATGAATGGATAAAGAAGTTGTGGTACATATACACAATGAAATATTACTCAGCCATAAAAGGAACACATTTGAGTCAGTTCTGATGAGGTGGATGAACCTAGAGCCTATTACACAGAGTGAGGTAAGTCAGAAGGAGAAAGATAAATATCGTATTCTAACACATATATATGGAATCCAGAAAAATGGTACTGAAGAATTTGTTTACAGGGCAACAGTGGAGAAACAGACATAGAGAACAGACTTACGGACATGGGGAGAGGGGAGGAGAGGGTGAGATGTGTGGAAAGAGTAACATGGACACTTGGATTACCGTATGTAAAATAGACAGCCAACAGGAATTTGTGTATGGCTCAGGAAACTCATACAGGGGCTCTGTATCAATCTAGAGGGGTGGGATGGGGAGGGATATGAGAGGGAGGTTCAGAATGGAAGGGATATATGTATACCTATGGCTGATTCATGTTGAGGTTTGACAGAAAACAAAATTCTGTAAAGCAATTATCCTTCAATAAAAAGTAAGTTAATTAAAAAATAAATGTAAAATTAAAAAAATACAGATCTGTAGGCAATGACTTGAGCAAAGGATGTCTTTGGTGTATTATTAAAGAAATATGTAAATTGCAGACCTATATATGTATATAGGGGTGTGTGTGTGTGTGTGTGTGTATATATATATATATATATATATATATAATGATTGCACTTTTTGTAAAAGAAAATATATGTGTGTGTGTGTATCATATGTGTGTGTGTGTATTTCACCAACTCTAAGGCTTACATTTTTTCGTATTTTCAAATCTCTGAAATCAAGATGTGTCCTATAACATGTGGTGTGTTACAGTTTACCAATAGTATTTTTTTTCTCTCTTTCTTGGTGGTACAGAAACTAATGATGCATTTTACAATCAACAGAGACCTAGGCATGACAAAATATGGTAGATAAATAGACGAACAGAGAGAAGGGAAGATAAAAATATATGCACGTAGGAAAAAAGATACACATCAAATAGTTACTAAAGGTTATGTTTAGGGAGAATTTAAATAACAGCAAGTGGGTGTTTTTCGTTTTTCTTCTTTAAAATATTTCTAAATTTAAATTTCCAAATGATTAAAAATGCCCAGATCTTAAGTAAACAAAGTAAACAGTTTGATGAGTTTTTAGGGATGTATATAACCTGTGTAACCATCACTCAGATCAGATTTAGGTATTTTCATCATTCAATCACCCCACCACCATAAATGTTCAACTTCTATCAACAGATAGATTTGGCTGTTCTGAACTTTATATATTTGGCCAACCCAATAAATATAATGATATATGAATGTATTACATTCATCCAATGAAATGGAATGGATTCTTTTGTATCTGTCTTCTTTTGCTTAATAAAATGTCTGAGATGCATTCATATTGCTGTACATGGCAGCAGCTTCCACCACACACCATTTTTTTGCTGCCTAAGTACATTGTATGAATATACCACTATTTATTTATCCATTCTTCTGTTGGTGGAAATCTGAATTCTTTTCATTTTGGGACTTATGAATAAAGGTGCTGCATTCTTCTACCTGTCTTTCTGTAGACTATGACCTTAGTTCTCTTAAGATTAGGGCTATGAGTATAATGGTTAAGTCATAGGAAAAGCATATGCTTGGCTTTAGTAGGAATTGCAGAACAGTTTTCCAAAGTGCTTGTACCCGTTTCACTTCTCCTAGCAATTTATGAGATTTCCAGTTGATCTGCACCCTCACTGACACCTAATATCGTCAGTCTTCTTAATTTTAGCAATTCTGATGCGTGTGGTATCTCATTGTGGTTTTAATTTTCATATCCCTGACCACTAATGATCAAAACACCTTTTCATATCCTTATTGGTGGTTTGGATTTTCTCTTTTTTTGAAGTCTTGTTCAATTTTTTGCCTATTTAAAAGTTAGATTGGTTTGTCTTTTCAATTGATTTATAGGAGTTTTATGTATTGTGGATGTGAATTCTTTGTCATATATATGTAGCAACAAGTGAAAGTGAAAGTCACTCAGTCATGTCTGACTCTTTGTGACCCTGTGGGCTATACAGTCCATGGAATTCTGGAGTGGGTAACTGTTCCCTTCTCCAGGGGATCTTCCCAACCCAGGAATCGAACCCATATGTAGCAAATGTCTCCCCAAATCTATGTGGCATTTCTATTCACTTTTATAATGTTGTCTTTTGATGAAAAGAAGTTCCTAATTTAAATGAACACCAATATATCAATCCTCTATGGTTGTGTCTTTCATACCCTATATAAGATGTTTTTGCCTACCTCAAAATCGTGAGAATATTCTCCTATATTTTATTGCAGAAGTTTAATGTTTTATTATTTACATCTAGGGCCATGGTCCATCTCAAATAAATTTTTATGTACAGTGCAAGGCAGGGGGTAAAACATTTATTTTTAATACCATTGTTTCAGCATCATTTATTAAAAAGGACATTGTTCCTCCACTGAGCCTTTTGTCACAATTCAAATGACCGTGTATGTGTAGATCTATTGTTAGATGCTGCTTCTTTGATTACCTTAACCATATAGCAAATTGAAGTCTGATAGTGTAAGTCTTGCAACATGCTCATTTTCTTCAAGACTGTCTTGTCTATTCTAGGCTCTTTGCACTTCCAAATAAATTTCACAATCTGCTAATTTCCATACATAAAATACCTCCAGGCATCTTAATGAGGGTAAAATTTATTCTTATAGGTCCATTTGAGGAGAATTTGCATCATCATATATTGAGTCTTCCAATTCATATACCAGAAATATCTCTCCTTTTAAGTCTAATTTCTCTTAGCAATATTTTATAATGTCTAATGCAGAGGTCTTATACATCTTGCATTAGATTTACTCCTATATATTTGATATTTCGGGGTACTGCTAGAAAGGGTGTATTTTTGTGAATTTTGTTTTCTAATTATTGATAGTTTATAGAAATATAATTGATTTTTATGTTGACTTTTTTATCCAGCAACGTTGCTAAGTTTGTTTATAGATTATTTGCAATTTTAAAATTATAATATTTATATTATCTATTAATTAAGATAGGCTCACTTCTTATCTGATCTTTGCACAGCGTATTGGTTTTTCTTCCCCTACTGCTCTGGCTAGGACTGCAGGTCCAGTGTTGCAAAAAGTGGTAGTAATGGACATACCTGTCTTATTGCCAACCAGGGAACAAATGGTCAGTATTTCACCGCTGAGTATGGTTTTAACTGTAAGCTTTTGTAAATATAATTCTTTTGTTTCTTAATATGAAGTTTTAAAAATAATGATGAGTGTTTATAAGGAGCACTTCTCTTTTCCAGATGTTTCTTTCACATGCAGGAAGCTCACAGTGTAACAGCTGTTTTTGCTTTTTGGTTCATTCTGCCACAGGAGCAAAGGAGAGGCTTTATATGCTTTGTAAATCTGAGAAGAATATAGTGAACAAGTTCGTCTCAAATACTCTCTTTATCTTCCTCTTGGCAGACCCATGTTCTTCTCCAGGGTTCAGGCATGCAAAAACAGGCAGTTTTCTTTAGATAAGGAATTTAGCTAGAAGAGATGGTGTACTTGACTCTGAAGCCAAGTGACATCATCTGACTTGGCCTTTCACAGTAACAGAGTTGATATTTTAATTTCCCAACTGCCTTAATTTTTTCTTAAATTTTCTGTTTGTCCCAGAGCCTGGGTGCAAAAAGAAAGGTCTTGCTATTTCCTGTCTCCTCTCACCCCTGAAACTTGGACAGGACCATCAAAGGATTCTGGTACTTGTTGCATTATTTTTATATTTTTTAGAATTTTATTTGTTTATTTTTGACTGTGTTGGGTCTTTGTTGCTGCACAGACTTTTCTCTAGGTGCAGCGATTGGGGGCTACTCTTCATTGCAGAGCCTGGGCTTCGCTTTATGGGGGCGTCTCATGTGGTGGAGCATGGGCTCTTGGACGTGAGGACTTCAGTGGTTATGTGGGCTCAGTAGTTGTGGCTTCCGGGGTTTAGAGCCCAGGTTCAATAGTTGTGGTGCATGAACTTAGCTGCTCCGAAGCATGTGGGATCTTCCCAGATCAGGGATTGAACCTGTGTCTCTTACACTGGCAGGTGGATTCTTTACTACTGAACCACCAAGGAAGCCTACACTATTTTTAAATACAACAAGTTTGTCATGAAGAATTAAAAAAAAATCTGTTAAGGCAGGATGTTTTCAAGGTCTGATCTTCATGAGCCATTTGAGCATCCTTCCTATTTTGCTTATCCCGGCCCTTTTGCCTTCCCCTTTCCTGCTCCACAGTCTTCCTGCTGTGCTTTGGTCCAGTTTCAGCCTCAGACAGAAAGCTGCTCAACACCCTTCCCTCCTTTCTTTTTTTTTTCTTGGCTGCATCGGTTTTAGTTACAGCAAGGAATCTTTGTTGCAGCTCGTGAACTTCTCTCTACTTGTGACTCCTGGGCTTAGTTGCCCTTCAGCATGTGGGATCTTAGTTCCCCAACCAGGGATCGAACCTGCATTCTCAGCATTGCAAGGTGGATTCTTAACCAACGGACCACCAGGGAAGTCCCAACACTGTTTCCCGCTTGAAGCCCTTGGTTTCTCCCTCAGTGCCACCACACCTGTGCAGCTGATTTATCTTGTGGATTGCCTTCTTCCCCATGGGCCTGCAAAGTCAAGGCCCTGCAAAGTCACATCCCGCAGTTATCACAGAAATTCTACCCCAAAAAAGGCCCTGAAGTAAACTAACCTCTCAGGGCTTCATTTCCATATCTTAAATTGGCGATTGTCATAGGATACCTGTGAGGTTTAAAGAGTTATTTGGATGCAGACCACTTCTACGAATGTCTGACTCCGTGTGCTCTCATTAGAAATTAGATATTATTATTAGCTGATATTATCACATTCGTTGGGCTTTTTAATATACCATCTTTTACTTCTGTCTGGATGTTTGGGGTACGTATAACTTATTTTCCAAATTAATTTTCTTAAGCTCTATAAAAGCACATCTGAGTCTTGTACTTTTCTTACATTTCTTTGTGCTAGTCAAATTTAGTGTCTGTAATAGAATAGCAAAATGGTCGTATGGGGATTTCAGTACTTCTTTTCCACCTGTATTTTTAAAATACCGTTAGCCTGATCCTTTTTGAAGTGGTGATATTTTGGGAATAATGGATGTGTCTCTATTATGTGGAGATTTTACTTCTTTAAGTATTCAGAGAAGAAGATGAAGAAAGCTTCTCTTAAGAAATAGCATAAGAACTAATTTGATTCCTAAAAATCTGAGTTAGAGTCCTGGTTTTTCTACTTAGTATTTATTAGCTAAGTGATTTTCATCTCTGATTCTTAGTGAAATAGGGACAATAAGGCCTACTTTTCAATGCAGCATTTACCTTTTCTCTATATTTTAATGTTCAGATTAAGAATAGCAAAAATCTTATTTATTGAACAAAAATACTATTTAAAAATAGCTGGACTACAAGAATGCTATGAATCTGTACCACCATCACTAGCACATGTATGCATTTAAGTATGAGACATACATGTATTAATATATGTAGTTCAGTCGCCCAGTCGTGTCCGACTCTTTGTGACCCCACGAACAACAGCACGCCAGGCCTCCCTGTCCATCACCAACTCCCGGAGTTCACCCAAACTCACGGCCATCGAGTCGGTGATGCCATCCAGCCATCTCATCCTCTGTTGTCCCCTTCTCCTCCTGCCCCCAATCCCTCCCAGCATCAGGGTCTTTTCCAATGAGTCAAC
This sequence comes from Bubalus kerabau, assembly GCF_029407905.1. Taxonomy (NCBI): domain Eukaryota; kingdom Metazoa; phylum Chordata; class Mammalia; order Artiodactyla; family Bovidae; genus Bubalus; species Bubalus kerabau. The sequence goes on from NC_073627.1 coordinate 173,869,749, forward strand.
TCTTCGCATGAGGTGGCCAAAGTACTGGAGTTTCAGCTTCAGCATCAGTCCTTCCAAAGAACACCCAGGGCTGATCTCCTTTAGCATGGACTGGTTAGATCTCCTTGCAGTCCAAGAGACTCTCAAGAGTCTTCTCCAACACCACAGTTCAAAGCATCAATTCTTCAGCGCTCAGCTTTCTTCACAGTCCAACTCTCACATCCATACATGACCACAGGAAAAACCGTAGACTTGACTAGATGGACCTTTGTTGGCAAAGTAATGTCTCTGCTTTTGAATATGCTATCTAGGTTGGTCATAACTTTCCTTCCAAGGAGTAAGCGTCTTTTAATTTCATGGCTGCAATCATCTGCAGTGATTTTGGAGCCAAAAAAAATAAAGTCTGACACTGTTTCCACTGTTTCCCCATCTACTTCCCATGAAGTAATGGGACTAGATGCCATGATCTTAGTTTTCTGAATGTTGAGCTTTAAGCCAACTTTTTCACTCTCCTCTTTCACTCTCATCAAGAGGCTTTTTAGCTCCTCTTCACTTTCTGCCATAAGGGTGGTGTCATCTGCATATCTGAGGTTATTGATATTTCTCCCGGCAATCTTGATTCCAGCTTGTGGTTCTTCCAGCTCAGCGTTTCTCATTATGTACTCTGCATAGAAGTTAAATAAGCAGGGTGACAATATAGTCTTGATGTACTCCTTTTCCTATTTGGAACCAGTCTGTTCTTCCATGTCCAGTTCTAACTGTTGCTTCCTGACCTGGATACAGGTTTATCAAGAGGCAGGTCAGGTGGTCTGGTATTCCCATCTCTTTCAGAATTTTCCACAGTTTCTTGTGATCCACACAAAGGCTTTGGCATAGTCAATAAAGCAGAAGTAGATGTTTTTCTGGACCTCTCTTGCTTTTTCGATGATCCAGCAGATGTTGGCAATTTGATCTCTGGTTCCTCTGCCTTTTCTAAATCCAGCTTGAACATCTGAAAGTTCACAGTTCACGTAGTGCTGAAGCCTGGCTTGGAGAATTTTGAGCATTACTTTACTAGCGTGTGAGATGAGTGCAATTATGCAGTAGTTTGAGCATTCTTTGGCATTGCTTTTCTTTGGTATTGGCATGCAAAGTGACCTTTTCCAGTCCTGTGGCCACTGCTGAGTTTTCCAAATTTGCTGGCATATTGAGTGCAGCACTTTCACAGCATCATCTTTTAGGATTTGAAATAGCTCAACTGGAATTCCAGAACCCCCACTAGCTTTGTTGGTAGTGATGCTTTAAAAGGCCCACTTGACTTCACATTCTAAGATATAGGTATATTCATGTATATATTATATGAATATATATAATGAATGTATATGTTCATATATATATGTATATTTATGAATATATGTGTATTCATATATATATATGATAGGGACATAATAAAGGGACAAAGTAGGTGATTAAATAATTAATCCCACTAGAGGATTATAAATAGAAAAATATGAGAGATTCCTGTAAATTAATGATTACCCAAGATAGCAGGTTTTTTAAACACAAACCCAAGCAGGCTTGCTTAGCAGCAAAACCATGTGACAAAGGAAGGAGACATGCCCCAAAAGAATAAAAAATATTGGCATGAGACTCACATATTGCCCAGTGATCTCAGTAAGTTAGGACACACTCTCTGTAAACATAAAAACATAATTTTTTTTATGGTAGACCTAGCTTGACCATGTAGGGACAAGAAAACTCCCCTGCTCAGCCTGGAGGAGGAGCTGATGATGGAAGCATGAAGTCTACTCAAGAAAGACGAAGACCTTCTCCCCCTCTCCACTTTTCATTTGATTATAAAACTATATCCCAGTACGTTTTCAGGGGATGGTGTTTCTCACCTGCCCACTTGTAAACCTCACATGCATTCTGTTCTAATAAATTACTTCTTATCTGTCACTTTGTCTCTCTTGAATTCTTTTCTACGCTGAGATATAAAGGACTATAGTACTGGGGCTCTTCAGAGCCCCCTCTCCAAATGACACCCAAAAGGGTTTCATATACATACATACATTTCCACAGAATGATAATCAGTTGCATTGCATGGAGCATAATTTGCATTTTTATGGACAAGAATTATTTGCATTACTGTCATTTTTCTGCAGCTTTAGGGGTTGTAAAAATATCAGAGACAACAAAAGCTTGAAATAATTCAAATTTAGAAGCTAGTTTTAATTTCACTAAATTTAAATCTTTCATAATTTTTTCCTATACCTCATGTTTTCTGAAGTAGAAGGCTATATTTGTCAATCCTTTATTTAAAAGGAGCCTTAAGTTAATTATTTAAAAAAAATATGAATATAGAGCTTACTTAATGAGTTTTTGGATAGAATATTTTCAGTTTAAAAGAGATTGAATAGAAAAAAATTGAAAAAATTCCATATAGGAAGTTTTTTTAAGGTGATTTCAGCTTCTATTCCAGTCAATAAATACTTCATAAGTACCTGCCATGTGATTCAAAGAGGAGCAATAATGATACTTGTCTCTTGTTGTTGCTGTTGTTCAGTTGCTAAATCATGCTCAGCTCTTTGCGACCCCTTGGAGTTCAGTATGCCAGGCTTCCCTGTCCTTCACCATCTCTGTGAGTTTGCTCAAACTCATGTCCATTGAGTCAGTGATGCCATCTGACCATCTTATCCTCTGCTGCCCCCTACTCCTTTTGCCTTCAATCTTTCCCTGCACCAGGGTCTTTTCCAGTGAGTTGACTCTTTGTATCAGATGGCCAAAGTATTGCAGCTTCAGTATCAATTCTTTTAATGAATATTCAGAGTTGATTTCCTTTAGGATTTACTGGTTTGATCTCCTTGCAGTCCAAGGGACTCTCATATTGGTACCAGTAATGTTCCACTACCCACAGTGTTGGGTTTGGCCCCGTGTTTGAGTAGGATCTTATGTCTGATACTTTATTTCTGGAAATCTGGATAATTCAGTCAAGAAAATAGCTATATATGAGTTTCCATAATTCACATAGAATTCAGTAAAGTCCACTTTACTAGTGTGAGTTGAAGGTATGTTCTTCTGTCCCTCCAGTTACCAGTTACTAGTTACATCTAGTCTCTGTGTTGTAGCCACGTGTTCTGGGAAACAAACTCACTCAGAAGGACAATGCAGATAGTGGAGTGCAGTTGATTACACTGGCGGGCCCAAGGCAGAGTCTCGTCTTAGCCAAGGACCCCAACCAGTTTTTGTGAAAACCTTATATACCCTAAGTGTACGTGCCCAAACCCACCTCCCCAAATTCCCTGAAACTAGTCTGAACAAAGGAAGAGAAAGTTACAATCAAAGTTAACCCATGATTCATATGCCTTAGGCCTAGGTAGTTAACAGTGGACAATTATCAATAGGTCTGTGGTCATACCCCCATAAGCATAATAGAATGTATGATTCTATTCGGTTACACAGATAATTCAGTTCAGTTCAGTTCAGTTCAGTCGCTCAGTCGTGTCCGACTCTGCAACTCCATGAATTGTAGCACGCCAGGCCTCCCTGTCCATCACCAACTCCCGGAGTTCACGTCCATCGAGTCGGTGATGCTGGCTATTCTTTTAGGCAGTGGAGAGTCTAGGTATGAGCCCTGGGGTTCTTCCATCTGGGGGGTCTGGTTTTCCAGTTGGTATGTCGTCTCCACAGATATTGGGCATATAGCTCAAAGTCCACAGTCCAGCCCCAAGATGGAGTCCTGCTTTCAAGATGGAGCCTGTTCTGTCTGTTTCCTCCTTCATCTGTATCCAAACTCCCCCTTGGTAGCTGATTGAAGAAAAACATACACGTGTACCTAAGAGCAAACAATAATTTTCCTAGAAAGGTGCATTCTGAATCCCTATTTTAGAAAGAGACATTAAAAAGTCTTTTTAAGAAATGTATCCCTGACTTGTTTAGTGTTCTTTATTCTGACAAGGTATAAAACTGTGTTGAGAACCATGATTTTCTGGAGCAGTTTCTCAGATTAATCTGGGAAGAAGGTGTCCAGACAAGTCCTCAGTTTGGCTCAAATACAACTCTTTTCTACTAAAAAAAAAAATCTTTTCATTATTATAAAGAACTTAAAATCTTCGCATCTCAGTCTTCTTTTACTTAGAAAAAGATCTTTGCTTTGTTTTGCAAATTAAATTGTTGTTGTTGTTCGGTTGCTAAGTTGTGTCTGGCTCTTTGCTACCCCATGGATTGCAGCACGCCAGGCTGCTCTGTCCCCTCTATCTTCTGGCGTTTGCTCACATTCGTGTCCATTCAGTTGGTAATGCTATCTAATCATCTCATGGGCTTCCCTGGTGGCTCAACAGTAGAGAATCCACCTACAATGCAGGAGATTTGCAGAAGACACAGGTTCGATCCCTGGGTCAGGAAGATCCACTGGAGAAGGAAATGGCAACCCGCTCCAGTATTCTTGCCTGGAAAATCTCATAGACAGAGGAGCCTAAGCGATTGAACAACAAACAACAGTTTGCATAACTAAAAGTTACCATCAAATGTGTTTTTCCCAAAACAAAAAACTCATCGTCCTCAAAGATTAATTCAGGTTCTTGATTTAGAAAGCTCCTGGCAGGTTTTATTCCTAACTGAAGTCATCAAGATTAATAATAAATAAGAATAATATTTTCAGAATCAGCCATCATGTTAATACAAGACTGAACTGGGTTGGTCACTTATAAGACTGTGTAGGGTTTTCACAAAACTGTGAGCTAAAGAGGTCTCAGATCAGATCAGATCAGTCGCTCAGTCGTGTCCGACTCTTTGCGACCCCTGAATCGCAGCACGCCAGGCCTCCCTGTCCATCACCAACTCCCGGAGTTCACCCAGACTCATGGCCATCAACTCAGTGATGCCATCCAGCCATCTCATCCTCTGTCGTCCCCTTCCCCTCCTGCCCCCAATCCCTCCCAGCATCAGAGTCTTTTCCAATGAGTCAACTCTTCGCATGAGGTGGCCAAAGTACTGGAGTTTCAGCTTTAGCATCATTCCTTCCAAAGAAATCCCAGGGCTGATCTCCTTCAGAATGGACTGGTTGGATCTCCTTGCAGCCCAAGGGACTCTCAAGAGTCTTCTCCAACACCACAGTTCAAAGCATCAATTCTTCAGCGCTCAGCTTTCTTCACAGTCCAACTCTCACATCCATACATGACCACAGGAAAAACCAGACTAGATGAACCTTTGTTGGCAAAGTAATGTCTCTGCTTTTCAATATGCTATCTAGGTTGGTCATAACTTTCCTTCCAAGGAGTGTCTTTTAATTTCATGGCTGCAGTCACCATCTGTAGTGATTTTGGAGCCCAGAAAAATAAAGTCTGACACTGTTTCCACTGTTTCCCCATCTATTTCCCATGAAGTGGTGGGACCAGATGCCATGATCTTCGTTTTCTGAATGTTGAGCTTTAATCCAACTTTTTCACTCTCCACTCTTAGTTGTGATTTTAAAATTCTTCTCTTTTTTAATGATTTTGTCTCCTCTTACTGGAAGTTATTTCTTCTCATTGTTTTTGATAGACTTGCCTCAAACCTTTTTTTCTTATACTTTGTGGCTCATAAAGTTAGGATACTGCCATGGTCAAAGCTCATGAACTGGCCCAGAAGTATTCTATACAGGATTCCAGCAGACTTGATAGTCCCTTCCCACAGCTAACAGTATTGACAAGTTCAGATAGACACAGTGGCCAAATGGTTCTCTTTGTGAGTGAATTTAAAAAGTATGTGTGTGGTATGTAAATATGTACATCTGAATAGATATGGAGTCACCTGTAGTATATGGCAGAGTTGGCAAACATTTTCTATAAAGTGCCAAATAGTGAATATTTCAGGTTAGCAGGCCATAGAACCTCTCTTACATCCTAGCTTAACTGAAACCAATTGGTGTCATTTCAGGGGCTCTGCAGACCTCTGATACCATAGTCCTTTATGTCTCAGTGTAGAAAAGAATTCAGCGAGAGGCAAAGTGATAGATAAGAGTGATTTATTAGAATAGGACACGCCTGAGGTTTACAAGCGGGCAGGTAAGAAATGCCACTTACTGGTATACACTTCCATAATCAAAGGAAAAGTGGAGGGGGGAGAAGAAGTTCTTTGTCTTTCTTGAGCAGACTTCATGCTTCCATCATCAGCTCCTCCTCCAAGTTCAGCAGAGGAGTTTTCTTGTCCCTTATGTAGGGACAAGAATTATGGTCCACAAATTATTGTTTCTTTTTCTTTTTTTTTAACCTGTGCAGAGAGCACATCCTAGGGATCATGAACTCACTGAGCTCACTGGGCAGCGTGTAGGTCTTATGCCCCATTGTTTTATTGTCTTGGGGCATGTCTCTTGCTTTTGTTGCATAGTTTTGTGGCTAAGCAAGCCTCTTTGGTTTTGTGATTAAACAAAGCCACTTTCTTCTTCTTTTTTTTTTTTTTTAACTTAATTTTATTTTTAAACTTTACATAATTGTATTAGTTTTGCCAAATATCAAAATGAATCCGCCACAGGTATACATGTGTTCCCCATCCTGAACCCTCCTCCCTCCTCCCTCCCCATACCATCCCTCTGGGTCGTCCCAGTGCACCAGCCCCAAGCATCCAGTATCATGCATCGAACCTGGACTGGCAACTCATTTCATACATGATATTTTACATGTTTCAATGCCATTCTCCCAAATCTTCCCACTCTCTCCCTCTCCCACAGAGTCCATAAGACTGTTCTATACATCAGTGTCTCTTTTGCTGTCTCGTACACAGGGTTATTGTTACCATCTTTCTAAATTCCATATATATGCGTTAGTATACTGTATCGGTGTTTTTCTTTCTGGCTTACTTCACTCTGTATAATAGGCTCCAGTTTCATCCACCTCATTAGAACTGATTCAAATGTATTCTTTTTAATGGCTGAGTAATACTCCATTGTGTATATGTACCACAGCTTTCTTATCCATTCATCTGCTGATGGACATCTAGGTTGCTTCCACGTCCTGGCTATTATAAACAGTGCTGTGATGAACATTGGGGTACACGTCTCTCTTTCCCTTCTGGTTTCCTCAGTGTGTATGCCCAGCAGTGGGATTGCTGGATCATAAGGCAGTTCTATTTCCAGTTTTTTAAGGAATCTCCACACTGTTCTCCATAGTGGCTGTACTAGTTTGCATTCCCACCAACAGTGTAAGAGGGTTCCCTTTTCTCCACACCCTCTCCAGCATTTATTACTTGTAGACTTTTGGATCGCAGCCATTCTGACTGGCGTGAAATGGTACCTCATAGTGGTTTTGATTTGCATTTCTCTGATAATGAGTGATGTTGAGCATCTTTTCATGTGTTTGTTAGCCATCTGTATGTCTTCTTTGGAGAAATGTCTATTTAGTTCTTTGGCCCATTTTTTGATTGGGTCATTTATTTTTCTGGAGTTGAGCTGTAGGAGTTGCTTGTATATTCTCGAGATTAGTTGTTTGTCAGTTGCTTCATTTGCTATTATCTTCTCCCATTCTGAAGGCTGTCTTTTCACCTTGCTAATAGTTTCCTTTGTTGTGCAGAAGCTTTTAAGGTTAATTAGGTCCCATTTGTTTATTTTTGCTTTTATTTCCAATATTCTGGGAGGTGGGTCATAGAGGATCCTGCTGTGATGTATGTCAGAGAGTGTTTTGCCTATGTTCTCCTCTAGGAGTTTTATAGTTTCTGGTCTTACGTTTAGATCTTTAATCCATTTTGAGTTTATTTTTGTGTATGGTGTTAGAAAGTGTTCTAGTTTCATTCTTTTACAAGTGGTTGACCAGATTTCCCAGCACCACTTGTTAAAGAGATTGTCTTTAATCCATTGTATATTCTTGCCTCCTTTGTCAAAGATAAGGTGTCCATATGTGCGTGGATTTATCTCTGGGCTTTCTATTTTGTTCCATTGATCTATATTTCTGTCTTTGTGCCAGTACCATACTGTCTTGATGACTGTGGCTTAAAACAAAGCCACTTTCTTGAGTAATCATTAATTTACAGGGGTCTCCCATATTTTAAAAATCCCCTAGTGGGATTAACTGTTTAATCACCTACTTTGTCCATTTACTCTGCCCCTGTCATAACTACTCATTGTGTAATCATTGTAGTACAAAAGCAGTAATAGTAATAGACTGTATGTAAATGAGTGGACACAGCTGTTTTCCAATAAAACTTTATCTACAAAACATGCAACTGCCCCAAAGCTATTGTTTGCTGACGACAGAATATAGTATAATCTGGGCAAGAAATTAGAATACCAGGGGCCCCCTACTCTGTCCCTTACCAGCTGAGTGCATAAGTTAGTTCCCTCAACTGTGACTTGAAAGAGTGGTTTTGTAAATTCGAAAGTACTGTACAGACATCTAAGATGGTATTCAACAAACCTTTCATTTATTCATCAAATATCTATCATATGCCCATTGTGCATCAAGAACTCTCCTCGAATTTAGTAATGTGCATAAATCATCAGTGTACAGCTCAGCAAAATTTTAAAGTGAATACACCCATGTATTCATCCCCTCCAGGTTGAAATATATGCATAATATGTACATAAATATTACCTTCGCTAGTGCGCTTTCTCCAAAGGTTTAATAACCTTTTGGATGCTCAAGTTGTTCTAGCTTCAGTTTTTTCCAATTGACTCCCATGTCTAATAAAAACTATCCCCAAAACAGAAAAAAAAAAAAAGAAAATCTATCCTAGAACAACAAGGTGCTAGTAGATAAGGATGAGTCACATAAACTTTGGGGGGGTGGGTACTGATATTGAGCTGTTAGGTGTTTGTCAGGTTGGGGTCACAGGGTAAGATGACAGCCTGGTAGGTGGGGGTGGGGTTTTCCCCTGAAGGGAATGGATGTCCAGAGAGTCATTCGTTTTTGGGAAGTGGTTAATTTTGGGCAGGAAATGAGTTGGCACTTTGGGTTGGGGGTGGTCACACTTTTCTCTATCTCTCTCTGGGTCCAGAAAAAGTTAGGTTAGGACTCTCAGTCACGAAAAGGCCTGGATAATTCTGGTAATGGGGAGTGAGACGTTGCCTGACTGCAGAGTGAGGCCTAGAATGACTGGTATCTTCAGGTTCATGGTTCTCCACTTAGCAGTGACAGTGACCAAGAGGAGAAGCAGCCAAAGTTTCTAGAACAGCCAGAATGAACCATAAAGTTTCAGTGATGTAGAGTGACAAGCTTCAAGAATCCAAAGTAGGGTATGAATGGTGGAGGACCATGCCAAATTAATTTGGAAGCAAAAATCACTTTATTTTGTAGACTCGGGCAGGGGGCATGTACTCTGTTTAAGCCTTATCTTATTAAGAAGCCTACAGGCTTGACAAGTGAAGCAAACACATAATTATAGTTATAGTACAAGATGATAAGTGTTTTTGATGAAGATGAGATTACCAAGGCCCAGGTTGGAATGCCTAACTTAGCCTGGGAATGGTTCTTGAGAAATAATGCTTGGGTTGAGATTGTATGAATGATGTCAGCAAACCAAGATAAAAAGGAAGGGCACAGACCTTGTAGAGAAAGAAATCCCATGTGTGAAGTCAAGTGGCTTCACAGTAGAGCAGTGTAGTGTCCTTTGAGATGTGGTTCTCGAGTCAGACTTTGGGCATGTATATCCTGACCTGCTTAACCCTGGACTTGCTGATGCATTTCTTCGAGTCTCAGTCTCCTCATCTGTAACATGGGACTGGCAGTCTCTCATAAGATGGTGTGAGAATGTAAGAGCCTACAGTCTTTGAAGGCTTCAATATGATGTCCAGAACCTGGTAAAGAAGCATTCAGAAAGTGTTGTCAATTACATGCTGCTGCTACTGCTAAGTCACTTCAGTCGTGTCTGACTCTGTGTGACCCCAGAGATGGCAGCCCACCAGGCTCCCCTGTCCCTGGGATTCTCCAGGCAAGAACACTGGAGTGGGTTGCCATTTCCTTCTCCAATGCATGAAAGTGAAAAGTGAAAGTGAAGTCGCTCAGTCGTGTCCGACTGAGACCCCATGGACTGCAGCCCACCAGGCTTCTCCGTCCATGGGATTTTCCAGGCAAAAGTACTGGAGTGGGTTGCCATTGCCTTTTCCTGTCAATTACATAGATTCATTAAGCTAGGTGTGAACAAGGAGAATGGACAAATCAGGTCCAATTGAGACTGTGTATTCGAGGGTAAGAATGTAACTTCGGCCGTTGAAATTAAGCCTCCTTCAGCGTTTTCTTGATTTTCCTCATCTTGCTGGGTCAGCCGCATGACGGGTGCCCTTTCTTCCCTTGTCATCTTCCGTACCCAGTGCTGTGTGCATCAGGCCAGCTGGTACAAGGAAACTAACTGTGAGAGCAGAAGGCAGAGTCAGGTCACGGCAGTTCTGTCTCCAGTGCCTGTGCCCCTGGTGGAGGGAACGGAATGTTGAAATACTTAAGCTGGTTTTCCCTTGGAGCCTCCCAGTGGCAAGAGGCATAAAGCTTCGATTCAGCATTTTCCTGCTTCAAACCAGCTGCACTGATAGCCTCATCCGCTGACTCCCTGTCTTGCTGCAGGTGAAATCTACTTTTCTGAGTGCTGGCTTTGTGCCAGACACAGATCTAGGTACTGGGGGTTCAGAAAAGGAGTCTGGCCTTCCAGACATTCTACACTCAGTGGGGGAAAAGACACGCCAACACCAGTAGTCCAGTGCTGCCATGAGGGAGACCAGGGAAAGGACCCCCAATACGCTGTCTCCAAGTATTCCTTTGGCTTATGCAGGCCAGTTTTCCTGAAGCAGCGGTCCACAACCTTTTTGGCACCAGGGACTGATTTCATGAGAGATGGTTTTTCCATGGACTGGGGGTGGGAGGAAGGTTTGGGAATGATTCAAGTGCAAAATGTGTATTGTGGACTTTATTTTTAATCTAATGCTGTCGCTGATCTGACAGAAGGTACTGGTATGTAGCCTGGAGATTGGGAACCCCTGCCCCAAAGTATAAAAGCACCCCCCGGGTGTCTGTCTCACGGACACCTTTGCTGGTCAATGGCTAGTTTTTCTGGCCACAGATGAGAGATGGCTTCGGTGAGTTTGAGGAACCTTCATTCACCTTCATTCCCCCTTAAGCATTTCCTCTCCCCACCGTCAGACTCCCCTGTGACTGTGAAATACAATACAATTATTTCACATTTGTGTGCTTTTCAAGCTTGTGGTGTGTTTGTCCTCCCATAGCTTTGGGAAGGATTATGCTTCTTATTTTTCAGTGGAGGAAATTTCAGTTTAAAGAGTGTTTGTAACTCATGGAGCTCCTCATGTCAATGATGGCCTGAGCCAGGATTCAAACTCAGGTTTCTAAGCTGCCCTTCTCACCTGCTGACCTCAGACTTGTTTTCTGTGTTTCTTGGCTACAGGGAAAGTACGGTACATCCCCGTCTCTCTACCATGGCCAAAGCTTTCGACATATTGGCCGGAACTTTGTCCCAGCTCTTGCCTAAGATTCTCAGGGGAGAGAGCTGGGCCAGAAAAGCAAATTTGAAAAACTCAGTGATAGTCATTTCAAATGAATACCGTCATAGTGGCTTAACGATGCCCTTGGCAGTGTCCAGACCCTCACATTTGTATATACAGCAGAAGGGAAGGGAGAGTTCATTTCCCAAAAGCAATTTGGGGGAAACTGGGGAGCATAATGGGTTCAGGGTATTCTCCACTGACCGGGGAAAGTCATGGAAACCAGTGTTGCTCAAACTATTAGGTGCCTGTCAATCTCTTTCGGATCTTATTAAAATGCACATTCTGTTTTAATAGGTCTGGTTGAGTGTGAAAATCTGCATTTTAGTAACTATCTTGTGATGCTGAGGTTGCTAGTCCAGGGCACAATATGGATACCATGGATTTAAACCACTGACTTTTAAACTTAGTTTACATTGTGGGAGCTCAATCCTGGGGTCTGGGGCCTAACCCTAGAGATTCTAATTTAACAGATATGAGATGTGGCTTGGGCATGAGGAGTTTAAGAAGTCTTTCAGTTGGCTCTAAGGTGCACTGAAATTTGATATAAACTCTCTAGGGAGAGTGTCTCCAGCTATGACAGGATTCCAATAGCAAATAGTCTTATAGAGATAGTAAGAGAATAGCAAGAAGAGATAAGAAAGCCTTCCTCAGTGATCAATGCAAAGAAATAGAAGAAAGCAACAGAATGGGAAAGACTAGAGATCTCTTCAAGAAAATTAGAGATAACAAGGGAACATTTTATGCAAAGATGGGTACAATAAAGGACAGAAATGGTATGGACCTAACAGAAGCAGAAGATATTAAGAAGAGGTGGCAAGAATACACAGAAGAACTATACAAAAAAGATCTTCATGACCTAGATAACCACGATGGTGTGATCACTCACCTAGAGCCAGACATCCTGGAATGCTAAGTCAAGTGGGCCTTATGAAGCATAACTACAAACAAGGCTACTGGAGGTGATGGAATTCCAGCTGAGCTATTTCAAGTCCTAAAAGATGATGCTGTGAAAGTCCTTCACTCAATATGCCAGCAAATTTGAAAAACTCAGCAGTGGCCACAGGACTGGAAAAGGTCAGTTTGCATTTCAATCCCAAAGAAAGGCAGTGCCCCAAATTTTCAAACTACCACACAATTGCGTTCATCTCACATGCTAGCAAAGTAATGCTTAAAATTCTCCAAGCCAGGCTTCAACAGTACGTGAACTGTGAACTTCCAGATGTTCAAGCTGGATTTAGAAAAGACAGAGGAACCAGAGATCAAATTGCCAACATCCACTGGATCATTGAAAAAGCGAGAGAGTTCCAGAAAAATATCTACTTCTGCTTTATTGACTATGCCAAAGCCTTTGACTGTGTGGATCACAATAAACTGTGGAAACTTCTTCAAGAGATGGGAATACCAGGCCACCTTGCTTGCCTTCTGAGACATCTGTATGCAGGTCAAGAAGCAACAGTGAGAACTGAACATGGAACAACAGACTGGTTCTAAATTGGGAAAGGAGTACGTCAAGGCTGTATATTGTCACCGTGCTTATTTAACTTATATGCAGAGTACCTCACGTGAAATGCCAGGCTGGATGAAGCACAAGCTGGAATCAAGATTTCTGGGAGATATATCAATAACCTCAGATAAGCAGATGACACCACCCTTATGGCAGAAAGCAATGAAGAACTAAAAAGCCTCTTGATGAAAGTGAAAGAGGAGAGTGAAAAAGTTGGCTTAAAACTTAACATTCAGAAAACTAAGATCATGGCATCCGGTCCCATCACTTCATGGCAACTAGATGGGGAAATAATGGAAACAGTGAGAGACTTTATTTTGAGGGGCCCCAAAATCATTGGCAGGTGGTGATTGCAGCTGTGAAATTAAAAGACAGTTGCTCCTTGGAAGAAAAACTATGACCAACCTAGAGAGCATATTAAGAAGCAGAGACATTACTTGGCTGACAAATGTCCCTCTAGTCAAAGCTATGGTTTTTCCAGTGATCATGTATGGATGTGAGAGTTGGGCTATAAAGAAAGCTGAGCACCGAAGAGCTGATGGTTTTGAACTGTGGTGCTGGAGAAGACTCTTGAGAGTCCCTTGGACTGCAAGGAGATCCAACCAGTCCATCCTAAAGGAAATCAGTCCTGAATATTCACTGGAAGGACTGATGCTTAAGCTGAAACTCCAATACTTTGACCACCTGATGGAAAGAACCGACTCATTGTAAAAGACCCTGATGCTGGAAAAGATTGAAGATGGGAGAAGAAGGGGATGACAGATGATGAGATGGCTGGATGGCATCACCGACTCCATGGACATGAATTTGAGCAAGCTCTGGGAGTTGGTGATGGATAGGGAAGCCTGGCATGCTGCAGTCCATGGGGTTGCAAAGAGTCGGACACAACTGAGCAACTGAAATGAATTGAACTGAAGAGATGGATTATATAGCAAATATTACATCTGACTTATAGAAAAGGTTTAATGAAACAAGTCAGGGCTTGTCTTTTTCCAAATTCTCTAATGGCAGGGGTGGATTTTGTCTTTTGAAAATTTGCCCTCTCTTTAATCAACATTCTTGACCCTCTTGAGTGCTGTGAAACATTTGTAAGAGAAGATGGCTTTCAGTCTTTTTAATTTTTAATTTTTGGTAGCTTATTTGGTATTTTTTCTCTAGAATAGGGCCCATGTTTGAAGAGATTTTCTTTGGTTACTTATTTAAGAAATATAGCTATGGAACAGTTGTCCGATATATCGGAAACTGTGCTAGACTATGAGGACTGAACACTGAGTAAGACTGACGGGGTCCCTGCTGTTGAGGACTTTGGATGTGGAGAGGAGCTATAGGGAGAACCAGGGTGGACAGTAAAGTGTCATGCAGCTAAGGATGGTGCGAGAGTGAGAGTGTACAGCAGGGGACTAGGTGAGGCCAGAAGAGCCAGAAGGACTTTGTTAAGGAGCTCAGAACAATGATAGGAGTTAATCAAGTAAAAGAGAGTGAAATGAGCATTTCAGGAAGAAGGAAAAAACATATGCAAATACTTGGTGGGAAGGCTGAACACAGAAGGTTTGAGGAATTGGGAGAAGTTCAGTGTCACTTGAGCAGAGGATGTAGGAGGTGGGAGGTGGGTATAAAGCTGTGGTGCTGAAGAGAAAGGCAGGCTCTAGAGAGAGACAGGGAGAAGGCAATGGCACCCCACTCCAGTACTCTTGCCTGGAAACTCCCATGGATGGAGGAGCCTGGTGCGCTGCAGTCCATGGGGTCGCTAGACACGACTGAGCGACTTCACTTTCACTTTTCACTTTCATGCATTGGAGAAGGAAATGGCAACCCACTCCAGTGTTCTTGCCTGGAGAATCCCAGGGATGGGGGAGCCTGGTGGGCTGCCGTCTATGGGGTTGCACAGAGTCGGACACGACTGAGTGACTTAGCAGCAGCAGCAGCAGAGAGAGACAGAGCTGGTTTGGAAAGCTTGGATTTTAGGAAGGCTGGGCTCATAGCAGCCGGTGCATGGATGTTGAAAGGTGAATGTTCACAAACCAGGGCTTGAATCCCAACTCTGCCACCCCTGGCCTGTGTGATGTTGACCACACCTCTGTGTCTCAGAGTCTCAATGTCATTGTTGCCTGCAGTGTGGGGGTAATAATGCCTCCCTCCTAGGGCTGATTTGAGGATTGAATGAGTGAGTACATGACAAGTGTATAACATATAAGAGCTTGATAAATGATAATTATTGCTGTCAGTTCCAAGAACAATGGAAAACTGTTCTTCTGTCTGGAGGTATAATTTGTAAGGCGTGAGACAGGGAGGTGAGTTAGGAGGGGATGGGAATAGTGCACACGAGGTGATGGTAGCTGAGACCAGAGGACCCACAGATATTGGACAGATATTGATTGGATGGGAGGTAGGAAAACAAGGGTCATGGGAGTCTCGGGTAGTCCTTGGAATTTGGACATGGGGATGGTGACAAGTGTGGGATGTGTATCATGAGGTCAGTTGTATACATGTTGAGTTTGTATCCATCAGGGATCAGTTGCAGGGAGCAGATGTCACTCCAGCTTGTTTAGCAGGAAGGCATTTATCTCAGTGTATTAAATGGCTTGGGCTTCCCAGGTGGTGCTAGGGGTAAAGAACCTGCATGTCAATGCAGGAGACTTAAGAGATATGGGTTCGATCCCTGGATTGGGAAGATCCCCTGGAGGAGGGCATGGCAACCCACTCCAGTATTCTTGCCTGGAGAATCCCATGGACAGAGGAGCCTGGTGGGCTACAGTCCATTTGGTCGCAAAGAGTTGGACACAACTGAAGCAACTTAGCGTTTATGCCTTAAATGGCTTATGGATCGTCAAGAGGGCTGAGGAAACAGAATCCAGGTTGAGCTCTCAGGAGCAACCTCTAAGGCTGCTCCTAGGAACTGAGCCTCTGTGGGCCCTGCTGTCTCTTCAACAGTCTTGCAGTCAGGAAGTTGCCCCCTCTGCAGCCACAACATCACCATTTCAAACAGGAAACCACCCCCAATAAGGAAGCCACGCTACTGCCAGCTCTAGAACCAACGTGAGTCTGCAACAGACCATGTCAGCAGAACGCATGCTCCTGTCCTTACAGCCAGGCTCGCCACACCTGCTAAGCTGGACATTGGAACCCCGGCAGACCCCTGCAGCTACAAGATAACCACAGCCCTGCACAGCTGTGCGTGCTGAGTGAGTGGATGAACATTCCAAAATCTAAGACCAAACCCTTCTAAAGCCTGAGCTGCAAGGGGATAAGCAAAGTCTGTTTTTAACTTTCCCACCTGTGGGGCAGGGAAAGGCAAGCTTGAACGGGTTGTGGGATGTGACTCATGAGAACATTATAAAATCAGTTCAGGTGGTCACAACAAGATTATTTCCGTAGTCACAAATAAGGGTAAGTACTACTTAATGAAATGTTTGTCTTCGGGGTGTGTGTGTTGTTTGTATGTATACACACACATGCAGTTGTTTGCAAAGTAAGGTGTTTCCCCCCACCCCGGGTCAAGGTAAAAGAGTGAAACAGAGCTTGAGCGCCACTGCACTGGTCACTGAGTTCAGTCTCCCACTGCAGGGTCTCAGAACAACAGCACAATAGCTACTGGACTGGACTGGATTTTCGGAAAAGACCCAAACTGAATGTAGAGATGATGCAGTCATTGGCAAGAAAATGTCATTTGAAGGCAAGGGGGTTGGTTCAGTCACCCAGAGAGACAGTGTGGAGTTTGAAGAGAAAAGGGACCTGAGCCAAGGAACATGGACGTTTAGTCTCGGGAGAAATTTCCTTCTGGTGTTGCGTTTACCCCTCTTGCAGACTGGATTTTTCATTCATTCTCCAGAAAGAGAACCAGGTCCAGGGGAGCCCTGGAGTGATTTGGCAAGACGTTCCAAGCACACGCTAACTAGAGCTGATTTTGCAGTAGCCTGGCAGAGCCGTGGCACACAGGCTGGCGCCTGGCCTGGGGCCTGGCACCACACTGGCACTCCGGACTTTGTGTGGGATGCTAGCACAGAGCAGAGAGGTTCTTAGGAAATACAGAAATGGCTCTTTAGATTCCAAGGCTCCAGCTTGTGAGTTGTGACCACAGAGGAGTGTAAACCCTTACTGGTCAAGGTGAACTTAGTAGCTTTAGGGTACTCTTTCTAATTTTTAAAAAGAATCCCTTTGCTGTATTGAAAAATGGCAACAAGGGATGGGAAGTATGCAGGAAGATCCTTATTGCAGCAAGATCAGAAGGCAAGCTACATCCTTATCTGTAGGAGAATGAGCATACTCTGATGTATTCAAACAATGAAATAGTATAATAGCAGTTAAATGAATGAGCTATTAATAGATCTGTGTGTGTCAGCTTAGATAAATCTCAGAACCTTAATGTTATATGAAAATTTCAAGTCACAAAATGCCATATAAAGTAGGATATCATTTATTGAAAAATTTAAAAACACACAGACTTGTACTATATATTCCTATGGGAAAACAAATATAAAACTATATAAGTGAAAGTGTTAGTCACTCAGTTCAGTCATGTCCAACTCTTTATGACCCTGTGGACTATAGCCCCACCCAAGCGCCTCTGTCCATGGAATTCTCCAGGCGAGAATACTGGAGTGGGTAGCCATTCCCTTCTCCAGGGAATCTTCCTGACCCAAGAATCGAACCCGGGTCTCCTGCAGAATAGCAGGTGGATTCTTTACCATCTGAGCCACCAAGTGAAGGGAACATGCAAACTCCCAGGCTGTATTAGCTCTGGGGAGGGCACAGGGAAGTCAACAGAGCAGGGAGGCTTCAGCTCTACCTGTATTTTTTATTGTTTAAAAGAAGCAGAAGCAAATATAGTAAAATATTAATAGTTATTAAATACTGGTGAGTCATGGGAGAAATACTACTTTCTGTTCTTTTCATAATTAAAAATAAATACAAGAATATATAAATTTTGCAGTACCCAGAGCAATAATCAGGCTTCTTCCCCTGACCCCAGGTTAAGCAGATGACCTGTAAAACAATTATTAGGGGAAAGTGTATACACACACACATACACATATGCATATATAGAGTATACATATATGTACATGCATATACACATACCTTCTTACACACACATATATACATTCACCTATCTATGTAACCTCAAATAAAACAAAAATCTTTTAATTTTTTTACTGCAAAATATTGTTTGTATCATATATTTCTTCATTTTCTGAGAGATGAAACATTTACATCATGGGACCCTAAACTTTTTCATGATTTGACCATGTACAAAAATCTACAGACCACATGTCTCACATTAGAATGATGATCCTGGATTGTTTTGAGAGAGTCAGGGAGAAACAGAGGAATCCCTGAGGATTGAGGCCTGCCGCAGGGCAGTGCTCCTCTATGCTCTCAACAGCTTTGGCCCCAGTACCAGGACAGTCAGCAGTGTTCCAGGGATTCTGGAAGCCTCCCCCGTTCGGTGAGTCCTGCCCAGTTTCTCCAGCACCCCTTTCTTTAGTGCCTGATCCTATCAGCCCCGCCACTGCCCCCGGACGTACAGGGCCCTTCTCCCAGCCAAGAATTGTGTGATGCGGGGATTCTGAGAAGGAATTGGATGAGGAAGTTACAGAGGCATCCATGTGTGATGGAGAAATGGGGTGAGGAAGAAGTCACCAACTGTGGAGAAAGACAGTCCTGTGGATTTTCCCAAGGGCAGATATACATTTATACTCGTTATTATTCATCAACTTGTCCATCACCCTCCTCTGCAAGTTCTACAAGTATAGTTTGTGTGTGTGTGTGTGTGTGTGTGTGTGTGTGTGTATTTATGTGTTTGGGATGGGAAAGGGTAGAATGAGTGAGCACCAGATGAGTTTTTACCAAAGAGGCATATGTTCAGGCAGCCTGGACTCCGAGTTTGAAAAATGACTTATTTTACTTGCATAGATGGTGTCATTTGCTCACAGCATTACCAGGGGGTTGGTAACACTCAGGGAGTGACAGAATTCCATTTTAAACTTTCTAGGCCATCCACTCCCTATGGGTTGCCATTCCCTTCTCCGGGGGTCTTCCCAACCCAAGGATTGAATCCAGGTCTCCTGCATTACAGGCAGATTCTGTACCATCTGAGCCACCAGGGATTCTGTATTATCCCTACATTGGGTTATTAATGATTATTATTCTAATTGTTTGTCTTGCTACTGGATTCCTTTAAATTCTGTGTCTTCAGATGCTGGCTTTCAGGCCATTGCTCGACAGAGACTGAGATTAGGAACTCCTCAGGAGGTAAATATCAGGTACTTCTGCTCTGGAGTGTTGGTTAAAAATGAAAATGGAAACTTTCTCAAGTTAATATATGAGACAGTAGAAAATTTTCCACATGCTTAGGTTGCAGATACTTTTTCAAGAATGCATGAGTTGGTTTAAGCGGGATTCTTTTGTCCTGCAGAGTTAGGGTGTAAATGCCATGTGCCCCCTTATTCTGTGGCTTCGGGTCCTCAAAACCTATGTTTTTTTTTTTTTTTTTTTTAATCACAGACCACTTGATTTGCTGAATTCAACATCTCTTCCAATACCCACTCCTCCCAAAGAATCTGCTTCAGAAAGTGTTGAAGAGAAATGTAGACCTCACCGAACATTTCTTAATGGAGACCTAGGAAGCGGTCAATGTAACACCTGGCTCAGCAAATTACTCGAATCTTGCCCTTAGCCGTTTTTATTCTCCGCAGTCCCTCTCATCCACACCGCCACTGCTGTTTTTACTTCCCTTCTTTTAAATCGTTTCTAGCCCTTCTCTGACAAGCTTTCCCGAGTTCCTACACCTTTCTCTTCTTTCCTCCTAATTGAGAAAAATGCAAATTTTACTCCCTTCCTTTACATAGCAGTTAAGGCATTGCTTTTTCCTCTGAAGCATAACTTCACGAGCTTACATTTCAAGTCAGTGGTCCTTCTCTCGGACAAACAAGGCGCTCCCTCGCGGACGGACGCACGTAAACGCCGGTTGAAATGGCCTCATCACCCAGATCAGGAGAGGAGGCGGCCGTTAGTCACAAGTCATCATCGTCTGTCAGCGACACAGTGAGGCCTTAAAAACCCTCCACAGAACGGTTTCCTGAGAGCTGTTTGAAGTGGGGAAAGAGTTCATGCGGGAGACAGCAGCCGCTGATCACCGTGACGGCTGCGCGCTGAGTACTTGCCGAGCTCACGGCACTTTCCTGACGGGAAACAAAAGCTGCCTGTTGTTGTTTTATTGTCAAGTCTCAGTTCCGGCAGAGTCAAGCCTGGCCGGGTGGTTTTCCAAATACCCACAAGGTATTAGATTCAGGATGGTCAGTTTTGCACACTTTAGATCCTACTGTTCACTCCATTTGTCAAGCAAGGTGCCCTGAAACTCATCCCCAAATCCCGAGGTGACATGACAGCCAGAAGGCTCCTAAGTATCATCAGTTTTATGCCAATGTGGGGGCCTTTCCTTTGGCTGGGGGCTTCGGGAAAAGCACCTGGAATCTTAGTTCTCAGGTCTGTGATGAGAGAGACCTTTTTTTTTTTTTTCTGCTCTTCTGAGACGGAGGAGACTTGGAAAGGTTAAAACTCAGCCCCTTGGCTTTTCTGACATGAAATCCAAGTTCCAGGGAAGGGAAAGGACTAGCTCCAGGTCACACAGTGAGTTAGTGATTGGGCTGGGCCTAAATCCATCCCTTCTGGTTCCCATGTGTGGCTCTGTCCACCATGCCACATTGCGTCCCCACTTTCTATCTGGAAGATCCTTCACTCAAAAGTCTCTTTTTAACCCTGAGTTGGATCTTCCCAGGGGATGGAAGTGTACTATTTAATTCCCTTTGTGTTTTTCAGTCTTGGCCTAAAGTTTTCTTTTTTTCCCCAAGTGTCTGGAAGGATAAGTGCTGTGTGGTAGGGAGTTGCTTTCTTCCCAAAGGCCAGGAGGGGTGGTTCAGTCTGAACTACTGTATAAGAAGAGGGACAACACATTCTCAAGGGGAAAGGTGTTTGTATCCACATACTGGAATTTATCCACCTTGACTGATATGGTCGTGTTGACCTGAAGGTGTTCCAGCAAGAACTGGGAGAGGTTCTGGTATATGTTCTTGGTTTGTGCTCCAGACTCACACACTGTTACCAGGGTCTGCTTTTTAACGTCTTTGTTGATGAGGAGCTCCAGCTTCAGGTCGACAGCATGCTCTGGGCATTTCACGAGAAACTGCAGTTGGCAGATGATGAAGTACCAACCTGGGAACTGGATCACCAGGTTCTCATCCTGATATCTGACTCCATGGATGATGCCATCTTTGTTCCAAGACAACTGGGTTTTGTTTATATGCTTTGACACTGGAGGGAGAAAGACAAAAGGACCTCAGAGTCATTAGGCAAATTTCGGATGCAGATTGGAAAATTTGAAACTTTTATTCAAGGTTTCCCATTCAAGCCCCATGTTTTCTGTAATTTGCCTGCTGGTTCAGCTCTCTCGAATACCTTCCATGTTACTCCATTCATTGCTGAGTGTTTAAGGTACAGGTACAAAACCATCCCTCTGCTTTTTCTCTAAAGCATAAAGCTGAAGGGTCAGAAAACACACAGTCCTAGACCTTTACCCCCTCCAGAGGTAATTGTTTTCCACTTAATCATTTTATCATTCTATTATTATCATTATAAGTTTTACTTTTCCCTTTTCAGACTCTAAGTTCCTGGACTATATTCCTTATAAGTTTTGGGCTATCATGGACATATAGTCAATCAATCAATGAACATTTGATCAACAGGGGACTGCTATTGGGTAAGCATTGCACTAAGTATCAGAGAAAAAGCATTCAGTTTGGTTCAGTTAGTAACCAATTCAGGGGTCAAGAAGTCTAGGAGAACCTCAGTCTGTTCTTTCACATTCAGATACATCCCTTAACTATTCATTTTCTGAAGTTTTAAATGTCTTCCTCTCTTTAAAAGGGCAGCCAGACATCATTGTGCAGACCTCTTAAGTTCACATTAAGGGATTCCTCCCAGCTGGGATTTATAGAGGAGCAGAGAATTAGCAGGCCCTCTAAGCAGACATGTTGGTGTCAGAAGCCAAGTCTCTGAGTCTTTTCACTGACAAGTTAAAATCAGCCCTGATGGGTCCAGGTATCTTTCAGAATTGGGAAGCTGGGATGTTCATTTTAATTGCTTCCCTTTAAACCTCATTGCAATTCAACTGAAGAATGAGAACTAATCTAACTGCAAAATTGAATTTTGAAAATGAGCAGGATGGCTATTGCAGAGAATCTTGGCCATCTCCTCTGTACCTCATCTATCCTAGCATAAATGCCTCTTATTATTTCGTCTCTAAGGGACCTCTTACCTGAAGCATGCTGCAATATGCAAGTGGGGCCTGTGCCAACATGGTCATTAAGCTATCAATCTGGACACCAGGAAGTTTTGTGACTCTCTTGTGAATGACTTGATAGAGGCAGAAATTAAGAGCCTGCTTCCCACGTGTGCAGGAAAGGACAGTACCCTTGGTCTGCAGCCCGTAGATGAATGAAGAAGGGTGGGGGTGGAGCACCGATTCCCTCACAGGCCAGGGAGGCAAACTTAAAGGAGTGGATGAGGTTTAGGAAGCAGGAATCTTGCAGCTTTTGAGAGTAATGCTCTCCCCTCTCCCCCTAAGCCATTAAAATTCAAATTATAAAAATTATCACACAGGTTAAACAAAATGCACACGCAGGTCACATTTGGCCGTGAGCCTCTGCTTGTGACCTCTGGCCCAGAAACCTGAGAAAGGCCGCAGGAGTGACCCTCATATGGTTGGGGTTCCTGGTTTTGGTTACTGACCTTGGAGGTAGGCCCATGATTTCTTGAATGGAGCCCTTTTCAGGATACATGAGATGTCCTCTGAGCAATTCCCTGAAAATAAGACCACATGTTAAATGCCTCTCTCTGCTCTGGGAACTGGAGATACCAGATCTTTTCCCATGACCCTTTGATGGAGACAATTACTATTCTGTTTCCATTTGGGGGATAAAAGGAAAACCTGTTTATTTCTCATTTTGCCATCAAGTACCTTAGGAGTTTTTCTCTTTAAACTTGATTGCTTCCACATGGACTTTTACAAAAGACTGTGGAAGCTGGAGGAAGGAAACCAACAGGGCCTGAGTTCCTGTATGTACCTGGTGCCATTCTTGTCACTTCGTATACTCCACCTCACTGGATCTTTGCAACAGCTCTGTGACAGAGGGCTGACTAAGTCCCTTTGAGAGATGGAAAAAAGCGTGGGCACTAGACAAATTCAGTGCATTGTCCTATGTCACTCAGCCAGGCAGTGGCGGTTAGAACACTAAGGCTGGTAGTAATTATTGCCATCCTTCCTTTAAGAGTGTGCTTCTGTGTATTCCAGCTGATTGAATTCTCAGAATAGCTCTGCAAGGCTCACCCTGATGTCCAGACATGGTCAGCAATACAAGGTCATTGCAAGTTGGAGGAAACCCTGATATCCACTCCCATGTCTATCTGATTTCAGAGACCAGGCTTTCTCCCCAAGACCATTTTGCCAGACAGAGGAGGTAAACACATCCTGGTGTTCAATTTTAAAAGGCTATAAGATCATAGAGACCTAAGCAGGCAGCCTGCTATATGGAGCTTCCTTGGCAGGGAGAAAAGACAATGTTTATGTCATTGTGGAATTTAAGAAATCAGAATATTTTAAATGTATTCACTGGTGATGGCAGCTTCATTTCTTAGTATAGTAACTATTTTGTATGCACAGAACCAAGCCATACATTTCCTGCAATGACTCATGAACTCAGCTTATTCTGGGCATTTTTTTCTTCTTATTGAGTCTTGGTTTCCCTAATCTCTAGAACTGGCAGATCTAGGATGTGACATTGACATCTTTTTGATGGTGTCGCCAGAGATGACAGAGACAACCGATGATTCCATCTGTCAGAGACTAGGCAGCCATTCGGTCGAGGCGACCACATCCTAGCGGGCTTGCTCACGGGGATTTTAGAGTAGCATCTGTTGGACTCACAATCTTCCCCATTGCCCTCTGTCCTGGCCTGGGAAAATCCCTCCTGGCCGTCCTTACAGTGGGGGCTTGCAGTGGTAGAAAGTTAAGTGAAGAGTTCCCCCTGCTGTCTGAACAAGCTCACTGCTAGAGGCACCCCCAGCAGAAGCAGGGGTCTGTCTTCATTCTTATCTCCCCTGGAGGCATGAAGAGGCTCTGGTCCACAGGTCTCTTGGGTGAGGAGGGCTGGAGGGCCAGCTGCCCTTCTTCTTTCGTTCTTTTGATTTTATCCCTCACTCATTCTCCAGCTTTATCCTGCCTACAGCCCACACTCTTGGGGTGTGCACAGTCATAGCAAGGAGGCAACGAGGACTGCTCCTTCTTTTTTTTTTTTTTTGAGCCATGCCCCACAGGGCTTGTGGAATCTCAGTTCCCTGGCCAGGGATTGAACCTGGGCCAAGGCAATGAAAGCCCGAATTCTAACCACTAGGCCACCAGGGAACAGAGGGCTGTTCATTCTTAAATGTGCTGTAGCTATGAGTAGAAAGCCCAGCCTTCTCTTTTTGGGGTGTGGAACGTCAGGTCCAAAGGAATTGCAGAGAGACATGTCTGGCTGTGTCTCTTTGCTCGGAACCCCTTTCTGACCCACTGTGACTGCAGGATCAGGGCCAAGCTCCTCCCCATGGTATTTGTGTTCCGTTGGGTTCTAATCCCTAATGAACTCTGCAGTCTCCCCCCTCGCCTTCCCTCTTCCCCCTGTTGCCTCTTAAACTTGTTCCACCAGTAGCAGCAGCGGTGCTGGGAATAATAATGCTAGCTAGTACATAGTGACTGATGCCTATTTCCTTTTTACTCGGCTAAGCCTGTTACATGCATTCTTTTATTTCATTCTCACCATCACCCCACAAGAAAGGTACTCTAGAAACTTCTCTCTTGTATATAAGGAAATTGAGTCTTTAAAAAGTTATGTGGCTTGTCACATTTTCACAGCTAGTCAGTGGTAGAGGGGCAATTCAAGCTGAGGCTGTCTGACTCTAATGCCCGAGTGGAATTTTGACCATTCTACTGGAGGTTGGGCCCTTGGGATGCCCCCAGTTACACCATGCTGGCTTTCCATTTCATCTGGAATCCCCCTCTTCACTGGCAAGTTGTGCCTTGTTTAAAGCACTGCCTGGTAGCCACCTCCTCTGGGAACCCTTCTCTGACCTCTCCTTCCATTTATTTGCCTTCTCCATTGGACCATGAATCCTCAGGGCAGAGACTACTGTTTCCATATCCCCACTGCCAGCCCAGAAGATACTCTGTAAATGTTTGTCGAGCTGAATCATGTAGTCTGTCTCTGCTCCTTCCCTCTGTGGATTTCAGCTCAGCTCTCAGGGCTTGAGGAAGAGAATGCGGATGCTTGGCCTGGCCTCCCCTTCCGGGCTGGATGACACCTGGCTTCATTCTGTTCTTGGTTCTGCAGGTCAGGTTAGATTACATGGGAGGTTAAGGTTCAAGCCCTCGGCTCAGGCCAGCACGTCACACTGTGAACAGCTCTCCTCCTTGGCCAAGGACCCCCTCACACCTTGTCACTCGTGGCATCTGTCAGGTGAGCTTCTCTTAACAGGTGGATATAGAAGTACAAGCCTGGACTCGCCTCTCACACATGCAGGTTCTTTTTTTTTTTTTTTCTTTCCCCTTTGGTCTTTGTATGTTTGTTGGGTTGACCTCAGCTGTAATTCTGAGAAACCCAAGGATGGAAAAAAAAAAACACCTTATTTTGAAGCTTTTGCATTTCCTGAAGTCAAATGCCATGGTGTATCTTAGTTTTTCTTTTCTTTTATTTTTATCTTAGTTTTTCTTAAAGAATCTGTTAGATGTTTCGAAAAGAAGGGAAAACAGAGGCAACTCTCTTGAAGAATGACATCACTGAGTTGGCTAAGGGAAGGGCCTGGGGAAGCAGGGCTCCAGAGGAGCTCTCGGTGGAATGGAACTGCTGAACGTGGAGAGGAGCCTGGGGAAGGCACGCTGCTGGTGCTTAGCGACTTTAAAGGCTGTTAGGAGGGCCAGGGCTGATGGGGGCTGGCTCTGTGGGCCCAAACAGCACAGCTCCTAGAAGTTTAAGGCTCCTAAGAAGTTTAAGCTGATGCACTCAGCTAATGGCGAATACCGCTCTTGTCCCCATTTCCTGGATGAGGCAGTGGGAAGACTTTCATTAAGGACATACAACACACATTGCAAGTCACAGTGCTGGCAGCTCAAATATTGGACCAGTTAGTGCTGTTCAGAGATGTGTTGGGCTGGTGTGAGAGTCATGTGGCTCTTGTCAAGACCTAGATGAATATTCCATGGGTCATCAGCCATGTGGCTTTGAGTCTCCTTATCACCCTGTGAGCCCATGATGTAATCTTTTTTGGTTATGAGACAGGAATCCTATAGTATTCCTGGAAGTTTGAATTTGGGGAGCATTGGAAGCAAAACACGGAGAAGGCAATGGCACCCCACTCCAGTACTCTTGCCTGGAAAATCCCATGGATGGAGTCTGGAAGGCTGCAGTCCATGGGGTTGCTGAGAGTCGGACACGACTGAGCGACTTCACTTTCACGTTTCACTTTCATGCATTGGAGAAGGAAATGGCAACCCACTCCAGTGTTCTTGCCTGGAGAATCCCAGGGATGGGGGAGCCTGGTGGGCTGCCGTCTATGGGGTTGCACAGAGTCAAACACGACTGAAGCGACTTAGCAGCAGGGAGCAAAACACACTTCTGTTTCATTTATTTCCCAACCAAATTAGCTGCACTGAGGGGTTTAATTTGAAGAACTAAAGACTAGGGAGGGGAGGGGAGAACAGTCTGCACATCATGGCAAGTAGATGGCCCGGGAGTTAAAATCCAGGACTTTTCTTTGGGCGGTTGTGTCTCATGCTAGATGAAGAGCAGGGTGGATCAGATGATCCAGAAGGGCCCTTCTAGCTGATTTTAGATGGCTGTGTAGACTCAGCTGTACACTGCCAGGCCTGCTGCAGGGACACGAAGTCAGTCCCAGCTCCAGCTATCTATCTTTTGAGCACGTTGCTCTACCCCATCTAGGAGTTTGTCTACACGCATTAAGATTTCCGGACACCTGCAGCAGTAGAACAGTGTTTTAGGTCTGGGAATAACCTAAGTTATGAACAACCTGGTTCTGAAAGGGTTTTCATGGTTCATAGAACTGGAATTTCCCTGAGAAATCATTTGGCCCAGCCTTGGTAACTACATAACACATGTGCTCCCCAATGCTACCCCCACAGCAGACGTGTCCGAGGTCACCCCATGAGTCAGCGGTGGGGCCAGGCCACAGTCTGGAACCCCTTGCTTCTGTCGGGCATTCCATCTTTCAGACACCTCAGGTTCTTTGTGAGTACCTGAGAACCAAGGCCTTCAGGTGGGCAAGATTTGTAAGCCATCCTCTCAAGCTTTGGTCTCCTCTAGAAGGATCATGACATTTTCTTGGGCTTTGTTAGGAAGCCTGGAAAGAAATATTTGCCAACAAAACCCTCCTGGTCAGGTGCATAGAAGACAGAGATAGGGAGAGAGATGCTGCTTTAGGTGGTTGGAAGGGTCATGTTCTAGATAGAAGTCAGAACAATGCAACATGAAGATGGGAACCCTCCTTGAGATCTCAAAATATTAGACCCGAAAGGACCATCGGATGCCAAGCTAACTGTGACCCTAGATCTGTGAGTGGAGAGGCTGAATCCAGAGGGACTAACGGTCTGGCTCAAGACCCCACAGTAGGCTAAGTGGCAGAGCTGGGCTCAGAGCACAGAGTTCCTGACTCCTAGTCCTGGGCTCTGCCCTGGTTTTTAGTCTTCCCATGGAGCAGAGAGGCTTTAAATGTAGGAATAAGTGGATTTGCAGCCGCCATACACACTGGCCTGAAAACTGACCAGACAGCTATGGGTGCCTGGAAAACAAGCGCTAATGAGCCATCTGGACTTCCTCTTCCCAGGGGAATGCCAGCAGGTGACTTCAGGTTCATGGGCTGAACCCTGCCAAGTAATAAGTCAGGGGCTGTTAGGCTTCCATTAAGATGCAACAATGCCCAATAGGCAAAACAAGCCACACTTACCACTCCAGCCAGAAAGTGTGTGGTCTGAGTGCCAAGTACCTTCCAGGTTAATATTGGAGCAAAACAGACACAGCGCATCTCAAAGAAAGCACCTGGGTTCTGGTCAAGGCTTCTAACGTCAGACCTGTCACTTCCCGTTACTGACCCTCAATTGCTGCATCTGTTAAGTGGGGACAGTAACAGTCAACCCCAATGTGTGCATGTTGCGAAGATGCCATGAGGTTATGGATGTCAAATGGCCTGTACAGCACATGGCTTGGAGGAGATAACCCAGCACGCGGTAGACCCCGCTTCCCCAACTCTTCCCTTGGTTCTTAAGTAGCACAGCTTAGCAGCACTCTTAACAGGCTCGTCTGGCCAATGAGACACTCGTTAAACCAGAGCCCATGACATTATCTGGTGGACTGAAGTTTCTTAATTATGTACCTAAGTGTTTGAGGCCATCGGATGGTCTCAGGACAGTGTGAATAGCCCTTCGTCATCTGTTGAAAATACTTTAATCCTTCCAAGAAGGAGAGCATTATCCTCATGACTCTGCGTCTACCCTGTCCTGGCTTCTGAGTTCCGCTCTTTTGGCGCGATATCCAGGAGAGTCGCAATAGCGACATCTAGGGGAGAGCCTCGCCATTGTCAGTGGAATTCGGAATCACAGTGAATCCCTAACCTAAGGGTCATTTCAGCTGACCTCAGTGCGACGGTTTCCTTGGTTAACTCGTCATGGAGAAACTCCAGAATAGGCCATTCGTTAAACAAAGGGCTAGGTAGCCTTGGGTTTACAGACGTCATTTGAGGAGTAGCTGTTCTGACATGCTCAGGGTTAAACATCGAAAGTCACCAGTAAATACAAGTTGAGATCAAGTGAAAATTAATTTGAATCCCTTGAAGGTTCCTTGGGATTTTGAGGGTTTTGTTTCTGGCCACATGGCGCATTGTGGGACCTTAGTTCCTGACCAGCTATTGAACAGGGCCCACAGCAGTTGATGGCACAGAGGCCTATCCACTGGGCTGCCAGGGGATTCCCTTGCGGCCTCTTCAATCCTGACCTGTTGCAGTACGTAAGATAAAGCTATCTGACTTGATGTGTAATTCCTGGAAATTCACTTACACTAAGTGCAGATTGAATTGATATTTTTGGAGGGTATTTAAGAAGCACCTTTAAAGTCTAATTGAAAAGGCAAAGAGAGATCTGCTCATGTCTGGCTCCCATTTCCTGGCCCAGGGCTTGCACAGCAGGGCTTGCAGAAATTTAAGACAACACGTGTGGTGTCCAGAGAGCTTGGATGAAACATGTAGTGAAGCCAGTTTGAGAAACAAACTTGCTTTCCTTCCCTCCTTGCTTTCTTTCCCTCCTTCCTTTCTAACTTCTGTCCTTCCCTCCTTCCCCCGCCTCTGTTTCTCTTTTTCTCCTCTTCTCCAAAGTGAAGGATGGGGATTTTTCTCCTAGATTTAAAGACTTGTGACATGTGTATGTGAAAACTTCAAGTATAAGTGTTAATATGCGCCTCGATGATCTGAATTCTTTTCCTTTTTCTTCCCCTCCTCCTGTCTACCCCACCCCCCGCCCCCCCACCGCATCTCCCCCTCCCTCTCCTCTCCTCTGGGTGACAAGAGGCACGGATTAGACACAGATGGCTTTAGCACTCTGATGGCCTCTCCAGGACTCTGTCCCACCTTATTCTGTGTGGCCCATTTTCTAGTTTATTTCTGTTAGAGAGAGTCCTGATCCCGGTTATCACTGCCTTAAGAAAAAGACACTTTCAGAGTGAGCTTTGAGTGAATAGGTTTAAGTAAACACAGAGACAAATAAGTTCTTTGAGGCCTGTGACTACGTGAAAAGCAGTGACCACTGAGCAGTTGTATCCCCACTTAGTGTGTGGGAGGGGAAAAAACTATGACAACCAGCGGACCGGGCAGTTAGATCCAGCTCTGTCCACCTGACAGATGTGAGGTCTCTGGTTGCTGTTTTCAGCCCTTGTAGAGGAGGATGCTGCTGCATCTCTACCTGCCTCTTGTGCAGCCTGCATCCGGATCCCAGCTACATGACACCAGGTACAGCGGGCGATTGCTGAGCAACCAGCTCCTTGGTTTAGTTTCACTGCCTTCCATGGGCAGCTTGTATTGTTTCTTTGGGGGTGGGTTCACTAGCTGCAATTAGCTAACCTTATTTGATCTCTTTTAAATGCCCACGTTTTCTTTTCAGCAGAGGGAGTGGGGGAGGAGAGTAGCTTGCAAGCCAGGCAAACATGGGACATTGTTGGAGTGGTATTACTGAAGTGGTGAGAGAATCCTAAGATATTTGTTTGCAAGATGGGGAACACACAAGAGGGGTTCAGGACTCCTCCAGGTGGTCTATCCACTATTTCCACCTCCTCAGGGCCCCCAGGAACCTCTGGATATTAGTGTGCACGTGATGCTCACAGGAAAGGCAGACTATCTTAACTGGCCGCAGTGGGGGTGGGGGGAGGATCCTCCCAGTTCTTAGGATCCTCCACTGTGAAGCTGGGGCCTGAATTTGGCCTCCAGATCCCCTGCCGTGGGCTGTTCACGCTCCCCACAGCCCTGGCTCTCGTGCAGAGCCATGTGTGGAGGTGCCTTAGTGGCCCGGAGCTCAACACCAGAGAGCAGGCTTCACTGACGGGAAGACAAACAGCTACAGGAGCAGGTGTGGAGGAAGTGCAGAGAGCCCTGGGGGGATTCCTGGCCTTGGAGCCCTGGTGGGGACACTAAGGAAGCACGGTCATGTTGCACTCGGCATCTTGACCATGACATTCTGGATAAGCCAAAGAGCTCCCAGGCACATCAGCTTGGATTTTGAGGTCAGGCCCCACTCCTTGCTAGCTGTGCAATCTTAGGCAAGTTGGTAAATCTCTCTGTTTCCCTACTTAACAATTATCAAGGGGCTAATAATTATCCTGGGGTTTGTTGTGAGACTGCACGAGTGAATCACGAAGCCCTCGGCCCAGTGCTTGGCCCAAAGCAAAGGCCCCATCAGTGTTTACTATCTTCATCCCATCACATCCTCGCACCTGCCTAGCTGGGGAATAAAAGAAAAACTGATTTACAAGTCATCTATGGAATTCCTCCAGTGCAGGTAAGAACTGATATTTGGTTGTTGGGATGTTGGAAATGCCTGGGGCTGAGGTGATCAAAATTATTTTGCAATGAAGTCAGGAGTTTGAATTTCTGCTGAATTTCTGAGGGGAAGTGATGGGTGGTGAAATTGGGAAGAAGGACATGGAAGCAGGTGGGGGTGGGGGGTATGTGTGCTAGAGGGCTGAACCCAAGGGAAGAGTGCTGTCTCCTGAGAGTGCCCCGCCTGGTGGGTAGAGTGCAGAGGCTTCGCGATCACGTAGGCTCTGAAACTCCATTCTGCTTCCATATTGGGAGGCACCACCCCACCAGCCTCTCCACATCCCTAAATCCTGCTGCCAGCTTTGCTGCACACACATGTGGGTGCTTCTGGAACTCTGGGGAGATCAGGCATGGGGGCTTGTTATGGGGTTGGCGCAAATACAGCACATACATAGGAATGCGTGGGATTCCGAACGTGGGGGAGGCAGGAGACAGGAGCTGAGGATGCCGAGAAGCAGCACAGCCCCCCTCTACCGGGCCCCCCGGACCTCGTGCCCAGCCGCGTGGCAGACAAGAGTTGTATCTGTGGTCCCTCTGAGCAGCTTTGTGAGGGAGCCCCTAGTGACTCTGTTTGCTAGAGGAAGGGAGAACGTCCTCCTCCTGGGGCCCTGCCTGGCTGTCCGCAGTCTCAGCTGAGCCGCCGCCAGGCCACCGGGTCCTAAGCACAAGAGCGTGGGGGTGAGGTGGTGGTCTGCCGGTGACAAGTCTCCTGGCCGGAAGTGGGAGGTGAGTGCTGGGACTCAGACATTCTCTCCTTACAGAAAAGGCTTGGCGTTCCGTGGTTTCCCTGCAGCTAAGTGTCGTCCTGTGTTAATGTTACTTTGGTGTGTGTGCCTGGCCCTGTTTGCTAAGCTCTGGGCTGCTGCTGGCTTCCTGGTGGACAGTTTCCACCGGCTGGTGGCACAGGGCTCCCTGGGAAGAGTCCAGCTTCCACTCTCATCCACCTGGGGGGCAAACCACACGCTGCCCCCTAGAGCCTCCTCCCTGGAGCCTCTGGGAAACAGCGCCCCTCTGCCCGGAGTGTCTTGCCATGGCTTTTCCAAAGGGAGTTCACTGCCTCTGCCTGTTCACAGGGGGTTTGTTGGGGAGGAGGCTGTTCCTCCTGCAGGAAGCCTGCAGACTTCCTCAAGATTATTAGGAATCATCTTTTTAGACTTTTTTTTCTGTATTTACATATTGAAGGAAAGGTTAGAATATCATAAAGCATCACAGCTGGAAGGACCCTTCCAGTTCATTCAGTGCACCGTCTTTGTACGTTACAGACTTGCCCTGAGAAACGCAGCCCGCTAGTGTGGAGGTCGACTCTGGAGCCCAGGTCTTGCTCCAAGGTGGTATTCTTTCCACCTCATCTGACCACCGTGTCTGTAGGTGGTCAAGTTAAGACAGGTGGAGACTTTCATTAAGGACCACACACAGTAGGTCACTGACATTTTATGGCCGAAGCACATCATGAAACTGTCTACGAGCCCCTGTGTCCTTGTCTTAAAATGCCGACTCAAGAGTCAACGATTGGGAAATGTGAAGATGTAGAAGCAAGGAAGAGCTGTTGGGCTAAGAAACTGGTAACAATCTATAGACTATAATTCAGCCACGTAACAGAATCACTAAACTCCCAGTTTCCTGAAAGATACAGATAAAGGCCTGACACACATTCCTATGTTGTTTTTACAGGAAGCAGACCCCTTTCCAGATGAAAACTGCTGACCACAAGAACACAGACCCTAGACTGAAACCAGAAGGTTGACCCAGAAGGTTGACGATGCTTGAAATTTCACCTTGTTGCCAACCAATCCAAGAACGAGCTGATCACATCCTGCTCCTTGAACACAACTCCTCACTACTGCCTCCAGGATGGGTCACATAGTCTTCAGGGCATGGACCCACTGTGGCCCCCTTTGCCCGGCAAAGCAGTAAAAGCTTTTCTCTTTTCTACTTCACCTAAAACTCTGTCCCCGTGGTTCTATTCAGCACCAGTGAACAGAGGCTGAGTTTTGGCAACAATCATGTGAGGCTAGAGAGGAGCCCTGGATTCTGACTCCTGCTCTGCCATCAGTTCCCTAGATGACCTTCCAAAAGTCACCTTGATTCCCTGGGCCTCAGCTCACCACCTGCCAAACAGGACTATTAATCCCCAAGTTGTTTGCTTATAGGATGGAGGCTAAGATAAATCTAGGGTAAGAGTGGAAGGTCTTTAACAAGAGTTTCATAGCCCTAGGGAGAATTATTAGCATTTTTAAATCTGGTTGCAAAGACATTGAATTGTGAACTGTGGTTGGTTTTAAATTAGTTTGTGTTCTGATATCCACAGTGATGGCCCATATAAGAAGGGATCTGAGAAGTGTTCTAGTCCATGGCTGCCAAAATTTTAAATTTCTATAGACCAAAATAATTACTTCAAAACCAAAATTAAGGACTCCAAAATGTAAATTTCAGTGACCAGTACAGAATGGGCAGCTTCTTATTTTGCCTGTTGTTGTTCAAACAAACAGACAAAAAACTGAGTAAAAAGCAAACCAACCTGATTCCCATCTGTATCAACCTCGTGTTGTAAAAGAAAGGACATTTTCACACAAAAACAACATAGAAAAGGACATGCTCTCAGAGGAAAGTATAGTTATCTGCAGGAAAAGGGGATCACTTGTGAGACCCCCTGTAGTTGACAATCTACAAAGCCTAAAATGTTTACTGTCTAGTCGTTTATAGAAGAAGCTAGCTAGCTTCTGCATTATGCCAGGCTCCCTTCTGACGTGACGGTCTACAGAGGCTTGGTGGGAATCGAGGTCTCATGCTAAGTAATTCCAGCCAAAGTTCAGCTATTGTTGACAAAGCTGTAATTATCAGTCTGCTTTGAAATACGCAGAGTGCTGCTCCATTTAGGGAATTCTGCCCTTGCTTTCCAAGTCTCTGGGTGACACACAGAAGGAGAAGCAGAGCTCAGGGTGTCCTGAAGGAACTCCAGGTGTGATTGCTCTTGGTGTGAGGAACTGTATCCACACATGTGTGTCCTCTGGTCCCAAGCATGCCCTGGTGTGTCTGTCCAGGTGCCTATGATGACCCACTCTTTGTCTTAGTTTTTTCCTCTGAGCTGTCTGGTCACCCAACTGTGCTTGCTGTCTAGGTTCTAAAGGTGACAGGACTGAAGGTTAGTGTTCTGAAATGAGGACATCTGGGTTCTAAGTTTGACTCTATAATACCCTGAACAAGACCCTTCACTTGGTCTTACTTTTCCTTTTCTGTGCAATGAAAACATACATCAGATGGTCTCAAAGTTTTTCACTTTTCCATGTTAACCTAACTCTGCATCTCACCAATCTGAGGCTAGTAGAGACAACCCATTGATTAGTGACTTTAGTGATAGAAAAATATGGGGTGTGGGAAGGTCTGTTTGACAAACCCTCAACTTCATTATGCATTTGGGCTGTAACCAGTTATTTAATGATTACTATATGTTGGTCACCATGCAAAGCAGTTTCCAGAAGAGATCTAACAGTTTCTCCAATACCTTCGTGAGGTCGTTATTATTACTCTCATTTCATAGATAAGGAACTGAGTTTCTCAGGTGGGATGTAGAGCCAAGATTCAGATCCACACCACCTGACTCTAGATTTTAAGCTCTTAACACAATAGTGCTTTGTGTTCCTCTCTGGGTCCATGGGCCAGCCTGTCCAGAGGCAGACTTTTCACTAGTGGGAGAGTTGAGGGCTGGTGGGAGAACATGGGGACGTGAGTACAGCTCAGAAGCCACTCAGAGGAATGGAGATGCATCAGCTTGGCCCTGACAGCCCACCTCCTCCCCCACCCACTCTGTTGGACACTCATGATGTTTCTAGTGGTTAATCATCTGTGATGTGATATGGACTATCCCCTGCACAGTTACTCCTAATTCCAAAGTCTTACCTCCTTTAAGGGGGAATTGGCCCAGCGGGTTGGGAATGGAGTCCTGAAAGAGAAGAAAGAGAAAAGTTAAAAAAAAAATGGATGAGGATGTCGTCAGATTGAAACAGCTAGTCTTTTTCTTTTTCACTTTGGTTGCCCTCAAAGTATTGTATAATTTAGAATTTGTGTTCCATCTGACTCTTAAGATTAAAAAAAAAAACAAAAAAAAACCGAATTCACTGACTTAGTTTACATGAGCTTTACAACCTGTTTATCAGAAATAATATTGGAGGATTACTATCCACGTTTCACAGATGAGGAACTGGAAGCTGAGAGGTAAAAAGTTTATGGCCATCAGGGGCGAGAATCTGCAACTCTTAACTTTCAGTCCAGTGCTTTTTCTTTTCACCACCACATGTACTACTTTTTCTTACTTTTGTCAACATAAAGCAAACAACTGTAGTGTATAAATATATGTGGGCTCTTTTCTTCTATGTTTGATTCAGCAAACAGTGAAAGTATGTTGTAAATATAGCTGGGAAGGTACTATTTCTCCTGTGGTTGGAAATTCTGAATTGATAGAATGACTCTGTGCCAAGCATTGTGAAGATACCATAAATTATTAAATTGGGTCCCTGTCCTTGTGGCTTTATTGCAGATTTACATTTGACTCTAATATCTAAATACTTATATAACATGCTGCTGCTGCTGCTGCTAAGTCGCTTCAGTCATGTCCAACTCTGTGTGACCCCCTAGACGGCAACCCACCAGGCTCCCCCATCCCTGGGATTCTCCAGGCAAGAACACTGGAGTGGGTTGCCATTTCCTCCTCCAGTGCATGAAACTGAAAAGTGAAAGTGAAGTCGCTCAGTTGTATCCGACTCTTCGTGACCCCATGGACTGCAGCCTACCAGGCTCCTCTGTCCATGGGATTTTCCAGGCAAGAGTACTGGAGTGGGGTGCCATTGCCTTCTCCGTTATATAATGTAAATAAGCATAAATGTATATTATTTATGTTAACATTCACCTATGTTTTATTTATTCTAGAATAAGCATAACTGTATATATAAATAATCACACAGTTAAGTAAGAGGTTGCTGGCAGACAATCTAAGAGCAGATTGGCTCCTGAAGGAGGACCTGCGGGGTTGGGGAATGGAGGGGAGGAAAGGAGGTCTTGCTCACATGTTCTGAGCAAGTAAGCAACAGAAGCAGATGGGCAGTTTTTCACCCCAATAAATTTTTCAGAAGCTGTTCTCCATGTCTGTGTCTCTATGTCTTCCCTGTAAATAGGTTAATCAGTGCTATTTTTCTAGATTCCATATTTATGCCTTAATATGTGATATTTGTTCTTCTTTTTCTGACTTACTTCCCTCTGTATAACAGGCCCTATATTCATCCCCTTCGCTGCAACTGACTCAAATTGGGGAAGGAGTGAGTGAAGTCGCGTAGTCGTGTCCGACTCTTTGCGACCCCGTGGACTGTAGCCCCCCAGGCTCCTCCGTCCATGGGATTCTCCAGGCAAGAATACTGGAGTGGGTTGTCATTTCCTTCTCCAGGGGATCTTCCCGACCCAGGGATCGAACCCAGGTCTCCTGCATTGCAGGTAGATGCTTTACCGTCTGAACTGAAGGGTTTAGAGGCCGTCAAATGGACATGACCTATAAAGGCAATTTTGATGGTTTTACATAGAAATGACCTCTAATGGAAGAGAACACAAATGGGAACTATTTGAGATACATTTCTATGTAAAATGTAGTTTGCACATAATTCAGAATATTAAATGAGCACTCTGCAACCAAGACCAAATATCAATTATCTCTTGAGGTTTTCTACTATGTACCAATATCAAATCTACATAGGAACAAATGTTACTCCTGCTTTTCTCTTCTATATCAAATATCCTGAAGCCTTTGTGTCTCTCTGGAGCGAGGCTGAGTTTCTGAAGGCACATTCAGGGTAGGGCAAATTGAGAAAATAGCACTGACATATATATATATACACACACAGACTATCATGTGTAAAACAGATAGCTAGCAGGGAGCTCTGTGTAATAGAGGGAGCCCAGCCTGGCACACTGTGATTGACCTAGAGGGTATAATAGGGAGCAGGGGAAGGCGGCTCAAGAAGGAGGGGGTGTGTGTATATATATATATATATATATACACACACATGCGTGCTAAGTTACTTTAGTTGTGTCTGACTCTTTGTGACCCTATGGACTGTAGCACACCAGGCTCCTCTGTCCATGGGATTCTCCAAGCAAGAACACTGGAGTAGGTTGCCATGCCCTTCTCCAGGGGATCTTCCTGGCCCAGGGATCAAACCCGCATCTCTTATGTCTCCTGCATTGGCAATTGGGTTCTTCACCACTAACGCCACTTGGGAAGCCTATATATATATATATATGTTTATGACTGATTCTCACTGATATACTGCAGAGACCATCACAACATTGTAAAGCAGTTATCCTCCAATTAAAAAAATAAAAATAAATGAAGTTAAAAAAATTCTTCAGAGACTAGTTTTCCCACCTTGAGCTCTCTCCGCCTTTCCCCCACCTCAACCTTGGAGACACCCCTCACTGTCCTGGCAATAAGGAGTGAAGTGTCTTTTGACCTACCCGGATCGAGGCCTCCTGTAGTGTACTGGATTGAGATATTAATAAGGACCTAAAGAAATGTGAGCATTTTCATGGATTAAAACAACTTCCCAACGTCTAATTGAGCAAGAAATTAGTTGCTGCCTGCATCTTATTTTCTTAGTCTTGTGTCAGAACACCTAGGACCATCTAGAGTTCTCTTTTTATTCTGCCACTGCTCTAGGGACTCTGTCCTTTTCCTTCCACTGACAGCTCTTCTGATCAGTGACTCTCCTCTCCAGCCCAAGTGGATGGTCCTGAGTTGAGGAGGTCTCCTGAGGCACAGCCCTGCAGAGCACTGATCTGGAGGAGGAAGTCAGTATAAACTTGGGGGCTTCAGCTTATCAGGGGAAAAGAAATGAACTTGGCTTGGAAGGTCCTTTCCTATTTGCTCCCATAGTCTATGATTTTACTGCCTTGCTGAAAGCTCTTAACCTAATAAACAGTGCGGTACCTCTGTGGTCTCTCAAGTACACACACAGTTCAAAGGAAAATCTGATGTCATAGATCCCCCTCCTGGTTGCCTCCTGAGACAACAAACAGCCTTTCATAAGTTAATAAACATCTGGCTTACTGCCAAGCATGTCCATCGATTAGTGCGATGTGTGCACATGTGAAGAAAAACATCTACATTTAAGTGTGGTGCTGAGGTGGTGGACTTCATTGGCTGCCCTGGAACATATCCAGGGACAAGGAGAGAATGCCAGAGCAACAACCCCTGAGGAGCCATCGCGGTGGCTACTGGCAATTGGGAAATACCAGAGAATTGTACATTCAGCACATGTCAAATGGGCACATCGTGTGTGCCAAGCTCTAAGTCATTGGAAGACATCCTGTGGATTTTATGGCTCAATCATTAAAGCAGTCGTTCAGAACATACAGATAAATATAGAACTAGAATTGCAAGTTGTGGCAAGAGCTACGAGGGAGAGAGGCAGCATGTTTCCAGATAGCACTTGAACATGTGTACGAATCACTTGGGGAGTTGTTAAAATGAAAATTCTGATTCAGCAGATGTGGGTGGAGCCTGAGAGTCTATTTCTGCTAAGCTCCCAAGTGACAGCAGAGCTCCTGGCCCACAGAACACAATTTGAGTAGCAAGGCTGTAAGAAATACTATCTGAGAAGAGATCTAATTTAGGGGAGTCTGAGTTGGTGAAGTGGGGGTGTGGTCATTTGAAGGCTCTCTGGTTTTCTAGCTTCAGACAGAGGATGTCAAAAACAACACATCATAGTACAGGGAAGAATCCTGTTGCTTAAACCTTAGCCCAGGACCCATGGCATCCAAGACATAAGTGTGACTTTTGCTGCCTTGAAGAGCTCCTGGTATGAGAACAGGTCTCCATAGCTTCTCTTAGCTACCCCCAGTAGACAGGATCAAAGGATCAGGGCCAGAGGGGAGCCAAGGCATCCTTTAGTCCATCAAGCCAATTTTCACAGACAAGGAGACTGAGATATTTGTGAGTTGGTGGCAGGTCCTAGAATGAAATTCTCCAGTGCCCTTTCTATGCCCCAAGAGAGATGCTGTCTTCAGAAGCCAAGGATAGACCAGCTCATTCTCCTTCCCCTCCACCCATGCGCCCTACTGTTGGCCGTCTTTGCATTTGGAGGTGGAGAAGTAGGGTATAAAGAGATGACAAATTAAATTTTGTTGAGGACCCTCTATGTCCTTGACAGTATGCTGAGTGCTGTCCATTTATCTACTCCTCTTTAGTAAGGTATCTTCCAGTCTAAGAATTCTTTCCTAAACCTAGCCTGGGGATCTGGGTCTTGGCTGGAGAAATGTGAACTACCATGCTTAGCAACTTGGCTTTGAGGTAAATAGTAAACAGGCTAGACACAGACAGAAGCAAATGGGCCCTCCCAGGTTTTCATTCTCAGCTCCATTGAGTAGCTTCCTCATAGCTCAGTTGGTAAAGAATTTGCCTGCAATGCAGGAGACCCTGGTTCCATTCCTGGGTTGGGAAGATCTTCTGGAGAAGGCACAGGCCACCCACTCCAGTATTCTTGGGCTTCCCTTGTGTTTCAGCTGGTAAAGAATCCACCTGCAATGCAGGAGACCTGGGTTCGATCCCTGGGTTGGGAAGATCCCCTGGAGAAGGGAAAGGCTACCCACTCCAGTATTCTGGCCTGGAGAGTTC
This sequence comes from Bubalus kerabau, assembly GCF_029407905.1. Taxonomy (NCBI): domain Eukaryota; kingdom Metazoa; phylum Chordata; class Mammalia; order Artiodactyla; family Bovidae; genus Bubalus; species Bubalus kerabau. The sequence goes on from NC_073627.1 coordinate 173,909,502, forward strand.
CATGGACTATACAGTCCATGGGATTGCAATGAGTCGGCACGACTAAGCTACTTTTACTTTCACTTGAGTAGCTCAGGAAACTTGGTTTCCATGTATACCAACCAGCTACACTTCCTTAAGTATGCTTCTCTCTCTGTCTCTTTTTTTTCAGACTCTGAGTATCTCATGAGTATCCTCAACAATGTTTCTGTGTATGGAGGGAGGAACCCTCCCTACATTTAACCTTTTTGTTCCCAGGTGAAATGAGCTGTTCCAGTCATCTTCTCTGCCTAGGACTCTTTGTTTTCCCATTTCCTTTAATCACTGTGATTGCTAATAATTCCTCTCTCCGCTGGATTATTGACATAATAAGATATTATACATAAAGTTATGGACATTGTCAGATATTATGCATAAAGTGTTAGCAAGTGGTTGGAAATGGTGGCTATTTTGGTTACCCTCTTAATTCTAATGAAGTGTGTAATTTGTCTCAATACCTTGAAAGGTTTATTTCTTTTCACAGAGCAATCCTGTGCAGGGAAATCAGCTCCTAAATCTACTTTGACAAAAGATGCCCTCTCTTATTGAAAATGGCCAAAGACAACTGATGTTTGGACTATGCCAGGTGGCCTCACATCTTGTAAGGTGAGCCATGGAGACCTTTACCAGGAATGCCTCTCTTATTTTTGAACTAATGTGATTAAGCACTTAATGTGGGTACTTCAGAGGGGATGACAGAGGATGAGATTGTTGAGTGGCATCACTGACTCAAAGGATATGAGTTTGAGCAAGCTCCAGGAGTTGATCATGGACAGGGAAGCCTGGCGTGCTGCAGTCCATGGGGTTGCAAAGAGTCAGACAAGACTGAGCAACTGAACTGACTGACTGAGGGTACTGAATCATCAGGGGCTAAATACTTTACATGCATTAACTTATTTTATCTTTACCGTAAGAATTAGTGACTGACTGAGACTTAAAGAAATAGCTTAGTGGCTATAGAAGGTCCCTTAAATGGTGAATAGGAGGGAAAGGATTCAAACTGGGGCATATTGACTTCAAAGGCAATGCTCTTTAATCCCGAGCCACGTCGCCCCTCTAGGGTAGGGCAGGATGCAGCTGGGGCAGGAAATTCTCCTGAGACTCCATGATAAAGTGGATTGAGGTCCTAGAAAATTTTCCTCGGTAGCCTTGGTTTTGCTAATGTTAGTGAAAGTGGTCGTTGGAATACAGGGGCTTAAAGCAGTGCTTCTCTCACTAGGGGTCTTGTTAAAATGCTAATTATGATTCTGTAGGTCAGGGATGGGCCCTTAGGTTTTACATTTCTAATGAAATGATGAAATCATCTTCCAGATGATGCCAATGCTTTGGGGCCAGGGACACACTGAATAACAAGGTCTTAAAGACAAGTGGATTCCGGGAGTTGGTGATGGACAGGGAGGCCTGGCATGCTGCAGTTCATGGGGTTGCAAAGAGTCGGACACGACTGAGTGACTAAACTGAACTGAACTGAACTGAAAGACATTACTCAACACACAGTCAGAACACTGAGGTCTGCCTGTCCACAGGAATTGGGGAAGTGGCTACTGGAGGCTGAGTGTGGAGCTGAGCTTATGGATGGGTTCAGAAGACCTTCCTAGTCTGTTGATGGGGTGGCTTCCCGTCATCTTCTTCTATCTGTGCTTCTTGCCACCTGGCTCTAAGTCCTGCCGCTCCCTGGTGCAGTCTGGACTGATCTCTGTTCTGTGCCTGGCCTTACTCCAGCCCCACCTAGAATGCCTGGCACCATCTCCTTTTGCTCCCATCCTTTCAATGGAGAGCTCTTCTCCACTGACGCATGCCAGCTAGCAAATACAGAAGAAGTGAAAGAATTAAGCAATCATCATCCCTCAACCCTCAGTGCATTGGCTGATTCAGTTGAGGGTCATCACCAAAGAATGACAAATCCATGGAATGAAGGATCTTTGAATGCCTTTGAAGTATTACCCTGTAGATTACTTAATAAGAAAGATTAAAGCGTCTGCCTACAAAGCAGGAGACCCGGGTTCAATCACTGGGTCAGGAAGGTCCCCTGGAGAAGGAAATGGCAACCCACTCTAGTACTCTTGCCTAGAAATTCCCATGGATGGAGGAGCCTGGCTACAGTCCATGGGGTTGCAAAGAGTCAGACACAACTGAGCGACTTCACTTTCACTATGAAGACAGATAGTGGTCATGCCTTGAATCAACTGACTAAATGTTATTGCCAATAATGGGGCAACCTGACATATGCTTCTAGCCCTGCTGCGAAAAAGAAGAATATAACATTGCTTATGTCCTTTCCTTGCCCAAAATGTTTCATCTGAATATTATTGTGAATAAACACTGACAGGCCCAAAACGTGACACTAGAGCTGTCCTGGATCCTTTGAAAAAGTCAGTGTCCTGAAAAAACAACAGAGAGCAGAGGAGACTGTTAGATCATTGCTTCTCAAACTTTAATGAGCATATAGATCACCAAAAAAAAGTGAAGTTGCTCAATCGTGTCTGACTCTTTGTGACCCCATGAACTATGGCCTGCCCAGCTCCTCCATCCATGGGATTTTCCAGGCAAGAGTACTGGAGTGGGTTGCCATTTCCTTCTCCAATACCCTTATTAAAATGCAGAGTTTGATTCATTGTGTCTAAGGTGGGGCCCGAGAGTCTGCATTTCTAATAAGCTCCCAGAGCCACCTTTTAAATAGTAACATTCCAAGTTAAAACAGATGAAACCAACTCTATATGTGACCTGAGAGTAGATTCTGGATCGAGAAACAAAAGGGACAACAGCTATAGAAGACATTTTTGAACAAGTGGAGGAAATTAAAATATGGACTATGTGTTATTATCAACTGATGTTGCCAAGATAATGGCCATGATAATGGCACGCAGTAAGCAGGAGATGGGCGCTGAAATGCGTGTGGGTGAAGGTCACCCTGACTGAACCTTTCTTTCATATTTATAGAAAGGAGCAGAAATATGGCAAGATACCAACACTTACTGAATTTAGGTGAAAGATTATATGGGTATTTAGTATTCTATTTTTCAGTAGGTTTAAATTTCTTCAAAATAAAACTTCGGGAATCAGACACGATCCTTTTAATTCTTGGAGGAGGTTCAGCTTCCCTTCTAACCTCTTTTGCAAACCCCTTCCTCACCCCGAGCAGAAATTGTCTTCCTCTCTTCTGGTCTATGGCAGTGAGCGCAGCACATGCATGCTACGTTACTTCAGTCCTGCCTGATTCTTTGTGACCTTATGGACTGCAGCACACCAGGCTCCTCTGTCCCTGGGGATTCTCCAGGCAAAAATACTGGAGTGGGTTGCCATGCTCTCTTCCAGGGGATCTTCCCACCCAGGGATCAAACCTGCATCTCTTGCATCTGCTGCATTGGCAGGTGGGTTCTTTACCGTTAGTGCTGCCTGGGAAGCCCACGTTTAGTGCCATTCTGCCCCAAATTCAAGCACTTGAGGGTTTGGGCCTCACCTCTCAACTTAGAGATTCCCAGAAAACAGGGCTCCTACCTTGTCCACTTGGGTTCTTCCCTTACAGCTTAGCCTAGGGCTTTCCCTGGAGAAGTTGCTCAGTGGACTTCTTCGGATAAATAACTGACTGCATTGGAGAGAGTAAGTTGGGTAGAGAGAAGTATCACAGGGCATTTCAGTTCAGCCCTGTAGTTTATCTGGAGTGGAAACAAATCTAAAACCTTGCCACCGTCACCTCCAATCACTTCCCCTAAATTCAACTCTCGGAGGGGAAGTAGAGTGGCATTGGAAGGGTAATTTTTTTTTTTAATAAAAGGAGTTTTCTCTGTTTATAAAGGGAAAGAAGGCAGTTGCTTTCTCTTCTTTCTAGAATACATGAGCCCTTCCTTACTCTAACATTGTGAAATGTAAATAGATGTCTCCAGGGGCTAGACAAGACCAGGCTTCTGGTTTATAACAGAAACATTTCTTAAGATTGAAGGCCTCCAAGCCAGTTGAACTGTGAACACCTCTAGCATCAACCTTATTGCTGTTGTTTAGTTGCTGAGTTCTGTCTAATTCTTTTATGACCCCATAGACTGTAGCTTGCTAGGCTCCTCTGTCCATGGGATTTTGCAGGTAATAATACTGGAGTGGGTTGCCATTTCCTTCTCCAGGGGGATCGTCCTGATCCAAGGATCAAACCCTCATCTCCCACTTGGCAGGTGGATTCTTTATCACTGAACCACGTGGGAAGCCTGTCCACCTTATAGCCTATATATGATCTATTTATAACCCTTTGTCTCTGGAGGAGATATGAGAAATTTTTTTCTCTTTGTTTTGCTGTATAAGTTGTGTGACATTTCATTCTGACACAAATGCATATACTCTGTTGTAATTACTTCATAAGAAATCAATTTTCTTTCTTTTCCATGAAGATCTGTCTCTTTGTTGGTAGGACTTCTACTTCCTCAAGAGTATTGAGTACAATCTCTTGAAAAATACACATTGCATTCCCACCTCCAGGGATTTATCCCACAGATAGACTTGCAGATGTGCATAGTGAGCAAAGCTTCTAGAGAAAATCTTGTGTCCTTCACTAGCCACAGATGAAATATGAAAATGCTATGTGACTCTTCAAAAGAATGAGATAGACTTCCATGTATTGACATGAAAGGATTTCCACAATATATTAAGTCAGTAAAGCAAGCTGCAAATTTACGGGTTTGCTACAATGACATGTGTGTACTATATATTTATAGAGCATAGATTTTTGGAAGGACATGAAAGAATCCGTCAATTGTCCTTATCTCAGGAAAGAGGGATTGGTGGTTGGGTGGAGAGGGTGTGAGAAATTTCTACTTTTTTCTTTGCCCTTGCTTACTATTTATTTTCTTAAACCACGTGGATATGATATTTTAAATGAATATAATGATTTAAAGGTAAGTAAAATACAGCCACTTCAGAGACTTAAGACAATAGGCAATAAGTTCCATAAGTAACATGAAAACAGAGATATTTTTGGCTTTGATCAAGGTCTATGTCCATTACTTAGAACATTACTGTCCTGAACACAGTAGATGCTCAATAAATCTTTAAGGTTGAAACCTAAGTTTTTTGCCTCTCCCAAGGAATTTGCCTTTGGAGTTATTTGGTTTTCAAACCAAATCTCAAGGCGATCTTTGTCGATTTTCCTACATGCCCTACACTTCTCATTTTCCTCATGCTGATCCATTGGCCAGGAATACTCTCTCCTCTGATCTCTGGAGACCTGTTTGAAATTGTGCACATTTCTCAAGCCAAACTGAAACTCCAGTCTCCAGTGAAGTTTCTCTTAGATCTGCCTGGGAAAACATTCCATCTCCGTAACTTGTGGTTTCATGGTAGCCCTATGTGCCTACATCCCATCACTTATTATGTATTATAAGTTAATTTTGGTTTAAATTTTGCCTGTACATGTGTCTTTTTATTTAGAACTGTGACTTCTGGGGGCTTCCCAGGTGGTTTTGTGGTTAAGAATCCACCTGTCAATGCAAGAGATTCAGGAGACCCAGGTTCAGTCTCTGGTCAGGAAGATTCCACTGAAGGGGGAAATGGCAACTCACTCCAGTATTCTTGCCTGGAAAATTTCATGGACAGAGGAGCCTGGGGGGGGGGGGGCTACTGTCTATGGGGATGCAGAGTTAGACACAACCGAGCACACACACAGTAATGGTGGGGACTTCTTAGGCCAGTAGAACCAGCTCATGGTTCTCACCTTGCCCCCACCCACTCTCACAAGACTGCTGGGTGGCTGTCAATCCATTTCACTTTTAATAACTGGGCTATGAGTTTAAGGTCCTTAGGTATCTCCCATTGATTCTTTTATTGGGGGTCCTGTTAAGAGTCTATTCATTTGTCTAAGTTGTACCTGTACTAAAGCCTCTTCCCACAGGAACCTGATAACTCAAGTTCAAGGAGATAACTCTCTCTTCTTAGTTTTTCTGACAGTTAATATCTGAATGAATTATTGGAAATGGTATGTATAAAACACTTAACTTGTATATCACAATACTTTTAAGCAAGTTACTGATATTTCTCAGGCTAAGAAATCATAGTACATCAAACCCTAGAGTCAGATTGTGAAGTGAATCTTTTCATCTCCCAGAGTGAGGGGAAGTCAAGGAATTGGACACCAGGAAGGTCACACTCCCAGGAGAAGAGGAGGAAGGGAGATTTTTTTAGTGCTGCTGTGGCTGTCTGTGTCCTTAAAGGGAACAGTGGCCTCATTAAACAGCCAAGCAGTCTTGACTCCCACTTTCTCAGGACAATTTAGGTCAAGCCCTGTCCCCTTTCTGTTCCTCGTTTTCCACATTTACAAAAATGAGGCAGAAAGATCCACTCCAGTTCCTTCATGGAAAGAATCAATTCAACCAAATGTGGGACTTGAATTAGGAGCATTCTGGAGCTCCTCCTTGCTTTATATGTCAGCACCACACCATGTACCACGATCATATCTTTCTCTCTCTCTTTTCCCCTCTATCCTTCTTTCCTTCTTTCTTTCTCTCTCTCTCTCTCATACCAGTTCTAGCTACAATCTAACTGAAGACATTTTCGAAGGCCACTTTAATTTCTTTTCTTTGGCTCTTGCTGTAAAATGATACACCTCTGATTTACTTCAGATTAGAATTACAGAAGTTATAGAGTCTGTACAGAATAAAAAGGGTCCTAGAAGGCAATGGCACCCCACTCCAGTACTCTTGCCTGGAGAATCCCATGGACGGAGGATCCTGGTAGGCTGCAGTCCATGGGGTCACTAAAAGTCGGACACGACTGAGCGACTTCACTTTCACTTTTTACTTTCATGCATTGGAGAAGGAAATGGCAGCCCACTCCAGTGTTCTTGCCTGGAGAATCCCAGGGACAGAGGAGCCTGGTGGGCTGCCGTCTATGGGGTTGCACAGAGTCGGATACGACTGAAGCGACTTAGCAGCAGCAGCAGAATATTCTCAAGTGTGTTATTCCTAGTAGGTATAGATGGGCCCAATAAATGATGAGTTTCATAAACTTTACAATCTAAGTCTCAAATGCTAGCAATTCTGTTATCTTTAACTTTTATGGAGGTATGAGTTTCAAAGCTTCATTTAAATGTCAGTTCTTGAGGACACTTGAGAAGCAGATACCCAAGCCTTTTAAAGCCTGGTTCTTTTTAGCAATCAATAAGGTAAAGAGCATTCAACCTAAGACAACTGAAGGAAACCAGAACAAATTCTGCAGGATTGCAATACTATGAAAAATGAGAGCTTTGAAGGAATAAATAGAAATGTACGTACTTTGAAGGGGTGGTAGTATTGGGGGTACAGTTCTTAAACTATCAAAATTACTTCATTAAAAAATTCATGAGCAATATATACTATCAGTACAGTATTTTCTCTAAAATACATCCTGGTGGATTTGCTGTAAACACCTATTTCCTAAAATATGAATAAGCTTCCTCCTTCACCTCCTCTGTTTTCATAGTAATTCTTACCATTTACTTAAAAAAAAAAAAGGTAAATTTCCTGAGACTGCTTAACTTCACAGTGTGTACCCACAATTGCTTGTAGTTTCGGGGTTCTGAGCAGTCTCAGAGGGAACAGGTGTGAAAAACATTTCTACCTTCTGCCTCGATGAGCTGTGTTTTTGTGACACACTAAGCCCTTCAAAGCAGTGGCTCAGGAGGAAGCTTTGAACTTGCCTTGTGAGCTTTAACACTGACATGCCCAAGCTCTAAAGAGCCCTGGTCTTCTCTCTGGCCTCCTTTCCTTGCTCCCTTTTCTTGTTTTGGCCTCTGAAACTTAACTCCTGGCTAAAAAACGTGCTTAACATTTGCCGAGGCCTCTGAAATCTCAGGAACGTCTGGACTGAGAATACAGAATCCTGGAATCTGCTCTGAAGTCATCAAAGACATGACACTGGTTGTACAAATGTGTTATTAAGTTTCCTTGTCTCTTCCATCTTTAACAGAAGTCTTTAGATCAGCAACAGTTATTATTTTTTTTAATTGCAGTATAATTTCTTTACAGTGTTGAGTTCATTTCTGCTGTACAACGAAATGAATCAGCTATACATGTATATATATATCCTCTTCCTCTAGGAAAATTTCTTAAGGCTAAAAGCTCCTCTCCCTTCTTTGGCTCAGGTGTATATAGAAAGTTTGGAGGTGATGGCTCAAGAAAATTTTCCCTCAAAAAGCCAAATTATTTGAGAGGAGTGAGTTTCCCGTTTCTTTGCTCCCTCTCTCTGTTGATGTTGGTTCTTTGCTTCGTTTATCCCCAAGTCTCTGTGGAGAAAACTTAGCATAAATCAGAAAGGAAAGGCAAAGAAGAGAAGTCCACTTACCGTCTTCTGAACTACCAGCACCATAATGGTCGCCACAGCAAAGACGAGACACAGAGCCAGGGAGGCCGTGGTGAAGCAGAAGTACCCGCGGCCCGTGGTTCCCCAGTGGCTGGTGACGGAGCCTGCGGGCACATGCATGGCTGTGTCTTGAGACGGGGCCAGTGGGTTGAGTGCTCGCTGCAGCCCTGGGTCCATTCTTATATAGGCTTCCCCACATCACACCTTATCTCTCCTCATCTGATTCGGTTCTGGGCCCATCTCTGTTCCAAGAAGGATTCTCCCCCTGCATCCTGGATCATGTGACTTGGAAAAAAACCTTCACCGGCTGCCTCACGAAGAAACTCTTCTCTGGGGGCGTGAGGCGAAAGGCAGCAGGACGGGTGGGGGACAGGCTCATTTTTCATCGCCAGGGATCAGTTTGAGTGAAGAGAAACTGTAGCTATAGAGAAGGTGGCTGATGTCAGAGGGCGAGTAGGAAAATGACGGTTTCCCTACACGGCTGTGTGTGTGTGTGTGTGTGTGTGTGTGTGTGCGCGCGCGTACACACAAAGCAGCTGCTATTTCAGTCAGACTCAGCCACAAAACGCCTTCCGGCTTGAGAAGCTGCACATTCTCCTCAGCGCGGCCTGTGGCTCAGAAGTCCTCATCAGAAAATATCTCTCTGCTGGGCCTGGAGGGCATGGCAACCCCTACTCCAGTATTCTTGCCTGGAGAATCCCATGGACAGAGGAGCCTGGCGGACTACCGTCCGTGGGGTCACACAGAGTCAGACACGACTGAAGCGACTTAGCACACGCAGGGAGGCTGGATCCCCTGGACCGTGGTAGAATGACTCAGAGGGGTTGATGATGTTGGCTCCTCTTAAGAACTGGAAATGCTACCAGATGTCTGGCAAGGAAGAGCCCACAAATGTGGAAGTTTCTCCACAGGGAGAAAAGCGTAATGGCAGGATGAAATTGGGGGACAGGTTCAAAGATGCTGTCTGAGAGCAGCAAACTGGCAACACCGATCTTTTGAACAAAAAAATCCTCCAGAGTATATTGGGATCTGTTAAATTTGTATGTAAAGTTGGGCCTGCGGTAAAACTTAGAAAAAGGGGAAGCAGCTGGCAGCGAGGGTGGGGGTAGGGAAGTGGTATGGTGAAGAGTGTAGGGGTGTGTGTGTCCTGGGTGGTGTGTGCATGTGGGTGGTGGGTGTATGGTATGTGTGTGCTGTGCATGTGCGGAGTATCTGCATGCTGTGTGGTGCGAGTCGTATATTGTAGGTGCTGTGTGTGTGTGCGCGCGCGTGACTACTACAGTCGAGCCTCTTCTGTCTCAGATTGACACACTGCCTCACCTCACCCTCACCTCTGCCCTCCGAGGCAACTTTTTTTTTTTTTTTTACAGATATGGGAAAATTGAGAATCAGAGAGGATAGACACTGTCTCAATCAAAGTTGCAAATGTTGATCAATGGAATCACTTGGTTAAACAGTTAAACCCTGCTGGCCCCGGAATCCCTGCTACTGCCATTGTACGTGAGGTTGAAAACCCGAGGTCCTCTCTCAGCCTTCTGCCTCTCCCTTATGGTCTTGGGTCCTTGTACAAACCCTTATGCCCCTCTCTTTTTTTCCCCTGTCTGCACTGACAGCCACCATAAAGATCAAATGAGAGCATGATACTTATTGAATGGGAATAGACTTGGCAGAGGGTATTGGACCATTCTGGTTGAATGTTCCAAATAGTCTGGAATTTAGACACAGTGGATAGATTCTCAAGGCAGGCAGAGCTGGCCACATCTGTTACTGCTAATCATCTCCATTTCAAAAGACCATTTAAAAAGTGAATTACTGCATAACCGGTGCCTCCGGATGTAGCTCTTTGAAAAGTTCATTTGGAAGTACCCAGTCCTTTGCAGCACCTCTCCCCTTTCTGTGCGCTTTTCAGCTGCTGGGTATCTGCGATCCCACAGAAATCCCAGATCCCCCCAAGGAACTGTTCTGTGTCCAGAGCCGAGCTTGGATTACTGCGACTTTGGCCTTTGCAGAGACCCCACTACTGAGCATCACCTGACTTGGGTCACTCTTAAGAACTGGTCTGGATATTCCTTCCCAGTGAATCCATAAAATCATAGGGATCCTGGAAATGGAAGAGCCAAAAAGAGGTAAATTTGGGGGGCTACATAGAGTGGTATAAAATGTACCATCAGTTCAGGTCAGTCGCTCCGTTGTGTCCAAATCTTTGTGACCCCGTGGACTGCAGCATGCCAGGCTTCCCTTTCCATCACCAACTCCTGGAGCTTATTCAAACTCATGTCCATCGAGTTGGTGATGCCATACAACCACTTCATCTTCTGTCATCCCCTTTTCCCCCCGCCTTCAAGTGTACTATAAACAAGGAAGATGAGGTCCCCTAGATCCCAAGTAGGACTTGGTTTGGGAAGAAGCGGGTGTACACATCCATTGGATCTGTCACTGAGGTGGGAATAAAGCAAGCCAGCGTCTTCGGGGGTACGCACCTGGCTGATTCAGGGAGAAGACTGTGTCCCGTGGTGGGCTCGGGGCAGTGAGTGGGAAGCAGAGGGCTCTGTCGTCCGCCCAGAGCCGCTGAGAACCGGCTGCTCCCTTGGCCTTTCTCTGCAGTCTCTTTGATGAAAGTGGAAAACTTCTGATTGTTGAATGGAAGCTGTGGGTGTTGAAAAATAAAAAGACTTTGCTTGAAGTGCAGGTCTTCCTGAAGGCCTGTGGGGCTCAGAAGGGCAGTGGAAAAAAATGTTTGTCTTACAGTCACAAGTTTTGCATACAGTGTAATGTCCTGGGAGGGAAGGCTGACAAGGGGGAAAAAATCTTTGTTTTTTATTCAAAGATTTTTATTTTGTTTTTATTCAAAACCCTTTGTTTTAATTCAAAACCTTCTGAGCAGTTGAGATTTTCACATCAGTTCGGTTCCCTGTTGGACTGCAGACCCAGTTTCGCTCCTCTCCGTGTGGCACTCCTCTACTGTTGAACCACCCATGGTTCCGTTTCTCAGCCCCGTTGGTCTAAACGCTCCTCTGCTGTCAAGCTGTGCCTGAAGCTAGCCCGGCCCACCTGGTGGTCCCATCTCTTGGGTTAGCTGGCTTTTTTCTGCTCTCTATTCAGCCACCCAGTGCACAAATGGAAAGAGTTTTTACAGAGCTTCTTGTTGAGTGATTTTCAAATCCTTTCTGGAAGCACCAGCAGGACAGTGAGTGTAAAAAGTCATGAAAGTGGAGTTCTCCGGCTAGAGCAGAGTCAGGAGAAGAAGGGCTGATTGCAGACTGCTCATTCATCATTTAATAGCCAGAGGTCTCTCCAAGGTGGAACAACATTGGGAAACTTGTGATTTAGCTCAAACCCCTCAATCCTCAAACCAGGAAACTGAGCTAAAGGAATGGAAGTGACCAAGATGGAGTGGGGTGGGGGAGTTCCCCTGGGGAGGGGTAGATAACTTAGAAGTCTCTGTGCTCAGTCTCATCCGCTTCCTACTGATGTTCCAGGCACACTCGGGCTTCTTGTCACATTCTCCTCGCCCTTTCACAGCTTCATATCCTTCCTGTCCCTGGAGGCCCCTGCCAGCCTGGATCCATCCTCTGGGAAAGCCTATCCAGACCTCTAGGGTCCAGCATCTTCACTCCAGAGCCCACTGTCTTCATGCCACATAACACTGCATCTCATTATCTGCTTGTCTTGACATCTGTCAAGTGTGTGAACATGTGTGAATTTTGCCTCCCCCTTAAGATTGAGAGTTCCTGGGGGCAGTCTGCACCTTTCTAGTCTTCTGAGTCCTCGCATCCCACCCTGTATTACTTGATGCAGAGGCTACCTATGGTCAATCTGCACTCAATGAATGAGTTGATTTTATGTTTATAGAAAGAGAAAGTTCTAGAAGTTTGGCTTATGCAAAAGAACTGTGTGATGGCATAGGTGTCCCTGACTTCTCAGTGGTCCCGCCTTTCCCTGTCCTGCTCCAGATGACCCACCCATTGGCTCTTACGTTCCATCACAGCTGCATGAAGGTCACCGCCAGCCTCCTTTCAGCCTGTAGTTGCTGAGGAGTGGCTGCAGCATCTGAGATGCAGTGAGCAAACAGACTTAATCTCTCATCCCTTCAAGATGGAATCCCATTTAAAAACACAAATACGAGCCAGCTTTAGGATCCCCTACCCTCCATTGTTTCCCCATAAGAGAGACTGATACTGCTATCATGTAGACACCTAGTTGTTCCCAAAGCGTGGTCCCTGAACCAGTAATAGCAGAACGTAGTGGCTGGCACTGCAAATTCTGGGGCTCCACTCTACACCTACTGAGTTAGAAACTCAGGCTGGGGTATGGTAATCTGTGTTTTAACAAGCACCCAAGGGAATTCTGACTTCTGAAACCATTTGGAAATCATTGGTTTAGGGAAATAACTTCTCCAGCTTCTAGAAAGAACCTAGAAGGGATCATCCTGTCCAGACTCTGGCCCTTAGGCAGGTGAAATCCTACCCCTATTTTGTAGATGAGAAAACTGAAGCTCATTAAGAGAAGAAGAGTGTTTCCATGAAGACTCATTTGTTAAATCCCTTGATTGAACCTTCTTTCTAACCTCAAATATGGCTATACGCTGCAGAAATACTATTGCTTATGCAGATAGAGATATATTTGTAGTACTTATTTAAACTTCTCTTGCTATGATCACTGTATGTAGTAGAAACAAATCTTAAAAAAAACACCCAAAACTCCTTGTGTAAAAATACCCCACGGGTATTTTAAAGCAATAAAACTGCCTGCTAACCAGAGTGGCCTTTATCTTGCTGAAGGGAACTAACTTAAATACATCAGACATTGGTGTTGGCCAGACTGATTGTTCCCTAAGAGGATCCAGTGATGAAAGATCTAGTCAGGGCAGGTTTAGGGCAGGGTCAGCAAACTGGTCACTGGCCAGTTTCAACCCACCACCTATCTTAACAAATGCAGTTTTATTAAAACAGTCGTGCGTGTTTGTTTATGCACCGTCTGTGGCTCTGTTTGCATTGTAATGGCAGAATTAAGTAGTTGTAACAGAGATCTCAGGGCCCATAAAGTCTAAATTATTGCTATCTAGCGCTTCACTGGAAGAGTTTAGTGATCCCTGGTTTAGTGTATTAAGCTCAGGGCAGAATAACCAAAGAAAAGATCTGGAGAAAGGGATAGAAATGTGTTTCCTAAGACTCCTCTGTAAAATCTTCACTTCTGTTTACATTATTAAGTCATGCTTGCATAAGAACTGAGAGTGAGGTGTGGCAGAAAACATCTAGGAAATACATAGATATACTTTCAGTATTGGATATATCCGAATGTGCGTGTTTATAAACACTAGATAATATATATGTATACAAGAATACGCACATGTTACTTCTGCCTACTTTAAAAAGGGTTTGAGGCAACTTGAAATAAATGCACAAATATGTAAGAACTGAAGCCATTACAACAAGGCAAACAGTAGGAGCCAAGATATGAAGGTAGAGTGTAAAGTGAATGGATTAAGGAATCCTGGCTGATGACATTGTCATTGAGCACAACACACATACGCCTGAGCTTCCTGATAACCAGGGCAAAGAAGAAAGAAAGCACATTGGGTTGCAGAACTCTTTGACTGTAAAAAGCAGATGAGTTCAAATGGAGACATGGACCCTTTGCTGCTTGTATAGGTGCTTTGAAATATACACTCTCTGACTTAGGATAATTCAACTGACAATTTTTTGACTTGACGATGGTGTGAAAGTGATATGAATTTAGTAGAAACCTCCCTTTGAGTTTGGGATTTTGATCTTTTCTCGGGCTAGCAACACAGGTATGATACTTTGTCCTGATACTGGGCAGTGGTGGCTGCAGCTCTCAGTCGGTCCCAAGATCACCAGGGGAAATGACGATTCTGTTCTGCACTTTCAGGGTAGTTTTCAATAAATTACATGAGATACTCAGCACTTATTATAAAATAGGCTCTGTGGCAGGTGATTTTGTCCAACTATAGGCTAATGTAAGAGTTCGAGCACGTTTAAGGTAGGCTTGTCTAAGCTATGATTCTTGGCAGGTTAGGTGTATTAAATACATTTTCAATTTTCAAATTATAAAAATTACTTTCAATTTACGATAGGTTTATCAGAGCATAATTCTACTCTAGTTCAGCAAATGATTGTAACCTATGAATTGAAAGTATGACATGGCAATGACTTAGGATAAAAGCCGTTTTGACAAGTTGAAAATACTGAAATATTTGAAAAGACATGTTGTTTTATGATTTTCAGTGACACAAAACTAATGATAGGTAAATACTAGGGAAGCAAGAGATTCAAGGGAAAAAAGAAGGAGAAGTAAATGGCAACCCACTCCAGTATTCTTGCCTAGAGAATTCTCTGGACAGAGGAGCCTTGCTGGCTACAGTCCATGGGGTTGCAAAGAATCGGACACAACGGAGTGACTAACACTTTCACTTTTACTTTCCTAACCTCTAGGGTCTTCCAGTAGAGTTGAAGGACTAGAAAGCTCTTTAATTTACATGGTGCTTAAGGACTCAATTATGGGCTGATGTGCTGCAGTCCAAGGGGTCGAAAAGAGTCAGATAGGACTGGGCAACTGAACAACACAATAAGGACTCAGTTGTCATGCAAAGAAGAGAGGTGGGTCTGTACTTTTTTGCAAAGCTGAGGAAAGGTCTTTCCATATCAATAAAAAAGACATGAGAAGATAAAGAGTGATGTGGTACACATCATCCATTGGGTGTATGGGAGCTTCCTATGCTGCCCTCAGGAAGCTTATAATTGGGTGAGATGGCAATTAAATAAGTGATTAAAATATAACATGGCTGATATTAATAACAGATGATTCAGGGCGTTACAGGTGCATAGTGGAAATACGCGAACTCACCTGTCCCTCTCTAGGGGACTTCCTTGAGGTGACCTCTTTGACGTCTACATTAGTTTAATGAGCAAAAATCCACCCAAACTCTTTTAGGTTGTCTTATTGCCTTTCTTTTCCAGTTTAAAATCTTTTAGCATCCCTCCTGGCCTGTGGAACCCTGGTTGTGTTTCCTTTGCAAGGCTTCCCGGGCCTTCCCCTAAGTTTCCTTTTCAACCTCTGATCCCACATAAACCTTCCCACCACTCCAGGAGCAGTTTATGCTGATCCCCTCACCTGCTAATCTCTCCCCTGAATCCATTTCTCTGCAGGCAGCATCCTCACTCCAACATCAAATTCCCTATCTTATATCTCTTGCTCCAACAATTCAACAGTTTTTTTTTTTTTTTTAAGTTACTGTTCAAATGTTTTCTCTTCTCTGAACTTCCACACCCAGTTTCTAGTAAGAAATAATATATCCCTCTTTTCTCTGTAGGACTTCATAGCACACCTATACCTCCAAGCAACAATGATGAGAGTAATTATTTTATGATTACAACCACCACTTACATTTAATGAGTTCATATTGTGTGCCACACACATTACATTGATAATGTCATATATTAGTTTTTACAACTAGCCCATAAATGCTGTTATTCCCATTTGGCAGATAAGGACACTTAGACTTGGAGCTGGCATTCTGACATAGGCCTGCCTGATGGCAGAGCAAGTTGCTGTAAGCACTGTGTGATTATATTGCCTGTACTCTAGGAAGCTAGGCTTCCTGATGGCTCAGAGGCTTCCCTGATGGCTCAGCGGGTAAATAATCTGCCTGCAGTGCAGTAGACACAAGGAGATGAGAGTTAGATCCCTGGGTCGGGAAGATCCCCGGAGGAGGAAATGGCAACCAGCTCCAGTAATCTTGCCTGAAAAATTCTGTGGACATAGTAGACTACATAGTAGTCTACATAGTAGACATACTAGTAGACTACATAGTAGGCTACAGTCCAAAATGGTCACAAGGAGTTGGACACTGACTGAGCATCTGAGCACTCTAGGCAGCTACCGAAGGGCTTTGTACCCCTAGATGGACTATAATCACCTTGAGAACACAGCATGTCCCTGCAGGAAATGACTTACATGTGTCCGCAACTAGCAGGCACCCGATAAATGTTTAATCTATAGTCTACCTATCAAACCCACTTAAAATATATAATATTGGTGAAAAACACCATTTAAAAAGTTTTTCGTAAATGAGGTCTAAACATGAGCCTGTCCCAGAGAAGAGATCCCAGGCCTGGTCCCCTCCCCAATTCTTGTTGCCTTCCGTCTTCCAAATTCCTGTCTCTCTCCCTACCCCAGTCCTTGCTTCTAAGCATATGTGTTCACCTATGTCTAGAAATGGAAGCAGAGAGAAACTCTGACATAGAGATGTCAAAGGACATTAGGGTGTTCTTGGAATGTACTCGGTGAACGAAGAATCAGATGAACAGATGTTATTTGGAGGAAAGGAGAAAGATAAAGTGTGGAGAGGGAGCGGCAGAAGTCTGGAAACTTTTCAGAAGGTCAGGATCTGTTCTTTTGAAGAGAAGAATGCCTTGTTTCTGAGATATTCAAACTTTTTTCATGTAAAGTCCAGCCCCTATTCTCTGATTGTGTTAGATTTTCGGACTTCACTGAGGGTGGAGATTGACACTGAAAGATGTCCCAAAGTGTTGTTTCCTGATGTTAACAAAACCAGGAAATGACCTTTTCTTTTCTCTTTAAAGTGAGCTAACTCTTTTTTTTTCAATTTCTACGAAATCTGCAGCTCAATTGGTCTTTGTTTTGCAGTAAAAATCGATTTATCCCTGGAATAAACAATTCAAATTAAATAGGCGCTTTTAACTGGTGCAGTGCTGCATATTTTTAGTTGTAAAGGGCCAAGCCAAGGAGAAAAGATGTGAACCACAGCAGAATGCACCAATCCATTTTTTGTGGCTGTTATTTTTACTGGAAAGGAGAGCAAAGAAGTCCCAACCTAATCTAACTTCTTAACACCAACTTTTCAGTTGTGCAAAGAAAGAGGGTATTGGCAGATAAAAAATGCCAAAATGTGAGTGCTTGCACAGGGCATAATCCAGGAAGTGGGGCGATAGGGTGTGAAAAAATAGAAAAGCGGGTAGTGGAGCACTCTCCGGGAAAGGCATTGACAGTGAAGCTACTGAGGAGTACAGATGTTTGGAGAGGGCTTAGAGAAGTGTCCTGAAAACACAGACCCGACTTCAAATCCCTTCCCCTTCCTTCTACTCAAAAATGAACATCTGTTGAGCAGTTGCAGTAAGATGCTTGTGATTTTTGAGAGGGAGCCTACTTAGTCACCCCAAGTCTCAGCTGTTTTTGTTGGTAATATGACAACAATCATTGTCACTTTTAGGGTAGTTAGAAGATAGATCTTGTGTTTAAAAACACCGTAGAACACCTCCTGGTACACAGCGGGTACTTGGTTTACATTTGTTGGAAAGGTCTGAACTTTTCTTCTTGAAGTGTTAGATGCTAATTTAGTGAAATACACCACTGGGTGCATTTTCAGGCAACAGAACTCTTCCTCCATCATCCCCCGTCCAAAGATGTCTGTTCTCTTTCCTTTCTTCCTCTTTCTCTCCTCCCAAATTCTTTCCCTTTCTTTTCTCATCTGTCCTTCTGCCCTTCTTGGTTTAACTTCCCAGCTGCAATTTAACCAAGTATATTTATCTCTTTTATTTTCTTGTTACGTGTCTTTTTGTTGGTCCCTAATTGTTTATAACAAATATATATTGCTTTTTGTAAAGAAGATACTGGAAACAACCTATAATCCATATCCATAGGGAGATTGGGATGGTATTAAATATACCTTATACTGTTGTTTGCTTTTTAAATGTGTGTAGTTTCCCATAGGTCATAGGAAATATGTTATTTTCTTGTCTGAATATCATACTATCTTTCACTACCTCTTTCCAGGGAATGTGGAATATATAAAAAATAAAATTAAGTTTCTCCCTCTGAAACCAGCCTACAAGGTGGTTAGCATGTGCTGTGTGCCCTTTTCTTCCTGACATGTAAAGTTGCTCTCTGGGATATCCCATCCTGTCCTTCGGGTTGAGAAGTGTAGGCAGTAACTGACAAATAGCTGGACAAGCTGAAAATCTTCTATAGGAACTGAGAAAGCACAGTGCATCAGTATAAGGGGGGCTTCCCAGGTGGCGCTAGTGGTAAAGAATCTGCCTGCCAATGCAGGAGACATAAGGGACTCTGGTTCAATCCCTGGGTCAGAAAAATCCCTTGGAGGAGGGCATGGCAACCTACTCCAGTATTCCTGCCTGGAGAATTCCATGGACAGAGAAGCCTGGCAAGCTACAGACCATAGGGTCACAAAGAATCAGACATGACGAAAGTGACTTAGCACACACACACACATTGGTACAAGGGACTCATCTGCCAGTTTGGCAAAATCTTAGAAGATGCCCTACCCTTAAAGGACTGATACCCAGGTGTGGCTTGGCAAGGTGTTCTTAATGGCAAGCTCCTCCCATGAGGTTCTGCCTTTGATTTCCCTGTGAATGCCCCTTGGAGCATCCAGACTGAGCAAAATCGGCCCAGGTCTCCTGGACTTTCATGGGACCAGAGAGACCTGTACCCCGGAGGCCATATGGCTTTGCCTTTCTTTCCCCTTTTTCTTCTTTGAAGTGATGGAACTTGATAACCACTTTTGGGGGGAGAAAATAAAGCTCCAAATTGGATACATTTAAAACATTGTGGAAGCTGTAGTCCCTGTTGCATTGGGCAAAGACTTACTTGATTAATTAGGTTAAAATAAAAGGACCTCATCGTTCTTATAGGGTTATGTGGAAAACATCATAATGTTGTGATTAAAGAATTACAAATAAAAAGTAGAAACAACAAGGGGAAAATATGCACGGATATTGATTTGATCTGGGAGTGTATAATAGCTTCTTAGGAGTGGCAGGAATTAGTTATGAGCATGCTATGTGACCACTGGTTCTAGTCCTGGGCTCATCTGTACTACTGCTTCTCAGACTTTAATTATTCATAGGAATTGCCGGAGGATTTTGTTAAAATGCTGATTCTAATTCAGGCAATCTGGACTGGGGCTGACTCTTAATGAGTTCTGGGTAATGTTGATGCTATCTCTCCAAGGGCCATGCTTTGAATAGCAAGGATAAATCACCGGATCTGCACAACCACAGAGACATGCCTCACCTAGAATACAGCAGAGGAAATACAGCAGGCTGAGAGGCAGCACCGAGTGTGTCTTCATGGCGGTCGCTCCCCAGCAACACCAGTGTTGGCTCTGTAATGACTGCCCAGTTGGGCACAGGGGCCACTCTGGTTTAAAAGCCCAAGCTCCACTGGAACCAGTGTCTATACGCACAGCTTCCAGGTCCCACATGGTGAGAAGCCTAAATCTATGGCTTTCCACCCGGTATTCATAGTTCGTTCACAGTTGCTCAGTCTAGAGGCAGTTTACCATTTAAAGATCATTTTTCCTGTTCACAGTGTCGTTCCACTTTTGTCGGGGAATAGTGCTTTGAAGTTAATGTGTAGTCACTTTCCTGTGGAGAAAACAAAGGCATTTTGTTAAACGTTTGCTTATGCTCCCCAAATTGTTTTTGTTTCTGAAGATCATCATGACAGAGAGAATGGAGCCATGTGGAAGCAATGAAATATGATGAGGAGGTATGAGTTGGCATATTTCTCTGAGCTCCTTCTTAGCTACTGGGCTGGGGACAGAGGATCCAGCAAAGGGCCCCAGGGAAGATGTTGGGGGTGGGGTGAAAGATGGTAGAGACTCAAGGTGAAAGGAGAATAAAAGTTTGAACAGAGAGATGTTTGGTAAGTGTTGCTTTATGTTGTGTGAGATATAACCAGCTTAGCCTGCAATGCATTGTTTAAACCAGGATGCCTAAGAGGAAAAGGGGGTTCTTCTAATATTAATTTCATTGAAATACACTGGGACAATAGGCCTAAAGGAGCACTGTCCTCACTAAACCCCAGTACATATGGTCTCTCTAGATATAATCCATTTTGTGATTAGCCAACAGATTTGTCAGTCAAGCAGTATGGTTTACCATTGCTTTTGGAGCTGTGTGTATGTGCGGGAGAGAGGAATATAATGAAATGCTGAGTTCAGCTTCCAGGTAATATGCAAAGTCAAGGACAATCCATGGTAATCTGTTCATGTTTGAGAAAATGCAGAGCTAAACAGGTGAATTTCCTGTGCCATCTCATAAGGTAATGGTGGAGTTGGGCCTCAGACTCTAGTTGCCTTCATTTCTTTTCCTATTGTTCTACTCTGCCTCTCTGTATTAGCAGGATACTACTAGGATATGCAGCAGTAACAAGTTAACCCCGAACTGTCAGGAACTTAATAAAATCAAAATTTCTCGCTTATGTGAAGTCTTATGAGTGACAGACGGCCCTCATGGCCTCCAAGCGCTGGAAGATTGCACATGGGATATCGATGGGTCAGGCCAGGGAGTGGCTTATGCCACTGCTGCCTGCAATTCTGTTGGTCAGAACTCAGTCATAGGACCACGATCTAAATACAGGGGAGGCTGAGAAGTGTAGCCTTTCTGTGTGTACAGGAAGTAGAGTGGCGAACAAAAAGCCTTTTCTCCACACGCTCTCTCAGAACTATGCTTTAACAGTTGGAGTTAACAGTTGCACAGGAAACTATATAAATGAGACCGAAGGCCCCATGAGTGTAGCACAGAATCCCCCATTTCCACTCCTGCCCACCATAGAAGACGGTATTAGTCTGCTCCAGCTGCTAAAACAAAACACCACAGACTACGAGGCTTAAACACCAGGCATCTATTTCTTACATCTCTGGAGACTGGGAAGTCCAAAATCAGGGTGCCACCAAGGTTGGGTCTGATGAGAGCACCCTTCCTGTACTGCAGATGGCTGCTTTTTTGCTGTGCCTCACACGGCAGAAAGAAAGAGAGAAAACCCTCTGTTCTCGTCTTAAAAGATCACTAATCCCGTCATAAGGAACCTGCCCACATAATCTCACCTCAATCTAATTACCTCCAAAGTTCCCATCTCCTAATAGTATCACACTTATCGTTAGGACTTCAACATATGAAATTTGGGAAGACATAAACATTCAGTCCAGGGCTTCCCAGGTGGCTCAGTGGTAAAGAATCCACCTGTCAATGCAGGAGACACAGGTTCAATCCCTAGTCCAGGAAGATCCCCTGGAGAAGGAAATGGCAATCCACTCCAGTATTATTGCCTGGGAAATCCCATGGACAGAGGAGCCTGGCAGGCTAAGGTTCATGGGGCAGCAAAAGAGCTGGACACAGACTTAATCACTAAACAGCAACACAACAAACATTCAGTCCATAACAGAGACTTTCTGCCAAGACCCAGGACTCTATGTGGTTGGAAAAAGAGATACTTGGGTTCTGGCCCACTTGTGACTCTGGGAACTGGGATCTCTGGGTCATGTGGCTTCTCAATGCATCAATTTCCTCAAATACTTAACCTTTAGAGCTCTTGAAATAATGAATGTGAAAAAGTGTAAGGAAAGGAGTGGTGATTCCTGTGCCACAGAGGAGGTGAGGTTGTCTGTTCATCTTTTCCTTTAACATGTATTTTGACCACAAGTGGGAAACAGTTTGCCTAGAAACTAGGAATACAATGGTGATTAACAACAAATTCACTTGCTGCTCAAATCCTCAGGAATTTTTTGCCTATTTAGGGCACACGCATTGTTTTGTGATGACAGTTGGCCCTTGAAAAACTCAGCTTTGAACTGCATGGTGCACTTACATGCAGATTTTTAAAAGCTACAGTGCTGCATGGTTTGTGGTTGGTTGACTCTGAGGATGCAGAACAGCAGATATGGAGGAACTGGATCCTAGAGGGTGCACCACAAGCTGGACTCGGATTTTCAACTGCACAGAGGATTGGCGCCTCTAACCCCCCGAGTTGTTCAAGGGTTAACAATATCCGGATCATATGGATTGTAGTTAGTGCTGTGAGAGAAAGTTACCCAGTTACATGAATGGGCGTGCTTGGGTCATTTGATCTTGTTTAGGGGACATAAAATCTTCCTGGAGCAAGTGATATATGATTAGAGATCTGAAGGATAATTTGGAAGTAATCATTAATGATGATGATAACACTTCTTGAGCTTTTACTGTGTGTTAGGAGCTATTGTACGTGCCTTACATGTATGATATCAGTTATCTTACTGCCTTGATTCTTCCTCCAACCAATTTAAGATTCAGGTGTTAACTTTAGCCTGTTTTTTTACAGAACTAGTTGGAGAAAAGAGGGGTGCATCTTCCAGTAAAAGGGGCCCCAAACACAAGAGTCTTGTGGTTGCAGAGAATAGGCACATGAGTCATTTGAGGAGCTGAGAGAAAGATGTAGTGTTTGGAATCATATTGTGTAAAATGCTATCAGGAAAAAGACCTCCCCTCTTCTCATCAAAGTGTGAGTGTGTTGGGGGATAGGAGAGAGAAGCAAATGTGAACATTTGTGTTTTGTTATCAGATTCAACTATCAATAAAATACACTTACCAGGTAATATGTAGAACTCCATTTAAAAGTTTTATCTGTGTTCTTCAGAATGGGACTGCAAGAGCTCAGAGAAATCGAGGCTTTTGGAAGATGCAGAAAACCCTTAGGCCAGGAGGAGGAAATTTAGGGTTTGCTACCACTTACCTTCTTTTGAAGCTATTAAGCTGGATATGGGAGCTACTGAGTTTTATCGAGAAGAAGGGGTTGCAGGGAGGAATTCTTCCACTTGACCTTATTTCAATCTGCAATGTGGATTGGGGGCGATAACAATTTTGTATAATACAGCGATAGCTTATCTAGCCTGGCTCAGCTTGTTTTCACAGCAAGTTAATAGGAAGGACATTTTTTCTTCTCTTCTTAGAAAATGATCAGCTCTTTTTGAAGTTAGAGTGATTTTTCTATGCTAGGCAGCATTTTGTTTTCATCGAATTGACTTTGATGTGAAATTTCCTGGCATTTCTTAATTCTGTAAAGAAGGTTTCTCCCTTTGAAATTGAAATGTGTACGTGCGTAATTATATGTGCTACTGTGTCTCTGGCTGATGAATGTGTTCACACATTCACTAGCAAGTATTTATTCAGTACCTCCTATATGTTAGATTCTGAGAGTGCTGCTGTGGGCATATGGGATTTCCGTGGCCATGGAGTTTACCATCTGAAAGTGCTTATAGACATTCAGCAAAAAGATATGAAAGTGAAAATTGTATCAAACACTAAAAAGGAAGAGAATGGATTTCTCTGAGGCAGAATAAAATAGGAGGGTCTACCTGAGAATGGATGGTGTGCTGGTTAGTTTCTGCTCATCCCTGCCATCCTCTTTCCCACCTTTCTTCATCCTTCTGGGGAGGCTGGCCTTCAGGGATTGCCTTAAAATGCTCCTTTGCTCCCAGTGGGAGACTGGCTATTTGGATGGTGGGAGAAGAATGAAGCTGGGGTGTTTACTTCCTTAGTTGCTTTCTCTACTGATCCCCCTGCTTAGTTGTGGCCCTCTACAGAGGGCCACCAAAACTTTAAGGTAACCTTCTCTTACACTACAGTCTCCAGGTTCTGGTACATCCTCCCTTCCTGAGTCAGGCCTGAGAGAGGTAATGGACTGCTCCTGTTGGTGTCCCTAAAGCCTGTCCAGGCCTCTGGATTGTTGTTGTTCAGTCGCTCAGTTGTGTTTGACTCTTTGCGACCCCATGGACTGCAGCACGCCAGGCTTCCCTGTCTTTCACCATCTCCTGGAGCTTGCTCAAACTCATGTTCACGGAGTCAGTGATGCCATTCAACCATCTCATCCTCTGTTGTCCCCTTCTCCTCCTGCCTTCAATCTTTCCCAGCAGCAGGATCTTTTCTAATAAGTTGACTCTTCGCATCAGGTAGCCAAAGTATTGGAGCTTCAGCTTCACCATCAGTCGTTCTAATGAATATTCAGGATTGATTTTCTTTAGGATTGACTGGTTTGATCTCCTTGTAGGCCAAGGGACTCTGTATAGAGCCCCTCTAACACCTTTTTAGCTGCCTTAACATGTGACACCTGCTTTCTGCCAGGGTCCAGACTGATAGGTATCCAAGAGGGTTTTTCTGAGGATGTGGCTTTTAAGTTGAAACCTGAAGTGCCAAAAATTGTGGACTAGGAAATTAATGGGAGGAAGTGGGTTTTAGAAGAGGGAAGAGTGTGTGTGAAAGCTGTGAGCCTAACAGAGTTTTACATGCTCAAGGGACTTATCAGAGAGAGACACACATGTAAGGCAAAGGGAAGGTAGCACCAGATGACGCTGGAGAAGTGAACAGGGACAATCACTCGTGGCTTTATAGCTGCTCTTAGGGAGTTTGGGTTTAATCTGAGTGCAGTGGAAGTCATTGATGGAGTTTAGTCAGGGATCAGATATGTCAGGATCAGATATGATATACTTGTCTGTTAGTTTGCTTAAGGCCATTAGTTGACACTAACTGTATGCCAGGACCTGTGCAGAGGGTGGGGGTGAGGGAGGCAGGTGTGGAGGCGTAAAGGCACAGCCCTTCCATCAGGTAGGAAGAGGACTGGGAACACTGGGAGAGTTAGAATATGTACATGTTCGTGAGTGTATGCTGAGTCGCTTCAGTTGTGTCTGACTCTTTGCAACCCCGTAGACTGTAGCCAGCCAGCCTCCTCTGTCCAGGGGATTCTCCAGGCAAGAGTATTGGAGTGGGTTGCTGTTTCCTCTTCCATGGGATTCTTCTCAACCCAGGAATTGAACCTGTGTCTCCTGTGGCTCTTGCCTTGCCGACGGACTCTTTACCACTGGGCCACCAAGGAAACCCAGAATATGTACATACAGAATGCTAATAAGAAGACATGATTTAAGTAGCGTAAGAGGGCACACCAGTGACAGTGGAGAAGAATAGAGAAGACTTCCTGGGGATGGTAGCGTTTGAATGGGGCTTTAAATAATAGATAGATCTTAGATATTGATGATGGGGAGGCATTCCAGGGAAAGAGAATTGTATTGGCAATACTGTTCAAAGTAGCTAGTATGTGTACCAGTGACAGAAGAAACGTCTGTCTGAATGTAAACCAATCCTTTGCTTCTTTCATAAAGAGAGTTTTGCAATGGACTGGATGAATCACAAGTTGGAATCAAGATTGCCAGGAGAAATATCAATAACCTCAGATATGTACACGATACCACTCTAATGGGTGAAAGTAAAAAGGAACTGAAGAGCCTCTTGATGAGGGTAAAAGAGGCGAGGAAAATGCTGGCTTGAAATTCAACATCAAAAAACAAAGATCATGTCATCCAATCCCATCACTTCATGGAAAATAGAAGGTGAAAAAGTGGAAGCTGTGACAGATTTTATTTCACTGGGCTCCAAAATCTCTGCAGATGGTGACTGCAGCCATGAATTAAAAAATGCTCCTTAGAAGGACAAGCTATGACAAAGCTAGACAGTGTATTAAAAAGCAGAGACATCACTTTGCTGAAAAAGTCCATATAGTCAAAGCTATGATTTTTCCATTTGTCATGTACAGATATGAGAGTTGGACCATAAAGAAGACCAAACACTGAAGAACTGATGTTTTTGAATTGTGGTGCTGGAGAAGACTCTTGAGAGTCCCTTGGACAGCAAGGAGATCAAAGTAGTCAATCCTAAAGAAAATCAACCCTGAATATGCATTGGAAGGACTGATGCTGAAGCTAAAGCTCCAATACTTTGGCTGCCTGATGTGAAGAGTCATTAGATAGCATCACAGACTCAATGGACATGAATTTAAGCAAACTGAGAGATAGTGGAGGACAGAATAGCCTGGTGTACTACAGTCCATGGGGTCACAAAGAGTCAGACACGACTTAGTGACTGAACAGCAACAACACATCTGGCATTCAGAAGTAAAGGAGTTTGATAAAGTGGGCTGTAGCCAGATCACAGAAAGATGCAAACAGCAGGGTAAAGAGCTGGGATTTTAGGCTGTGGGCTGTGATGGGATGGACACTGGACATTTTTGAGAAGAATGGCAAGTTTAGAGCTGTGTTTAGAAACGTAGTGAAGCAGAACAAGGCAGGATAGCTCCAAGGGGAGAAGTGTGAGACAGTGATTAGAGATCCAGTTCTCTCTTATGTGGTCTTATTAATTTTTTTATAGTTGATTTGCAAAATTCTGTGTTAATTTCTGCTGTACAGCAAATTGATTCTGTTGATTTCAGAAATCACAGCCAATTGATTCCTATAAATACATTCTTTTCTATGTTCTTTTCCATTATGGTTTATGCCAGGACGTTGGATGTAGTTCCCTGTGCTGTACAGTAGAACCTTGCTTTTCCATCCGTTCTTTTGTGCATAAGAGTTTGCGTTTGCTAACCCCAAACTCCCAGTCTACTCCTCTCCCAACCGCCTCCCTGTTGACAACCACGTCTGTTAATCTGTTTCTCCTTTGTAGACATGTTCATTTGTGTCATATTTTAGGTTCCATATATAAGTGATTTCATATGGTATTTGTCTTTATCTGACTTAGTGTGATAATCTCTAGTTGCATGCATGTTGCTGCAGGTGGCATTATTCAGCTCTTTTTTGTGGCTGAGCAGTATTCCATTATACACATATGCACCACCTCTTCTTTATCCACTCACCTGTCAATGGACTTTAGGTTGTCTCCATGTCTTGGCTACTGTGAATAGTGCTGCCAGAAACATAAGTATGAACGTATCTTTTCAAATTATAGTTTCGTCTGGGTATATGCCTAGAAGTGGGATTGCTGGATCACATGGTAATTCTATTTTTTGTCTTCTGAGAAACCTCCACACTATTTTACACAGTGGTGAGACCTAATTAAATACTTACCAATAGTGTCAGAGGGTTCCCTTTTCTCCACATCCTCTCCAGCGTGTGTTATTGATAGACATTTTAATGATGGCCATTCTGACTGGTGTGAGGTGATACCTAACTGTAGTTTTGATTTATATTTATTTTGACTGTGTGGATCACAATAAACTGTGGAAAATTCTGAAAGAGATGGGAATACCAGACCACCTGATCTGCCTCTTGAGAAATTTGTATGCAGGTCAGGAAGCAACAGTTAGAAATGGACATGGAACAACAGACTGGTTCCAAATAGGAAAAGGAGCACATCAAGGCTGTATATTGTCACCCTGCTTATTAACTTCTATGCAGAGTACATCATGAGAAATGTTGGACTGGAAGAAACACAAGCTGGAATCAAGATTGCTGGGAGAAACATCAATAACCTCAGATATGCAGATGACACCACCCTTATGGCAGAAAGTGAAGAGGAACTCAAAAGCCTCTTGATGAAAGTGAAAGTGGAGAGTGAAAAAGTTGGCTTAAAGCTCAACATTCAGAAAACGAAGATCATGGCATCTGGTCCCATCACTTCATGGGAAATAGATGGGGAAACAGTGGAAACAGTGTCAGACTTTATTTCGGGGGGCTCCAAAATCACTGCAGATGGTGACTGCAGCCATGAAATTAAAAGACGCTTACTCCTTGGAAGGAAAGTTATGACCAACCTAGATAGCATATTCAAAAGCAGAGACATTACTTTGCCAACAAATGTCCGTCTAGTCAAGGCTATGATTTTCCCTGTGGTCATGTATGGATGTGAGAGTTGGACTGTGAAGAAGGCTGAGTGCCGAAGAATTGATGCTTTTGAACTGTGGTGTTGGAGAAGACTCTTGCGAGTCCCTTGGACTGCAAGGAGATCCAACCAGTCCATTCTGAAGGAGATCAGCCCTGGGATTTCTTTGGAAGGAATGATGCTAAAGCTGAAACTCCAGTACTTTGGCCACCTCATGTGAAGAGTTGACTCACTGGAAAAGACTCTGATGCTGGGAGGGATTAGGGGCAGGAGGAGAAGGGGATGACAGAGGATGAGATGGCTGGATAGCATCACCGACTCGATGGATGTGAGTCTGGGTGAACTCCGGGAGTTGGTGATGGACAGGGAGGCCTGGTGTGCTGTGATTCATGGGGTCGCAAAGAGTTGGACACGACTGAGCGACTGAACTGAACTGGATGATTATTGATGTTGACCATCTTTTCATGTACCTCTTGGGCATATGTATATCTTCTTTGGAGAAATGTCTATTTAGGTATTCTGCCCATTTTTTGATTGAGTTGTTTGGTTTTTATGGTAGTTGTTGAGTTCTATGAACTGTCTGTATATTTTGGAAGTTAAGCCTTTGTTGGTCGCATCATTTGCAAGTGATTTCTCTCATTCTGTAGGTCTTTTCTTTGTTTATGGCTTCCTTTTCTGTACAAAAGTTTGTAAGTTTGATTATGTCCCACTTGTTAATTTTTTCTGTTATTTCTATTGCCTTTGGAGACAGACCTAAGAAAACATTGGTACAACTTATGTCAGAGAAGTTTTTGCCTATCAACTCTTCTAAGAGTTTTAACATGTAATATGAGTTTTTTTTTGTATACAGTGTGAGGATGTGTTCTAATTTCATTGATTTACATGCAGCTGGCTGACTTTCCCAGCACCACTTGCTGAGGAAACCACCTTGTTCCCATTTTATATTCTTTCTTCCTCTGAGATTAATTGCCCACAGGTGTGTGGGTGTATTTCTGGGCTCTCTGCTGTATTCCACTGATCCATATGTCTATTTTTGTGCCAATACTATGAGGTTTTGATTACTGTTGTTTATTTTTTTGAATGACGTTAAAGTAATTTATTCATCTCGTATTTTATGCTGCACAGTTTCTCACTAAGTTATGTCCAACTCTTTTGTGACCCCATGGACTATAGCCCACCAGGCTCCTCTGTCCATGGAATTTCACAGGGAAGGATACTTTAGATCCCCCTCTCCAGGGGATCTTCCTGGCCCAGGGATCAAACTTGAGTTTCCTGCATTGGCAGGTGGAGTCTTTACTGATGAACCATTCGGGAAGTCCCTTTGATTACTATAGCTTTGTAGTATTATCTGAGGTCTGGAAAGGTTATGCCTCCTGCCTTATTCTTTTCCTCAGGATTGCCTTGACAATTTTGTGTTTTTTTATGGTTCCATATAAATTTTAGGATTATCTCTTCTAGTTCTGTGAAAAATGTCATGAGTAATTTAATAGGGATCATGTTAAATCTGTAGATTGCTTTGGTATTATGGCCATTTTAACAATATTATTTCTTCCTATCCAAGATCATGGGATATCTTTCCATGTCTAAATCATCTCAGTTTCTTCCATTAATGTTTTATAGTTCTCAGCACATATGTCTTTCACCTCTTTGGTCAGGTTTATTCCTAAGTAATTTTTTTTAAGTTTTTATTTTTATTTTTTATTAACATTCCCTTTCTAACATATCATTGTTAGTGTAAAAAATGCAACTGATTTCTGTATGCTAATCTTGTATCCTGCTACCTTGCTGAATTAATTTATCAAGTTTTATTCATTTATCAACAGTTGTTTCTATCCTTGAAATGATGGCTGTGGCCTAAAATGTGGTGTTATTTTCTCAGTCCTTTTTCCATGCTAATTTTTGATATTCTGGAACACAGTGAGATATCTTCAATGAAATAAAACAAGATTCTTGATGGCAAAAGAGAATTGTAGTCGCTAATTTTTAGCTTGTTAATTTGGTGGCGGGAAGGAAGGTATAGTACTCTATTCTGTAACCTGTGTGAACTTTGGCACTTTACAGAATTTTACTGGAACCCATCGCTTCCTAAGCAATGTCAGAGAATTATGCAGAGAAACTTGGTGGATTAACAGCACTGTGTTTATTTGTAGATTAAAGGGATCAGTCATTTTAATTAACAAAGGTCCAAAATAGGATTTATAGAAGAGAAAGAAGAGAGGGGGAGGGGAACAGAAACAAAGAAACAAAACTGCAGGCAGTCTAGGAAAAGTGAACTCAGGGGTGCATTTTCTGGGTAAACTGACTGGCTGGCATCAAGCAGATAGTCAGTGTGAGCTGTATCCTTGAGAAGACTGGGTAGGGGGTGACAAAAAAAAAAAAAAAAACAAAAAAAAAACCACCAAAAACCCATTCCCGTTGTTTACAAATTCTCTGTAAAACCTGAAGAGTTTAGCTGTGGAACATACATGACAGACTGGGTACCTGTGAGTTTGGAGTGATTCAGAGTGCTTCTGAGCAGAGGCAGTAGCATTTAGGAAAGCACTGAGGCTGGGATAAACCTGGCATAATTGAGGATCTGAAAGATGGCTCTTGTGGCTGGAATACAGGGAGAGGAGGAAGGCTATAGCTTCAGCCTGGAGGCCCCTCTGTGGGTCCTGGAATCAAGTGGCTACCAACATCATCATTACTATGGTCCACCTCATCACGGCTGCCATTTTTGGAGCTCTCAGTATATCAGGCTCAGTGGTAGTACTTTCCATATATCATCCTATATGAACTTCCCTCAAACCCATGGAGACTACCATTGTCATCCCCATTTTGCCAGTGAAGATACTGAGGTTCACAGAAAATACTGAGATTCACTCACTTGCCCAGGATGTAAGTGGCAGAAAGGAACCAATTCCAACTTAATGTACAACCTCAGACTTTATGTATGTATGTATGTGAAGTCGCTCAGTCGTATCCGACTCTTAATGTACAACCTCAGACTTTATACGCATTGCTTATTGCCATGGTCCTGTATTCCTCCTTGACTCCAGATCTCAGCAAAGTGTAAATCCATGTTTATTCAGCTGATTATTGCTCTGATTATCATTTTGCTCAGCAGATGCCAGTTTTAGGTCAGTGCTCTCCCCAAAAGTGGCACCCAAATAAGACACCCTTCTTCCTTAAATAGGAATCTATATTCTAGACAATGAAATAGAATTGAGATAAGCTATTGAGTGAATGATGGATCCAAATGAATTGCTCACAAATGACTATTCAAGAACAGGGAGAACTACTTCCTTTTTTTTAACTTTTTGTTTTGTATTGGGGTGTAGATAATTAACAAAGTTGTGACAGTTTCAGGTGAACAGTGTAGAGACTCCGCCATACACATACATGTATCCTTTCTTCCCCCAAACTCTCCTCCCGTCTAGGCTGCCACATAGCATTGAGCAGAGTTTGTGATAATAGGATGAACTACTTCTTAAGTCTAGCACCTTCCTTTGCAGGTCATCACTTTGGCCATTGGGTGTCCCAGTGAGTCCCACAGACCCTGAGATATGGCTTATGCATCTAAAAGCTTTAAAAGAAATTTGCCAATGTCCTTACTTACTAACAAACACTTTCTTATGTGGAATAGGATATAAACATACGTTCTGCTTGCTTGATTGGTAATATTAAGAGAAACCTCTCACGTGAGAACACTAATATTAGAATAAATAATTATATTTTGCTTTTTAAATTTTAATTAAGCTAGCAGTTCTCAAAATGTGGTCTAGGACTACTGAGGTCAGTAAGGTGCCTGTGAAGTCAGAGCTACTTTCATGACAATATCAAGATGACTTTGGCCTTTTCCCAGCTCTTTTTCTCATCAGTGTAAGTGGAGAGTTCCAGAGACCACATGATGCGTTTTATCCACATCCCAATGAAGAAACAGATGTGAGAATCCAACTGACACCTATTAATCCAGACACAAGAGAGATTTGCAAAAATGTAAAACCAATGTGACTCTTCTCAGTACTTTTTTTTACATAGTTTTTTAAAAATAAAAAATATCATTTATATTTGTATGGAGTGGGATTTACTGTTGGCATTTTAAAAGGAATTAATAAGATTCTTAAAGTTCCTCAGGTTTTACTTCTAAGAATATTTATAAATAAACGCATACAAACACACACTTTGGGGTGTTTGGTTTTTGAAAACCTGAGGAGTTTTGAGACAAAGTGACTGAGAACCACAAATTAAATTAATGTTTCAGTTCAGTTCAGTCCCTTAGTCGTGTCCAACTGTTTGCGACCCCATGAATTGCAGCACGCTAGGCCTCCCTGTCCATCACCAACTCCCGGAATTCACCCAGACTCATGTCCATCGAGTTGGTGATGTTATCCAGCCATCTCATCCTCTGTCGTCCCCTTCTCCTCCTGCCCCCAATCCCTCCCAGCATCAGAGTCTTTTCCAGTGAGTCAACTCTTCGCATGAGGTGGCCAAAGTACTGGAGTTTCAGCTTTAGCATCATTCCTTCCAAAGAAATCCCAGGGCTGATCTCCTTCAGAATGGACTGGTTGGATCTCCTTGCAGTCCAAGGGACTCGCAAGAGTCTTCTCCAACACCACAGTTCAAAAGCATCAATTCTTCGGCACTCAGCCTTCTTCACAGTCCAACTCTCACATCCATACATGACCATGGGAAAACCATAGCCTTGACTAGATGGACCTTCATTGGCAAAGTAATGTCTCTGCCTTTTAATATGCTATCTAGGTTGGTTATAACTTTCCTTCCAAGGAGTAAGCGTCTTTTAATTTCATGGCTGCAGTCACCATCTGCAGTGATTTTGGAGCCCCCCGAAATAAAGTCTGACACTGTTTCCACTGTTTCTCCATCTACTTCCCATGAAGTGATGGGACCAGATGCCATGATCTTCGTTTTCTGAATATTGAGCTTTAAGCCAAACTTTTCACTCTCCTCTTTCACTTTCATCAAGAGTCTCTTTAGCTCCTCTTCACTTTCTGGCATAAGGGTGGTGTCATCTGCATATCTGAGATTATTGACATTTCTCCTTGCAATCTTGATTCCAGCTTGTACTTCTTCCAGCCCAGTGTTTCTCATGATGTACTCTGCATATAAGTTAAATAAGCAGGGTGACAATATACAGCCTTGATGTACTCCTTTTCCGATTTGGAACCAGTCTGTTGTTCCATATCCAGTTCTAACTGTTCCTTCCTGACCTGCATATAGGTTTCTCAAGAGGCAGGTCAGGTGGTCTGACCTTTCAGAATTTTCCACAGTTTATTGTGATCCACACAGTCAAAGGCTTTGGCATAGTCAATAAAGCAGAAATAGATGTTTTTCTGGAACTCTCTTGCTTTTTCCATGATCTAGCAGATGTTGGCAATTTGATCTCTGGTTCCTCTGCCTTTTCTAAAACCAGCTTGAACATCTGGAAGTTCACGGTTCACATATTGCTGAAGTCTGCCTTGGAGAATTTTCAGCATCACTTTACTAGCTTGTGAGATGAGTGCAATTGTGTGGTAGTTTGAGCATTCTTTGGCATTGCCTTTCTTTGGGATTGGAATGAAAACTGACCTTTTCCAGCCCTGTGGCCACTGCTGAGTTTTCCAAATTTGCTGGCATATTGGGTGCAGCACTTTCACAGCATCATCTTTTAGGATTTGGAATAGCTCAACTGGAATTCCATCACCTCCACTAGCCTTGTTTGTAGTGATGCTTTCTAAAGGCCCACTTGACTTCACATTCCAGGATGTCTGGCTCTAGGTCAGTGATCACACCATTGTGATTATCTGGGTTGTGAAGCTCTTTTTTTACAGTTCTTCTGTGTATTCTTGCCACCTCTTCTTAATATCTTCTGCTTCTGTTAGATCCATACCATTTCTGTCCTTTGTTGATTGCATCTTTGCATAAAATGTTCCCTTATTATCTCTAATTTTCTTGAAGAGATCTCTAGTCTTTCCCATTCTGTTGTTTTCCTCTATTTCTTTGCATTGATCGCTGAGGAAGGCTTTCTTATCTCTTCTTGCTATTCTTTGGAACTCTGCATTCAAATGCTTATATCTTTCCTTTTCTCCTTTGCTTTTCGCTTCTCTTCTTTTCACAGCTATTTGTAAGGCCTCCTTAGACAGCCATTTTGTCTTTGGCTTTTCTTTTCCATGGGGATGGTCTTGATCCTTGTCTCCTGTACAATGTCACAAACCTCCATCCATAGTTCATCAGGCACTCTATCAGATCTAGGCCCTTAAATCTATTTCTCACTTCCACTGTATAATCATAGGGGATTTGATTTAGGTCAAGCGATGGCACCCCACTCTAGTACTCTTGCCTGGAAAATCCCATGGATGGAGAAGCCTGGTAGGCTGCAGTCCATGGGGTGGCAAAGAGTCGGACACGACTGAGTGACTTCCCCTTTCACTTTTCACTTTCATGCACTGGAGAAGGAAATGGCAACCCACTCCAGTGTTCTTGCCTGGAGAATCCCAGGGACGAGGGAGCCTGTTGGGCTGCCGTCTATGGGGTCGCACAGAGTCGGACACGACTGAAGCAACTTAGCAGCAGCAGCAGAAGAATGGTCTAGTGGTTTTCCCTACTTTCCTGGCTGTGATGGATCATGCAGAAGCCTGGCCGAGAGGAGCTACCCCTTGCCCAAGGCCAGGGACGGTGGCTGGGAGAAGCTACCCCACGCCTGAGGTCAGGGGTGGCAACCGAGAGAAGCAACCCCACATCCAAGGAGCCATGGCTGCGCGGGTGCAGGAGGTCTGAGAGGTGCTACTCCACATTCAAGGTCGTGAGGGGTGGCCATGAGGAGATACCGCTCATCCAAGGTAAGGAGCAGTGGCTGCGTTTTGGTAGAGCAGCCGTGAAGAGATACCCCATGTCCAAGGTAAGAGAAACCCAAGTAAGACAGTAGGTGTTGCAAGAGGGCATCTGAGGGCAGACACACTGAAACCATAATCATAGAAAACTAGTCAATCTAATCACACAAACCACAGCCTAGTCTAACTCAATGAAACTAAGCCATGCCGTGTGGGGCCACCCAAGATAGGCAGGTCATAGTGGAGAGTTCTGACAGAATGTGGTCCACTGGAGCAGGGAATGGCAAACCACTTCGGTATTCTTGCCTTGAGAACCCCATGAACAGTATGAAAAGGCAAAATGATAGGATACTGAAGGAGGAACTTCCCAGGTCAGTAGGTGCTCAATATGCTACTGGAGATCAGTGTAGAAATAACTCCAGAAAGAATGAAGGGATGGAGCCAAAGCAAAAATACCCAGTTGTGGATGTGACTGGTGATAGAAGCAAGGTCTGATGCTGTAAAGAGCAATATTGCATAGGAAGCTGGAATGTCAGGTCCATGAATCAAGGCAAATTGGAAGTGGTCAAACAGGAGATGGCAAGAGTGAACGTTGACATTTTAGGAATCAGCGAACTAAAATGGACTGGAATGGGTGAATTTAACTCTGATGACCATTATATCTACTACTGTGGGCAGGAATTCCTTAGAAGAAATGGAGTAGCCATCATGGTCAACAAAAGAGTCCGAAATGCAGTACTTGGATGCAGTCTCAAAAACGACAGAATGATCTCTGTTCGTTTCCAAGGCAAACCATTCAATATCATAGTAATCCAAGTCTATGCCCCAACCGGTAATGCTGAAGAAGCTGAAGTTGAACGGTTCTCTGAAGACCTACAAGACCTTTTAGAACTAACACCCAAAAAAGATGTCCTTTTCATTATAGGTGACTGGAATGCAAAAGTAGGAAGTCAAGAAACACCTGGGGTAACAGGCAAATTTGGCCTTGGAATATGGAATGAAACAGGGCAAAAGCTAATAGAGTTTTGCCAAGAGAACACACTGGTCATAGCAAACACCCTCTTCCAACAACACAAGAGAAGACTCTACACATGGACATCACCAGATGGTCAACACCGAAATCAGATTGATTATATTCTTTGCAGCCAAAGATGGAGAAGGTCTATACAGTCAGCAAAAACAATACCGAGAGCTGACTGTGGCTCAGATCATGAGCTCCTTATTGCCAAATTCAGACTTAAATTGAAGAAAGTAGGGAAAACCACTAGACCAACTTAATGTTTAGGACATATTATTAATTCAGTGCTGTACAATAAAAATCATTTGTAATTAATCTTTAGTAATGACTTCAAGAAAATGTGAGCAGCAATAATGTAGAGGCTTCCTGATGCTTCTTAGAAGGCAAGTTAATGCATGGAGTATAGTTGCTATTAAACAAGAACATTTAAATCTGGGTATATGTTAACAGAAGGGCATGAATTGCAGAATGTAATTAGAACGTTTCCTTATTATTAATCATAATTTCTTTAATAAAATCCTCTATTAATAGAGGGTACGAAAAGGAAATTTCTCCTCTTAGAATTTCATAGTTCAGGTTCCTGCCCATAAATGTGTAGTAGCTGTGTTTTGGGTTTCTTTTAAATTATTCCTATAAGGTCTTGAAGGAAGGGCCTCACCAACCTAACAGGGTGCAGTCTGCATTGTGTCCTGGTTTTCTGTCATCAGCTTGTTGCCTGAGGTTGGGAAGATGCATCCAGGGTCCATTTTCCTTATGACAATATGGAGAAAGCATCTCTCAGGTCCTTTCTTGGAAATCCAAATCTGTTTCGTGACATTTGGGACAGAATGTTGAGAGGGTGGAGAATAGGGCACTTAAGAAGTCAATCAAGTGATGGCAAACCTCAAGACCTTGGAATTTGATTAAAGAGAGGTAAGTAGGAACCAGAGAAGAGATCAGAGGAACTCTTGCATCCAAAATTCCTGGAGGGATTGAGGGAATCCAATAGGAAGATATAGGAGCAGGAGTTTAGTGGAGAAAGGCAGGTCACTTGCAAAGCCCACAGGGATGTAGGAAAGTCACCTTACTCCTTGTGGGTGAGTCTAACACATCTAACACATCATCTTGAAGGAAACAGATACAATCTGGCTCAACGTTCTGACTGCCCAGTAGCTTCTTCTATCAGGTTGCGGATTTGAGTCTGTTTTTTTATACAAAAATAATGAAAAGAAGAAATGTGCTCCAAATGTTCATCATGGTCTTGCAACACATTCTTATGAATGAATTGATGGTGTCATCAATCAGTGAGTCAACAATCTCTTTGCCAAACTTCATGGTGGCTTCATGATCTCCTTCTTGCTGTCTTTGTTAGCTGTTCCTGAACATTTTTGACCCTCAACCAATCGTGTCCACTTCAAGTCTTTTAAATCATCCTGCTTGATGTTACCCTGGGCCTTTGCTTATGCTGGTCCGTTGCCTGGGAGTCCCCTTTGCCTAAATTTGCTGACTGGCTAGCTTGCAAGTTCTCAGTGTAAAGTGCAGCTTCTTAGAACCCACTTCTCTGAAGATGAATGTAAATGTATAGTTTATCCTCTTTCATTATTCTTTATCATGACATCTTATTTTGGGGCTTTATAATACCTATTATCTTGTATAATTTTTGAGATTGTGTGTTTTTGAAAGTTAACTGTCATTTTATTAAATAATATAACCTCAGATATGCAGATGACACCATCCTAATGGCAGAAAGAGAAGAGGAACTAAAGACCCTTTTAATGAAGGTGAAAGAGGAGAGTGAAAAAGCTGGCCTAAAACTCAACATTCAAAAACTAAGATCATGGCATATGGCCCCATCACTTCATGGCAAATAGATGGGGGAAATGGAAACAGTGACAGACTTTATTTTCTTGGACTCCAAAATCTCTGTGGCCGATGATTGCAGCCATAAAACTAAAAGACACTTGTTCCTTGGAAGAAAAACTATGACAAACCTAGACAGAGTATTAAAAAGCAGAGACATCAATTTGCCAACAAAGGTCAGTCTAGTCAAAGCTATGGTCTTTCCAGAAGATGTGAGAGCTGGACCACAAGGAAGGCTGAATGCCAAAGAATTGATGCTTTCGAACTGTGGTGCTGGAACACTCCTGAGAGTCCCTTGGACAGGCAAGGAGATCAAAACAGTCAATCAGGACATCAACCCTAAAGGAAATTTACTAAAGGAAATCAATCCTGAACATTCATTGGAAGGACTGTTGCTGAAGCTGAAGCTCCAATACTTTGGCCACCTCATGCAAAGAGCTGACTCATTGGAAAAGACCATGCTGCTGGGAAAGGTTGATGGCAGGAGGAGAAGAAGGCGACAGAGGTTGAGACGTTTGGATGGCATCATTGTCTCAATGGATAGGAGTTTGAGCAAACTTCCGGAGATAGTGAAGGATAGCGAAGCCTGGCGTGCTGCAGTCCACGGGGTCACAAAGAGTCAGACACAACTGAGCGACTGAACAACAAAAACAATACACAATTAAAAGCAGAAAACAATGTTGAAAGGTTTACAATGAAAATAGCAATGCCTGTTTACTAATCCCTTCCTTATGTTGTTCTGCTCACCAGACAAATCACTTTATAACTCTTGTAGTTGTTTCTTAGGACAGATACTTCTAACATTTCTAGCAAATATACTTATATTGTTATCTATTGATTTTTTTTCCTTTTTAAATCCGGGATTGGCAAACATCTTCTTAGTAAAGGATTATATAGTAAAAATTTTACACTTTTCAGTCTAGACAATCTCTGTCGCAATGGCTCAACTCAGCTGTTACAGAGGAAGAGGTCATGGGCAATATGTAAATGAATGGGTGGGGCTGTGTGTCAATGCAACTTTATTTACAAAAGTA
This sequence comes from Bubalus kerabau, assembly GCF_029407905.1. NCBI lineage: Eukaryota > Metazoa > Chordata > Mammalia > Artiodactyla > Bovidae > Bubalus > Bubalus kerabau. The sequence goes on from NC_073627.1 coordinate 173,947,999, forward strand.
AGTGGCAGGCAAAATTTGGTCCATGGTCTGGAGTTTGCAACGCCCTCTTCTAATTGGTAAATATATATTGGATATTAGTGTATGCCATTTTCAATTTTCTTGCAGCCCTTGTCCTGAAGCCCTCCACCCTGTGCTGACTGTAGCTTGTTTTCTTTATGTCTCGCTCTGCTGGTGTCCTGGAACTTCCCTTCCTTGCTTTCCTGTTTTGGACCCCTTATTTCTTGGGTCTCTACATCTTCCTCTTTTTTGGGTTATTCCTTTGCTGAGCAGGAGGATGTTCTCAAGTAACTTCCCAAAACAGAGAGAGTGTATGGGAGAAAAGATTTCTGAGCCTTCATATGCCTGAAAATGTATATATGCATCCCCTGATGTTTGTTGATAAGGTAGCTAAGTGATGGATTCTAGATGAACAATTTCCTTATAAACCTGAAGGCTTTCTCCCATTCTTTTCCACCTTCTAGCATTTCTGGTAGAAGCCTCATTGCATGTGTGATTCCTGCTTGTTTGTATACGATCATCTTCTCTCTCCCTACCACCCCCACCTGGAGCTTTTAGGATCGTCTTGTTATCCATGGACTTATGGAATGTTGCAGCACTGGGCCCTGGCACGGTCATCTTCAGACCCACACATCCCTGTTCTGCCCCGTGCCTAATGTTCATGAGACTGGATGGTCTTCAAGAAATTTCTCCAGACACTCACTCTTCTGTCTTCTGCCTAGAGGGTGGCTGTCAGGCTCTGCAGGGCAAAGGGGGAACATAAGTGTTTAGTCCTCTCTGTGTCCACATGTGCAGCCTTATGCCTCTGCAGAAGATAGGTCTGTGAGAGCCTCAACTTGCCAATGATTCTAGAGAGTCCATGACTGATCACATTCAGAATATGCCTCTCCAGGTTGTGAAGGCTACAATTTTTTTTTTCCCACTCTGTTGACAATCATTGCTCATCTATCTATAACCTGTCTTCCGAAGTTTCATTATGATGTGTTGTTATACCTTATATTTTAAACAGATTTCTGTTATTCTTGTTGTTATTTATTTCATTGGAGGAAGAAAAATATATAAATGCTGTGGTCAATTTGTCCTGCTTAACCAAGAGTTCACAATTTGTCATTATGCATGTATTTACATGTATAAGGATTGTTCTACTACAGAGAGACTGTGTCTGTCTGTTTATTCCTTGTATCATCATGACCCAGATAACCACGATGGTGTGATCACTCACCTAGGGCCAGCCATCCTGGACTGTGAAGTCAAATGGGCCTCAGGAGGCAACACTATGAACAAAGCTAGTGGAGGTGATGGAATTCCAGTTGAACTCTTACAAATTCTAAAAGATGATGCTGTGAATATGCCAGCAAATTTAGAAAACTCAGCAGCGGCCACAGGACTGGAAAAGGTCAATTTGCATTCCAATCTCAAAGAAAGGCAATACCAAAGAATGCTCAAACAATCACACAATTGCACTCATCTCACATGCCAGCAAAGTAATGCTCAAAATTCTCCAAGCCAGGCTTTAACAGTACGTGAACCATGGACTTCCAGATGTTCAAGCTGGATTTAGAAAAGGCAGAGGAACCAGAGATCAAATTACCAACATCCTTTGGATCATCGAAAAAGCAAGAGAGTTCCAGAAAAAACATCTATTTCTGCTTTATTGACTATGCCAAAGCCTTTGACTGTGTGGATCATAACAAACTGTGAAAAATTCTTAAAGAAATGGGAATACCAGACCACCTGACCTGCCTCCTGCGAAATCTATATGCAGGTCAAGAAGCAACAGTTAGAACCGGACATGGAACAGCAGACTGGTTCCAAATCGGGAAGGGAATACGCCAAGGCTGTATATTGTTACCCTGCTTATTTAACTTATATGCAGAGTACATCATGAGAACTGCTTGGCTGGAAGAAGCACAAGCTGGAATCAAGATTTCTGGGAGAAATATCAATAACCTCAGATAAGGAGATGACACCACCCTTATGGCAGAAAATGAAGAAGAACTAAAGAGCCTCCTCATGAAAGTGAAAAAGGAGAGTGAAAAAGCTGACTTAAAACTCAGCATTCAAAAAGCTAAGATCATGGCACCTGGTCCCATCACTTCATGGCAAATTGATGGGGAAACAATGGAAACAGTGACAGATTTTATTTTGGGGATCTCTAAAATCACTGAAGATGATGACTACAGCCTTAAAAGACGCTTGCTCCTTGAAAGAAAAGCTCTGACCAACCTAGACAGCATATTAAGAAGCAGAGACATTACTTTGCCAACAAAGGTCCATCTAGTCAAAGCTATGGCTTTTCCAGTAGTCATGTATGGATGTGAGATTTGGACTATAAAGAAAGCTGAGTGCCAAAGAATTGATGTTTTTGAACTGTGGTTTTGGAGAAGACTCTTGAGAGTCCCTTGGACTGTAAGGAGATCAAACCATCAATCTTAAAGGAAATCAGTCCTGAATATTCATTGGAAGGACTGATGCTGAAGCTGAAACTCCATTACTTTGGCCACCTGATGCGAAGAACTGACTCATTTGAAAAGACCCTGATGCTGGGAAAGATAGAAGGCAGTAAGAGAAGGGCTTGACAGAGGATGAGATGGTTGGATGGTATCACTGGCTCGGTGGACATGAGTTTGAGCAAGCTCCTGGAGTTGGTGATGGACAGGGAAGCCTGGCATGCTGCCATCCATGGGGTCGCAAAGAGTCAGACACGACTGAGAAAATCAACTGAATTGATCCCTAATACTTGGCTCCATGTGGGCATTCCACTAACATTTAGTGAATGGAATGTGTATGTGATGAGTGAAATGTTTGATGGGAGAAGAGGCCTTAGGTGGGGAGCCCTGGGAGATGATGCTGGAAAAAATTGAGTCCAGATATGGAGAGCCTTGAGTAGCAGGCTTAGGAGTATATACTTTTCCAGTTGGAATTTTGTTGATGGCTCTTCAATGGTGGTGAAGGTGGTGATGGAAGGGTAGTTTTGTCAAGGTGATTTCAGAAAGAATTTTTCTGGTTGTGAAATAAAGGCTGGTCTGAAAGTGAAACTGTGTAACTTAGATTGAGACTTGAACCCATGTGCCAGGACTCAAACCTGGCCAAAACCCAGGTTGGGACTTGAACTTATGGCCATTTACTTGAGATCATACACCTGGTCTCACGACTTAAAGAAACTCAGACTCTTGATGTCTTGTTGCAGAAAGAATTCAGTGAGAGACAAAGTCATAGGTAAGAAATGAATTTTTTTAGTGAGAAACACACTCCAAAGACAGAGTGTAGGCTGTCTCTGAAGGCGAGAGACCCCAAAGTGTAGCTTGGTTAGTTTTCATAGACTGTGTAATTTCATAGGCCAATGAGTGGGAGGATTGTTCCAACTATTTCAGAGAAGGGGCAGGAATTTCCAAGAATTGGACCATGGTCCACTTTTTGGCCTTTTATTGTTAGCCTTAGAACTGTCATGGTACTAGGAGGGGTGCTATTTAGATGGTAATGTTTTACAGTGAGCATATAATGAGGCTCAAGATCCCCTGGAAGTCAAATGTTTTGCCATCTTGAACCTAGTTGGTTCTAAACAGTTTCTTGTCCTGTCCTATGGCTACGTCATTCTTTTGAAGGTTGTGCCCTGCCCCTTCCCCTCCTATTTCAAAAGGAGTACACATATAGGGGAGTAACATGTCATAAACTGACCCAAACCTGCGAGGAAGGAAGAGTTGGACTGAAGAAAACTATATGGAGCAAGACTCAGAAAGATTTATGTTCTAATTCAATATGGAAAGTTAAAAATGGATTTCAAGGACTGGTGGTTCCATTAGCAGAAAGAAAGAACAGTACAAAGGCTTTGGGGAGATGGGGAAGTATAAGAAATGCTTTTAGTTCATCATATTTAAGGCAATAAAGGAATATCTAAGTAGAACTGTTTAGAAGACAGTTGATTATATTAAAGGTAGGGATTAAAAACATAGATTAGGGAGTTCTCACAGAGAAGTCAAAGGAGAGATTGACATGAAGAAAGATCGCTAGTTGCTAAAAAGCACATAGGTGTCAATAGACAGACCTAGAATTTGAAGTCAGATCTGCTTAAATCCCCAGCCATGTTCAACCACAATAGTATACTAACTTACCAAGATGCCGCCCAGAAGAGTAGAGGTTTAGGATTGCTCTTGGAAAAGACAAACATTTAATGGGACATGTGACTTTTTAAGAATGAAGGTAAAATGCAGTAGGAAGCTAATGAGGTGTGAGAGAAGAACACTGATGCTACAACCCCCCCCCACCCCCACCCCCAAAACTGGATGGGGGCAGGCCTGACAGACTCGCTTAGCTGGCCACCTTGGGCTTGGCCTTTGCTAGAGCTGAGGTCGCCTGCAGACCCCACTTGGCTTGACTTCCCCAAGGACATCAGTTGCCCTGACATAAAACTTTCCACCTTGCCTGCTGTTATGGTTCACGCCAGAGAAAACTATGGCCAAGTAGCAATTCTCAGAACCCAAGTGGGGCTAACATCCTGCCTGGTTTCCTTGTCTTCTTGCTTAGACCAGAGCTACTTGAGAGAATCATAGAGAGGTGGTATTTAGAGAGTCTCAGAAGTGCCACATGCAGGAAAGGACTCCTGGGCACCTCCCGGCTGGCCCCTCCCTGTAGCATGCCTTTGGGTTCATGGCATGGAGGAAGAGGAAGCAGACTCATGGGAGTGGGGGCGTGGGGAGTGTAGGTTGTGAAACAATACGAGAAACCTCCAGAGCTAGCAAAGAAAGTTTTGTTTCTGGAATTTCGAATTCAAACTTTTTTCACAGTCAACATTTCTGTGACTAGAAGGTGAGATAAAAATCTATGTCATTCCACTGGTTTTCACCTTTGTTTTAAATTATCAGATTTTAAACAGAAATTATTATCAGTCTGATATTGTTTCCTTTTCTAAAATGTGGTTTAATTTTGTAAAGAGCCTAGTAAGACGGCAGAGCTGAATCATAGAAGTGTCAGCAGGCAAGCTCTACACCCGTGATTACAAAACCGTGGCCGAGTAACCTTTTTCATTCTCCTTGAAAAGTGTTTTTTAATCCTGTCTGTTTTTTAGCTAGGGGAATTTCCTCTTCCTTTCTCCTACCACTATGGCTTCTTTGATTTCACGTGAGAAAGTGTTTAATCGAGTTGAGAAAGTAAGTGCCTTGAATTTGAATCTCACCTTCTTTTCCTTACTGAGTAGTACTGGGACAGTCACTTAACTTCTCTGAGCCTCAGTGGTCTTCCTCTAATTGCAGATAATAAGAGGAGGATATTTGATTAATTAATGACTGAGCGACTAACACTTTCACACTTTCACGTTTGATTAATTATTAATATATAATTAATTATTCTGCTAGTTGCTCAGTTGTGTCTGACTCTTTGTGACCCCATGAAATGTAGCCCGCCAGGTCTCTCTGTCTATGGAGTTCTCTAGGCAAGAATACTGGAATGGGTGGACATAGGTAGCCTTCTCCAGAGGAGCTTCCTGACCCAGGGATCCAAACCATTGCAGACCAATTCTTTACTGTCTGAGCCACCAGGGAAGCCTAATTATTAGTATACAATTAATGATTAATATATTATATATCATTGATCATTGTATATTTATGAATCATGCATTCCTGGTACTTACTATGTGCTGAAATCATGTTAATTCCTACCATCGAACAGGGTTGGATCATTTTTTCCCTATTGATAGTCACTGACTCACCAAAAAATGAAAAAAAATTATTTAATTCAAGGGAGAGAGTTGTGGGTGTTTTTGTTTTGGATCTTATTTTTAGACATTACAAATATGTTCCATCCACTTTATTTTGAAATTAAGAATGGGGAACATTATTTATATCTGAATCATATATTATAACAAATGAAAATATTACATGAATGATTTCAGCTCTATATTATATGCATTTAAAAGAAAGAGAGAGACACAGAGGGGAAGGGAGGGAGAGAGAAAAGGAAGGGAAGACAATAAAGGAAAGGAGAAATGGGGGTGGTAGGAGACATGCAAAATTGGCAGAGATATAAAAGAAATAGCTACAGCAAGATTTACTGGGCTTGAGCACCAGTGTTTTTAGATAAATAGCTTTGGTTTTTCCCTGATTAACACTTGAGCTAGCTATACTAAAATCATGCATTTCAGTGGGTTTCCCATTCATCTATCCATCCGTCAACAGACAGCTACTAAATACAGCCTATGTGTTTAGCCCTGCACTAGGTGATAGAGATGCAGGAGATCAAGCCAACTTTATCTTCTAAGAGCTCACAGTCTTGTGGGAGAGATGTACAGGTAAACAAATAAACTAAGTGACTGACTCAGATTTGAAGTGATGGGAAAGCTTCATAAAGGAGGTGATACATTACTGTGTCTTGAAGAAAATGCAATAATTTGTTAGGCAGATAAGATTGTTTGGTGGGTGGGCAGAGATTAAGGTATATTCTGGGCAGAGTAAAGCTCTGGATAGCTTGTAGAGTAACCCAGTTCTGTCTGAACTGGGAACTGGTTTCTCTGAAACATAGCTCTGTGTGTTCATGGGGCCAGTGTGGCAGGTGGTTAAGGTCAGGAATGATTCAAGCAGATAGACATGGGTTTAATCTTGATTTACTAGCTGTGTAACCTCGATTTACTTGATCTACTAGCTTTGGTCAAGCTGTTCATCCTTTCTGAAACCTAGCTTCCTCATATTTGAAAGGAGGATAAAACCGATGAATGTATTAAACTTTAAGTGAATTGACATAATGCACGTAAAAGCTTTGCACATTGTTGGGCACACTGTAGACCCTCAAACTGAAAACATGATTTTCATTTCAAAATATTGGATCTTTTCAAAATCTTAGATCTTGAATCTAAGATTCAAAATATTAGAATCTTAGTGGCTCTCTGAGCAAGTTGGGGTGGGGATGAGAAGTAACGCCCTTGTGATAAAAAGATTTTTTTTATATATGACTTTTAAACTGTCCTCTTGGAACTTCTTAGAAACTTTTCTGAATCATAATAACTCAGGTATCAATCGAAATTAAAATTTTTTCTTTGGGTTGCCTCTCCCTCTATATTTTCTTTTCTTTTCTTTTTTTTTTTTTTACAGTTTAAATGCACTTTATTTTAGAGAATAAAATAGGTAATACAGTAAGAATATAATGTGTGACATTTAAGTCTTCTTGATATTAGTTTAAAAGTTTTAATTAATGATTTTCAGACTGTGGGGAAAATATAACAGCCTTTCAAACTACATGGTTGTTAATGCATTCAAAAATTCAGGAGAAATTAAAGATAACATCACAGACAACACCATTTATTTATTAATTATTTTAATATAAATTTATTTATTTTAATTGGAGGCTAATTACAATATTGTATTGGTTTTGCCATACATTGACATGAATCTGCCATGGGTGTACATGTGTTCTCTATCCTGAACCCCCCTCCCACCTCTCTCCCCATCCCATCCCTCTGGGTCATACAGTGCACCAGCCCTGAGCATCCTGTATCATGCCTTGAACCTGGACTGGCGATTGATTCATTTCACATTTGATAATATACATGTTTCAATGCCATTCTCCCAAATCATCCCACCCTTGCCCTCTCCCACAGAGTCCAAAAGACTGTTCTATACATCTGTGTCTCTTTTGCTGTCTCACATACAGGGTTATCGTTACCATCTTTCTAAATTCCATATATATGCGTTAGTATACTATATTGGTGTTTTTCTTTCTGGCTTACTTCATTCTGTATAATCCACTCCAGTTTCATCCACCTCATTAGAACTTATTCAAATGTATCCTTTTTAATTGCTGAGTAATACTCCATTGTGTATATGTACCACAGCTTTCTTATCCATTCGTTTGCTGATGGACATCTAGGTTGCTTCCATGTCCTGGCTATTATAAACAGCTCTGCGATGAACATTGGGGTACACATGTCTCTTTCAATTCTGGTTTCCTCGGTGTGTATGCCCAGCAGTGGGATTGCTGGGTCATATGGCAGTTCTATTTCCAGTTTTTTAAGGAATCTCCACACTACATCAAACCAAAGATAAGAGATTCACTGTCTTTGTTGTAGATTGTTGTTGTTTAGTCACTAAGCCGTGTCTGACTCTGCCACCCTATGGACTCTGGACTCTGCCAGGCTCCTTTGTCCATGGGATTTCCCAGCTAAGAATGGAGTGAGTTGCCATTTCTTTCACCAGGGGATCTTGCCAACCCAGGGACTGAACCTGAGTTTCCTGCATTGGCAGGCAGATTCTCTACCACTGAGCCACCAGGGAAACCTTTGCTATAGATTATCTCTTACTGAAAAAAAATGTTAAATGCTAGCTTCTGAGAGAAAAACTCTTTGGAAGGCTATCAGCCATACCTTCAGTGCAAAGCTGCTGTATACAGGCTTTTTAAGCCTGTATTATTAATAGAAGAAATGGAGTAGCCATCATGGTCAACAAAAGAGTCCGAAATGCAGTACTTGGATGCAGTCTCAAAAACGACAGAATGATCTCTGTTCGTTTCCAAGGCAAACCATTCAATATCACAGTAATCCAAGTCTATGCCCCAACCAGTAACGCTGAAGAAGCTGAAGTTGAATGGTTCTATGAAGACCTACAAGACCTTTTAGAACTAACACCCAAAAAAGATGTCCTTTTCATTATAGGGGACTGGAATGCAAAAGTAGGAAGTCAAGAAACACCTGGAGTAACAGGCAAATTTGGCCTTGGAATCGGAATGAAGCAGGGCAAAGACTAATAGAGTTTTGCCAAGAAAATGCACTGGTCATAACAAACACCCTCTTTCAACAACACAAGAGAAGACTCTACACATGGACATCACCAGATGGTCAACACTGAAATCAGATTGATTATATTCTTTTCAGCCAAAGATGGAGAAGCTCTATACACTCAGCAAAAACAAGACCAGGAGCTGACTGTGGCTCAGACCATGAACTCCTTATTGCCAAATTCAGACTTAAATTGAAGAAAGTAGGGAAAACCACTAGACCATTCAGTTATGACCTAAATCAAATCCCTTATGATTATACAGTGGAAGTGAGAAATAGATTTAAGGGCCTAGATCTGATAGATAGTGTGCCTAATGAACTATGGAATGAGGTTTGTGACATTGTACAGGAGACAAGGATCAAGACCATCCCCATGGAAAAGAAATGCAAAAAAGCAAAATGGCTGTCTGGGGAGGCCTTACAAATAGCTGTGAAAAGAAGAGAAGCGAAAAGCAAAGGAGAAAAGGAAAGATATAAACATCTGAATGCAGAGTTCCAAAGAATAGCAAGAAGAGATAAAAAAGCCTTCTTCAATGATCAATGCAAAGAAATAAAGGAAAACAACAGAATGGGAAAGACTAGAGATCTCTTCAGGACAATCAGAGATACCAAAGGAACATTTCATGCAAAGATGGGCTCGATAAAGGACAGAAATGGTATGGACCTAACAGAAGCAGAAGATATCAAGAAGAGATGGCAAGAATACACAGAAGAACTGTACAAACAAGATTTTCATGACCCAGATAATCACGATGGTGTGATCACTGACCTAGAGCCAGACATCCTGGAATGTGAAGTCAAGTGGGCCTTTGAAAGCATCACAATGAACAAAGCTAGTGGAGGTGATAGAATTCCAGTTGAGCTATTCCAAATCCTGAAAGATGATGCTGTGAAAGTGCTGCACTCAATATGCCAGCAAATTTGGAAAACTCAGCAGTGGCCACAGGACTGGAAAAGGTCAGTTTTCATTCCAATCCCAAAGAAAGGCAATGCCAAAGAATGCTCAAACTACCGCACAATTGCACTCATCTCACACGCTAGTAAAGTAATGCCAAAATTCTCCAAGCCAGGCTTTAGCAGTACGTGAACCGTGAACTTCCAGATGTTCAAGCTGGTTTTAGAAAAGGCAGAGGAACCAGAGACCAAATTGCCAACATCCTTTGGATCATCAAAAAAGCAAGAGAGTTCCAGAAAAACATCTATTTCTGATTTATTGACTATGCCAAAGCCTTTGACTGTGTGGATCACAATAAACTGTGGAAAATTCTGAAAGAGATGGGAATACCAGACCACCTGATCTGCCTCTTGAGAAATCTGTATGCAGGCCAGGAAGCAACAGTTAGAACTGGACATGGAACAACAGACTGGTTCCAAATAGGAAAAGGAGTACGTCAAGGCTGTATATCGTCACCCTGCTTGTTTAACTTCTATGCAGAGTACATCATGAGAAACGCTGGACTGGAAGAAACACAGGCTGGAATCAAGATTGCTGGGAGAAATATCAATCACCTCAGATATGCAGATGACACCACCCTTATGGCAGAAAGTGAAGAGGAACTCAAAAGCCTCTTGATGAAAGTGACAGTGGAGAGTGAAAAAGTTGGCTTAAAGCTCAACATTCAGAAAACGAAGATCATGGCATTGGGTCCCACCACTTCATGGGAAATAGATGGGGAAACAGTGGAAACAGTGTCAGACTTTATTTCGGGGGGCTCCAAAATCACTGCAGATGGTGACTGCAGCCATGAAATTAAAAGATGCTTACTCCTTGGAAGGAAAGTTATGACCAACCTAGATAGCATATTCAAAAGCAGAGACATTACTTTGCCAACAAAGGTTCGTCTAGTCAAAGCTATGGTTTTTCCTGTGGTCATGTATGGATTTGAGAGTTGGACTGTGAAGAAGGCTGAGTGCTGAAGAATTGATGCTTTTGAACTGTGGTGTTGGAGAAGACTCTTGAGAGTCCCTTGGACTGCAAGGCGATCCAACCAATCCATTCTGAAGGAGATCAGCCCTGGGATTTCTTTGGAAGGAATGATGCTAAAGCTGAAACTCCAGTACTTTGGCCACCTCATGGAAGAGTTGACTCATTGGAAAAGACTCTGATGCTGGGAGGGATTGGGGGCAAGAGGAGAAGGGGACGACAGAGGATGAGATGGCTGGATGGCATCACTGACTCGATGGACATGAGTCTGGGTGAACTCCGGGAGTTGGTGATGGACAGGGAGGCCTGGTGTGCTGTGATTCATGGGGTCGCAAAGAGTTGGACACGACTGATCGACTGATCTGATCTGATTAATAGCACCATGGATACCCAGTGGTGAGAATGTTGTAGACCTGGGTCAGCTCTCTTAGGATAGACACAGGATGTAGAGAGAGCAAGTGAAAACACAAGAGTCAAATGTGAATGGATGGAAGTCATTTTCAACACAGACCAACTAGAAGTTACTTCCATGGAACTACTGTTTATGACTGGTGGTTGGAGTCACCTTGCAACCACCTTGCTTCCACCAACTGGTGGTGGATATCAACTTGCACATCAACTTGGAGATTGACTCTGCACTTTATAATCCGTCTTTCTCTGGGAACACAGTGGCCTGCAACACCGTGGCCAGATTGGTTTTGATCTCCTGTGCCCATGGCCATAACCAACCCTAAGGCAGTCGTTTCCAGACTTGAGTGTCCCTCAGAACCTTCCTGTTAATGGGATTGCTGGGTCCCAAACCCCAGACTTTCTGGTCCAGTAGGTCTAGGGTGGGGCTTAAGAATTTGCAATTCAGCAAGTTCTCAAGTATGCTGCTGTTGCTGCTCGGGGAGCATGTGTTGAAAACTAGACCTATGGAGTAGGCAACTGTAAGCTATCTTAGTGTTCTTCCTTCCAATGCACTGGTCTCCTCTCAACCTTTTTTTGTGTGTTTGCTGGCTGTTGTTTCTATCACACACAAATAGAAAATTGGGTTGGCCAAAAAGTTCATTTGGGTTTTCCCATAGCACCTTATAGAAAACCCAAATGTACTTTTTGATCAATCCAGTACTTTTAATGAGTGCTGTAGGGGAGTTTGTCTTTATCCTGAAAAGAGGAATCAAAGTGTAAAGGAGATGTGAAGGTGTTCTCTGAATAACTGAAGATTTGCTGTGTCAAAACAAGAATAGGAGATGGATCTTATCAGGCTGCTTGTTTTCCTCAAACTAAGACATTTTCAACTATTTAAATTGTGTGAGAATGGGTGGCTTTTGCTTAAAAATAATAAACTGAACACACTCATTTATCCCTGTTCTCTCCTACAACACCAATGAAATGACAGTGTCTGGACTTTTAACATGATGTATGGTCTCGTGGGTGCCAGGTAAGTGGGAAGCAAGATTATCTAGAAAATGCATGGTGGGGGGAGTTCAGTGGGGATCAACACATGGAACCTTTATACTTCAGTCTTCTTTCCATACTGAACTCCAAGGATCTGAACCTTCAAGTGAGTGCCTTCTACATAGCAGTATGGTGTCGGGATTTAGAAGGCACTCAACAACTGGTAGCTGTTAACACAGAAAGATTGGGAAAGGAGGACATGCAAGGAGCTCTACTGAGGGTGTCTAAGCTGAGTTTAAGTCAACAGTATGTACTGAGCAGCTACGCAGCACCAAATAGCAAGCTGCAAGTTCTGATGATTGAGTAGAGAGTAAGGTTCAGTGTGTCCATCCCTCAGTGAAGCAGATGACAGGGTTGGGGGAAGGAGGAGCATGTACGGAGGCAGACGATAGTGAAACAGCATGCTGAGTTTGTGGAACTACAAGAGATTCAGTATTGTTGTCATGGAAAGTGTAGACACACAAGGAGTGTGGGAGGAGGAGAGGCCCAAGAGATGCTATTGGGTTTATGTCACTCTCTTCATTTGTGTGAATTCTCTCAAAATGCATATTCTTCTATATGCATGCATTTTGGATTTTTATAAATGTATCTATTCTGGTTTTCCCTTTTTTTTCCATCAAGGGCAATGTTTTTAAGATCCATCAGTGTGCTCTAACAATCACACAAGCCATTCCTATGAACTCCTATCTGATATTTCATGGTATTTCATGCTGTGTCTCTACTTACTTTTGTCTATTAAGTCTCTCAGGAGTGAGCATCACAATTATTTTCCATCCCATATTCCCACTTGCTCCAAAAAAGAAATGCAACAATAAACATCCCCAGGCATATCCTCTGATGAACCTTAGTGAGAATTTCTTGTGCTTTATGCCCTGGAGGGAGATTGCTGGGTATGTGTAGATTTACTGGGATTAAGTATTGTTAGTCTGCCTCCCAGGCTGACCCACCATTGGGACATGATGCCATTACATTCCTACATTGTTGCTAGTTCACTTTTTTTGTTTTGCTTTGTTTTAATTTACTTGACTGTGTTGGGTCTCAGTTGCAGCACGCAGGATTTTTAGTTGCAGCATGTGAACTCTTAGCTGTGACATGTGGGAACTAGTTTCCTGACCAGGGATCCAACCTGGGAGCCTTGCATTGGGAGCATGGAGTCTTAGCCACTGAATCACCAGGGAAGTCCTGCTGCTAATTCAGTTTTATTTTTTTGCTTTTCTTTCATCAACAAAAGTTTCCTGTGTCTCTTTGGATTATTATTATTATTATTGTGAGAACACTTACTATATGGGATCTACCTTCCTAACAAATCTTTAAGTATATAACCCTGATGCTGGGAAAGATTGAGGGCAGAAGAAGGGGGTAACAGAGGATAAGATAGTTGGGGTGCTTCACTGAGTCAATGGATGTGAGTGTGAGCAAACTCCAGGAGTTAGTAAAGGACAGGGAAGCCTGGCGTGCAGCAATCCATGGGGTCGCCAAGAGTCAGACATGACTTAGTTGACTGAACAACAAAAACAAGAACAGCAGAACTGTTGACTGTGCTGTACCGCAGAGCTCTAGAACTTGTTCATCCTGCACAACTGAAACTTTATCCCCATTGGATAGCTCTTTGCTTTCCCCTCTCCCCAACCTCTGGCAACCATCATTCTAGTATCTGCTTCTGAGTCTGACCTTGTTTTTGGCCACACCATGCAGCTTATGCAATCTTAGTTCCCCAACCAGGGACTGAACTCACACCCTTGACAGTGAAAGCAAGGAGTCCTAAGCACTGGACCGCCAGGGGATTCTCCAAGTTTGACTATTTTAAATACCTCATATAAGCAGGATCCTATAGCATTTGTTCTTCTGTGATTGGCTTATTTCATTTAGCATGATGTATTCCAGGTTCGTCCATGTTACCATATGTGGCAGGATTTCCTTCTTTTGTTAATGCTGAATAATGCTTTATTGTATGTTTATGCCATGTTTTCCTTACCTGTTCACATGTCAATGGATGTTTAGGTTGTTCCCATGTCTTAGTTTTGTGAATAATATTGCCTTGAACATAGGAGTGCAGGTAATTCTACCAGATCCTGATTTCAATTCTTTTTGATATAAACCCAGAAGCAGGACTCCTGGACCATATGCTAGTTTATATTTTTAATTTTTTGAGGGACCTCCATCTTGTTTTCCATACTGGCTGCACCATTTTGCATTCCAAGCAACAATGTAGAGTTCCAGTTTCTGCACATCCTCACCAACAAAGTTTTTAACAAGTTTTTTAAAAATCATTTTTGTTAGTGCAAAATGTCTATAATTTTTCTTAGGTTCAAAAATGTCATTTGTAGTTCTTTAATTGATGATTTTGAACCTCTCTTTACAAGCTTGTTAGCTTTTGAGGCTTCCTCATCTGTAAATTGACTCTTTGTATCCTGTTACCTTATTTCTCTTGGGGCAGCTTTCTGTTTCTTGTTGATTTGCATGATTTTGTGATATATTTTACATCTGAATCTCTTGTTGGCTGCTTATCTTAGAGCTGAGGAGTTCCCTTCAATTGCAAGTCCAGCCTCAAGATGTAGCCAGAGTCTCAGAAAAAAACAACCTTAGGTCTTGAGACAGAATAAACTGGCAGCGATCCCTTTGGGTGACATATACTTTCTTATGTCCCCAAGGACCACTGGGATTATCTTGTCATTAAATTTGCAAAAATCAGACGTCCCCAATCATTAGTTCCTTCAGTTAGAGACATGACATACTGTTATCATTATTATATTACTTTTATTACACTAATGAAAAATGTTTCCCTGCTGAAAAATTTTAAAATGCTCTAACTAATAGTGAAATTATTAAAACCCATGCACAACTCTGCCACCTAGAAATGACTGCAGTTAATCTTTTAGAATGTGTTCCAGTCCCTGAAATGGAATGGCTGAGAAGATGTACACCATCATGACAAATGAGCCTCCCCCTTCCACCCCAGGGCTCTATATTAATCTCTCTTGTAGAACTTTGTGCATTTTAGTATAGTTGTTTGTTCAGGGATTATTAGAACAGGAGTGAGCTGACTTATGTTTGAATTCCGTCTTGAATTTGCCAAAGCTTCTTAAAAAATTAAGAAAGACCTTGAAAAGCATGCTGAGGTCTTGGACTTTCTTTTGTAATTAATTGGGAGCCATTAACAGAGTTGAGGTGGTGAATCATCCAATATAGTTCTGGTAAAGAAAGTTTTTCCTGGAAGCAATGATACGTGAAGTTAAGTGAATAAAAGTTACATTTATCAAGGGCCAGGTACTGTGCTCAGGGTATTATCTGTGGTATTTCACTAGATTCTTTTAGTGCTATAGTATAGGGTTGATCACCCTCAAATGAGAGGTAAGAAATTTGAAATTCAGTGGAGTTAAGCCGTGTATTCCTAAAGAAATGGCAATGCTAAAGAATACTCAAACTACCACACAATTACACTCATCTTACATGCTAGTAAAGTAATGCTCAAAATTCTCCAACCAAGGCTTCACAGTACATGAATTGTGAACTTCCAGATGTTCAAGCTGGATTTAGAAAAGACAGAGGAACCAGAGATCAAATTCCCAACATCCACTGAGTCATCGAAAAATCAAGACAATTCCAGAAAAACATATATTTCTGCTTTATTGACTATGCCAAAGCCTTTGACTGTGTGGATCACAAAAAACTGTGGAAAATTCTTCAAGAGATGGGAATACCAGACCACCTGACCCGCCTCTTGAGAAATCCGTATGCAGGTCAGGAAGAAACAGAACTGGACATGGAACAACAGACTGGTTCCAAATAGGAAAAGGAGTTCGTCAAGGCTGTTTACTGTCACCCTGCTTATTTAACTTCTATGCAGAGTACATCATGAGAAACCCTGGGCTGGAAGAAACACAAGCTGGAATCAAGATTGCTGGGAGAAATATCAATAATCTCAGATATGCTGATGACACCACCCTTATGGCAGAAAGTGAAGAAGAACTAAAGAGACTCTTGATGCAAGTGAAAGAGGAGAATAAAAAGCTTGCTTAAAACTAAACATTCAGCAAACTAAGATCATGGCATCTGGTCCCATCACTTCATGACAAATAGATGGGAAAACAGTGAAACAATGACAGACTTTATTTTTTGGGGCTCCAAAATCACCACAGATGCTGACTGCAGCCATGAAATTAAAAGATGCTTGCTCCTTGAAAGAAAAGTTATGACCAACCTAGACAGCATATTAAAAAGTAGAGACATTATTTTACCAACAAAGGTCTGTCTAGTCAAAGCTATGGCTTTTCCTGTAGTCATGTATGAGTGTGAGAGTTGCACTATAAAGAAAGCTAATAACTGAAGAACTGATGCTTTTGAACTGTGGTGTTGGATAAGACTCTTGATGTTCTTTGGACAGCAAGGACATCCAACCAGTCCATCCTAAAGGAAATCAGTCCTGAATATTCATTGGAAGAACCGATGCTGAATCTGAAACTCCAATACTTTGGCCACCTGATGCAAAGAACTGACTCACTGAAAAACCCTGATTCTGGGAAAGATTGAGGGCAGGAGGAGAAGGGGACGACAGAGGATGAGATGGTTGGATGGCATCACTGACTCAATGAACATGAGTTTGAGTAAACTCCTGGAGTTGGTGATGGACATAGAGGCCTGGCGTGCTGCGTCCGTGGGGTCGCAAAGAGTCTGGTCACAACTGAGGGACTGAACTAAGCCATGTACTCAAGGACAGGCAGCTAGTGTGGGATCAGGGAATTAAATCCAGCACGTTCGTTCAACTGGTTTCTTTCCATGTACAAATGCTGGTATGATAGATACTTAAGCAGTCTAGGTGGGATCAATTTCCATTTAATTATGAGAAGTTCAAGCACCTAGCAAGCTACTTCTTACAGCAGCAGCTTTATTATTTGCTGACTGTCCCCAGGGGTTTTTCTCTATGACTCATACAGCAGGGGAATCCTGAGGGAAGCTCAGCTTTTACTTCTTGAATTTCAGAGTCCCAACAAACTCTGTAGTGATTGCAGATAGAGATCTGAGTTCCTGCCAACAAAGAGACTGAAGCAGGGATCTTGGGTAAGTCCCTTGTCTCTGGACCTCAGTTTTCTTAACCACAAAGGATTAAACGATCTCTGAGGTTTTCTTTCATTCTAACACTCAAGGATCTCTCTTAGTGCATGATGTAGTACTGAGTTCTATGTGGAGCTTAGTAATGGTGATTAGTAGGAACTCAACTAACAAAATCTAATCACACAAACTAGCTAAAAATAGACTGTAGGCAGGGAATAAAAGGTATGAGTTCTCAACATTATTCATCTGCAATACTCTAATATCATAGAAAAAGTTTGTTAAATAAAGATCTGTGCTCTTAGTTCATGGGAGGAACTGTGTGTTCATTTTTATAGTCTGTCACTACTGCCTTTTATACTGGTGGCTGGACAGTTTTGTTGAAGGAAAGAATGAGCCAGGAAGAAACAAAGGCTTTTTGTCCCCTAATATCTGTCCCCCACCATTGTCAATAATGGAGGGTCTCAAAGTCACTTGGAAGCAGTAACCGGGGACGAAAACCTCATTTCCCAGACTTCCTTGTAGTTAATGTGACCGTGTTATTAAATTCTGACTGACGGGGTATAAATGGAATTAGTGTGGGCATTTTTTCAGGAAATATTTTTAAAGGCAGGTGCATGATTTTCTCCTCCTGACTGTCATGGAGTCTGTGGGTATGTCATTTAGCTTACTGATATGTTACAGTGAGTGTGTGCTGAGGCTCAAGGTCTAGAGGAAAATGACTCATCCACCATCTTGGACCTATTTGGTTCTGATCAGTTTATGTCATTTCCTTGGGCGATATCATTTTTAAAGGTTGTGCCCTGCCCCTTCTCCTCCTGTTTCAGTTCCAAATCATTTATCTCATAGGATATATGATTGCCAGGAGAAATATCAACAACCTCAGAGATGCAGATGATAACACTCTAATGGCAGAAAGCAAAGAGGAACTGAAGAGCCTCTTGATGAGGGTGAAAGAGGAGAGTGAAAAAACTAGCTTGAGACTCAACATTAAAGAAAAAAAAGGCCATGGCATCCAGTCCCATCACTTCATGGCAAACAGAAGGGGGAAAAATGGAAACTTAGAGGCAGATTTTATTTTCTTGGCCTACAAAGTCACTGCTGACAGTGACTTCAGCCATGAAATTAAAAGACACTTGCTCCTTGGAAGGAAAGCTATGAAAAACCTAGGCAGCATATTAAGAAGCAGAGGTGTCACTTTACTAACAAAGGTCTGTATAGTCAAAGCTATGGTTTTTCCAGGAACCATGTATGGATGTAAAAGTGGGACCATAAAGAAGACTGAGTCCCAAAGACCTGATGCTTTCGAACTGTGGTGCTGGAGAAGACTCTTGAGAGTCCCTTGGACTGCAAGGAAATCAAACCAGTCAATCCTAAATGAAATTAATCCCGAATATTCATTGGAGGGACTGATGCTGAAGCTGAAACTCTGATACTTTGGCTATCTGATGCAAAGAGCAGACTCATTGGAAAAGATCCTGATGCAAGGAAAGAATGAAGGCAAAAGGAGAAGAGAGCAGCAGAGGAAGAGATGGTTAGATAGCGTTACCGATTCAATGGACATGAATCTGAGCAAGCAGTGGGAGATAGTGAAAGACAGGGGAACCTGATGTGCTGCAGTCCAAGGGGGTCTCAGAGAGTTGGACGTGACTTAGCAACTGAACACCAACAGTGTTTGCCACTGATTTAACAAACACATTTGTCATATATTAAATTCATATCTATCCAGAAACATTAGAAGAATAATGGCAAGAAACTTCACAAATATGATTTAAAAATAAATATCCACAGATCCAATATGTTCATCAAATCTCAAGGTGGAAAAACACAGAGAAAACTACACAAAGGAGCATATTAATTAAATTTCTGAAAACAAAAGATACAGAGAAAAATCTTAAAAACATCCAAAAAAGTTTGAATAAATGGATAAATATATAAATACAATTTCTCATGAAAGACTATGCATGTCAGACTATGCATGTCAGAAGAAGAGAAAAAAATTTTTTAGGTGTTGAAAGAAAAAAAAAACTGTAAAACTAGATTTACATATCTGAGAAAATATTATTCAATATTGAAAGGAAAATAAAGACTTTTTCAGGAAAAAAACACTAAATTTTTGACTAACAAATCTGGATTATAAGAAGTATTAAAAATAAAGTTCTTCACATGAAAGGAATATGATGAAAATTTGAATCTACAGAGAGAAATGAAAAGCTGCAGAAATGGTATATATAAAATAATTTTTATATAAGTATATTAAATTTCTAAAACTATTGATTAATGAAAGCAAAATCAAACCAATATATTGTGGATTTTAATCTATGTACAAATACATTTTACCATAAAATAGCACTAAGTACATGAAGAGGTGAATGGAAGAATACTACTACAAGGTTTTAATCTGTATATGAGTTAGAATATATGTTGAAGATAGATTGCAATGAGTTAGAGGTGCATACTGCGAACTTAGTGAACAAACAGCAAAGTATTGTTAAATGAAGAAGTGTTGCTTGTAAGCCGATAGTGGAATTAAAACAAAATGATAAAACATATTAAAATATAACCAAAAGAAGCCAGGGAAAGAGAAAAGAGGGAGCAAAGAACATTTGTGACAAATTCAAAACAAACAAGAAGGTAAGTTTAAACATATTATTAATTATATTGAATATAAATGGTAAACATTCCCATGAAAAGGCAGAAGTTAGTCAGACTGGATGAAAATGCAGGACCCACTGTGTACTGCCTATAAGGAAATCACTTTAACCATAAAGGCACGGATAAGTTAAAATTCAAAGTATCGAAAAAAGACATAACGTTTTAAAAGATGTACACATACTAATTATAAGAAAGAAAAATGGCTATGTTAATATCAGACAAAATAAAGTTCAAAATAAGAAATATTATCAGGACTAACAAGGGATGTTTTATAGGAATATGAAGGTAATTCATCAAGAAGACATAATCCTAAACAGTACCAGATTAGCAGAGGCTTAAAATATAATGGACAAAATTGAAAGAAAAATTATTTAAAAGGGGAGTAGTAGCAATATCTGTGTGGCATGTGGGGTCTTAGATCTCTGACCAGGGATCGAACCCATGCCCCCTGCATTGGAAGAGAGGCATCATAACCTCTGGGCTGCCAGGGAAATTTCTGAAAGAAGAATTAGATAAAGCCACAATTATATTTGGAGACTTTACCATTGTGCTGCCCTCAATATGCCAGCAAATTTGGAAAACTCAGCAATGGCCACACGACTAGAAATGGTGAGTTTTCATCAAATCCCTAAGAAAGGCAATGCCAAAGAATGCTCAAACTACCACACAACTCCACTCATCTCACAAGCTAGAAAAGTAATGCTCAAAATTCTCCAAGCCAGGCTTCAGCAGCACGTGAAC
The DNA here is from genome assembly GCF_029407905.1 of Bubalus kerabau. Taxonomy (NCBI): domain Eukaryota; kingdom Metazoa; phylum Chordata; class Mammalia; order Artiodactyla; family Bovidae; genus Bubalus; species Bubalus kerabau. The sequence goes on from NC_073627.1 coordinate 173,968,563, forward strand.
CATGAACTTCTAGATGTTCAAGCTGGATTTAGAAGAGGCAGAGGAGTCAGAGATCAAATTCCCAACATCCGTTGGATCATCAAAAAAGCAAGAGAGTTTCAGAAAAACATCTACTTCTGCTTTATTGACTATGCCAAAGCCTTTGATTGTGTGGATCACAACAAACTATGGAAAATTCTTCAGTTCAGTTCAGTTCAGTCACTCAGTCGTGTCTGACTCTTTGCAACCCCATGAACCGCACCATGCCAGGCCTCCCTGTCCATCACTAACTCCTGGAGTCCACCCAAACTCAAGTCCATCGAGTCAATGATGCCATCCAACCATCTCATCCTCTGTCATCCCTTTCTCCTCCTGCCCTCAATCTTTCACAGCATCAGGGTCTTTTCCAATGAGTCAGCTTTTTGCATCAGGTGGCCAAAGTATTGGAGTTTCAACTTCAACATCAGTCCTTCCAATGAACACCAGGACTGATCTCCTTTAGGATGGACTGGTTGGATCTCCTTGCAGTCCAGGGATTCTCAAGAGTCTTCTCCAACACCACAGTTCAAAAGCATCAATTCTTCGGTGCTCAGCTTTTTTTGTAGTCCAACTCTCACATCCATACATGACCACTGGAAAAACTATAGCCTTGACTAGACGGACCTTTGTTGGCAAAGTAATGTCTCTGCTTTTGAATATGCTGTCTAGGTTGGTCATAACTTTCCTTCCAAGGAGTAAGCGTCTTTTAATTTCATGGCTGCAGTCACCATCTGCAGTGATTTTGGAGCCCCCAAAAATTAAGTCTGACACTGTTTCCACTGATTCCCCATCTATTTGCCATGAAGTGATGGGACCGGATCCCATGATTTTAGTTTTCTGAATGTTGAGACAAGGGATGGGAATACTAGACCACCTGACCTGCCTCCTGAGAAATCTGTATCCAGGTCAGGAAGCAACAGTTAGAACCAGACATGGAACAACCAACTGGTTTCAAATCGGGAAAGGAGTGTATCAAAGCTGTATATTGTCACCCTGCTTATTAAAGTTATATGCAGAGTACATTATGCGAAATGCTGGGCTGGTTGAAGCACAAGCTGGAATCAAGATTTCTTGGAGAAATATCAATAACCTCAGATAGGCAGATGACACCACCCTTTTGGCAGAAAGGGAAGAAGAACTGAAGAGCCTCTTGGTGAAAGTGCAAGAGGAGAATGAAAAAAGTAGGCTTAAAACTCAACAGTCAGAAAACTAAGATCATGGCATCTGGTCCCATCACTTCATGGCAAATAGAGTGGGAAACAGTGACAGACTTTATTTTTTGGGGCTCCAAGATCACTGCAGATGCTGACTGCAGCCATGAAATTAAAAGATGCTTGCTTCTTGGAAGAAAAGTTATGACTAACCTAGAGAGCACATTAAAAAGCAGACATTACTTTGCTGACAAAGGTCCATCTAGTCAAAGCTATGGTTTTTCCAGTAGTCATGTATGGATGTGAGATTTGGACTATAAAGACAGTTGAATGCCAAAGAATTGATGCTTTTGAACTGTGATGTTGGAGAAGACTCTTGAGAGTCCCTTGAACTGCAAGGAGATCAAACCAATCAATCCTAAAGGAAATCAGCCCTGAATATTCATTGGAAGGACTGATGCTGAAGCTGAAACTCCATTACTTTGGCCACCTTATGTGAAGAACTGACTTATTGGAAAAGACCCTGAAGCTGGAAAAGATTGAAGGTGCGAGGAGAAGGGGCTAACAGGATGAGATGTTTGGATGGCATCACCAGCTCGATGGATATGAGTTTGAGCAAGCTCTGGGAGTTGGTGATGAACATGGAAAGCTGGTGTGCTGCAGTCCATGGGGTTGCAAAGAGTCGGACAGGACTGAGTGACTGAGCTGAACTGAAGCTTTGCTCTTCCTATGACTGATAGAAATTTAGACAGAAAGTTGCTAAAGATAAAGAAGAACTGAACAGCATCAACAAAACTGACCTATAAATAACATTTATAGATTTACGACGTTCTGTAAATGACACTTATAGAGCACTCTACCCACGACAGCAGAGTTTACATCCTTTTCAAGAACTTACGGTGCATTTACCAAGATAGTCTTGTCTGTATGCTGAACCATGAAACAGTTCTCAATAAAACTGAAAGGACTGAAGTTGTGCAGGGTATATTAATTGATGATAGAAGAAATAAATTAGAAATCAGTAACAAAATGTAATTCCTGAATATTTGGGAATTAAACAATATACTTCTAAATAATCCATAGTTCCAAAAAGATAATACCAAGTGAACTTAAGAACAGCAGTTGAGCTGGAAAGTAGAGGGAAGTTCTACCTTTAAATACTTACATTAGAACATTAAAAAGATTAAAAATTAATGATCTGAGATTTTACCCCTAAGCACTGTGTCAATTATTTCTCACAAATTATCATAAGTTGTGTTCATTGTCACTCCATGAAAACTGTTTTCTAGCTTCCCTTATGTTGTTAGAACAACATTGCATGCTGTGGGAAGCGACAGAGACCAGGCCGCCTTCAAGACCTAAACCACAAAGGTTGGTTGTCTTTACCTCCTTTAATTCATTAGTGTGACCCCTACAAAAGTCACATGGTTCCTGGAGGGCAATCGAATCTGCTGCAGACGCAACCCAGGTGGAAGTCCAGTTGCAGCTGTCATGCAAGACATGCTATCTTTAATAGGGTAGTGAATAGAGTCTTAAATACGTGACCTGTGGCCACTTGTATGAAAAATATGTTCTCCCCATCTCTAACAGAAAAGGGAGTAATATACAGTTTGTATTTACTTAGAGCATGTGACAACCTACATTAGTCATGCCCCAGGGTTATATTAACTTTCTTTCCCTCTGTCATAATATATTCTGAGGAAACGTGAACTGTTTGAACATTAGGAGGAATATCACACTTATATTCATGATGTTGTGATTAATGGAGCATATATGGAAGGACAGTTAGGTACATTAGACATGTTGATAAGACATATGCACCCTTTCTAGGGGGTAAGAGATAAACCCTATGAAGATTCACTTTGAATGAGCAGTGATTCCTTTGGACAGGAGTAGACACATAAGTCAGGTGTGGCCTTGCCTTCTTGCCTGCAGAGCCCTACCTAATGTCATCACTGTCTGGGAGCTTAAAAGACTTTACTGTTCACCGCCAGAGGATCCCACATGCCATTGTGTCAGACAAGGGGACCTGTTTCACTTTTAATTGATTTATTAGTGCCTTGCCTGTGTCACGCAGGTTGTTCTGCTGCGGTGCAGAGGTGCTCGAGTTAACGCCTTCGCTGTGTCACGCAGGTTGTTCTGCTGTGATGCACGGGCACTCGAGGTGTGGCTTGTGGGCTCAGTAGTTGCAGTACTAGGGCGTAGTTGCACCGTGGCCTGTGGGGTCATGGTTCACTAACCAGGGATCAAACCCATATCCCCAGCATTGCAAGGTGGATTCTCAACCACTGGACCACCAAGGAAGTCCCAAGGACCCACTTTATAGTGAAGGAGGCATTGGAGACTCACTTATCATATCATGTTCCACTCTGTCCAGATGCTGACAACCTAATAGAGTGATGGAGTGGGTTGCTGAAGACACAGCTGAGGCATTAGTGTGAGAACAAGGTGTCATCTTCCAGGACGCAGTGTGTACTCTAGACTGATGACCTTTGTATGTCACTGTGCCCTCAAACGGAGAAGGCAATGGCACTCCACTCCAGTACTCTTGCCTGGAAAATCCCATGGAAGGAGGAGCCTGGTGGGCTGCAGTCCATGGGGTCGCTGAGGGTCGGACACGACTGAGCGACTTCACTTTCACTTCCACTTTCACGCACTGGAGAAGGAAATGGCAACCCACTCCAGTGTTCTTGCCTGGAGAATCCCAGGGACGGGGAAGCCTGGTGGGCTGCCGTCTATGGGGTCACACAGAGTCGGACACAACTGAAGTGACTTAGCAGCAGTGCCCTCAAAATGTAGAATATATGGACTGGTAACCAAGGGGGATGACAGTGAGAGTATCCTTACTCGGGGAATTTATGAATCCCTTATGGAAAATCTGAATTCTGAGTGTTCAGAGGTTTTGGTTAACAAAAGGGAGTACTTTCAAGGGAACTTGGAGAGAGACCATGGAAATACAGTTTATTACTGTTTTCAGGGTGCTTTGGGCTCCTTGTCCCAAGAGAACATCATTCAAGAGGTGGAGTCACCATTCCTGAAAAAGGTAATTATTTCTGACTGTAAGGAGGAGAAAGTGCTTAGTAACGACAAGAAGGAATGTTTGGTCTCCGGGGGATCCACTGTGGCCTTCTTTTGATGTTCCTCTCCCCCTGTTGATAGTAAATGGATAACAGCATCAGGCACAGTCTAAGGTGGGCAGGTGACCATGGCGTCAGACTTCTCCCCAGTGAATGGGTCCTGCCGCTATGTTCCAGCTGAGAATGAGGGGAAATCTAGCATGCATGGTGGCACAGGGAATGACTGTGACTTAAAGCCCCAAGGCAAATTTCAGTATGGTTGGGGGTATAGTTTCTCCATAAAACTTTCAGAATCCTGAAGGCATGTTTCCAGAACTAATATGAAGTGAGTCCAAGCAGCACAGGCAGTGGACTCTAGTGGTTGCTGTAATATGCTGCCCTGGTGATTATGGGGGCAACATCCTAGCCCTGGCGAGAGAACTAACACATAACCTTGCTCGTACCATTGCTAATTTGAGTCTATATTACATCAGCCAAACCTACAGCCTATCTATCTAGTGCAGCCATAAAGCAGGTAACACCACTGTCGTGTTGGGACACCTAGGGTTGTTCATAGGAGATCACATTGTGAGGCCAGCACTTTACCATTATAAGTGAAACTCTGCCCTGAGAGTCAGAACTTCTTCTCTGTCTCCCCAGTTACACGTCTCAGCAGATGCATTCCTGTGGCTCAGGGCTCGCCCATCGTTTTTGCTTAGTGCTTTGGCAGATATAACTCATGGTGGAGAAGAAGATGGAAAAGAGCACACGGAGATGTTTCCCTACAGCTTTCAGGTTTCAGTTCAAAAACCATCATTCTTTGTTTTTTCTCCTTTTTGAGAACGTCTGAAATAATCTCTCAATCAGTTAATACAGAATTGAATTGCTTTGCAAGTGTGTGACTCACTCACATAATTTCACATCATTAAATGCCTCTTCAGATATGTAAAGCTCTTCATTATCCCTCTGCTAGAAACAGGGGACATGGCAAGAAATTCCAGGGAGGCCTCTATTTCTGACTCCTCACCTGTTCTTCTAGGGTCCTGAGTGCAAGGAAGGTCATTATTTGAATAAGTCACATCAAGTCAGGGCCAAATGTTTTTCACTTGCAAGATGGGACACTTTGTCTCAGGGCAAAAATTACCGTTGACAGTCACACAGAGGAGCTGAGTGAACTGACCAAGATTACACAGCGTGTGACAGAGATGTAGCTTGAGCAGAAGTCTCTCGAGACAAAGTTCAGTGCTCCCCTCAGATTCCTTCAAGGAGGCTATCTATAGCTGAGAGAAGCAGAGGTGCTCTCTGTGAAGTCACTTGACTGGAGTGAAGTGTGGTTGGATGAAGGCAAACGTGAGATGATGCTGCCCTTGGGGGAGCTTCACAGCAGAGCTTGAGATAGCCCAGAGTTGAACTTGAAAAAACCAAAGGTTAGAACCTTCAAATAAGAACCAGAGAAGTGCCTTAAAAGGGTCCATGTTCTTTAGGCAAACAATTCTCTTCTTGGGATTCATCTGAAGGTGAGCTTAATGGGTATGAGCAGCGGTATCCACAAAAACAGCCAGGGTAGAATTGCTTATAGCATTGATGTGATGAGAACAGCCTAAATAGTCAACAGTAGGCAAGTGTCAGAATAAAGCATGACACAATTGTGGAATATTGTGTGTCCATTAGAAATGATGATGGGTTGTTCTTAATTTTTGGCTCATAGACCCTTTCAGTCTCCAGGAACCATAGATCTTCTCCCCATAAAAAGCCATATATGCACATACACATACACTTCAACTTTAAATTTTAGAAATCTTCCCAATTTCTACGTGACACTATCTTAAGAATCCCTATGTTAGATGTATTTTTAATAACCTACAAAGGAGTTTGTACACAGCATATGTTTTGCATGAAAAAACCAGTTTACAAAATAGCATGTGTGAGATGACAAAATTTTATAAGAAAAGTGTAAATATCCTTCCAGCTATGCAGAAAAAATCTGAAAGTTGGCTGTCATGCAATTAGAGTACACAAGATAGAGCTCACTGTTCCGAGGACTCTGGAGGAAGCCAAGTGTGTGGCAAGTGTACCCAGGGGCCCCATCTTCTGTTGAGGTAGATCTAGGGGCCTGGGCTTCCCTGGTGGTTGAGTAGTAAAGAGTTTGCCTGCAATGCAGGAGACCCAGGTTAGATCCCTAGGTCAGGAAGCTCCCCTACAGGAGGACATGGCAGGCAACCCGATCCAGTATTCTTGCCTGGAAAACCCTGTGAACAGAGGAGTCTGGCAGGCCACAGTCCCTGGGGTCACAAAATAGTCAGACATGACTGAGCAGCTGAGCACACACTCTAAGGGCCTGGCACTGCCTGATCCGAGGGGCCCTGTCCCTGCTCTTGCAGGGAGTGTGCTCCTGAATATTTGCATGATCACAATCACTTCTTCCTCCAGGTGCCATTTCTTGAGAACCTGCAGGGATCTCCTGAAAGTATGACATTGAGTCCCAAGTGTCAGACCTTGGGGAATGGAAACATATACAAGGGAGAGAGACAAAGATGGAAAGGGAGCCAGGGTCCATGTGAAGGAAAGATTAGTGAAAGATTCTAGGAGTCTAACCCGGAGAGGAGATGACTAAGAACGATCAAGGTCATTGTCTTCATGCATTTGAAGTCTATCACAGGGAAGAGGAGATGCAGTTTTTGTACAGTAATTAGACTAATGTATATTATGCACAGTAGCCTAGGCTTTGTGTTAAAAGCAGGAGAAATCACTGATGAAGTTTCTCTTATGTAATAGGGAAAGGCAGAGGGCTTAACGAACATTCCAATATGGTCTGCTGTATCCTACACAGTAAAAATATGTCAGGGTGGAAAGGAGAACAAAGGAACAGTTGAGCTACTCGACCTGGGGAGGTTGTAATGGATTTTAAGGATGGACAGAACTTTTCCAGGTTTAGAAATATGAATTCCAGACAGGAAAAACAATGGATACCATGGCCAGAGGCATGATAAGTGGATTATGTAGAGGAAAGAGGTTTAGGTGGCTTCCCAAGAGTGAAGAACCTCAAGTTCTGTGCTGAGACATTCAAAGTTGTGCTGTGGGAGCCACGGAAATATCACCTCTCCCTCACCTGCCTGTGCACCCAGGTCCAGTGATGGCAGGTCAGAATTGCTGTGGGAAAGAAGGACTCTCCATCAGGCAGACGCTGGTCAGCCCCTTTTTGGACATGAATCAAAGAGTGACAACTACTGGATGGGGCGCTGGACAGGACTTTATGATCCCGTCCACCCCAAAGAGTGACCCCAGCCTCAGCTTTTCAGGGAGGTGTATTTACGTGTCTCCCTCTGTGAAAGATATGTCTTTCACATATCTTTCACAAAGGTATCATTTGTTTTTGCTTTGTAATTCAGTAAACTTTTTATTGTCTTAATAGCTGGGTACCAGAATTCATCTACAAAGTGATCACTCTTACTTGGAAAGCTCACCTGTCAGGTTACTCTGAGTGCCAGGTAAGACTCCAAGGGGGTTGGTAAGAATGCAAGCAAAACAAACAAACAAACCAAAATCTAGCTAAGCTGTCCAACTTGGGAACATGAGGCGTTCACAGGTCTGTCTGTGTCTCTGTATCAGTGAGGAAGAGAAGTGAGGGGCTTATAAGGGAGTAGGGGAGGAGGGATTAGAGAGATGGGCTGAGACCGAGGACCGCATGGAGTAAGGCCAGAGCCACTGTGTATAGATTCTGCAGGTTGCAGGGGCTCAAGTTGGCTGGCTGAGGGGCCAGGTTAGGGCTGCAACGAAACCACTGCTTCCCTCTCCAAGTCCCTTGGTCTGTGAACAAGTGGATGGAGTGCCTCTATGGCTTCGAGGTGACCCTGGGAAAAACATCCTGTGGGAATTCCCTGGTGGCAGGGTGGCCAACAGAGTTTCACAAGAGAGATCTTCAACGTTGGATTTGAAGCTGTTGGTAGGTAATCCCTTTCCTATCTCTATGTAAATCTTCAAGTAAATTTGCTACACTTATCAGCTCTTGTGCAAGATGCCACACATGTGCGAATGTGTGTGTAGAATTGAGGAAGGGGTAGATTTCTTGCCTGGTTTGTAGTCACATGGTATAAACAGCACTTGAAGAATCAGGGATCAGATGTGGAGACATCGGAATGCAGTCTGTTGCTGGAAATCCACAGAAACCTCAAAGCCTTTGCTTTTCCATTGAGCATGAAGTTAATGATTTGAGCCAGTTTATCTGGATTTTAAAGGGCGGAAGGAAGCAAATGACATTGGAATTATATTTATAGTTTCAGTGCCTCCAGCAAGATGCCATTGCTACATTTATTTTATGACTGTCTGTCTCTTTCTCAAGTAAGCTGCTATTGTATCATGAGTAGTTTACACAAGTCATGGGAGTTTTAAGGAAGCTGTTTAAAACACCTCTTATATGAGCAAATGGAGATTCGTATTTCCAGGATCTGATAGAAGACAGTTCATTCATGCACTAGACCTTCTGAAATGTATTTTTATAGACAATAATTGGATGAACTAGCTGAATGCAACACAAGGCATGGAAGCGCAAGCAGTTACTTGTCCTGAGTTCAAGACCCAGCTCACGTGTTACGTCACTGTGTGAGTACCCCCAAGCTCTCTGATACGTAATTGTTCCACGACCCTGAAGTATTGAGCATAAATGGTGCTTCACTACAACGTGGAAGCCTAAAAGATTTCTAACAATATGGATGATAGTGTCCTAATCCTCTTTTTCAGTTGACTCCTTCCCAGAGGGGCCTCATGTTGCCTGTCTTTGCTTTGCTGTCTTTTAGTCCCTGCTTCTCCCCTCCTTTTTCATATGTCCTGAGGGAACCCTTATTTTCATCTAGTTCAGGGTTCTTTTACCTCTACACTCCTGAGGGCATGGGTTCAGTGGTCGTTTGTTGCAGGCAGGGGCTGGGGTGTCCTGTGCTTTGTAAGATACTGAGCAGATCCATCCTTGTTTTCTCCTCACCAGATGCCAGTGCGCTATTCTCCCGGCTGAGATAGATGGAAATGTCTCCAGACACATGCCAATATCCCTCCGGGAGCCAAACAATACACCCTCCCCTCCAGTTTGGTGAATATCCAAGTTTGATGACGGTTAAATTATTCTTGCCAGTGAGAGGTGGAAATTGAGGATTCTTCCTGGTTTCCATCCCCCTTCCCTCACTCTGTCTCTCTCTCTCTCACACACACACACACACACATGCATACACACACATCATTGACGCTCATCTTCATCCTCTCATATTAACACAGATATTATTTCTCTAAGGCAGCTCAGTCAGTGGCACGGTAGGTATTTCCCACTGTGGGAGCGCTCCCATCATGGGGGCAGGACTTGGTGAGGATGGAGTGCAGCCTTTCCTCTCTGGGTTCATCCTCTGATTCCCAGGGTGGGTGGAGACATCTGCACTGCTATAACTCTGTGATCAATACTTGAAGCTGAGGCCCAACATGACTTTACAATTTGTTCCAGAAAATTTTTGCCCAGAAAGACAAACCAGTAAGTAACTTTGTTCTGAACCTCAGGCAGCTCATTAAAAAACATTTTTTTTTTTTTTGTCCTTCTCAGTATGACTGATGCTCACCTGGGCAAACATCACCTTTCGCAGGACAACAAATTGCTCAACCAGGCAAACCGTCTTGTTCATCAAACAACTGTTTACTCATGAACACACCCTTCAGGACTCCAGCCTTTCTACTCCTAAACGATTAGAACAAAGACCTTCCTGAAACACTTAAGTTCAGACCACAGGACTCTCTAGTAATGTCACCCTTGCCCTCCCCTTTCTGAGACACAGAAAACCTCTCTGGTGGTGTTCTCCCTGATGTGACAGTAAAAACTCAACTCTGTCTGCTAAATGAAGTCCTCTTTGGGGAACTGGCAGTCCCCTAGAGCCTGTCTACTTTTAAAGGAGGGGTTGCCATCATAAAGCATGGATCCAGTGATGCTTATCAAAAGACCAGGAAGAAATTTTGAAACAGCAGCTCGTCTGCATCTTTGCCCAGAGAGATTCCTAGTTATGGTGTCCCCACATTGCACTCTATAAGCAGAAAGGAAGCAACAAGTGGATTTAGGATTCTCCTGCCCACAAAGGGTGAGTTTAAGCAGAGTAGAGTCAGGGTCGTGAGTTTCATAAGCAGAGAAAATATGAAAAGCATAGGAACACACGTACACATACACACACACTTTGGAATGATGGAATATTTCACTTTTATTACTTTGCCATATTTAACATGTTTCTTAATGAAGATGTTTTATTGTTCATCAGAATACTTGCTGCTATAATTTTAGATGGAATTATATGTGAATATAATTCTCTCCTAGCATATACTGGGATATTCAGGATCTTGGCTTCAAAAACTACTGCAGAGTTGGGAGTATATCATCTGTAGCAAGCGTTAATTAATATGAAGTGTGAATGGAAAGAATTGTGATTACGTCTCCTTTTTCCCCTTTGCATTTCTTTAACCACCTCAAGTTTACTAGAAAATGCACTTATTAGTGAGATGGAGTGGGTGACCTCTGGGGCATATGTCAGGATACAATACCCAGCAGTAAAATAAGCCACACTGCTGATACTCAGAGAGACGGAAGGATATAAAAACAGGAGATCCTTGACCCAGTAGGTCACTATAAAGATGAAATTCTAGGTTTGGCTTCATCTCTAGTTGTTTTAGTTGCTGAGTCATATGAGTTTGGCCACTGAGTCAAGTCTTTGCAACCCCATGGACTGTAGCCGTCCATGCTTCTCTGTCCATGGGGCTTCCCGGGTAATAATGCCAGTGGGTGGCCATTTCCTTCTCCAGGGGATCTTCCTGGCTTTTCCTCTACTACTTCCTAGCTGTGAAACCATGAGCAAAACGCTTCACTTTTTAGCTATAGTTTATTCACCTGCTAAGGTGAGATGTCTATACCTGCCCAATGAGCCTCATGAATTTGTTGTAAAAACCAAAAGAGATACTGCAGAAAAACATGTTTAGGAACCAGTTCAAACTCATTTTATTATGAGAATACCTCTTAATTTTTCAAGATGATATAACCATTGGTTAACATAAACTCCCTGGAGAAGGAAATGTCGACCCATTCCAGTACTCTTGCCTGGGAAGTCCCATGGACAGACGAGCCTGCTGGGCTTGCAGTGCACGGGGTCACGAAGAGTTGGACACGATGCAGCGACTAAACACCACCGCCACCACCAGCAACATAAACTCCCACACCTGGTGTGAGTTCTAGAGCTATTCAGTTCAATGGGATTGCTCCAGGCAGACACAGGCATTTGGGGATCTCCGTCTTATCTTAGAGTACTGTGGCCTGGCACTGTACCAGGAGCCTGGCTGGAGACCCCAGCTTGCAGCCTAGTTCTCCTAGTGTATGCAGGCGCTGGGTGCACCCACTGAGAGAATCCCTAGGTGGAATGCAGAGGATTGCTTGCATCACCATCCTTCAGCCTAGCCTGTAATCCACAAATTGGATTTTCTAGCGTGGAGCCTATGGGTTTTTCTAGTGGCTCAGCCGGTAAAGAACCTGCCTGCAATGTGGGAGACCCAGGTTCTATCCATGGGTCAGGAAGATGCCCTAGAGAAGGTAATGGCAACCCATTCCAGTATTCTTGCCTGGAGAGTTCCATGGACAGATGAGCCTGGTGGGCTACAGTGCATAGGGTTGCAGAGAGTCGGATGTGACTGAGCAAGCAGCACTTTCACTTTCAGGGTGGAGTCAGGGGAATGGGAGGAATGAGGGAGGAGCAGATAAATAAGTGTCTCCTGCACCCACTACTGTGTCCTCACCAGCTTCTAGGAAGTGTTACCTCATATAACACCCGGAGTCCGTACACGTATATAGTCTGTGTGACTGTGCCCGTGACAAGTTTCCAGAGCTTAAGTAATTTGCCCCAGGTCACAGAGTTCATCACAACAGAGCAAAAATTCACATCCAGCTGCATAAATTCCATTCTGCTTTACTCCATCTGAGCAAGATTTCGGGGATTTGTAGATTAGCGCAGTGGGGTAGGACAGCATCCGTACTAGAAGTCAGTTATGTTAATATCAGGCAGATCCTAGACCTTAATGCCTTCAATTTTCTTTTCCTCTGCCACACTCTTTATTTTGAGTCCAAGAATCAAGTAATCCAAGAATATTGTAATCCAGTGTTAATGAGACATGCATTGAATTCACAAAAAGAGCTAAGTATTGTTTTCTTTTTCTTTCTCTCTTAAGGCTAGTTTTGAGTGGTGGGTGAGAATGGCTTTAAGGCAACAGCTTCCCACTTTTTTTGACTTTTGAAATATGAACTGGAGAAAGTAGGTGAAAACAGAATTTGATAGCTTGCAGGAAAGGTTTTTCTAAAATACCTCCAACGTGCTTAAGATATGAATAGGGAAGCTCACACTCATCGTTGCTTGCCAGCCTACCTGCCCACTAGAAGGAAATGTAGTATTTCCTTTTTATTTTCAGACTCTTGCTACTTCTCCAGATTTTCTAGGAACATTAGATGCTTACCCAGATCAAGGTGAGTCAGTACTTTTCTAGACGTCCAGCCCAGAAAGAAGGCTGGGTTCTGAGCATCGGCTTCTCCCAGCTACACAGTGGTGCTGTTGTGGATCGGCCCTGCAGAGCCTTGTGGTGGGTTTTCCTGTCTGCAGTAAAGTGCTTACTGGTCCAGATTCTTGTCCCGGCTGAAAATATCACTTTATCTCCAAAGTGACGGTTCTTTTTAAATCGTGTCCACAAGCCCAGGCATTTCTACCCACCTCACTTCACTCTACCTGGACAAGCTAGCGTGTGTATGCATATGCACGCTAGCTTGTGCTTCCTTTCCTTAAAGGCAATTTTATCTCTGGTATCTGTTACCTTTCCCTGGACCTCTGATAGAATCTCACTGAGCAGCGGTGGAGTCCTCTTGTTACTTCTCTCCCAGAAGACCCACCCTGTACCTCTTATATAACTTCACCCCTATTTCTTAGTGAGTGACTTTGTATACCATTGGTCTCCAGAAGTAACGGCTCTGGTGCAATAATACGAGATTCTGTTCCTGATTCTCCTTGCTCCCGAGTATCACCTACATTTACATAATTCAGGGATCCCAGAAGGTGTTTTTTCCTAAGTAATTTGTTTTTTTTCATATCTAAACAGAAGAATGGTTTAGCATAACTTTAAAATCCACCCCTTCAACATATACCCTGTTTGATGTCTTAACAGGTGCCTTATAGCTGATATATTATATGACATATTGCAAAAAAGGTTGAGGTTGCAGTCTGAGAGAAACTGGACTTTGAAGCCTGGCTCCCAGTCATCACTTGTGTGACCAGTTTATTGCTGTCTCAAACTAGGATTCTTTCTCTTACCTCCTGCCTCTGCCCTCAACCTCCACGATGCAGACTGATTCCAGACTGATTCATTGAAATCACTCCTCTGTGTAATAGGCCTTTAAAAAAAATCCCCTCTTGTATATTCCAACTTTTCTGTATTGATCATGCATTCATTTTGTATTTTAGAGAAAAATAAAACCAGGAATGCATAGATGAAACATGATGGCATGCATGCATGCATGCTCGGTTGCTTCTGACTCTTTGCAACCCACTGGACTATAGCCCAATGGGTTCCTCTGTCCATGGGATTCTCCAGGCAAGAATACTGGAGTGGGTTGCTGTGCCCTCTTTTAGGGGATCTTCCCGATTTAGGGATCTAACCCAAGTCTCCTGAGTCTCCGGCATTGCAGGCAGATTCTTTACACTTGAGCCACCAAGAAAGCCCAGTGGTATACCACACAGCACTTAAAACTGAACAAACTAGATCTATGTATACAGGAGCAAAGATAAACCTCCAAATCCCTCAAAGGAGAGAGAAAAGCATGCTGTACATATATTCTATTTATGTTCAACTTCAGACATGCAAAGAGTAAAATAAGTTGAGATTTGAAGGATCCAGTAGATAGTTTTCTCTTCCCTACCAGAGTTCTAACCCTAACCCGGGCCCTAGGAGGCTGGCGCAGGGCCTGGAGCGTGGGCCCGCTGAGTGGGCGGCAATGAGCGCCGAGGGACCCCCGCCCCCGGCTGCCTGCAGGTGGGAGAAACCAGATTCTCCACCTGATTTTTGGGGCCTCTGCTGGTGACAGCCGTTACCCTCTCCGGCTTGCGTGGTGCTGGTCCAGGCAGAGATGTCCCCACAAGGATGAAATCTGGCACCTGGGGACATCTGTGCTTAGCTTCAGAGCGTGTCTACAGAGAGTCAGAGAAGGCACTGGCAACCCACTCCAGCACTCTTGCCTGGAAAATCCCATGGATGGAGGAGCCTGGTAGGCTGCAGTCCATGGGGTCTCGAAGAGTCAGACACGACTGAGCAACTTCACTTTTACCTACCAGAGTTCAGTGACCTCATGTGGAGCCCCCTGAGTAGCTTCTGGAAAGACCCTTTGTTTGGATTGAGTTTGGGTAGGGAGGGGGTTGCACTCCCCTTCGTCCCCTTTGATGGGATGGGGTGAAGGAAAGCTGAACACCTGCTAATTCCTTCTCTAAAAAAGCCCCAGTTCTTTGATCTCTTTATCCTTTGGAAGAATATGTTGCAAGCCTTTTCATAAAGCCTGAAGGTGAGTGATGGAGTCAGCTTGGCCACCTCTCCTCAAATCTTGATCTAGAATGTGTGTGCTTGAGAATATGGGGTATTTAAGAGGCACTGACTTATAAGTGGTCTTTGGTTGGGGGTGGGGGTGGATTTCTGCACAGACTCCAGGGTAGTAGCAGATGACATTGTTAACACATTTTCACATATCATTAAGGCCCCAGGGTTTCACAGTCAGGCCCCAAAGCTGTTCATTCGGTGCCTGGTTCTTCTATGCTCAGCCCTGTACGGGGTACTTGGCCATAAACAAGGCCAGGTTTCCGGCTGTGGGGGTTTCAGGGCTGGCTGGAATTACCTTCCTAGTTGGTTCTTTGCCACTGTCTCCTGCAAACGAGCTAAGCGTCATCACAGCGGTGACTCACCAGGATGTCCTGCGTACTTCCCCACCTTGGGGCCTTTGCTGTGTGTGTCCCTCTGTTTGCAGTGACCTTTCTTCACTCTGTGGGCCAGGAAGTCTTCGCTGATTGCCAGGCCACCACATCTCTCCCATTCTCACTGTCCTTCCTCTGTGCGGCTCTAACCCTCTCTGGGTGGGCCTGACCTTGGCTCGAGCTGTGCATGTAGCTGGCTCCATGGACTGGGAGCTTTGGGAGGGCACAGCTTTGGCTTTTTCATTTTCGTGTTCACTGTGAGGCCCGGCGCAGTGACGGGCACCCGGCAGAGTGGAGGACGTCTAAGTGCGCTTCGCCATGAACTGCTCAGCCCCCAATGCACGAAGCTGCCTCTCCTCCTCCCTCGGGGGTCTCAGGAAGAGTGGCTATCAGGATGTGTGGCAAGAGCACTGGGCAAGGCATCCTGAAGCCTGGATTTTCCTTCCTGAGCTTTCAGCCTCCTGGTCCTTGGGCTGTCATCGTCCCTCTCTGGGCACAAGGCTCTGCTTCTCAGAAAGGGGGCTCAGGGCTCACTGCTCAGAATGTGTAAGAATCCGTTGCTATCTGCTGTGCTTCTTTCAGATCTGACCTCGCCTGTCTGTCTGTCTCTCTTTCCCCTTGTCCTTCCTCTTAGGTGTGTAATAAACCAAGAGTTTACAGTAAAAGCACAGGAAAAGCCGAATGATGTGTTCTCTTCAGGAAAGTACCTGGTCCCCCCAGGTAGCCAGCGGCTGCCTCAGGAACCCGGAGCCTCCCTGAGCTGTGGCTCCTGAGGACTTTCAGTGTAGACCCGGTAACCCACCTCAAGCCTTTGATGTGGCTTTGACAGGGCATGATACACAAGCAGCCCTGATTCAGAGCTGCAGAAAAGCTTGCCACCACCAGCCCCAGGGATCAAACAGTGGTGGGGGTCAGTCGGGGAAATGGCAGAGAACATGAACCTCAGTGATCACACCCACCTGCTCCCCAAACTTCAGGTGGAGCCAAGGTTTTTTTTTTCTGCCAAAGCTCTCCTAAAGAGGGAAAGAGATGTGCCCTTTGAATCTGTGTGCATCCTGAGAAGCCAGGTGATGTTCAAAGGAAGCCCCTGGAGAGACAACAGATTGAGTAGTCAGTCCCTGAATATTCAGAGATGTCTGTGCTCATATAAAGAACTTAGGAATCTCCAGTTGGTTTATACACATCTTCTTAGTAAAAATGAAGATGATAGAGGATCCTGAAGATATGGTTTCTACTGATGGCTTTCACTCATTTATTCACTTACTTAGCAAAGATTTGAAGACTGATGCACATAGCACTATGCTGTCACCAGGAACACAATGGTTTTAGGCAGATAGATGGTAGATATGTAGATATCGATATGGCTATAGATATGGCTGTGGATGTGGATATAAAGAGAGACAGAGATAATGACTGGACCCTTGCAAAGCTCAGAATCCAGAAATGGACACAGGCATTTATATCAACAGTGGCACTGATAACTGTGGTAACTGCCCAGGGCGAAAAGAGTGGTGAGCCACAAACCTTCTAAGTGGGGGACTCTTGATTTTTTTTTCTGGGCTCAGGCAAAGCTTCCTGCATAGAGTCATTTGAGAACTGAGCTCCAGTGAAAGGAGACCATCATCCCCCAGTCTCCCCACCATGCACACTGGTCAAATGAACTGCAGTGTGGATTCTGGAGTCTGCTTGAGTTTCCATCTGTCTCCACGATGATAAAGTCAGTCGTTTTACACAGTCATCGAGGGAGCCAGGCTCCCTCCTTCTCCCCTCCCATCTGCAGCTCTAGAATGCTGCTTTCAGTTTCGGCTGACAGGATGCCTGCTGCTCCTGTAGGCGTTATGACTGCCTTCAGGTGCCAAGAAAGGAAGGACCAGATGCCAGAGGGGGCATTTTCTTTCAAAGAGGTTACCCACAAGCCCCAGCCATTGGATTCTGCCCACGTCTCATTGGCCAGAAATGGATCTCGTAGCTACTCCTCGTTGCAAGAGTGTCTGGGAGGAAGGGAGGGGTGGTGTGTGTTGAACTGGGCACTTTGCCTCTTTGAACCAAATCAGAGGAGACTGGGTGGTAAACTAGCTGTGTCTGCCCGAACTATAGCCAGTGTTTATTTTCCTTTGGCCATCTATGTCTTTTCCTCACTTTAGGCAACACAGTGACCAGGTTTTCTTTCTGGAAATGAACCTGCTTCCATGATGAGCATTCCTCTTTTCCTGCCTTCCTGAAACCAAAGGATGGTCCTTCAGGACTTTGCATCCTGAACAAAAGAGACAAAGATGGAAAAATAGTTGGAGTACATTCATTCCAAGGTATGGTCAAAACTGTTGGTTATTTCCTGCCGCCTAGAACCCTGGAATTGCCCACTTTCTGCTGTTTTCACACTTGGTTTTCTAGTCTTCTCTCAGATTCAGTAAGCTGAACTCCTGGAGCCTCTGTTCTTTCTTCCTGATGCCTTTTATTTGGTGCCTGCTTCTCCCTTGGACCTGTCCCCTCTCCTCTCCTCCTCCCTTCCCCCCAGCACCCGGCTCTTCACTTGAAGCTCAACCTAGTAGTCTGGTGTTCAACTCTCTTGCTCCAGGTGGCTGGCTGTGTGTCTGTGCCTCTCCCCAACCCCACCCTCTAGACTGCACACTCCTTGAAGGCAGGGATAAGATCTAGTTCACTTTAGGATTTGACTTCCAGCCCCGAGTGCTGTGTACAGCCTGTGGGGTTTCTCAACGCACGGTTATTGTTGCTGTTGTTTATAGGTCCAGCAAGGTACTGGGAACTATTGCAAAATTATTACAGAACAGACAAAGCAGAAGGCAGAGCAGAGAGATTTCTAACACATCTTCAGACCATTTCTCAGACTCCTGCCAGCTGGACAGATGAAGAGAGTCCTCGTCCTTCAGTGAGCCCTGGCTCCTGCAGCCACCCTCTCCTCTGCGTCACATTTTTCACTGCTCCGTCTTCCTCCTCTCCTTCCTCCCTCTTCCTTGCTGTCATCACCACCCTTTTCTTCATCGTCATCGTTATCCTCATCACTGTTAGCTCTTTTTGTGTACTTTTTAATACTACGTGCCAGGCCTGTTATAGGTAATATCTAAGAGGATAAGCTTCTTGCCCAAGATTATAGCTAATTTCATAGCAAGGTTAGGACTCAAACGGAAGTCAGCTTGACCCCAAACCTGTGTTCTTGACCCTTCCCTCTCTCAGTCACAGGGGTCTCTGGCAGAGGACAGGGAATTGCTCAAGCCATTCTCCACCTTAAAATCCCTCCTCTGAGCCCTGCAGCGCCCGCTGTGATGCTCATAGACCCCTCGTCCTGCCGCCAGTGCTTCCCTCCACCTCGGGAGCCGTCCCTGACTCCCACCGACCTGCCCCTGCTCCACCCCTTGCCCCCAGGTTCTAGCACTACCACGGCTTGGCGCACCAAGCATGCACTGTGCTTTTCCAGCCCTGTGTTCTCTCCAGCTGAAACGCCCTCCCCAGTCCGCCTGCACCAGTCATAGTCGTCATTTAAGACCTCTGTCAAGTGGTGGAGACACGTGAACTCCTCCTGGGTCCCCACCCGCCCCACTTCAATTTCAGCAAGTTGCTTAGCCTTTCGAAGTCTCTTAGTTTCCGTAAGAAGGAGATAAAAGTATACACTTTGGGAATATGAAACAGTGCTCACATAATGACTTATGCCCCCGCCCCCTCTCCCGACCACCCCTTTTATTGCATCTGCCACCCACCCTTTCTCTGAGTCAAAGATGCCGGCAGCCGATGGGCCTGCTTCTCCATCATTTTTGGTGATCGTCTTCGGTGATTATAGACAGGAAGAAATGACACCCTTGGCAGTCATCGCTTCCTTCTGTCTAGTCTGCTAGGATATTCATGGACCCCTTATGTCTTAGTCCCCCAGTGGCTGGTGAGTGGCACCCTAGACAGGAATAGCTGCCACATCAAGGATGGAAATTCTATCTCAACAGCCTTGCCACTGGTTTACGTGGGCAGGTCGGATAAGGGGCACTGTGGACTGTGTGTGGAGAAGAGGAGGTGTGCATGCAAGGAAGAAGAGCTGGCTCCAGTCACGGAACTGCCTCTTACTGTGTGATTCCATCATGTCTCTGTCTTTCTGGCCTCAGTTTCCCATCCGTAATATCTGGTACTGGGGCTCAGTCCCTAAGCAGTGTCTGCCTGGATCAACTCTTCAGTCTGGAAGACTGTTTCGGAGAAGTCAGCTTGGCTTCAGATACCCCATGGTGTTGGGGAGGAGTGATTGTTGGTGGTGGGTCATCCTGAACTAGAGGAGTCCAGGATGTGTGTGTGTGTGTGCGTGTGTGTGTGTGTGTGTGTGCACAAGGGGCTGCTCAGAGGATGTGTGGCATCAACCTAGAAACAGCTACTGGGAATTCAGGACCACTTGGAATTCTTGAAGACACTCCAGACTGTCACTGTAGATTATCCTGAAGTCAAGCAGTTAGCATTCACTGAGTACCTACTGTATACTCCATGATACTGATAGGAGTTTTACATTTAGAGTTATATTTTTATAAGGATAGTTGAGTTATTCCTATATTCTTTCTCAGATCTAAGGATCATCATTGGTCCAAACAGCCTTTCATTTTGTTTTTATTTTATTTATATTATTTTTTTCCTTGCACCCTTGGTTCCCTCTCCTAGTCTCTTCACACTCCATCATAAAGACATGTATATATTTTAAAAAATGTGTAGTGTTTATGGTGAATCTATAAGCTCTTAATTTATATGTATGATGCCATGATACATATCTTATTCAGTTTCCTCTTCCTTCACTCAATATTTTATTTTGAGACCCTATCCACCTTCTAGTTGACTTTTCTACCTGCTACACGGTATCTCTATGGACCCACTACACTGCACTCTTCTATTCTGCTAGGGGTGGCAAGTGTATCATCTCTAATTCCCAGAAGCAATGAGTCAGGTTTTATCTGCTGGGTTACTCACTGCTTTTTTTTTTAACCTATAAAAATTGGAATACAGATGCTTTACAATGTTGCATTAG
Organism: Bubalus kerabau; assembly: GCF_029407905.1. Taxonomy (NCBI): domain Eukaryota; kingdom Metazoa; phylum Chordata; class Mammalia; order Artiodactyla; family Bovidae; genus Bubalus; species Bubalus kerabau. The sequence continues at coordinate 173,988,790 of NC_073627.1, forward strand.
TTTCTGTTATACAACAAAGTGAATCAGCTGTACGTATACATCTATCCCCTCCGTCTTGCACCTCGCTCCCACCCTTCCCCCATCCCACCCCGCTCGGTCCTCACAGAGCCCCGAGCGCCGAGCTGAGCTCCCTGAGCCGCACAGAAGCGCCCCTCGCGCTGTCCGTCGCACGTGCTTGTGTAGGCGTGCCCGCGCCACGCTCTTAGGTCTTCCCACCCTCCCTTTCCCCGCCTTACGTCCACATGTCCGTTTTCCACGTCTGCGCCTCTATTCCCGCCCTGCAAATAGTTTCAACAGTACCGTTTTTCTAGATTCCATATACACGCACTAACATACAATATTTGCTTTTCTCTTTCTGACTTACTTCACTCTGAATGACAGCCTCTAGGTTCATCCACATCCCTACAATTGATTCAAGGCAGACACTTGCTGCTAATGGAGATAGTTTTAGGTGCTGCACAGTGGAACTATTAGCAACGTGGAATTATATACTGTATTACACCATGTAGATCCTATCAGTTTAGTGATAGTAAGTCATTACTAACCCTCTTTGCTCTCTACTTTTTCCTTTTAAATAGATCGGGAGCAGGCCTCAGGCTAACAGGTTTGCAGGCAGCACACTCTGGCTGAAATTTAATTATGTTGGCAATTCAATTAAAAGGTAACAATAAAAACCTATCTATTTAAATGTTTCCATCTATTTTAAATAAACAACCTGTATTTCCACTTAAAGAAGTGACTTTCCATATGTAAGAGAATTTAAATGTTGCTGATTATGTACACATCATTATCGTATATTCCATTAAGAAAGAAAAAAAATTATACTGATTGACTGTCACACACCATTGAGTATGAACATGCTGCCTTCAAAGATGTTAAAATGTGAACAAACATATATCTGTTTTTGTTTCCTTTGACAAACAAGGGTAGTTATATAAAGAAGACAGTTGATTTAATGGAAACAAAAAGTAAATAAATGACAATTCTTGAATTAAGTGAATTTGGTAAAAATGAAGATGCTGATGCAGGAATGACTGGAGTTTGGGAAACACTGAATTATCTCATGTAGGTGATCCTCAGACCACCTTTGTGAGGAAGGCATAGTTATTCCTGCTTAGCAGACAAAGAGGTTTAGAGTAAATTTATATTCAGGCAAGTAGGTCAAAAGACCTCACCTCCAGGTACTAAGAATCCATCACTTGTGACTTCATTTGGGGTGGCCTCTCCTTGCCCCTCCTTTTGGAGAGGCTTTGAAGAGTGCCTGGATCTTGGTTGTTTCCTCCCAATCTTGAACCCTTCAAAACACTTGAATGCTTATAGGTTAGCAATCACCATCACTCCACCCCAGATATGAAGTAGCGTGTTCTGGTATCTTTCTTACAATGGCTACATTATCAACAGAGAAGTCAAATGATGATGAGTGAACATTTCTGATATTGAAGCACCCACTAAGGGATATATGTTGAGGACAGAGAACATTCTAGTAATGGGTGAGGCAAGAGCAGTAGAAGCAGCAGCAGCAGTTGTAATGCTTTGTGAGTTACAAGTTTTTTTCACTTTTTAAAAAATTTGATCCTTACCACCATCATGAGTAGATATTATCCCTATTTTACAAGTGGAAAAACTGACAGTGTTAATTTGCCCAAAATCACACAATTAATAACTGGTAGAAATGTAAGTAGATCTATGAAGGAACTGCCTTTTTCTCTCTCTTTTTAAATTAAATTCCCTTCTGAGTTAGCTATAGATTCACTACTATTAGAAATAATGTAGACAAGTCCAGGAGATCTGGTGTGCTACTGGATTTATCTTTTCCCCTCACTGGTAGCATTTTGAAAAATAGTTACAGCATATCAGACCAGGGCGCAGGACATCGGTACAATTAAGACACAGGGTCTGTCCAGGGGTTTTGCCCTTTTATATTCACCTCCGCTTTCCTCTCCGGCACTGTATCCCATTCCTGACACCTGGCAATCACTAATCTGTTCTCCGTTTCTGCAATTTTGTCATTTCCAACGCTACATAAATGTTGTTACACAGTGTGTAACCTTTAGAGGCTGTTTTTCCGCCCAGCTTCACCCTCTGAAGATTCACCCAGGTTGCTTGGCGTGTCGATAGCTTGTTCCTCTTACCCTGACTAGCTGTTCTGTGGTTTGTCCACCCAGCTTTTTAATAGGTTGTTTCCAGTTTTCAGCTATTACAAATAAGGCTTCTGTGAATAACCTCACACAGGTTTTTGCATGAACGTAAAGGTTCGTTTCTCTGGAATAAATGCCTAAGAATGTGATCACTGGTTTTTGGGGCAGTTGCATGTTTTTCACAAGAAACTGCCAAACTGTTTTCCAGAACTGTTATGTTGTTTGTGTCTCTCACCAGCAAAGTATGTGACCCAGTTTCCCTTCATCTTTACTCACATTTGGTTTTGTCATTAATTTTTATTTTGGCCAATTTGACAGGTATGTAGTTATATCCCACTGTAGTTTTCATTTACTTTTCCCTGCTGCTGCTGCTGCTAAGTCGCTTCGGTCATGTCCGACTCTGTGCGACCCCATAGACGGCAGCCCACCAGGCTCCCCCGTCCCTGGGATTCTCCAGGCAAGAACACTGGAGTGGGTTGCCGTTTCCTTCTCCAATGCATGAAAGTGAAAAGGGAAAGGGAAGTTGCTCAGTCGTATCCGACTCTTCGCGACCCCATGGACTGCAGCCCACCAGGCCCCTCCTTCCATGGGATTCTCCAGGCACGAGTACTGGAGTGGGGTGCCATGGCCTTCTCCCTAATGGCTAATAATGTCAAACATCTGTTATGTGCTTGATTGCCATCTGTATATCCTCTTTGTTGAAACTTGGCTGCTTTTTTCACCCAAGTATCCTTCCATTTTCCCCAATATTCTTTCTTTAAAAAAATTAAATTTTGTATTGAGATAATTATAGATTCATAACACTATGGCAGTGTTTAAATAATCCAGAGATCAATAATATGAACAACTTAAAAAGCGGACAAAAGATTTGAAAAGACATTGATCCAGAGAAAATATACAAATGACCAATAAGCACATGAAAAGACAGGCAGCCTCACGAGGTACCAGGGGAATACAGATCAAAACCACAGTGAGATTCCATTTCACATCCACTAGAATGGTTGTAATAAAAAAAAAGGGAGCAAGAAAATGACAAGTGTTGGCAAAGACATGGAGAAACTGGAAACTTCCCACACCGCTGATGGAAATGTAAAATGGTGGAGCTGTTTTAAAACAGTCTGGCAGTCTGTCAAAAGATTAAGCTCAAACACAGCAATTCCATTCCCAGGTGTATGTTTAAGAGATCCGAAAGCATATGTTCAGCCAAAAACTCATACATAAATATTTATAGTAGCAGTATTCATAACAGCCAGAAATGCAAACAACCCAACGTCCATCAACTGATGAATAGATAATAAAAGGGAGTATAGCCATACGATGGGATATTGTTCATCAAGAAAAAGAAATGAAAAAAAAAAAAAGAAAAAGAAATGAAATATTGATACATGCTACAACAAATGTGTGAAAAAGCCAGTCACAAAGGACCACCTATTGTATAATTTCAATTCTATGAAATACCCAAAACAGACCAATCTACAGAGACAGAAAGTAGATTAGCAGTTTCCTAGCGCTTTGGGGTAGGGGGTATGGAAGAATGATAGATAAAAGATGCAGGGTTTCTTTTGGCGGATAATTAAAATGTTCTAAAACTGTGATGATGGACATGCAATTCTGTGAATACACTAAAGCTATTGAATTGTACAAGTTACATGAGCGAATTCTATGTTATATGATGCATATCTCTATAAACTTTTTTTTTTTAAGAAATAATAAGGGGATATTCTGTGTACCCTTTACCCAATTTCTCCCAATGGAATTAGCTTGCAAAACTATGGTATGAGAGACTATTGACCCCAGGATGTTGAGACTGGTACAACCTCCTCTGTTATTTAGATTTCCCCAGATTTGCCTGTACTTCTCTGTTTGTCTCTTATTCTCTCTGTCTCTGTGCCTGTGTGTATTGTTCTATATATTTTGATCACAAATACTAGTTTGTGATATTTGTGATAATGTCACAGCAAGACACCATCATAGTCAAGACACCAAATGAAATACTGCCTCTTTTAAAGCTCTGTTCACTTTAGTTTCTGTCTAAGGAAGTGCTCCAAAGACCTCTCACTTGCCCTCACTGTTAATAACCCAAAGCAGAGCAGATACCCCCCATCCTTTTTCCCCAGGCATACCCGTTCTTGTTGTCAAAGGGCAGAGGTCATAATGGAGCATGAATTCCCACCCACACTGGAGAGACAGAAGGTTGGGATTGCAGGCACAATTCATCTAGATTCTAGAATCACCCACACTTCTGAAAGAGTAGGAAATTATCTTACCAAAAGGAGGAACATGAATTCTGGAAGGGGGATACGCCCCCATGTCTCCACTCCCGCTTTCTCCTCCCACCAATTTCGGAAGCGATCTCTAACTCCCAGGCTCAGTGGGTGACTTGTCAGCGCTTTCGGAGATCCGGTCTTTATTGGGCTGCCACTAGCAAATGCTCTCAGGGAGAGGAGTGGCAATGATTCATCTGTACTAATCCCTGTGTTTTCATCAGCCCTGCTTCTGTGAGAGGGGACAGCCCCGGTCGCTCTTCCACATCATCATGTTTGGTTTCTCTCAAAATGTTTGCTCAGAAAAAAGCCCAGAGTTTGGCCTGGGCTCGTTCTGGGCTTCCAGGGGAATTCCCCATCCGCAGACTCCAGGCGTGTAGTTGCTAGAACATTCGCTCCTTACCTGGCAGGGCAGAAGGTGAAGCTGGCTTTAGCACAGAGGTTTTGAGGGGGGATCAAAGACAAGCTTACTGGGATCCCATCTTCCAGGACAAGAGATGAGGGAAGAAATAGCTGCGGTTACTCTCTGTGTCTCCACTGTGATCCCACTGCCTCCACAGCGTGGGTCCTATCACAGCTGACCACGTGCTAGCCTCAGCTTGACCCTCCATCTGGATCTTAGAATCCAGCCATGACTGGGCCACCTAACACTTCCCTTGTGCACTTTTGGTCTCTGCCACCCTCACTGTGGTCCCCAACCACTGACTTCATCATCTGATCCCCACCTCTGCAAAACCTCAAACTCCTCAAACAGTCACCATCCCAAGATCCCAGGAAAACTTTGCCCTGTGACATGGTAGAATCTCCAAAAACAAGTACTACCACAAAGGATGATAATATCCTGATCATATCTTGATTAGCGGAGGAACTTTGTGAGACTAAAAGAAGCTCAGAGATGTGAAAAGGCCACTTAGCGATGAGCGATGAGAATTTGTAACAACACATTTAAATGTCTCTCTCTTAACCATGGTTTCCTTAAAGTCTCCTAACTCTTTCAAGCCCTTCACCCCAGGTCCTGTCTTCCTTAGTAAGACCATGGCCTTGCAAACCAGAGGCAAAAAAAGGTGATCAGCTGGCCCTTGGAGACCCAAGGTAGAGCTGGTGTTGAAGCTTGAGTCTGAAGCCCATCTGCCTGCAGAACTCCCTTTTCTTTGAGGGAGGTCAGTTTTTTCCTTGAGGCTTTCAAATGATTGGTTGAGGCCCACCTACATTAAGGCTCTAGAGCCATATTCTTCCCTCAAAGTTGACTGATTTAAATGTTTATTCTTGTTCAGTCCCTCAGTTTTGTCTGACTCTTTGCGACCCCATGGACTGCAGCATGCCAGGCTTCCCTGTCCTTCACTATCTCCCGGAGTTAGTTCAAACTCATGTCCATTGAGTCAATGATGCTATCCACCCATCTCATCCTATGCTGACCTCATCTAAAAAAATATCTCCACAGCAACATCCAGACATGCTTGATCAAATATCTGGGTATCATAGCCTAGCTAAATTGACACACAGAATTAACCATCACATCAGCCAAGGCTTTTATGGAAAGGAGACTAGGAGGGAAGGAGAGGGGACTGAATCATCTGTGTGGGTATTTGACCAAGAAAACAGAAGAACTTTAGATAAATGAAAGAAACATCTAGAACAGAATGCTGTTTTTGTTGTTTCCCACTCTCTGGCTGGGGAGCTGCCGACAGAACTGCCTCACAGGGTATCAGACAAACGTAAGGGCAGGTATCTACCAGTGAACATGCAGGGCAGCATCTGGGAGGCCACGAGGCTGAGTCCTCTCGAGCTGCCTTCGGTTCCCGTGGGTCCTGTGTGCTGTTCGCTAGTCCCCAGTAGCTAGGCGCTGGCGCCGGGGACTGGTTAGCAGATCCATCATAGCAGGACCAGGATCGTTCTGTGGAGAACTGCAGAGATAACAAACCACTGGAGCTGAGGTCCAGAGGACTCACAGCCAGACCTCAGAAAGGTGTCGAGGTGGTAGGGCTGAGTTCCCAGACTTTGCCCAAGCCGAGAAAGAGAGAGAGAAACACACAGACCTCCAACTGCATGTGTTTCATACTTGTTTGTAAATGCTAGAAGGTCAGTCTGGAACCAGGGAGATCAATGGTGTTTCTTCTGATACCAGCCTCCAGCAGGCTTTGTGCCTTGGGGCTCCAGCGTTTCCCTTCCATCCTAAGGTTCCATAAGCCGCACCTAGGCGTCATCCTGAAGAAGAATTGGGGATGGCAGGGTCAAACCATCACTTTAGAGTTTGGACCTTTCTCTTGTAGAGAAACTGAGAAGTTTCTAAAGTGTTTATTAGTATTTCAATTACTGGTGCAAATTAAGTGTAAATTATATAAAACTTAAAGTCCACATTTTTATCTGGCTCACTGGCTTGAAGATTAGATTTCTGGGTTCTTTAGGGAAAGCAACACATTTCAAAGCTGGTGTTCACTCCAAGGTCAGCATAGGCAAATTGAAGGAGGGACATGCCCATCATTCTTCTACAATGTTGCTACACTTCCATGACTTTTATTTTGAGAAATAAAAGAAAAATATTGAAAGGTAAAAAGAATAATATCACATGCATTACCACTACCCAGAGTAACAAATGCTAAGGCCTTGTCATATTTGTTTCTAGTTTTCTAGACACACGTGAGACACTACAGATGAAATACAGTCCCCCTTTACCCTTATCCCTAGACCCGCTTTCCTCCTGTCTTCCTCAGAAGCAACCAGGTTCACGAGTTCGATGTGTGTTCTTGTCCACTGGAAAATACCTTTATCTATACAAATGCACACATCCAGGAAAAATACAAAATATTGTGTATGTGTTTTAAAATACAACCAGATGGTACCCACCTGTATTTATAATTCAATCACTGCATTTTTCGTTCATTCTTAATGAGACTACATTCTAATGGTTCTACTTATTCAGCTGCTACATTTCATTTACTTTCCTGTTGATAGGCATTTTCTTTTCTTCCTTACTTTAAGATGTGTAGCCAGGTTTCAGTGGACATCTCTGCACGGTAGTCTGCCTTGACCTGTGGTTTCACTTCCTGCAGTTTCACTTTACCTGTGGTCCATGAGGGTCCAAAAACGACTAGATGGAAAATTCCAGAAATGAGCAATTTATATAAGTTTTCATTGGCTCGCCATTATGATGAAACCTCTGGCTGTCCTGCTCCGTCCCAGCCAGGATGTGAGTCGTTCCTTTGTCCAGGGCTTCTCACCTATTAGTCACTTTGTAGACGTATTGGTTGTCAGTCCACTCCTGTGGTGTCTCAGTGCTTCTGTTCAAGTCACGCTTATGGGCCCAAAGTGCAAGAGTAGCGACTCTGACAAGGCACCGTGTGTCAAGAGTTCCGTATGACCTGTGATTTCAGGCATGCGCTGGGGGTCTTGGAACATATCCGCTGAAAATAAGTGGGGCGCGGTATGCACTTCCATGAACACAGATGCCTCTCTCTATGTTGTGCTTCGAGACGTGGACTGCTGGCTTTCTTTTATGAGGCTGTTCTCACACAACGGCCTCAAGAACCTGTGCCTGTGTCCGTCTTTTCCTCAGACGCTGAATTCCTTGAGGCTGAGGGCTGGCACCCCTGTACTGCCCACTCCTGGCACAGAATGTTGAGATAAATGAACAGATACATGAATGAAGGAAATGCACCGCCTGCTTTCCCAAGCTAACTGCTTCCCTCACCCCAGCATGACAAGAGTCAAAGGAAGTCCCTACCACGACTTGCAACATGTATTACTCAAATGAGCTCTTTTAATTAATTACCACAGCTTTCTGAGATATAGCATTTTACAGGTGATAAAACAGAGGCTTAGAGACGTGACGAGAATTCCTGCCATCACAGTCGCTGGGAGTGAAGGCAGGGTTTGAACCCAGGTTGGAACCCCGCAGCCTGTGGCCCTGGCACTCTTCCTCTTCCTCTCCAACACTGGGACTTGCTAATATGAAGCAGGTCTGATCCTTTGCCTTCATCAGCATGACATCAGCTGACACTCTCCACCTCAACTCAATTTTTTTTTTTTTTCCCTCAGAGCCTGGGGAAATCACCTTCATTAATTATCCCACAGCTTTGACTAATTAACCTACATCTTTCTGTCTTGGGCCTTGGGTGTACATATTAGGATTTAAAATGTGAGCAAGATGCTTCGGTATCAGTGAAGTTAACCTTGTAATTTCCATAATAATGGGAAAGCTAGACCAAGGAGCCCAGGAAGCAGGCTGCAAGTGACGTGGTGAATTAGAAGCCAGGCTAAAGTCAATACCAGCCTCCTGGGTGCAGGTCTGGAGCCCTTTGATCTGACTTTTGGCTCTTCTCTGACAGTGGGGAGAGCGGGTGGTGAATGGCTTTACAGTCTCACTGATCTTAGGGCCGAAGCAGAAGGGCACGGGGAAAGGCTTGGGGGCAGGAGCGAATACCACAGAAGCCGGGGAACACGCCTGCAGCAAAGTCCAACTTGTAAGTGCCAGATGCACACGCTGAGTTCTCTGGACTCAGGTCAGAGGAGAAAGCTGTCTTGATGGCATGAGACTGTACAGTGGCCAGGGTTGGCTCACTGCCACAGCAGACACCATGACACCATGTGGCAAAATGCTGTACTGATTTATGGCTTGATCATATCACAGTCCGATGCTCCTGCTGGGTGGGCTTGGTCTCCACTGTCTGGGGTTGTTGGGGGAGTCAGGCTCCTTCATCTGCAGACTCTTCCGTCTCCCACCCCCAGCCTGCAACATCAGTGTCCAAGGTGAGTACAGGGAGCCATGAGTCCGGGCCAGTCAGAGGCATAGCAGGGCTGGAGGAGGCATTCCTGGCCCCACGGCCCAGGGCTAGTATTTCAACCACACTGTCCTGCCTCTCAGTGTCCTTGATCCTGTTCACTCCTCTCAGGAACGGGAACCATGCAGCCTGTTCTTGCCACCCGCAGCCCTGAGATTTCAAGCCCTGGAATATGTTTTATAAACGGGTGTATGCCTGCAGATGGAAGCCTGGCTGTGACAGAGAACTCAGCAGCCTGTCCACCCTGACCTGGAACCTCTTTACTTCAGACCCTGAAAGGAGATCTGAGAAACCTCACTCATGGATGGAAAGAGAGCTGCAGTGTGACCGCCTCGAGCATGGCCACCACCGCTGCATCTGAGGCACAGGGGTCATCTCTCCCCAGATGCTGTGTGTCCATGTGCTGTGTGTGTGCATGTGGACGCAGGCAATCAGTTCCCACCTCTCCCCGCCCCTGCCACCTGGAGCCATCAAGCTTACAGCCACAGGGTCAGTGGTTGACCTTGAAGCCGGGCTGCCATGCCCTTGCGGACTGGAAGGTTAGTTGGTTGGCCTATTGCATGGAATTGGGAATCCAGAGTCTCAGGTTGTAGCGCTCAGTGGGCTCACTTTCCTCATCTACACCACAGGGAGAATGCCTTACACAGCCGTTATGAGAACGAAAGAGTCTCATTATGAAAACTGCTGAGCAGAGTGAAAAGAGGCGGCAGTCAGGAAAGCTGCGGTTCTTTTTATGCCATGTCCAACATGCTAGAGACATGAGTTCTGGGCACTTGTATAAGGGATGAGTCAGAACGTTACCTTGTGGCTTCCCGGGTGGCCCCATTTCAATAAGCGGACTTTTGCCTCAGTGTCCCCTTCCTGTCTGTCCCAATTCCTTCCCTGCATCTCAGCGGGCTTCTCAGAGGATCCAGTCAAGGCGGGACCCCCCCCAGCCACCATGGCTGGTGGGCTGGTTCCTAGGCAGGGCTCCTCCGTGTTGACTGCGTCGGGCGGCTCAGCCTGAAATCTAGAGCCTCCCCACGGCCCGTTCATGGTCTGGCTTGTGTCAAGGTCACGGACCAGGTCTGAGATGGCCCTCCTGCTCCTCATTACAGCCACCTTGAGCTTCACCACCTCAGTCTGGCAGGCCTGAGGCCGAGCCTGAGAGGAGAGCTCTGCAGCTGGTCCCGGGATGCAGGCGTGAGGGCGTGGGCAGGATGTGGCAGGGAGGACCAATGTGGGCTCTGGTCTGCGGTTCTTGCCCTGGGCAGCTGTGGTTCCATCCCACCAGGGCTCCTGTGAGAAGCCTTGCTGGTCGTGCCTCGAAATTGTACCAGGGAAGGAGAGGTTGTAGCGCTGTCTTCATCCCACTTGGGATGTCAGAGCTTCTCAGGGCAGTCCCACCTCCCACTTCGGAAACATCCCTGAGTTAGACCCCAGGAGGCTTCCCAGGCTCTGAAGAAAGCCCTGAGGCAGAGGGTGGGGAGGCTTAGAGGCACGTGCTTGAGGGACAGTCGCCCCCTGCAGCCACCCTGATAGCAGGAGGATGTCGGATACAGGCAGAGTCCGCAGGAGCAGCTCAGCAAGCTGCTTCTCACTCCGGCCTTCCACTCTGCCCATGCCCTGCTCACTCTATGGTCTAGGTTCAGAAGTCACCTTCTTGAAAGGGGCTTTCCTAGCATCCTATCTGAAGGTGCCCAGCTGTGATTACTCCACTCCCCATTTTCCCTTCCAGACCCTTCTCCGGCAGACTGGCCAGTGGAGCTGAAAACCTACTAGCCTAGATAGGTTGTCTGGGTGTTGGGACAAGTTCACACAAGACCTGCACCAGGCTTGGGTTGGGGTCGTTACAAAAGTGCATGCGTGCTAAGTCACTTCAGTCATGTCTGACTCTTTGCGACCCTATGAACTGTAACCCACCAGGCTCCTCCGTTCATGGGGTTTTCCTGGCAAGACTACTGGAGTGGGTTGCTGTGCCCTCTTCCAGGGGATCTTCCCAATGCAGGGATTGACCGCATGTCTCTTATGTCTCCTGCATTTGCAGATGGGTTCTTTACTACTAGCAGGACTACATGGGAAGCCCTCTTAGAGAAGTGTGTGTGTGAGCTAAGTTGCTTCAGTCGCATTCGACTCTTTGCGACCTTATGGACTGTAGCCCACCAGGCTCCTCTGTCCATGGGATACTGGAGTGGGTTGCCATTTCCTTCTTCATCTTTACAGAAAACTAGGGGTCGAATGTCAGTGCTGGTCCAGGGAGAAGATGCCAAAGGAGTGCTAAAGCTTTGATTGATTGTCAGATATTGGGGTAGGAAATGTCAGAGTCAGGAACGCAGGCGAGGTAAGCACCTAGCAAAAACTAACCAAGCAGTAGGAAGTGGGAATTCAGGAGGAGACTGAAGGTCCGGTGTTATTTCCACAGACAGTGCCAGGCGGGCAGGAGTCTCTTGGGGAAGGACAAGATATGCCTTCTAGTTCTGCTTTGTCATTTGAAGGGCACTTTCCCATCTCTGGTTGTCTCCCTCGGTGTGACCACACCAGTGATGTCATTCACGGTTGGGAGAAGTGACGACTTGCGTACACACCCCAGTGAAGACACGTTTCTATCCTGTAGGTCATTTTGAAACCCTGAAGGTAATGGGATTTTAAGACCAGGAAGGAGTCTCTTTTTGAGTCTTGGTCCAAAGGGGAAGTGGCCTGAAGTGGCCCCTAGAATTCTGGAATGCAGAAGAGCAGGGCCCTGCCTTCTAGTGACCATAGCTTTCCAAGCCCCAGATGAGAGCGGTCACTGCTCCGTAGGCCAGCTCAGGTGTTCCTTTCTCAAGGACCTCGAGATCCCTGTCTCAATTCCCCACGCTGGGAGGCAGGCCTCAAGTCAGGAAGAGCCTGCAGAATAATGTGTCGGCCTGGAAGACAGAGAAAGCAGTAGATCAGGCTCTTACGTGTACGGATTTTCTTCTCTTCTGACTCAGTTACAACCAACAGCCTCTTTCAGTGTTTGTACAGTTGGGTTCTGCAGTTCCTGAGAGTGAAGCTTGAGTCGCAGAGGAAAGACATACTCCTTTACCCTTAAAACCAGGGTCTACAGAGTGGGCTGGCTCCATGGCCAGCCTTTGCAGTGTATCATGTCCAGTTGACCTTTGAACAACAGGAGTTTGAACTGTTCACCTCCTGTATACAGGGATTATTTTTTCAGTAAATATGTACTGCTGGATCCGTGGTTGGCTGAATCTGGGAACGTGGAACTGCAGATACAGAGGGCAGAATGACTGTGTCCACAGCCGGTGTCATGATTCCTGGATGATGAGGTTCTAAGTTAAAGTGTTTCATTTTAATCCTAATTGCTTTAAGTAAACCACCGCCTCAAGAGTGTAGTTTTGAAGTTATCTAATCTTTCTGTGTCTCAGTTTCCTCCTCTGGATAATGGACATACTGGCATTATTTATCTCCTAGGATTTGTGCGCACACGTGTGTGTATGCGTGAAAGTTACATGTGCTTCTACCTGAGAAGCACTTACAATAGTACTTGGCATATATCTAGAACTGTTTCAAGGGTTTGATGATATTATTTTTGGCATCATCACTCATTTAAAGATGGTGAATTTGAGGGAGAGACATCAGGTATTATTTTCAAACTAGAGGAGCCCATGTTGGGAGCCGGTGTGCACTTTTTCATTTTCCTTATCTTCTATCTTACTTTTCTGCAAAGAGCTTTGTGATGGTTTACACTTCCCCGGCGGCTCCATCAGTAAAGAATCTGCCTGCTGTGCAGGACCTTTAGATTCAATCCCTAGGTTGGGAAGATCCCTTTGAGAGGGAAATGGCAACCCACTCCTGTATTCTTGCCTGGGAAATCCCACGGACGGGGGAGCCTGACAGGTTACAGTCCATGGGGTCGCAAGAGTCAGACACAACTTAGCAACTAAGCCTACCTACCTATGGGTTAGACAGAAGCAAAACTGAGTCACTGGGTTGCAAAAGGAAACAGGAAGGATCTAGAAGGAGTAGATTATGCTTCAGACCTAAGCCGGGACGATTTGAATAGTGGCCAATGAACTTGTCTTTAATTTACTGGCAGTTAAGACAGTGAGGAAACATGCCAGATGACATATGTTTCTCTTCCTGATCACAACCTCAGGTACACATCCATTTGCAGAAATGAACTCACTGGGGGCATGGAGGCGGGGGTCAGACACAATAGGAATCTATTATGTGGTTCCTTTGTGTATAAATGACTCTGAGTGGAGTTTACTATCGCTGTGTATCCAGTTTTACTAATGAAAAGCTGTCAAATGTGTGAATCTTACGTGACTCCTCTGGAAGATCCAGAGACTTTGCTTTTTGGAGCTGAAATACTAAATTAAAAGTCATAGTGTAAATGAAAAACACATTATGAGTGTTAGCTGCCTCTCACCTAGCAGACGTATACTTAAATTTTAAATTTCCTTCCCTCCCTCTGCCCCAAACTCTTCCATGGAGCAGCTCCCTGAACCTAGGGCACATGAATGCGCCTGTCTGCTATTCCTGAATTAACTTCAAGAATCCACATCAGTCCCATCTGTAAACCGGCCAGGCAGATGCTCAGCAGCCAGTCACTATGTATGTACAGTGTGGTCCTAGGGAGCAGAAGGAGGAGACCATTTACTCAGCACCGAGTCTATGCCAGACACTTTCTGGGACACTTTCTGGACACATATTGTTGCATTTGTCGTAGTCATTTGAGGTAGCTATTATTATTTCCGATTTATGGATAAAAGCGTTCGAGGCTTAGAGAAGTTATGTAGCTTAACAAAGATCGCATAGCTGGTTCTGTAGCAGAACTAGAACTTGAAACCATCACTCAATCGGTTTGTTCATCGATTTAGCACATCTCTGTCTTCCGTGCCTGATTCTGCTAAGAAGTGATTCCTGCCTTCACCACATCTGCAGTCTAGCTGGGGAGGCAGTTTTCTAATTCCTTGCCTAGTGGCCTTGTTATAATCAATCTGAAGACTTAGTATTAAAAACATGTATTATATTCTGTCCATGAAGTCTTTTACATTCCATTTGAATGCTCTTGGCATTTAGGTTAAGTGGGGAAGAAAGAATGAAGTGCAACTGAGAAAGGGAGATGAATGATAATGTTAAATACTTTTTACACTGAAGATCTCCTTTATGGAGACAGTGTCTCTGAGCAAGCCTCCAGTAATTTCCCAAGAGAAGTTTAGAAAGTGAAATCTGGCCTGGAGCAATCCCTTGTAGCAGAGTCCTGGCAGGGGAGGCAGTGAGGTTCTCTGGCAACAAGTCGGAGTTGAGGCTGCAGGTTTCTCTTCCTATAACGAGCTGGCTTCGGAGAAACCAATTAAACCCAGAATTCTTAGGAGGTTTGTAGCATTGCCAGCTTGCAAATTTAGCTCCCTGACCATGGTTTTCCCGAGAGGAAGGGCCAGTCAACACTGTTTTTCTTTTCTTTTACGCCTCTGTCTCCCCAAGGGGCCACCTTCTTCATAAGACCAACATCTGTGTTTCATGGTATCTTCACTCTTTCTTGATAGCCCTTCCTTTTGTTGTATTAGAGCCTCAGGATGGAGCCTGAAAGCCTGAAGTAGAAATATTCTAGATGCCTTGTAGCTGAACCAGAGGTGCAAAGTCCATTGGGGGGCTGAAAGGACCTTACACTGCTCTGTTTAATCTCTGGCCACTACCAAGACCTAGGATGCCTCCACTGTCCGGGGCTCACTGCTTCCGTGACTGCCTGTTCTCTGGGTGGCTTTGGTCACTAGAATTTCTTTTCTGATGTGAGGGCCATTTGTCCCCATGTAGATTTCACTGTTGGACTCATTCTTCTTCTGTCACCTAACAGAGTAAGTCTGCTCTGTCCTTTCCATGACAGACCTTTAGAGAGTTGGAAACAGAGGGTCTCTCCCTTGTTGCAGTGAGCAGGGGCTATTCCATTTTTCTATGTCTAAAGAGCTGGGGATTCTTAAATTCTCATGATCCCGATTGTCTCAATATGCAGCATTCAAAAACTGAAAGATTGATTGGGACTTCCCTGGTGGTTCAGTGGTTCGCAATCCACCTTGCAATACAGGGAACATGCGTTCCGATCCCTGGTCCTGGAAGATCCCGCAGGCCAAGGGGCAATAAAGCCCAGGCACCACGACTGCTGAGCCCACACCCTGGAACCTGTGCTCCACAAGATGCAGTGAGAAGCCTGGTCACTGCAAATAGAGAGTAGCCTGAGCATCAGTGAAGACCCAGACTAGCCAAAAGTAAATTAAGAAAAAAAAAAGACAAATATATTAACAGAACATCTATTAATTGAGTGCAACCTTTTCAAATGGGCCTGTTTGTGACCTCACAACTCTTCCCAATAACTTCCAGGCAGCTGTTATAAATTTGCTGTTGTTCTTTAGTCACTCAGTTGTGTCTGACTCTTTGCAACCCCATGGACTGTAGCCCACCGGGCTCCTCTGTCCATGGAGGTTTCCAGGCAAGAGTACTGGAGTGGGTTGCCATTTCCTTCTCCAAGGAATCTTCCCAACACAGGGATCGAACCCGCATCTCCTGCAAGTCTCCTGCATTGCAGGCAGATTCTTTACCCCTGAACCACTGGGGAAGCCCTTATTATAAATTGATTCCTTAATTAACAAACCTTAATTGTGCAGCTGCTGTGTTGAAGCTCTGTGTCCTACAGATGTGAACACAGAAGAACAGTCCATGCCCTCATGGAATTCTCAGCTTGCTCTGAAGCTAACCCTGGGAGCTAACTGAGTTGGAAGCCCTTTGCTGCCTTGAACTGGGATTTGGGGTGGAGATGGATGCCTTTTAAAGCTGATTCTAATGCTCACCTAAAGGGTGTCCAGGTGGAGTGTAGTCTTTTGGCTCCGCTGAGCTGGGTCTGCTGTGTCCTTGTCTCTCAAATTCTGTTTCCACACCTGGGACCTGTTCCACTCTGCCTTCTGCCAATTGCTTAGAAGTCCTTGATTGTGGGAAAGTACAGCTACAAAGACGCTCAGTGCCCCGGGGGCACTGAGGTAATTGGGGGTAATCCGGGCCTCGTTTTGCTCTGGAAAGCAGAGGCACTTTTGGATAAGCTTTTGTACCCACACCTAGGTCAATTCAATTCAGTGATGTTCCAGCCATACCTGGAAAATTCCCTTCCTTTCTTTCTATTTTAGTAACCCTTCAAAGTTAATGCTTGTAAATAAAAAAACTTGAGAGGTCAGCTGCTTTTGCTCACTTCCCATCAGCCCTTGAGAAAGGAGGGTTCTCAGTGTGGTGGGGTGGTGGGGCCTCTGACCAAAATTGGAGGATGCTCTCCAAGAGGCCACATGTGTGGAAAGTCCCTGGAGAAGTCATTTTCACGGGGCATGTATAGTGCTGTGTCTTTGAAATGACTGATATTTATGGTGGTTTTTTCCTCTGAATGTCCTGCTGGATTTCTCCCTCCTTGGCTGTGGGACAGTCTCAGCCCATAGTCACAGGAGAGGCTGCTGTCTGGGGCTCTTAGTAGAGCAGTTCCTTTCCTGTTTCTTAAAATCCCACCATAAAGAGGTGGGTGAATGGGACTGAGTTCGAATCCATATTGACTGTCTGGCCACTTGGGAGAAATTACTCCTTTTCTGAGTTTGTTTGTTTCCACTTACAGTGATAATCTGGGAACAAAGTCAGTGAACTGAATAGCAAAATAAGATGAGGCTTAAAGACCTCTCCTCCTAGGTCTGATCAAATGTATTCCATTAACATGTAATGATTGAGAAACAACAGAACAGGCTCCATTCTAGGTGCTGAAATACAGCACAGGGGAAATGCATTTGAAGTCCCTGTTGTCATAAAACTTGATTTCTGGAAAATATATACAAAAGTAAGTAGACCAGTAGCATGTTAAGTGGAAATATACGCTATGGAGAAAAATAGAGTCCTGGGGATGGGAGAGCACATGTGTGTTTATGTAGGAGATGAGGGAAAGGCTCATCGAGATGACATTGGGAGGACACGTGAAGGACATGTGCCAGTGCGCCATGCCTGGGGGGGTGGGGAACACTCCAGGCCAAGGCTCTGCAGTGGGACAGCGATCGCTGATTGTTGGATTCACAGAGCAGCAGGAGGCCAGTGTGTCAGAACATCTTGTGATCAGGATAAAAGAGTTGAGGCCAAGGAAGCATCAGGACACAGATCACTCAGGGCTTCGAAGGCCACTGTGACACCTTGGCTCTGCTCCAAGCCAGAAGGTGAGCTCTGGAGGCTTTTAAGCAGAGGAACGCAACTCAACATTTCAGGAAGGTGGCACTGGGGGGCCAGGCCTTGGGACAGAGGGTCCTTGGCTTCCTTTTCAACGCTGCTCAAGATGCTCAGGATAATCTGGAGTGACTGCTGCTAAACCAGGCTTTAGAGATGAAGAGAAAGTGAAACAATAGCACCTAAGGACAGCAGGCGTTAGTCTGCAGTCCAGATGAGCCTCCCTCTGTCTGCAGGGAGGAGCGGTCAGGAAGGAGGACGGAAGTCTTGTAGCTGCAAGGCCTGGGACAAACCAAAGGCATAGGGAAGTAGAAAACACGAGCTTGGCCTTCACAAGCAGCAATCGGGGATTAACACACAAAAGTTAATTAGTGATGGGACATCCATACATATGGATGCATGCCAGGGAAGTGGGGTCCTCGCCAGGGGTCCTGGCAGAATCTGAGTGGGGACTGGACACATGGGCCATAACCTTCCCTCCCTGTCCCCACCCTGTTCTGCCCATCTCCCCACACAGTGTACTTTTGCAAGAGGTGATGAGCAAGAGGGTTTGTGGTTGTTGATGGGAGGCTCTGTGTAGCAGAGAGGGAGGCGAGGGCAGAAGGGGTGCCTGCCGTGCCTTGCTGCCTTGAACTGGGTGTGAACCCCTCCTGGAAAGAGGGACTAGAGTAATAGAAGAGAAGGAGTTTTCCTGAGAGTGTCCTGTGAGTCTGGGAGCCCCTAGCCCCATCAACGCATCTACAAGGAAGTGCGCTCCTAAAGCCGGGGGAGGCTGCCATCTGCTGGTTGACTGCAGTATTTCACCCAGGTGCTCAGCTTTGGACAAAAATCTTTCAATGTTAGAGAATCATCTGCGTGGGCATTTTCTCCAGGTCAGGCGCTGCCCATAAAACATTGCAGGCAGATTCTTTATCATCTGAGCCATCAGGGAAGCCCTTTAAATCATCACCAATTCTCATCAGCATATGTCCTCTTTATTCTCGTTTTTAGGGATGATCAAAAAAATTAAGTACCCAGATCCAGGTCATTCGGAAACTGGAAAACTTGGAATTCAAGCTCAGCCCTGACTACAAACATGACTACTTGAAGAAGTTGTTATGTTCACATCAGCTCTGCAAACTGTGAGTGTTGTGAGGGGACTGGCAAATGGCAGGTGTTCTGGGTGTGTTGAGCGGAAAAGTGGAGACAGGATAGATCTGTGGATGGATGGATGGACAGATGGATGGATGCGCCCCAAGGTGCTTCATCCCAGGGGCCCACGGACTCAGGTTTCAGTCCCAGCTCTGGCCTTTCAGGTCTGGTGACCTTGGAGAGGTCATCTCAGAGCTCTGACACACAGCTTTATCTGTATCTGCGAACGTGCTGGGCTAATTGTGGGAGCTACTTGTTTTGACTGTGTGTGTGTGTGTCTCTCTGTCTGTTTTCTTTCTGTAACATCTTGCAGTTTATTTTCCAGTCTTGGTGAGGCTGGAGCAATTCTCAAGAGGACAGCTTCTCCCTGTTCCCCTTCCCAGCTCTATCTACATTCTTCTGCTCAGACGGTAAGGAATCTGCCTACAATTCAGGAGACCCAGGTTTGATCCCTGGGTTGGGAAGATCCCCTGGAGAAGGGAATGGCTACCCACTCCAGTAATCTTGCCTGGAGAATTTGATGGGCAGAGGAGCCTGGCGGGCTACTCTGGGGTTGAAAAGAGTTGGACATAACTGAGCGACTAGCACTTTCTGGGCAGGGAGGAGGACGAGGGAGTGAGCCCTCTGCTGGCTCCTGATATACCACAGCACCCAAATCCTGGCAAGCTGCAGGCAGCAGGAGTCCGGGGCCCCAGTGGACAAAAGTGGACAGACAGATGCCTTTCTAGTGCAGGAGCGAGCTGTCCCAAGGATGATGGTGGTTATGTATCTCTTGGCCTAAACACCTCTGGCACTCTCAGCTCTGCCCAGAAGATGCAAAGCCTTCAAGGTGAGGCCCTGCACGCCTTCACCCATGGTGTCCAGCCTCAGCTTGCCCTGGCATCACCACGGTCCCCATGCTAGCCACAGCAACCTCGAGGGGCCTCCCCGATTCTCCTACCCAAATGCTGAAGAGCAATGCCCTAGCACTCCCAGGCCCTGCAGCCCTCCCCGTTCCGAGAGCTAATGGAACCTTGACTCCAGCTCGCCACATCCTTAATTAGTCTGGCTTCACTGAGACCACAGGGAAAATCCCCTGTAGGAATTGAAGGCACCTCAAAAACAGGGGTGTAGACATGAGTAACAGGCCTGTTTTTGAGCAGCCCTCAATTCCTACATGGGATTTTCCCTGTTATCTCAATGAAGCAGAGTTTCTCTGGCGGCTCAGTGGTAAAGAATCTACCTACCAAGCAGGAGACACAAGTTGCCTGGGTTGGGAAGATTCCCCTGGAGAAGGAAATGGCAACCCACTCTAGTATTCTTGTCTGGGAAATTCTATTTACAGAGGAGCCTGGCAGGCTACAGTCCATGGGGGCTGCAAAAAGTCAGACAGGACTTAGTGACTAAACAGCAGCAGCAACAGACATGGATAAACTTGCTGAGACTTCAAGCCCTATGGATTTTCCCTTCTAAACATCTCTCAGAACCATATGCTTCATGTCTATTAATAGGAACACACTTACGCAAACTCCATCACCTTTAACCTGGCCTCCTGCAGTGACCTTCGTACAGCTCTCTCCCATCTGTACTTCCAGCCCCAAATACAAACTGCAGCAAAAAGATTTTTTTCTTTAATTGAAGAATAATTGATTTGCAGTATTGTGTTAATTCTAGGTGTACAGCATGGCGATTCCCACATTTACTCATTCATTTACACATACATGTCTTTTTCATATTCTTTTCCCTTATAGGTCATCACAGAATATTGAGCAGAGTTCCCTGTGCTCTATAGTAGCCCTGCTGCTTATCTGTTTTATACAGAGTAGTGTGTATGTGTTAATCCCAACCTCTTAATTTATCCCTCCCTCCACTCCTGTTCCCCTTTGATAACCATACTTTTGTTTTCTATGTCTGTGAGTCTTTTTCTGTTTTGCAAAAAAAAAGTTCTTTCTTTTTTTTTTTTGATTCCACATATAAGTGATATAATGTGACATTTGTCTTTGTCTAATTTACTTCATGCAGTATGATAATCTCTAAGTCCATCTAGGTTGCTGCACATGGCATTATTTCATTCTCAAAAAGATGTTTAAAAAAACAAAACAAAACAGGCATGAACATTATACTCCTCTGCTTAAAATTCCTTGGTAGCTTCCTGTTGTATTTGGGAAAAAGAGCAAAATCCTTATTCTGGACCCAAAGAATCTGTGGACTTGGGTTCTTGTTGCTGCCACAGTCTCCCTTGCTCCTGGGCCTCTGGCTTTCTTTCTGAGCAGCCTGGCAGCCTCGGGGCCTCTAGGAATACACTGCCCTCTGCCTCCGCTCCCTCTCTCACTGGTCAACTCCTGCTCATCATGTAGGCTGTGATTCACTGTGCCCTTCCTCAGGGAAGCCATCCTAGTCTGGTCCCGGCTAGATGTTCTGCTAGTCTCTTGTATTTGCTTCCAAGGCGTGCCTTCAGTCTGCAGTAATCCATTTGCTTGTCTGATGTGAATGTATAACCCATAACGCCAGCCTCTTCCTGGCAGGAAGGTTGCATGAAGGCTGCGTGAGGGCGGGACGTGTGTTGGTTTGTTCACTTAGCGCCGGGCACGTGTGGGTTACTCAGCACGGTCTTTTAAATGAAAAGGGAAACGAGAATCTTGGGAGATGAGAGCCATCAGCGGAGCCCCCACGGAGCCCCCTGGATACTCTGGGGCCGGCCAGGTGTGCTGGGAAGGAGAGTGGCGGGGGCGGGGCACACCGAGAAGGGGAGAAGGTGGGCTGGATCGTGGTCCGGAAGGATGGGGCTCTGTGGGCGGATGCTAAAGGTGGTTGTGGGGAGGCACCTCAGAGGCTCTTTGGCCTGCATTCCTTGCTGAGATGGCTCTGGAAAAGGAATTCCCTCACTCATCCCCCACCCCATCTTCACCAGTCTCCTTCCTTCCATGTTCCTGTGCTGCCTGCCGGAAGCCTGGGGGCATGGGAGTCCATTGGTCTCATTCTTGAAGGGTGGTCTTTAGGATACAGAGCAGGAAGCAGGGAGCAGAGAAGATGGAGAAGGGCAAAGAGAAGACCAAACACCCTGGAAATGTGTTTTTGATGGAGAGCTACAGAGTGCATCATGGGAGTGGAAGCGGGCTTGCACCTTGGGAGGGGAATAGGATTTCACAAGACCTTTCAAGATGGAGGTGGGTGCTTGAACAAAGCCACCAAGCCAGTCACTGAAAGATGTGTTTAAAAAATACTGAACTCACATTTCGGACCAGTACTTGTGGAATGCAGAGACCCACTGTGGAGGTTTTGAATGCCATGGTCTCAGGCCTTCTGCCCAGCTAGTCCCCGTGTGGACACAACTGCAATCTTCTGAAGGCCCTTTGAATAAGGACTTTTGTTTGATGTGGCCTTTTCACCAAGAGACTTTGACTCTTGTGTAGCTTCTGGGGAACACCTTACCAGCTCACTGTATCCGTCTTTCTTGGGAGGGGTAGGCTGAGGCTCAGGGGCTCCCGAGTCGGCAGTCAGTAGAGGGTTAAGCCCCCCACGTAAGGCCTGGTTGTTCCAGGGAGCCGGTTTATTTGGGTTTACACAGCAAGGCTAGTGTTGCTATGGCTGGCTTGCAGGCAACAAGTCTTATGATCTGGAAGAGCAAACTGTGTATATAACATGACGGCATTTATTAAAGCAAGATAAACTCAGCAGCAAAGGATCTGGCTGGAGCCATAAATTCCTCTGATTCTCCTTTCTGAGCCATCACATTCCATTTGAGTGAGGCCTATCAGCCCAAACATTTCCATTAAATAAAGTCGATTTGTTGAAAATCCCTAAGAGAATGAACTGAGAGTCGCCCCCTCCCTCCACCCCCAATCCCTGTTTGAAAAGACAAATGTGTAATGTGTGGTTCTGACTCACACTGTCTGAGTACAAACAGGTCTGCTGTTCTGGGCAGCGAGTCCCCTCCATCACTAGAGGTATTCAGACCAAGCAGGGCTCTCTTCCTTTTAGGGGGCGTCGAGTGGGGGAGAAGGGGACATTCCTAGGAGACATTGTCCCTAAGACGTCAGGTCACATGAGCCTAATGACGGATCCTGGTGACTTCCCAACACCCCTCATTCTGCACCGCGGCACATGTATCCCAGGGAAGGACGGAGTGTCATCAGGGACTTGGGGGAGAGCAAGGACATGGGGACCAGAAAACCTGAGTTTGAATCCTAGTTCTGCTATTACTGGGACGGTAGCCACTGAAATCAACCCTGAATATTCACAGGAAGGATTGATGCTGAAGCTGAAGCTCCAATACTTTAGCCACCTGATGCAAAGAGCTCACCTGACCCAAAGACTCATTGGAAAAGACCCTGATGTGCAAAAGATCATGATGCTGGAAAAGACTGAAGGCAGGAGGAGAAGGGGATGACAGAGGGTGAGATGGTTGGATGGCATCACTGACTCAATGGACATGAGTTTGAGCAAACTCTGGGAGATGGTGAGGGATAGGGAAGCCTGGCGTGCTGCCGTCCGTGGGGTCACAAAGAGTCTGACACAATTGAGAGTTGAACAGTAACAACAGAGTCGCCACGCACAGGTCATTCCATCCTATGACCCCCCCGCCCAGTCCACCATGTACTGAGTGATAGTAGCCATCACCCATACTTATGCTGGGCACCTTGCAAAGGGCCTCATGGGATGATGTCTTTTATTTTCCACAGAAATGCTATGAAATTAACAAGTCCGTGTATCCCCACTTTAATGATCAGAAAACTGAGGCCTGGAGAGGTTAAGGAACTAAGGAATGGTGGAGGCAAGGTCAGAGCTTAGGCCTCTGGGGACTTTCACCCTCGCTCGATCACAGTTCTTACCTCGTCTGTGGCATTTAGGAGATTACTTTAGAAAATGGGTATAAAGGTGTCTTTTAAAATAATAAACTGCTAGTCTTGGAAGTGTTGAGCATGAAGCTGAATCTTTTTTTTTTTTAGATATTAATTTATTTGGCTGCTCCAGGTCTTAGTTTCAGCTCATGGGGTTTTTAATTGAGGCATGGGGGTTCTGGTTCCCTGTGCAGAAACTGAACCCAGGTTCCCTGCACTGGACCACCAGGGAAGTCCCCGAATCTTAAGTTACAAGCATTTTCCAAACTTGTTCAAATTAAAAAATATTTTCCTCTCTCCCAGCCCTCAGTCTCCCTTTCCTTCTTCCACTCCCTCTTGGCCACCACCCCTCCTTACCTCTCCCTTCCCTCCTCTCCCACTTTGTTCAGATAGATTGTCTTTGGTAGAATTCAGGCTTGACAATCAATGAAAGGAAAACCAACAGTCAAATTTAAAAGTACTTGTGCTTTTATTAAAAAAAAAAAAAAATACAATCAGGCACTGTCCAGATGTGTTTTGGAGAGGAAGCTCTCTTTAAAAATCCTTAGTTTACATCACCATCATCATCATCATTATTATATTAATAATATTAATCGTATCCTTAAAATTGAAACAGCATTGCTTTTCTGAACGTAAAAAAAGGGACGGCTTCAAGACACACATTGAATCACTGCTAACAAAAATAATGATAATTAATTATACAGCTTTGTGTAAAATCCAGCTGGTTCTAAGACAAACTACCACTGTACAGGCCACCCCGCTCCCACCCCCAGAGCCACCCAAGAGAAGGAAAACCATCGTGATGCTGTCGCTGAAAGACTTTTGCCGAATCAAACAACAGAATGGAAACCTGCCGGACACTGTGGTCTTTGGTGTGAAGGAAGTCATCGCGGAGTGGCTGAGGCCAGCTGCCGCAGGCCCCGACGATCCATGATCAACTTTAGCTCCTGCCAGACGCCCAGGTGTGGCTTAATAGTCGGACTGCTCGCATTGATGCTTTGGTAAAATTATCTTCGATCTCTGGGCCCTTCTCCTCTCCCCCAGTTGTCCCCGGAAACTTATGCCCTTTTACGCCTGCCTTCGAGGTTTCGGAAGTTGCTGGGTCTCAGCTTCATCTCAGCAAACTGGATTGAATGCTCGTGGCCCTTCCAGTGGAACCAGTTAACACCCTGTGAAGGAGAGAAGCCCTTCAGATTGGTTTCCATCAGACAAAGTATTCACTGACCATTGCTATTTAGTTAGGGGGACAAAATGAGCCCTATTTCAAACATATGGATCCCAAGGGGGAAGGAGAGGATGAATTGGGAGACTGGGATTGTCATATATACACTATTGACAACTATGTATATATAGGTAACTATTTATCTAGTTAATAGTAGGTGCTATTAACTAGAACCTACTGTAGAGAACAGGGAACTCCTCTCAGTGTCCTGTGATGATGTCAATGGGGAGGAAATCCAAAAATGAGTGGAGATATATGTATATATGTATATGTATATATGTGTGTATATATATATGTATGTATATATATATATATATATATATACACATGTATATATATATATATGTGGGGCTTCCCTGGTGGCTCAACAGTGAAGAATCCACCTGCCAGTGCAGGAGATGTGGGTTTGATCCCTGGGTCAGAAAGATCCCCTGGAGAAAGATATGGCAACCCACTCCAGAATTCTTGCCTGGGAAATCCCATGGACAGAGGAGGCTGGCTGGCTACAGTTTGTGGGGTGGCAAAGAGTCAGATATGACTTATCAACTAAATAACAACAGCAACATATGTGTGTGTATGTGTGTGTGTGTGTGCATGTGTGTGTCTGTGCACATGTAGCTGATTCACTTTGTTGTACAGTAGAAACTAACACAACATTCTAAAACAACTATACTCCAATAAAAATCAATTTAAAGGAAGAAGAGCTCTGTTTCAGTTTGACCACTTGGAAGCTCACAGTTGTATCCTGCTGATCTGTTTATTGATTTGTATAATCGAAACTTTCAAGAGACCTGGCTGAATCAGTTGTTTTTGTTTTTAACTTTAGTCAGAAGTCACCTGAGTTTGCATTGGACTTTGATCTGCCACCTTGAGATAAAGTGGTGGCTGATGAAACTGGCCCTCATTAGGGTTACATGCTGCAGGCATGTGGGTCATGATCAGAGCTTACGGAATCGAGTGGCTATATGCGGTGGGCGGTGGAGGGGGTCTATACTTCACAGGATTCCTATGACATGTTTTACAAAGAAAATGGGTGGACACAAGTTTTGCAACCTGACACATAAAGTTGAATCTTTGTGTTCTTACTTGAGAGATAAACGTCTTGAACAAGTTATCAAAAGGTTCTGGGCCTCAGTTTTACTATTTTTCTTCTTTAGGGTTAATAATGCTAACCTTGGAAGAATACTGTGAAGATTAAATGAGTCTGTAAAGGACCTGCCACCATGCTGGGCCCATCATAGGCGCTCAGTAAATATTACCCCCCCCCATCTCAAGTATGGAGGCATAGCCTCAGAACTCTGGCCAAAGATGTTTCTCAAGAAAAGACTGTACTTGTCTCAGGGCCTCCTGGTTCTGGGTTTGGCTCTTCAGCAAAGTTGACAGGTGGTCGACTCTGCCTTCTGAGTCCCACAGACCCTTTGTCCTCTTAGGGTGGGGGTCAGCTTCAGAGAGTCCTCCTATGGGGTCTCCCCTACCCCCCTCCCACCCCGCTCCATGCACTGAGCCCTCTTCTTTTCAGGTTTCGTAGGGCTGGGATGCAACATGTCCACAGAGAAGACAGTGGCTGGTGAAATGGAGGAAAATACGGATGCTTTGTTTAATGTTAATTTTTGGCATTGATTGATATTGGACAGCCTTTGAACCTGACAGGCGGATGGGATCTGAGAATCTCCGACTCAATTTAGGGGCAGATGTGTTTGCAATGAACTCAGCTTGGTCCTGTGCTCCCTTCCTCTCTGCCCTCTCCTCCGACTGAGGTTCAGAGCTGGAAGTGAGTCCTCCTAATGCTGCGGTGGAGACTGAAGCCAGGGAGGGAAAGTGGCTTCACGGAGGCCACACAACAGCCAGGGCAGGGCCAGCGCTGGGACTGAGTTCCCGTGAACTCTGTGGCCTTCTATGTCAGCGCCTTCTTCCAGAGTTGGATGGAAGGATGGAAGAAGAAGTTTCCTTCTGGCATGTAGTTTTTTTTTCCCCCTCCCAAAGGACCTTGTGTTATACTGATGTTAGGGAACCAGGAGATAAAGGAGTGCAGTAGTTCTCAGAGTGGGTGTATTATTGAGGCCACATATAGGGTGGAGAAAATACAAGACTGGTGTTCACATGTGTCCTTCAAGTCTTTCCTCCTCTGTAAAATAGACACAAAAAGCCATGTCCTGGTCCCCTCACAGAGCAAAGGTGATGCACACGGGAGAGAGAAGATGATAATGCTTTGAAAAGTGTCAGAAATTGTCAAGATAAGGTGTACATTTAAGGTCACAGAAATCATTTCCAGGTAGTTAACTCAACATAAACACATCTATCAAAACTGTTAATAACAGAGCTGTTGTTCTTGTTTAGTCATTAAGTCATGTCCGACTCTTTTGCAACCCCATGGACTGTAGCCCGCCGGGCTCCTTTGTCCATGCAGCTGGTAAAAACAAAACAAAAAACCCCCCAAACCCAACAACCCAAAAGCTGCCAAAAAAAAGCCCAAGAACAAAAGTATAAGTAAGCAAGATGATGAGATGCTACATCTTGCCTAGGACCCCCGATCAGAATCCCTGGGGCCATTTGGTGTGATTCGGACCTTTGCCTTCTTACAAAGGGATCCCAGATTGCTGGGAGAAATATCAACAACCTCAGATATGCAGATGATTCGACTCTACTGGCAGAAAGTGAAGAGGAACTAAAGAGTCTCTTGATGAGAGTGAAAGAGGAGAGTGAAAAAACTGGCTTAAAACAACATTAAAAGCTAAGATCATAGCATCAGGTCCCATCACTTCATGGCAAATAGAAGGGGGAATAGTGGAAACAATGGCAGATTTTATCTTCTGGGTCTCTAAAATCACTGCTGACGGTGACTGCAGCCATGAAATTAAGACACTTGTTCCTTGGAAGGAAAGATATAACAAATCTAGACAGTGGATTAAAAAGCAGAGACATCACTTTGCCAACAAAGGTCAAAGCTATGGTTTTTCCAGTAGTCAGGACCATGTGAGAGCTGGACCATAAGAAGGCTGAGTGCTGAAGATTGATACTTTCAAACTGTGGTACTGGAGAAGACTCTTGAGAGTCCCTTGGACTGCAAGGAGATCAAACCAGTCAATCCTAAAGGAAATCAACCCTGCATCTACATTGGAAGGATTATTGCTACAGTTGAAACTCCTGTACTTTGGCCACCTGGTGCAAAGAGCTGACTCATTGGAAAAGACCCTAATGCTGGGAAAGATTGAAGATGAAAGAAGGGCACAGCAGGGGATGAGATGGTTAGTTAGCATCAGCAGTTCAGTGGACATGAACTTGAGCAAACTCCAGGAGAGAGTGGAGGACAGAGGACCCTGGCATGCTGCAGTCCAGGGAGTCAAAGAGTCGGACATGACTTAGTGACTGAACAACCACCACCACCCGGGTTGCAGGCTGGGTAAGGCTCCCTGAGACCCAGCCCAGGGATCAGTCTGGATGGCTCTGTGCGAATACTGTTCTCTCCTGTGTGGTGCAGATGGCTGCTGAGAAGCGGCCATCATGGTTAAGTAGCTGGGCCCACTTGACTTCATCTGCTTTTCAGGCACCTGCTCATGTAGGCAGGGCTCAGTGTGAGAAAATAGTTGAATTTGGTTTTGTTTACCCATTTCCACAGAAACTGTAAAAAATAAATCTGTTTCTATGATTGCAGAAATCGTGTCACAGCATCCTGTATGGTGCAGGGAAATTTGGGGGCAGGGTGTGGCCTGGAGGATTTCTGTCTGTCCCCAGCTTTGGTCCATGACCTCAGGAAAGTCACCTTTTTCTGGACCTCGGTCTTATGATTCATAAGAGGAAGGAACTTAACATCTGGGCTCTTCATTCTAAGATGTTCTTGGGGCTCTGGAGGTGCCTCCAGGCCAGGGCCTGCATCACCCCTGCTCTACCCAAACAGCCTCCACCGCCGTCTGTTTCCTTGTGGGGTTCAGACACAGATAATCCGGGGAAAGCTTTGTATGCCTGGCATCCCTTTGACCAGTGGTTCTCCTCGGGATCTTCATGGGCTAATACACGCTGTCTCTGTGGTTTACCTGGCCTGGGGTGCCATGGACTTCTCCCTGATGTGAAGACACCTGAGGTCCTGCCCCTGAGGTCCCTGCCTCCCCGTCTCAGCCCTGCTCGGGCCCTTGCAGGCACTCACCTGACTGTGGCTGTTGTCCCCGTATCTCCCCATCAGGTTGACACGGTGGCAGTTCTTGTACCAGAAAGCCCCCTTGTAGGACAGGGCACAGTTGGTGATGGCCGAGTCTGTGTCCTTGTCGAAGGTAGAGAAGGATCTGCCATTGTGGTAGGCCATGGAGTCACCTGGGAGAGAGAACGTACCGACTCAGGGCTGGAGCTCCTGGTGGGCTGTGGAAGCACCAGGGCGACAACCCAAGGGCCTTGGGATGGGCCGGTCTCGAACGATAGGCCCAGAGGTAGGATCCAACATGGGCCTGGATAGAACATGAGTGCTGCCAGGAGCCTCATTTCTGATAGAAGCAGCACAAGGTGGTAGAAAGAGGGCTGCAGGTATGTTTGGAGGGTCTCGCTCCAATCCCATCTTTTTCATACCCTGGTTGTGTCCTTGCACAAATCAAGACGCTTGTGGAACCTCAGTTTTCCCATCTGTGGAATGGAACTGGCATACCACATTGATTTGATTCACCTCGGGGCTGTTGGAACAACTGATATGGGAAGTGTATGCTGAACAGGTGGTATGGTGCGAAATCAGCTATGATGGTTGTTACTTTCATGACTGTTTCTACATTCACTTGATGCAAAGGAACTCAGAGAGTAAGGTGGGAAATCTGTATTTAATAATGATGTGCTTTTCCCCCAACTGCAAGTATTTAGACTTCAGTTTTTTTTTTCATGTATTTATTTATGCTTAGTTGCTCAGTCGTGTCCGACTCTTGGAGACCCCATGGACTGCAGCCCACCAGGCTCCTCTGTCCATGGGATTCTCCAGGCAAGAATACTGGAGTGGGTTGCCATGTCCTCCTCCAGGGATGTATTTATTTATTACCCATTTATTCCTAGGTAGCGCTAGTGGTAAAGGACTGGACTGCCAATGCAGGAGACATCGGAGATACAGGTTCAGTCCCTGGGTCGGGAAGATCTGCTGAAGGAGGAAATGGCAAGCCATGTGGAGAATCCCATGGACAGAGGAGGCTGGTGGGCTACAGTTGGACACGACTGAAGTGACTTAGCACACACACACTTATTCATTAACTCACACTCACTTGCTCATTCATTTACACATCTAATATTTAGCAAGTTCTAATGAGTTTAGTTTACCACTCTGCCATGCTGCTTTTCCAGAGCTATCCTGAGCCAGTCTGCCTTAGGTCTCAGCCTACAGAGCTATACTTACAATCAAACCTTTCAGGTTTTAGATGTCACCAAATAGCTAGTATATTGTACATTTATTTTTCAGTGTTGATGGGACCAATTTCCCCTGATTCTTAGACAAAAAGCCTGTTTACATGTAGTGCTACATGGGAATCTAGCTTGTAATTTAATATATTGAATTTTAGGAGTATTTACGCGCCATTTCTGTGTTCCCTCACTTCCAACCCTGGCCAATGCTGGGCAGAAAAGTTGCAAGACATTGAGGCATTCTATCTGATATATGGGAGCAAGTTATCATAGGGACTTGATAGGGGATGTTCCCAACCTAGGGATTGGACCCGGGTCTCCTGCATTGCAGGCAGATTCTTTATCCATCGGGACTTGAGTGCCTTGTTAACTGATGAAGCTCCCAAGAGCTAGAATATGATGAAAGCTAGATATGATGAAGTATATGAAGCTAGATATGATGAAACAAGATGCTCTCCTGGGGAGGGGCTGGCTGCCCTCAGAACACACAGGAGGAGGCAGTTCCAAGGTGAGCTTCTGAAATGAAGGGGTAGATTATGGCTCCTTTTCTGTTGGAAATACAGAGAGCGATGGGTGGAGGCCACATTCCTGCTGCCTTCTTGTCCAAAGTGCCTTTGCTTGCCCTGTAACAAGACCTTCCTTGCCTGAAGCCATCTCAACAAAAGAGGTATTTGTTGCTAGGTAAGAAAATGTGAGAATTCCTTGACGATGCAAGAATGAAAACAATGTTTGCTCCGGGTCGCTCTCTTCATTACCACCAGTCTGATCTCTAAAGAGCTCCGACTCTCCTTAGGTTCAGACCTGCTTCTGGCAAATCATGTCTGGAGACTTTTCCCATTATGGGTGTGTTCTTTCAGGGCCCAGAGGTTGGGAACGTGCTATAGCATCTGTCTCCTCTGTTCTCATAAATGTAATGGGGAGCCACCCCAAAGCAGGCAGGGCTTGGCATGGGGTGGTCACGCTCTATACCTGATCTCCCTTGTTACCAAACCACCTGTGAGCAGCCAGGCTTGTCCCCCGGGACCACCTTCCTCAAGCTGTTACATCTTGGGCAAATCGCCAAACTTCTCTGAGCCTCAGTTTCCTCACCTGTAGAATAGCAATATCTCCCTGGATATATATATATATATGATCTGTATCATATATGTATCATTTATTATATAACGTATAATGCAAATGAAATGAGGTTTCCCTAGTGGCTCAAATGGTAAAGAATCTGCCTGCAATGCAGGAGACCCAGGTTTCATCCCTGGGTTGGGAAGATCCCCTGAGAAGGAAATAGCACCCCATTCCAGTGTTCTTGCCTGGAGAATTCCATGGACAGAGGAGCCTGGCAGGCTACAGTCCATGGTGTCACAAAGGGTTGGACACGACTGAGCGATGAACACTTTCACTTTCACAATGCATATGAAACATCAGCAAAAAGAGGCTGCCACCTCATTTGCCTGAATGCATATGGTTTCCTTGTTTGTTTCTCTTGTAACGTGGCGCCAGAAAACCACACAAAGGTCATTTCAAGTCAAAGACATCTTCGAAACCTGAGCTAGGTTCTGTACTGGTCAAAGAGTGATGGACTGCCAGAGAGGTAGGGAGCTTCTCTGGTCATGGGGATGTGCCAGCTGAGGCTGGAGGGCCATGTGGCAGGAAGGCCTTAGAAAAGATTCATCCGGGTGGGTAATGGAGTGGACTGTCTGCTACTCAAAGTGCAGGCCGCGGACCAGCAGTGCCCCCAACACGGGTATCATGAGGGCCCTTGTCAGCAATGGCGTGTCTCCGTTTCACTCCAGACACACTGTGTCAGCTCACCAACAGGATCCCCCAGGGGTCATATGTGTGTAATAAACAGAGAGGCACGGGAGTGCATGAATATTAAGGCTCCCAAGACACTGCTTGCCTCTCTGTCTAAAACGGGTATCTAAACACGGAGTAGGGCTTCCCTGGTGGCTCAGAGGTTAAAGCGTCTCACTGCAATGCGGGAGACCTGGGTTTGATCCCTGGGTCGGGAAGATCCCCTGGAGAAGGAAATGGCAACCCACTCCAGTATTCTTGCCTGGAGAATCCCATGGATGGAGGAGCCTGGTGGGCTACAGTCCACGGGGTAGCAAAGAGTCGGAGACGACTGAGCGACTTCACTTTCACTTTCAGGTAGCTACAAATACATCTTAAATGTCCTATTTCCCAACCTACCCTAGGTTTTGGTGACCAAGTATCTACCTGCTGCTGTTGCTGCTGTTAAGTCGCTTCAGTTGTGTCTGACCCAGTGCGACCCCATAGATGGCAGCCCACCAGGCCCCCCCTCGTCCCTGGGAATCTCCAGGTAAGAACACTGGAGTGGGTTGCCATTTCCTTCTCCAATGCATGAGAGTGAAAAGTGAAAGTGAAGTCGCTTAGTCATATCCGACTCTTCCTGACCCCGTGGACTGTCGCCTACCAGGCTCCTCCGTCCATGGGAGTTTCCAGGCAAGAGTACTGGAGTGGGGTGCCATTTCCTTCTCCCAAGTATCTACCTAGCCTTGTTAAATTGTAGTTCTGCCAGATTAGCACCTATCAAATGTTTGTGGATAAGTGGATGGGCCGATGCAGGAAGGACTGCTGAGTGGGGGAACTAGCTGAAAGCCCGAGGCGTGTACGAGGTCCTGTGGGCTCCGCGAGTGGCTGTGCGTACCTGCCATGCCGCTGTACCCACCTGCCGTGCCGCTGTACCCCTCCACCTTCAGCCGGTAGCGCGTCCGGGCGTCTCCCACGCTGAACTTGTCGTAAACGGCGTAGGCCGACTGCCCGTGGTCCCGCAGGTCCACCCGGAGCTCGTACTGCCCCTGGGCTGTGATTTTGCTCAAAGTGTCCAGCCCTGTGGACGACAGGCGAGGGTTACCGAAGAAGCACAGTGACCGAGGCGTTCGTTCATTCCTCCTCACCGCGTGAGAGCAGCGGCTCCATGTGTACTAAAGAGCTTTGCGTGACGCACCTGCTCGGCTCCTTGCTGTTGCAACACCAGGTGGCACATATGCAGTGTCCGAGCCTCAGCTAAGATTGGGTTGACCTCTTTGCCCTGCCCATCTCCTAGTGTGTTGTGAATATCAAAGGAAATAAGGTGGAGAGTGTACCTTTTCCACTCTAAGCTCGTTACCTGTGAAAGGCAATGGGGCAGATATTCCCAGGCTCAGATGCTGGAATGTATGACGGTGCCCTGTGCCAGGGGCAGGTTATGGCGAAGTGTGAGTCACAGTGGGGGATGGGCGATGCCACTGTAGTGCTGGCTGAGAGAATTCGAGTGCCACTCACGTCTTTATTGGCTAGATCCCTATGGTCAGCAGTTTAACCTCTTTGGGGCTATTTTCCCAGGTGCAAGATGAGAGCTTTGTACACTGTGGGGCTGCTGGGAGGCTTGGAGGGTGTGGCTCTGAGGGACCCGGTCAGCATAGGTGAAGGACATCAGTGAGGATAATGCTCCAAGTGGCCCAGGGGTTGACTGAAGGCTAGGCTTATTCTTAGGGTCGGGCTATTGGCTCTCCTCCAATCAGATTTTTATTTTTAATGACCCAGAGAATCTCAAGTTTTTTCCATTGAGAATCTGATATTCTGTGTCGACCACCAGAGCTATCGTTTCCTCCTAATCCGTTTCTCTCCCACTTTTCGCTGTGGGTTAGGACAGACGACAGGGTTGCTGAATGGGCATTTGGGGCATGAACGCGCAGGTTGTATTACCAAGCCAGAACTCTTCTTTTAAGTCCCCAAATCCAGCAGCATAGGCCTTCCAGTTTCGATAGAAGTCCTCACGTCCATTTTTGCGTCTCAGGAACACCTATAAACACAAGCAATGAATCTGGGTGAGCTTAAGCCATTGAAGGAACGAGAAGGCGTCTTTCTGAGAGGAGGAAATGCTCACTGAGGGAAAGGCACCAGACCCCACCTCTGTCCTCACTAATCTGGCATGCAGGTCAGTGCACACACGCCACCTCCCCTCTCAGAGTCTCAGCGTTCTCCCCTGAGAAACAGGGATGAGTAAGACCACCACCCAGCTTTGGGTGATTGTGATGTGTCCGGGTAGGCCATACATGTGGGGACTCAGTGAACCTCCTGCTCAATTCTGCTGCCAATCTAAAACTGCTCTAAAAAATAAAATTTAATAATTAAATATTCATTGGAAGGACTGATGCTGAAGCTGAAGCTCCAATACTTTGGGCACATGATGTGAAGAGCCGACTCATTGGAAAAGAGCCTGCTGCTGGGAAAGACTAAAGGCAGGAGGGGAAATGGGCAACAGAGGATGAAATGGTTGGATGGCATCACTGACTCAGTGGACATGAGTTTATGCAAACTCTGGAAGATGGTGAAGGACAGGGAAGCCTGGCATGCTATGGTCCATGGGGTCGCGAAGAGAGCGACCGAATAACAGCAATAATTTTAAAAATTACTACTTAGCTCATATGGTAATGGCACTGAAATCATTCATGGAAAACTCTTAGCACGCTAGTGCCTGGTAGATGGCCAGTGTTAATCAGTAAACTTAATGGGCTCGAGGACCACTGCCATGTATACATCACAGAGCTGTTTGAGGATCAAATAAGATAAATGATGAGAAAATGAGGAACTGCTCTTTATCCTCAGCTTCTTTCCCATTGCTTTAAGAGAGAATTCCTGAGTGTTTCCATGTGACAGGCCCTGTCTTGCAAACCCTCAGGCACATTAGGGTCAGAAGGCATGGAGGGGACATCCCTGCCTCTCCTCTCCCCCACCCCTCCTGTCTGAGAGGCCTGGACATGATACTCACGATCCATCCACCCCCGTCAGAGGTCATGTCACAGAAGACTTCCTGCTTCTGGGTCTTGTCGTTGTTCAGATAAATGGTGTAGACGCCAGAGGTCGTGTCTCCATTCAGCATTGCCTGGGAGCAGTCCCTAGGGAATCGGTACAGGACTCCAACTGCAGGATGAGAAGGAGGAGTGATTCTTGGAGCAGGAGCTTTGAAGTCACAGGCTAAGTGCTTGTTGGCTAGGTGCCTAAGGACAAGCAGCTTCACCTCTCTGAGACTCTTTTCTCTTGTGTGCAAGGGGGAGGATTAAAACTATTTTGTGGGAGTACAGCGAGATGCATAGGTTATGGATAAAAGGGACCCATTTCAGCCTTTTGTACTGATGGGAGCCACCATGATATCAGTGGGAGGAGCGCTGATCTGCTTGAGGGCTGTGTCAGGTTGACTGTGATCAATCAGGAGCATGCAGGCAGCGCCCCACGAACACCTGATGGACACCCAGGTGTTGGCCAGGATGACTGGGTCTCTAGCACCCAGGGCATAGCTCACTGTGGGTCAGGACACTCTGGCAGGCTGCATGCATCTCAGACTCTTCAAAGGATTCTGAAGCCAAAGACAAGGAAGGGTTCTAGTCCTGAACTTGCTGCTTCCTTGCCTTCGGACACTGGAGAAGTCATATAACTGCTCTGAGCCTGGGAATCTTAGAAGGCTAACATAGGAATGTCTGGGGAATTTCTATTTGTGGTAACGTGGTGCAAAAAATTCAACACTGGATAGAAACGGATGATCTTGGGACTATGCTTATTAGCAGGTAGACTTGAGAAGTGATGGTCATAGCAGCTCTTTTTTGTTGTTGTTCTGACCTCCTCAATGTATGTTACCTTCCCCTGAGGTTGTCTCATTAGGTATTTTCTTGTCTGTTTCACAACCTGGTCTGAGAGCATCTTTAGGGCACATTCGCACCTGGCATTAGATCTGGAAGACAGGTGCTTTAGCATCCGCCCCTCCTTCAGCAGGTGTGTGCGGAGTGACCAGAGTGAAGTGTGAAGGGCAGGACGCAGTGCTGGGATACAGTCCGTATACCCAGTTCAAGGCTCTCCAAAGCCCCCCTCCTCCCTTCCTCTTCTCCATTGGCTGGGTTTGGGTGTGGTTCCCTGCTCCTGCAACACCGGAGCCCAGACCAGACTCTAACTCATGGTATAACCCTGAGCGGGTCATTTAGTTTCTGGGGGCCTCTGCTTCCCACCAGAAAACTGGGCAGGATAATCCTGGCCTACATGGGAGGCCTGTTTGTGATTTTAGAGGATAAGCAGGCTTTATAAATGCCCACATGCTGAAGGAGAACACTAAGCTTATAAGGAGCCCCAACAATGGCTACCCACTGGGCTAGGAGTTCAGTACAGAGATTCTCCCAAGATCCTTATGAAGAAGGGCTCATTATTAATCCCATCATATGGATAAAGAAACTGAGACTTGCAGAATGGCAGTAACTTTCCTCCATCACACAGAGCAGGTGGAGATGGGGAGTGAATCCAGCTGTTCCCACTGCTGGGCCTCCTTCCCTCCCACCAGGAGTCCTGTAACCTGCTACATCCACATTCCTCCAGCTTTTCAGGTAATTGCAGGTAATTGATTTTTATCAAAATGTGATAGAAGCATTTAAAGTAGCAGTCAGAAGAGAAGTGGAGGGTTGGTTCAGTCTCACAGAGTGTGATCTCAAGGCCTGGCTGGCCCCCGCCAGCCCCCCGCCCCCACCCAGAGCCCCTTACTCGTGGTGAAGATGGTCTTGACTGTCTTGCTCCTTAGGGTCCCGTTCAGTGCCTGAATCCTGGCTGTGTAGTAGGTGGATGGGCTCAGATCCGTCAGGCTGTAAGAGGTGGTGTCTGGATCCAGAACGACTTCCTAAGGGCAGAAGAAAGATAAAATAGCCTTTGGCCACATAAATCCTTAAGGTATAGATGATGTATTCCTTTATTCACCCATCCATTCATTTCTACATTCAGCAAGAATCCACTGAGCCCCACTCTGTGCCAGGCTCCATGCTCATGTCAGGGACTTAGACATGAGGAGAGTACCCTGTGAGCAAAGCTCCTGGGCCCAGAAGGGGCAGAGCAAATTCAAGTCATAGGAGGAGGCAATGAGCTGCCTCAACCATACTTCACTGAGGGGAGCAGCAGAAGAGGTGGGCAGACACCAGATTATAAAAGACCTTCAGTGTCAACCTATGGACTTTGAATTTTATCATGATAAGGAATGAAGGTTCCTAGAAAGTTCTTTGAAAAAGTGAATGCCATGATCTCAGCTTAATCTGGTAGGAAGATGAATCACACAAAGGGCAAAGGTTTAGACATGGAACAACAGACTGGTTCCAAATAGGAAAAGGAGTACGTCAAGGCTGTATATTGTCACCCTGCTTATTTAACTTATATGCAGAGTACATCATGAGAAACGCTGGGCTGGAAGAAGCACAACCTGGAATCAAGATTGCCAGAAGAAGTATCAATAACCTCAGATATGCAGATGACACCACCCTTATGGCAGAAAGTGAAGAGGAACTCAAAAGCCTCTTGATGAAAGTGAAAGTGGAGAGTGAAAAAGTTGGCTTAAAGCTCAACATTCAGAAAACGAAGATCATGGCATCTGGTCCCATCACTTCATGGGAAATAGATGGGGAAACAGTGGAAACAGTGTCAGACTTTATCTTTTTGGGGTCCAAAATCACTGCAGATGGTGACTGCAGCCATGAAATTAAAAGATGCTTACTCCTTGGGAGGAAAGTTATGACCAACCTAGATAGCATATTCAAAAGCAGAGACATTACTTTGCCAACAAAGATAGGTTTAGTCAAGGCTTTGGTTTTTCCAGTGGTCATGTATGGATGCGAGAGTTGGACTGCGAAGAAAGCTGAGTGCCGAAGAATTGATGCTTTTGAACTGTGGTGTTGGAGAAGACTCTTGAGAGTCCCTTGGACTGCAAGGAGATCCAACCAGTCCATTCTGAAGGAGATCAGCCCTGGGATTTCTTTGGAAGGAATGATGCTAAAGCTGAAACTCCAGTACTTTGGCCACATCATGCGAAGAGTTGACTCATTGGAATAGACTCTGATGCTGGGAGGGATTGGGGAACAGGAGAAGAAGGGGACGACAGAGGATGAGATGGCTAGATGGCATCACTGAGTCGATGGCCGTGAGTCTGAGCGAACTCCGGGAATTGGTGATGGACAGGGAGGCCTGGCGTGCTGCGATTCATGGGGTTGCAAAGAGTCGGACACAAGTGAGCGACTGAACTGAACTGAACTGAAGTCAGTCGTCCCTAACATGGCTCTTTTTCACAGCCCTCTGGGAAGCTTTAAAATAAAACAGTGCCTGCGCCCCGTCCTAGAGTGACCGAATCGTCAGAGCCTGATTGGGGCGTGATGATGGCGTGAGCTGCCCCAGCAGGTCTCTTGTCTAGAGTGGACGTATCCAGGAGGGGCAGAGGTGCACAGCTGCTGTAGGTCCATTCTAACTCCACTTGCAGTTTGTGACACATCACTGTGCGGATGTCCAGAGGAGGGGATCGCTTTCAGTTTTGCAGGAGATCCTTGTTCTTTTCAGATCCTCTTTCAAAACGTCTAGTGCCTGTGAAATCACCTTTTAGGAGACGACCCTGGTGTTAGGGATTGGAATTCCACCTGAATTCCTAGCAAACCAAATACAACAATGCTCTCTACAACCTGCAAACATAGCTGCTTGGATTTAGGCAGTAAGGAGTCAGTGCGGAGGCCCCTGGAAGGTTCACTGGCATCCTCACCACCAGTAATACGACATTATTCTGATTTTTTCCAATATGGGAGTGGGTGGATGGGTTTGGAGGGGTGAGTAGTTTCAGAGAAGCTAAGAGACCTGCACTCCATAATTTGTCAGTGACGGGGTGGTCTTGCATCTGTCTCCTAACTCCCTGTCCAGGACTCTTTCCTCCTCTACCAGGCTGATTTTCTTGAGTGAAACAGATAAAGTTGGGGATTGGACATGCAGGGAGATAGACCCAGGTGAGAGCCCGTATGATGCCAGTGACCCAGTAACTTTTGTGTAGCTCCAGGTCTGGTCCCTGCGGAAGGATAAGGTACCAAGCTGCCTTCCTTAAGTTACCTGGAGATGCAATTACCTATCAGCTTTCTAAACTGCTGCACAAAGTCTGTTTCTAAGCAATTAGGGTAGATCAAAATGAGACTCATGGCTTCAGGCAAACAGGATGCCTGACCAGGAAGGGCCCTCACAGGCTGGGGCGTCCAATGTGCTCGTTTTACAGATGTGAACACTGAGAGCCAGAGAAGGCAAGGGAATTGTCTCTGCTCACACACTGAGCTAGTTTACCGTTACGCTGATGCCTAGAAGGGCCATGACGATAACTAGAGATGTGCGTCCACTTCTGGCTAACCATAGCATATTGAACATGCCAGTTTATTTCTACTTGCTTCTGATACCCACTGAAATGAGAGGGAGAGATATAAAGTATAAACCCACAGGAAGAGGGGAGTGGCAGAGGAGACAGCAACAGGCATGCGATGTCACCAGAATCTTGATCGGTGAGAAGTGTGGGGTGGTGGAATGACAGCGGAGGTGACAGAACAGTGGAAGCCTCAGTGGATGGAGTCTCTCGGAGGCTGGTTGATGAATGCTGCAGAGCCCAGCAAGCTCAGAAATGGAATGCACGCAAAAGCAAAGATGCCTTTGAAGGCCAGTATGGGGTGTGGTTGAACAAAGATTTGTTTAAAACTTTGTACAATAAACAGATTCCCAGTTCTCTCCATCCCCCAGCAGTCTGGATGACTGTCCTTCCCAGCCCAGGTGAAAGGCTGAGGTTTCCTCTCTGGGCAGGCTGATCTAGAGAGGAGACTCTGGATTCAAATCTGTCATGCCCAGCTGCAGGGGAGCCTCAGGTGCTGCACTGGCTAGAGAACTGAAGGTGTGTACACAGTGGGAGCCCAGGCCTCTTCTCCAGCGAGGCTTCTGGCAGCCTGGTGTGAAGGAGTTTTGTGGAGGATCCTCCAAGGAGAGTGATGAGCTTGAGAAATAGAGCTTACAGTCCTGATGCTTGGGAATCCTCCTAAGAAAATTGCTGTGTATGTGCCGAAGAATTGATGTTTTTGCCCTGTGGTATTGGAGGAGACTCTTGAGAGTCCCTTGGACTGCAAGGAGATCCAACCAGTCAATCCTAAAGGAAATCAGTCCTGAATGTTTGTTGGAAGGACTGATGCTGAAGCTGAAACTCCAATACTTTGGCTACCTGATGCGAAGAGCCGACTCATTTGAAAAGACCCTGATGCTAGGACAGATTGAGGGCAGGAGGAGAAGGGGATGGCAGAGGATGAGATGGTTGAATGGCATCACCTATG
The DNA here is from genome assembly GCF_029407905.1 of Bubalus kerabau. Lineage (NCBI taxonomy): Eukaryota > Metazoa > Chordata > Mammalia > Artiodactyla > Bovidae > Bubalus > Bubalus kerabau. The sequence continues at coordinate 174,028,833 of NC_073627.1, forward strand.
CAATGGACATGAGTTTGAGTAGGCTCCAGGAGTTGGTGATGGACAGGGAGGCCTGGCGTGCTTCAGTCCAAGGGGTCACAAAGAGTCAGACACGACTGAACGACTGAACTGAACTGACTGTGCCCAATTGCTCTATAGCGAGCTCCAAAGTTGACAAGCCCTTTCTGTGCTCTTGGACCTCCCAATCAGCTATTTCATTCTTGGCTCCAGTACAAAAAGGTCAACTGACATCAGGGGCAAGTCTCCAACATGAAACATGGTGACCCAAATCAAACCAAACAGCAGCAAACCAGAAAAGAGACCTTGGAGGAAACACTCTGCAGGCGGAGGAAGAAAATCCCAAGAACATATATTCTTAGACGTAAAGAGAAGAAGATACAGGATATAGAAACAATATGCCAGAAAAAGGTCAACATGCAGAAAATAAGGAAAAGATCTTGGAAATTTAAAGGATGGTGACCAACATTAAGACATCAATAACATGTTTAGAAGGTAAAGGTTAGAAAACTTCTTTCACTTTCTAAAGTTATTTCAAGTTAAAAAGTAGAAGGAAAAAAATTCATGGGTAGAGAATAGAAATAAAAACTGCTGTAAACAGTTGATGTCATAGGCACATGGTGATATATATATCATTATATAACAGAATGATGCCATCTGGGAGATATATGGCAAAGATGCAGAAGAAGCTTTTGGACTTTGCTCAATACAACACTAAAGGACAGAGTCCAGCTCCTAAAATGTCCTCAAGTCTTGTGAGCAGTAGTTCTTGACCTTGGCTGGTTATCAAAACTGGAGTCTGGTTAAAATGAGACCGGAGGCTACAACTTATGATTCAGAAAGTCTGGCATGGTGTCCAGTTCCTACTAATTTCTTTCCAGCTCCCCAGTCACACTAGCGTAGGAGAAACAGACTTCAGATAATTCTTCCTGACTTTGAGACTCATGTAACTGTTTCATTCAGCCGTGGGGATTTGTTTATATACATCAAGATACCTTGATTGTACCATCCACGGATTCATACACCAATAGGTAACCAGTGACAGATGCCCGGGGAGGTCTCCAGGTGAGGAGGGCAGTTTCCGACTGAACCTCCGTAGCAGTGAAGTCTCTTGGAGAATCGAGGTCTGGAGAAGAGAAGACATTTAATATCAAATAAGTCAGCAGGTATGGGCTTCCCTGGTGGCTCAGACAGTAAAGAATCCGCCTGCAATGTGGGAGACCTGGGTTTGATCCCTGGGTTGGGAAGATTCCCTGGAGGAGAGCATGGCAACCCACTCCAGTATTCTTGCCTGGAGAATTCCCATGGACAAAGGAGCCTGGCAGGCTATAGTCCATCATGGGGTCACAAAGAATTGGACACGACTGAGTGACTGAGCACAGCACAGCACAGGTTATCAGGTGTAGGATAAAGTCCCTGGCTGGGTACCAGGAGGCCTGAGTTCAAGTCCTTTCCCTAGCATTGACCTATATGACCTTGGGTGAAACCTTCCCCATCTGTAAATGAAGAGGTTGAGCCACGTGACCTCTAAAGACACAAGTTCTCTGTGTTTCAGCTCATCCTAAGGGCCATGTTTTCCTGAGCCCAATAGGATCGCAACTGGCTTTGGTTGAATTAGGGGAGAAAGACACAGCCATGAACGTAATTAGAATGCCTCCCTTTGTTTCTAAAGAGGACAGATGAATGCTGGTATGGGCCCTCCCCCCTACTCAGTGGACACCGCTTCCATTCCTTTCCCCATTGCAATCTGAAAAAAAGATCTCAATGTATATAAAAAATCCAGCGGACATCTAGGAAAATCTGCCTTTAAAATCTTTCTCTTAAAAATATTTCCCTGCCTAGAACATGGATCATTAACTACTGGGTTTAGGGCCAGTGGGGACTGGTTTTCCACTTAAAAAGCCCTCCTCTTAAAATCATTTCCTAGTCTGTGGGGAGAGCAAGGTCATTTCAGTTCAAAAGGAAATGGTGTGTTTCTTAAGGTCTTGACTGAGGGGGCACTGGTGGATTGAGTTGCTGCTGATGCCATCACATTGCAGGGAGCTGACTTGAGAAATAAGAGATGGAGAGGGATACTGTTAAAGATAGAGGCAGTGGGTGGGCTTTTTCCAGCTCTTTAGTGTCTTTGTACCTGTGGTGAACTTGGTGGTGATGGTTGAGCTCTTCTGGGGCCCTTTCTCTGCAAAGATCCTCAGCGTGTATTCTGTGGCAGGCTCGAGATTGGTCAGTGCGTACTCCACCGTGTTCCCGGACACCATGCGGGTAATTTCTGGCACTATACAGGAAATATACACACCACAGCAGTTACCTCTCCCTGTCTGGGCCATCAGTGGGCTTGGCCAACAGTGCATGCACCTCCTAACACAGAAGCTTTCAGCAGTCCTACAGAAAAGCAGGTTTGATTTCTGAGATGACTTACACTCCTTTCTCTCTCTTGAGCACAGTGTTGCACAGGATCCAGCTAGAGGAGAGTTGCAGGTAACATCCCCATGCCTCAGGCTACCCAGATTTAATTTGTCCCATTGCTTGCTCTCCCATTTTTTCCCACTTACTCTCACATCCTTTTATAACTTGCTAAGTGTCATATCTTTAGGCTGGGGAAGCAGAAAAATCAGGTGGCATAGACAGACCAAAACCTGATTACTGGCTCTCAATCCCATTGGGTCAGGACCAAGGGCGGACCCCAAGCCATGGCATCCAGGTGTCACCTTCCTTGTCACAGGTGACCAGCTGGCCTGGCTGGCCAAGGCCTGAGAGGTTTCTCAGGGTATGGGATTCAAAAGGCTAAAACTGGGAAAGTTCGGGGCAAACTGGGCTGAGATGCTCACCCTCCTTGTCATCCATGATCCCCCTCCACACATACACATACACACACACACACACACACACACACACACACACACACACACAGGCTTCTGGATGAGGACATGTCTATGCCTGCAGCCACAGTTTCCACAATTCCCATGAACTATACTCTGGTTTATTTTAGGTGAGACAACATCATCTTCCCTGACTTGCAAGGGCTTGCTCACGGGGAATATTTAAAAATAAAAAAAGTAGAAAAAAAGAAACCCAAGAATTCCTCTAGCCCCACTCCCCTGATCCTCCAATCCTCACAAGGAACTCTCTCTTACAAGAGGTCGCCAGGGCTGAGTTAAGATTTTCAGAGACCCCCTGCACAGCTGATGGTGTGCTCTCACGTTGTTACTGAAAGTAAAACAACCATCAGATATGAAACTCACATATACTGTGACATTAAAATAACATATTTTTTCCTAATCTAGTTCCTGAAAAATAGGGACGTGTTCATTGAAAAGGAATCTTTCTTTTCTCTCTTATTTGTATTTAATTTTACGTGCAAGTGGTCGTAACTCACTGGTGCCCCAAACAAGTTATCAGTATTGAATCTGCCGGCTGAGTAAATGAGCACAGATGGTTGAAAAGGCAAGGAGAGATCATTTCTGATTTCTTAGTCAGATCAGCTCTAACTGGCCCCGTCTGCGGCATGCAGGAAGTGCAGTCTCCCCAAAGCTGCCTGAAGTAGTCTATTTAAGATTTCAGATTGTGGACTCCTTTGTAAGAGGTGAGAGCTGTGTCTGTAGAGCTCATGGTGACAGCAGAGACCAGCAGGAGAGGAGGAACAGGCTGCAGATGCACCATCTGCTTTTCTTTAAATGGCCTGTTGGCCTCCTTGATAGAATCGTGGTATTGATGCTCTTCCATTTGACCACAGCGGGAAGATACAGGTTGGGCTGCTCTTGCCACCACTTGCACGGGCCCCTTCACACCCATCCATTCGCCAGCCCCTGTCCCAGCCCACGAGTCTGTTCTCAGGTGGCAACTGAGAACCATAAGGACATTGCTGGACTCACCAACCTACCCTCGCATCTTTGTACATCAATCCTAAAGGAAATCAACACTGAATATTCATTCAAAGAACTGATGCTGAAGCTCCCGTACTTTGGCCACCTGATGCAAAGAGATGACTCCCTGGAAAAGACCCTGAGGCTAGGAAAGATTGAAGGCTGGAGGAGAAGGGGATGACAGAGGATGAGATGGTTAGTTGGCATCACTGACTCAGTGGTCATGAGTTTGAGCAAACTCCGGGAGATGATGAAGGAAGGGAAGCCTGGTGTGTGCAGTCCATGGGGTCGCAAAGAGTCGGCCATGACTGAGTGACTAAACAACAAAAGCAACCAAAAGTGGCACAAAGAAAGAACAGGAAATTTAGAGCTGGACAGACGCTCCTCAGAGAGAGGAGGGTCTTGGACATGACCTTACCTCTCTCCCCTGTGTAGGAGATGACATAATTATCCACAGGGGCGATGGCTGGCTGCCACATGGCCAAGGCTTCTGAGTCAGTGATGTTGGCTGTCACCAAGCTAGATGGGCCATCCAGAGCTGCAAGGAAAGATAGTGATGTGTTGGAGAGATAGTCAGCCATGGGGCAGTGCATCAGACCACAGCTACTCTGCTGTCTACCCTGCTCCTGGACTCCTGGTGTGGGACACAGTGTCAGAAGCATGGAAGAGTTCTGACCTTGGAGCCAGGATGACCTGAGTTTGAGACATGACTCCTTCCCTTGCTGTCTGGGTCATCTTGGGTCTCTGTTTCTCATCTGTAAAATGGGTATAGAAGCTCTGCTTGGCTTTGTCTTCAATTATACTTTGGTTTCCACATGATATAGGTGGAAAGGTGCTCTGTGAACTGCAAAGAGCTGAACACATGACAAGGATTTATATTTATAGTTCACGTTACTTTCTCCAGGGAAAGGCCTTACAAAACCAGGACAGGTACAGAGTGAGGGCTGCCTGTGACGTCTTTGGTTTTGAGTAATAGCCCTGGTTCGGTGGGCTATGGAGAACACAGAGGCGGGCTCCAGGGGCTGATGGTCCCAGGCTCTACCTTGGATTCCCTGTTGTGGGTCTGTGTGTCTTTGGGTCATTTGCCTTCTCCACACCTCACTCTCCTCAGTTGTCACAGAAGGCTGCTGTAAGGATGAGCTAGACGATGTGTGTGAAATGTGCTCGGGGCAGCACTCAATAATTGCAGTTGGTCTTAACATGACTGTTAAAGTTATTTGGAGTTTTCAGAATGATTCCTAAGTGACTTGTGCTGAGAAGGGATGGAGAGTCACAGTTCTTGGCCCTTTGAACTGACCACTGCTACAACCCAACACCCCCTTCTTAGAAACCAACCTACATGTGACTGGTTTCCGATTTCGTTCACATTTATGACTCAGTTACTCCGGGACCACAGCCCTGGGAAGATGGCGGGCAGGCAGCCATCGTCAGCTGACTTCACAGCTGAGGTGCCTGAGCCCCGGAGATGAGACGACTGGCCTGAGGGTCCCAGGAAGGGGTGGGGTAATTTGGGGGCACCCACCCCGTCCACCCGGAGGTCCTTCCTGTCTCATCTTACATGGACAGAATCTCTTTAACAATGAGGACAATGGGGCCTCCAGAGGAAAAAGATCCAGGCTTTGCAATCAGTTGCCATGGAGAAGCCACAAATGAAAGATTTCTAGGCGGGCGATGAGGATCTGTGTGGCAGGGTGGTCAGGACTCTGGGTTCAGACGGGAGGTTTTAATTGCATATTAGCAACCCTTTTAGACTATTAGGATATTTTTTAAATTTCCTGTGAGGCCCATTCTTCAGATCCCTTAATGGATTAGGCTGGATAATTGCTCATATATCAAAGGATAAATTGTTTAGAGACATGGGAGCCTGAAGAGAAATTTTCCACTTGATTCTCCTTCAATGCAATTCATTATTTTTTCCCTCCTTACAATGTGCTGTACAAATCAGGCTATAATAGGAAAATCCTCCTTTATCTAAGAGGGACGCACAGTTTGGAGGCAGCCTGACCTGAGTTCAGGTTTGCTTCCAGCATTTACTAGTTGTGTGGACTTGACCAAGGTGTGTAATTGTCCTGACTTGTTTTTCCCTCTGTAAAATGGGAAGGATATTAGCTATGAGAAGGATGTTAGCTATGTTAGTTTACATGGGAATGGTTGAGTAACAGCCCTGAAATACTGTAGCTGCCAAATCGAGAGTTGTTACTTTATAGCTATAACGATTCACGTGTCTGTGTGAAGCATCTGCTTGGAAGGGAAGGAGGTGGATTAATGCATGCAATGATCTATATTTACAGATGCTTTACATACACAGTTTCCTAAGGTCCTTATAGCATCCTGCAGAGCAAGAAGAACTGCACCCATTTTCCAGAGAAGGAAACTAGATCCTCAGGACATTGACTGACAGCTCTGTGTCTAGAAGGGGCAGAACCTGGGATTCACACCAGGTCAGTATGACTCCCCAGCTTGTGCCCTTTTCCTCACAATTCCCTGGGACATGGCGGCCCAGGGGGGCTGAGGATGAAGCTCAGAAGAGGCTATAACTGCGTCACAAAGGAGGCCTCTGGTGCTCCCGAGCCAGCCCACTTTCCACTAGACTTTCCTAAACAAAAACATTTTTCTTCTAACTGCTGAATCATGAGCAATGATGCTGAAGGTGGGAAAAACACCTGTGGTGAGCGTCCCTGAGACAGGCTCGCTTTCCTCAAAGCCCTTCAGGGCGATGACGCTGACCAGGTAATCTGCTCCAGGTAAGAGTCTCAGCAGCCTGGTCTGGGTCTTGGTCCCATCCACAGTCACCGCTGAGGGCGCACCTGGAACACAGGAAAAGCAGGAGGGAACGGTGAACCTCACTGGAACTTAAACACACCTGTCCCAAGAATGGGCGTAATCGGTTTGGCAGTGACACTGCATTTATCCAGCATTTTCTTCACTTCTTCTCATTGGCTCCTACCCTCTGGCATAAGAGAAGTTTTACTCTTTGTATAATGTTTTTTTCCATCCATGCAGAGGCCAAAAACTAAGCCAGGGGAGGAAAAATTATGAGGTCACAATGTGCTAAAAATGGCAAGTTTCCATTCAGTAGAGAGCTGGCATGCTGTATAAATTTTATTTATCTATTTCTTCCCACAAAGGATACGGGAAGCTCACTGTGTAATGTGTATCTGATATATTTAATCCATTGTATTCACTTAACTCTATATAGACTTATCTCTTCCTAGCAGATATTCTACGATTGAAGAAGATGATCATGGTCTAATTTGTACTCTTATATCTATTAAAAAGTCCAAAATTTTTGTTTTTTAGAATCTGGGGGCTGGTGAGGAGCTTGTGTATCAGTTGACCAAACTCCCTACAGAGATGCTGCAGCGTGTCTCTGAAGAGACAATCATCTTTGTATACACTTTGTATATACTTATCAACTGTCATCTTTGTATACACTTCCACTAACAGGGAGCTCACTACCTCCCAGAATGTCTTTAGATAGATTTGAGTATGTTTCCTCCCCCCACCCCCACTCCGTGGTCTTGTGGTCTCTATTATGGCCCACGTGACTGAACTAGAACTTTCGACTCTGCGAAGTCACAGCTTCCCATCCTTTGCTGAGACAGACAGATTTGGGGACCAAGAGGCAAAGATCAGTTTTGCCAAACAAAAAAGGTCAATGGGTTTAGAGTCTTCTGTCCTTGTGTGAAAACATTATTGGGGATCTATTGCTCATAGAATTTTAGAATTATGAGACTGGAAATGATCTTTTTAACATGATTCCTCATGGTATAGTTTCTTTCAAGGATCTCATAGCACTTTACAAATGAAGTCTATTCAGATGGTCTCAAATATGAAGAAGGAGGATGGAATTATCTGAGTCACAATTCCACCCAAACACTCCAGATCCCTTCCGTCTCCCCACCAAGCACCCTACCTCCTGCAATGGGCACGTAGGTGACCCGGAAGCTCTCCACCTGGGTAGTGGGTGCCATCCAGCTGACACTGGCTGCGTCTTCAGTGATGTCTGAGAAAATGATTTCCTTCGGGGAGCCCATGGCTGTTGAGGAGAAAGCACAGGAGAAACCCAGAAACAGTTAACTCTCTGGCTCATCAGTGATTCTTCCTGAATTCCTTATCCATGAAAGCTCAGTTTACATCTGAGCCAAGTCTTTAGGATGGAGGATGTGGTGCTCTGTGGTCAAGTTATGACTTGATGGAAACAATTGCTCTTTCATTCAGGTACAGGGCCCAGAGCTGCAGAGCTGCCATTTGGTTTCATCCAAAAAGAATGTTAGCATAGCTGACATCTAACAAGTGAGGGTAAGTGGGTAGTTTCATAGTTTGAAATAACCCTCCTTTCATTTTTGATGTTTATCATTTGTTTTCAAATCTTTGCCTTTTAATTCCTTTTATGATTAAAGAAAATTTGATATTAAATGATACCAAGTCTTAATGGGTCTTCCCTGGTGGCTCAGATGGTAGACAATCTGCCTGCAATGTGAGAGACCCGGGTTTGATCCCTGGGTCTGGAATATCCTCCGAAGGAGAGAATACTACCCACTCCAGTATTCTTGCCTGGAGAATTCCATGGTCAGAGGAGCCTGGTGGGCTACAGTCCATGGCATTACAAAGAGTTGGACATGACTGAGCGACTAACATTTTCACTTTCAAGACTTGGTAAGCACTCAGTTCTTTCACTTTATAAGGATTAACCCTCACTCAGAAACCACTGAGAAGAAGGTGTGGTTGTAGCCAATTTACAGGAGACCAAACTGAGGCTCCACTTTCACTTTTCACTTTCATGCATTGGAGAAGGAAATGGCAACCCACTACAATATTCTTGCCTAGAGAATCCCAGGGACGGGAGCCTGGTGGGGTCGCACAGAGTCAGACATGACTGAAGTGACTTAGCAGCAGCAGCAGCAAACTGAGGCTCAGTTCTCCAATGAATATTCTTGCGATGTGATCTAAGTCCCAGGACTGGGCGGCAGAGCTGGGCATAGCCCTGGGATTCTGGAAATAATGTTTACGTGGAAACTGACCTCGACAAACTCATTCTCAGATTGGATGGAGATTCAGAGCCAGAGGAGGGAGCTCAGAACCATCCCCAAGGCAAGCCCCCCTTGGATACTGGGTCTACCTGCGGGGAAAGCCATGCCCTGGGGGACAGTTTTTGCTACGTAAATACCTCCCCCGCAAACCCAGTTTCCTTTGGCTTTTCTCTGTGTATTTTTTGGCTTAGCTTTTTGCCCTCTTCAGCTGACCATGCTTAACCATACAGTCCAGGAAACAATTTTCGGGTCTCCAGGGAGCTCATTTCCTCATCTTTTTCCCTCTGCAGCCCACGTTGACCATTAAGTTCTGAAACCCACAGCCCACTTTGGGGAGTTTTTTTTCCCCTCTCCATTTCTGCTCTTTCTCCCTCCTCCGACGGCGTTCTCCTGTGATCTGCTAGCCACCCCCAGATTCTGTGGCTGCCTGGGGTTTTGTCTTCTCCTTGGAGGGCTTTGGAAGCCACATGGCTCTGGAGTGGGATGATCTTGATTGTCCAAATACCCTGGAGAGGCTGGGCAACTAGGGGCAGTTCCTGTGACTTATAGGAGCCTCCCTTGCTCCATCTCAGTGGGAAAAGTGGTGCCCACTTTCAGGAATGTTTTGAGGATTAGCAGAGATGATTGATGTAAAATCCTAGCACAGAACTTGGCACACAGTGAGAATTCAGTAACATGCTTGTTGTTTTTTTTTTCTTTCCCATGTGACTTTTTTTTCCCCCCCACCATGGGCAACCTGAATTTTGAAGTAGTCACCCAGGAAAGATCTAGATGAGGCAGAATGAGAAAAAAAAAACAAAAAACAAAAAAACAGTGAGGTGTGTAAACTCAGGCACAGGGGCTCTCTTGCGGCAAGCCTGGTCCACTCGGACCTCCACTCTGTGAAACTCATCGGGCCAGGTCCTGGCACACTTTAGAAGGTGCATCTGGCCACAGCTCCCCGATCTAGGTCCCAGTTTTCTCAACTGCACATGGCGATATTATCTGCCCTGTCTTTAAAACAAAACAAAACAAAAACCCATGAGAATTAGTAACCTCATCTGTCACGCACTCCTGAGGGATGCACTGGAAAGCCGCGTGTCGTCTGAAGAACGGCGCAGTGGTGGTGAAATTCCAGGCTCAGTGGTATTTTTAGAACACAGACCTTCCTAGGTGCGGAAGACACTTTGTTATTTTAGCATGCGTCCTGCTGCCGTAAACAGGGCCCACGAGTCTCCAGCACTGAAGTGGAAGAGGTGGCCAACGGGAACCTGAAGGCGGAGCCTCATAGAATAACTAAATTTTGCCTATTGAAAAGCTAAGGGGACCCAGGAAAGGCAATGCCTCTGACTCTCTTTCTGAGTAGACTCTTGGTTTTCAATAAAAGTTCCATTAGGGAAACATTGGAAATTGCTAGCAATTCTCAAGGAGGTTGAAGAGGACTTCTGTTTGTTCTCTGCGTAAAATGTTGCCTCCCCAAATCTGGAGCAAATGTATTTAATAATGTCTCCATTCACAATCATTTAAAAACCTTTTACCTTCAACATATTTTTATAAATACTTAATATATGTGACTCCTGTTAGAAGCTAAGGAGATGGTAGCCAGTATGGTTTAAGAGCAAGGACTTGGGGGTACACTGACCTGGTTTTGAATCCTGTTCTGGCTTTACTAGATAACAGCACCTTAGCCCCTTAGGCCTCTGTGAAACGGGGCTGAATGTGGTGCTCAGCTGGACTGTCTGTGTCACGTGAATCAGTGAGGATAAGTGTGTCAGTTGCACTGCTACGGGTGGCATGAAGTGCAAGCTCTATAATAGGTGGTTATCATCTTTACACTTAATGAGAGTCAGAACCAAAGGCACCAGGCACAGAGAGCTGGCTCCTGTAGAGGAAGGACTGCTGAGCACGTGTCTCTAGACCTGCTGACCCGGGTCCCCAGACACGATGCCGCTGCAGCTCTGTGGTTTGTGGTTTCAAGTGCATCCAAATTGGAACTAACTGGAGGGGCTGGGAGGCTGCCTGGCTGGGAAAAGTGAGATGGGGTGAGAGGGGGTACATTATGGGGCTTGGAGAGGGGTTGCCCCCTTGGCTTCAGGGTGCGGAAGGAGTGTACGATTAGGGTGGTGATGGGGCAGGTTAAGAAACATTTGAAGGTCCTCACTATCCCCAAGGTAGGCAATAGGAACCTCCAGAAGAGAATGACAGAGTCATCTTACTCTGGTTTCGGATTTTGAAGTATTTTCTTTTCTATTCTAGGGACCATCCAGATGGTATCTAGAAGCGTGTTGGCATTTAACTTCCCAGAGACAAGAGAAGCTCCTCTGGGTTTCCCAAAGGGGGACCAAGGCCATTGTGAAGAAGTGGCTCAATCCATGAAGAGGAAGAGCAGCCACTGTAGATGCAGAGATTGGCAGAGGAGAGAACAACCCATAACCTAAGTTCTGGCAGTAGGGGAATAGTTAAATAAACAAGATATGTGGGAATATATCTGAGATCTATTAATAAGCAAGGAACACACACACACACACACACACACCAATGTGTGGAAGAGTGGGTGTGTTAATCACTGTGCCAAAAAAAACCTGGAAAAAAGAGAGAACACAGACTTCGGTCTAATCTTGTCTGTTTGTAAGAGTATTGCTGCAGAGATTCAGAAGAAAGTAGTCATGCTGACTGCTTCTAGATAGAGGAACTTAGCAGAATAGAGACCTCATTGTATATTCTTTTTTTTAACCTTTATATTTTCAACCAAGTGGACCATTAAAAAATGTACATTAAATCACCCAAATATAGTATCAGCTAAAATTGTTACAATGGGCAAGGAAGAATACTCAACATTCCTGATCTGAGGGGAACCTCATAGCTGACCTTTGAGTTAGGGCCTATTGGCCAAGTGAGGGGACAGACACTCAGAGGGGAAAGGAGACTTGCTCAGGAGCAGGGGTCAGACGCCAAGAGATCTGCCCAGAGGCTGCAGGCTTAACCACTTGGCTACACTGCCTCTAGCCACTGTCTCTGTGCGGGGCACTCGGGGCTGCCAGCCTGTGCTCAGGGAGTGAGAGGAGATGCTGCAGCAGCTTTTATAAAGAAAAAGAGGAACAGAAAGAAGGGTTTACAAGGAGAAAGAGTGAAAAGACAAAAGGGAAACTTTCTGAAGCTGATGAGGTGACTGAGATGTCTACTGTGCTCCAGAGTCACCTCTCCCGTCATTCTAAGTACCAGAGCACATGTGTGTACACGCACACACACACACAGACACGTCTCTTCAGCTGTGAAATACAATGCCCCAGAGAAAGAAGTCAAAGAAAGGTCTATCTTACAGAGCCTTTTCCTTTGTTCTTAAAAAAAGAACTCATGATTATTCGTTCTCTTTTTTGCTTTAAAACTGCAGAGCCTTTGGGAAAAAAAAAAAGATCAGCAAAACAAAATCACCGATCAGAAGTAAACTTTGAAAAGCAGTGTTTATAAACCAGGGTCAAAACCAGCCTCTGCCTCTGATCTAGAGTTGTTTTGTGGGAAGCCACAGGGAGGAGGAGACAGGGACTCATGTCCCGGGAGATGGGGCCTCTGTGTTAAAAAGAAACAGGGTATTTCCTCTGGCTGAATTACTGCCTGGATCTCAGCATTTCCTCCACGTCTACAAATACCAGTTTTTATTTCTACAGGTGGCTTCTCAGAGCTCATTTGGTCCTGAAAGTTGGCATCGTAAGATACTCTGGACAAAGGGAAGGTGTTGCCTAGTGTTGTGCTCTTTGCATGTCAGAGGTGGCAAGTGTGTATAGTAATTGGTTATGTTATCTAGCCTGCCTCTATTTAATAGTAGTAAAATAGCTTGGTATTTAGGTTCTACTCCAAATCTGGCTGTGTGACCTTAGGCCAATCACTTCACCCTTCTGGGTTATAGATTCCTCATGCACAAACAGAAGGGTCTGGGATACATCATTCCTCAGGTCCCTTGTATTTCTGCTTGTGGTTTTATGATTGTTTCCTCTGGTTCCTCTGAAGCAGCTGTCTCTAGCAAATGCTCCATTTCTGTACCTCCCTTGGTTTCCTGAAGGAATTCATCCTACCTTACCATTGAAGGTCTGTCCTTTTGTCTTTAAAGAATCATGTTAATCTTAATATTATCATTTTAAACCATCTGGTAATGGCCATCTTTCTTTATTCTTCTGGAAAGAACTCATATTGAATAGAATTTTCATTTCTGCCTCTAGTGCTTTTTAGAGTTGCTGTGAGTATAAAATAAAATGTGTGAGCTGCCAAACCTGCTAACCTCTTCTTTTTTCCTTCTTGATCAAGGTACTGACTATTCACATGTAGAATTTTAGAAGTATTAATCTTTAGAGGTAGAGGTACCACTTCTCCATTATACCCTGCATAGCTTGAACATTTGACCAAAGAACACAGAAGTATATCTCTAGATAAAACATAACAGGCAGAAAGAAGTATCTTTGGAATTTGAAGAAAAAGCAATGATTGTAATGATTATCTTAGTGAAAATGACGAAAATGTTACTCGCTCTCATTAGCTCAGCCCTTGCTATGTGCCAGGCCCTCCCTATGGGCTTTCCATGAATCATCTCATTCAATCCTCACAACACTATTAGGTAAGTGGCATCATGCTCTTTTTGCATAAACACTTAGCCATGATCACAATCACAATCATCCAGTCTATAATCAAGATTCATGATTCAAACCCAAGCTTGTCTGCATGCAAATCTCTAATAATTTCCCAGCCCTGTGAGAAGAGGAACAGAGAACTTTTCTCTAGTCTCTCCCATTTATATATGGTACCTGTTGTTGCTATGGCAGTGACTGGCTGGGATCGCCTTCCACTGCTTATTCCATAGAGTTCAATTTCATATTCAGTGGCCTCTCTGAGACCTGTAATGTCCCTGGTTCGTTCGGGGGCAAGGAGGGTTATCTCCAGTGGCTCGGACTGCTTTTTGGTATCTCTGATTTTGAGAACAAAACTGTCGAAGACTCCTTCATCAGCTGTCCAGGACAGACGGAACCCATCTGGGGTGGCATCTGAAACCAGAAGGTTGTCAACTTCCGGCTCGGCTTCTAGAAGGGAAGAGAATGGTGGAAGGAGGAGAGAGAAGATCACTCAGCAGCCTGTGCCATAGTCTCTCTGGTGGGGGTATTGATATGCAGTCATGTCCCGGCTCTCAGAGTGAGAAGTGTCCTGAGATACCGAAAATAAAATGATTCAACATGGACATGTCCAGTAGGTCGAGGAGAGGAGAAAGAGAGTTGATACATTCAGTACAAGTCAAGTGGGTGCTTACATGTGTGAGTTTTGTCTAAAAGCAATTCTATAAATCCACATCTGGACTCAGCAAAGACCCCTTCCCTGAATTATTAAACAAGTTCAAAGCCAGTAACTTGTTTACATTTGCTCTCTGCCAGTGGCTGAACGCCCATGTCTGCGAGACCTTCTTCTTTTCTTTTTGCAAAGACAAATAAACCAGCATTAACGATCTGTAGAGCTGCCCATGATGATATGGCTGATTATATTTCCCTTGATCTTGAGCATTTGGCTTTTAAAACGTTATAAATGTTATGCTCTTTTTCTTGGAGCTGCTATACTAAAGGAGGCTCCTACTCTTGACTGGCTTGCTTTTTGTTAACCATTCAGTAAGTGTTCAGATGGTAGAACCAAGACTTGGAACCTCTTGTACTACATACTTTAGACCCAAAGTTGAGATCTTGGATTGCCTTAACTAGACAAAACTCAATGTCAAGGTAGATTTAGACCTGAGTTTCCCAAAGTACACTCAGAGCAAACTATGCCTGTTTGATCATCATTCATTGTCAAATAAATGTGGGAAATATTTCCTGGGTAAGCCGCTCTTGGAGAGAAGCATGCACTTTACAATGTTCTCTAGAGCCTTGTGGTCAAGGATCTTTAACTCAGTGTTTCAGAAATTTTTTGAACATGGAACTTCTTTATTAAGTAGGACCTCTGAATATGGAGTTAGTCCCCTCTAGAAAGACTTTGGGAAACACAGATTTTTGACTGTTAAAGTTGTTCATGCTATATTTCTCTAGGAATTATGAGTGTGCAGAAAATTATGGATTTAGTCTGTGTTGAAGAATCTCAATGATATTAGTGTTTAACAGTATAAGTTCACAGTTGGTTTTCCAATGACAAGCCCACCTGGCAAGTTTGGCAAGACCACAGTTGAGGCTTTGAGATGACAAATACAGTAAATAAGTTTTTGAAATATACTCCTTGGTATATTTCTTTTGAGAAGGCTAAAATGTAGCTGGGGACCAGCCGGATGAACACAGAGGAGGGTAACACACAAGAGCTACAGACAAGATGCGGTCAAAGGATTCGGGACACCTAGTGGAGACATTTTGACCTTCTCATTTCTGGAGTGGGAGGAAAGGAGCACTCGTTAGAGACGTGAGACGAGAGACAGTGCTGGGGGTGGGGGTGGGGACACAAAGCCTAGGCCACATCTATGGATTAAGTAGGAAACATGGACAAGAGTGTTAAAACCATGGTGGTCTCATAGATGGAGTACATGGAGGGAACTGGGAAGAGGAGAAAATGGCTCACTTGAGCCAAAATACCTGTAATAATCTCAGCCCTCAAGGGCTTGGTTTGGTGCCCTTGGGTGAAGCCAGAGACCATGACCTCATAGCCAATGCCAGTTATAAGGCCTCTGAGCTCCAGCTTCCTCTGGGTTCCTGAAAGGGTGAATTCCTGGGGGTCCAGCAGCTTCCCAGAATCCACCACCGTGACTAGGAAGCTGTCAAAGGCATTCTCCGATGCCATCCAGGAAACTGTGAACCCGTAGGGATTAATGTCGGAAATGGTTAGGTTTTCCAGAAGGGGCAGGGCCTCTGAAAGAAGGGAGGGGTGAAAAGAACTCAGGTTAGCGGCGCTGACTCTGCCGGGATAGCACAAGTCTCCACAAAAACTGAATGAGATGCACAATCAATCATCAAACGTGTTAATGTGCTCAGAAAATGCATTTTTGGTAAGAGCTTATCAGTTGCCAGGTGCCGTTGCCTTGTGTAGATCTCTTAACAAGTCTCTGAGATGGACGTCATTCCCACGATACAGGGAAGAAAGCCGAGCTTCAGAAGAAGTTGACTGACTTGGCCAAAGTCTCAGGGCTAGTATGTGACAGTGCAAGGCTCTAGCCGGGTCTGACTCCAAAGGCCATGGATTTTCCCAAGAAAACTGAATATCTTGTAATGGGTTTGGACTCCTTTGTCTATTTCCCACTAACTTATGGTCTTGAAGAAAATCAGCTTATTTATTTTTAAAACATACTCCCTTTTCAGTGTATTTTATATGTTTCTATTCCACTTCTAGATCTTATTTAGCATTAAGTTGACCAGGCCAGTTAGTGATGTATATCCTCACCAGCTGAGATAAAGGGATGAGGTAAGATTTTCTTGTGTGTCCAAATTTAACCAATTATGATTATGACGTATACTAAGATTTGCTAATTTTGTTTTCCTGGATAAAGGTAGGATCTTCAGTAAATTCTGTTATTATTTGTTCATTCAGTCACCAAACATGTGTCTCAGGTCCTCTTATTCCATAGGTACCAAAGGGTCTTTTTCCACATTGGAATTCCCCACAGGAGTGAGCTTGTATCAACTGGACTTCTGTTAATAATTCTCAACTGACAAGGCTTCACATCCATTATCCTATTGAACCCTCATAATGACACTGTAAGTAGATATTACTATCCTCTCTTCGCACCTATGACAACAAAGTAAGCAGAGAGGTCAGGGATTTCTCCATGACGCAGTAGTAAAGGGACTTCCCAGGTGGTGCAGTGGTAAAGAACCCGCCTGCCGATGCAGGAGACGTAAAAGTCATGAATTCAATCCCTGGGTCAGGAAGATCCCCTGGAGTAGGGCCTGGCAACACACTCCAGTACTCTTGCCTGGAGAATCCCATGGACAGAGAAGCCTGGAAGGGTACGGTTCATAGGGTCACAAAGAGTTGGACACGACTAGACGACTCAGTGAGTGACATATCCACTAGGTGGCTGAGCTGAGATCCAGCCTAGGTCATCTGACTCCAGGTTCAGTGTTTTTTCCATACCCTAAGCCAAAGTCTAATTAGTCAACTCCATTGGTGCTGGCAAGACCTGAGGCATAAGCATGGGCACTGGAGAAGGTCCAGGGCCTTCCCTCTAGTAAAACAAAACACAGCAAGAGCACATGTGTTTATTTTTATCAGAGCGGGTATGGGGGGTGGGAATTCCATGGCCAAGGCTGCTTTAGCCACATCTAGTTTAGAGCCTGCTATTTCACTGAAGCTAAATGGAAACATTCAAAGAGATAAATGACCTTATACTAATGCCCAGAGTTTAATACGTGGAATGTAAAGGAAAACGTTTAAAATGACATGTTTGGTGACTGAATGAACAAGTGAATGAATGCCCTCACCCCTTAAGCAAAGATTAAATTTTGTCACAGCTTGGATTTCCTGTACTTATTTTGAACTGCGTGGTGTTTGTCTTGAGGCTTTAAAAAAAAAAAACAAATGAAGATCTACTCTAAATCATAACTCTATCAAAGGCAAAGATGAAATCACATATACTGTGCTGACAGGCTCCTTTGTCTGCAAGACAAGGGTCTCAAATTCTGCTGCAGAACTTTGTTTGGATATGTGGCGCCTTTCTCTGATAACTGGCCTCTGCGAACTTCCAGGCCATCAAAGCAGAGAATTCCAATGAACAGGAGGGCATTCAGGCTAATTAGTCCATCAAGGGCTTGCTATTTATAGTCCCTTGTGTTCAGGTTTTTTTTTTTTTTATCTCTTTTAAAAATATGCTTCTTTTAAACTGCAGAGTGTTTTCACATCCAGGATTAGCTGAGACAATACTGTAGCTGGATCCAGGATTCCCTAAACCAGCTCTCCCAGCCCCCTTTTCTTCTCTCTGTTCTGTGGGAGACCCTGCAAGAAGCTACAAGTAAGGGCCTGAGGATCTGCATCCGGGCATACTTTCCCTCCTGGGCAGTGAAGTTCTCAGTCATCTGTCTGTCTGTTCCTTGCCCTGCCCCACTAAGGAATGACCATGTTCTGCATTTTAAGACAGGACAGTTGAATTCACATTAGACAACTGTACAGAAAACATTACCTCTCTTTGATCTTACAGTAAAAAAAAATGTAGTGTTCTCTTAAAAATAATAGGAAAAGTCATGACTACCAGATCTATTGTTTCTATCTAGGCTGTTGCTTTTATTTATTTATTGTATTGTTGTTGCTGCTTATCTTTAAGAACCCTACTTTTCTCATACTGTTGGGAGACAGAGGAAAGGACTCAGCATCTGTAAAATGCCTTCTGGATGCCAGGCAGTTACATTTCACCATATCCATTAAATCCTGAAACTGTCAGAGGTGCCTGTTAGTATTCTGTTTTCATACATGTGAGAGTGGGGTTTCAGAGAAGTTAAGAGCTGGTCAAGGTCATGTAGTTAAAAAGATGTGGGAGAGAATTAGAAACCACATAGGCCTGATCTCAAGATTCTCACTCTTTTAGGAAACCTATGCTGCCTCCAATTAAATACTTAGCTGATCGTATTGATATATCTTATTTATGTCAATAAACAGCAATTTATAGCAATTTGGACCTCAAGAGACGCCTAGTTTCATGTGAAAATCAGCCAGCAAAGTTGGTCTCCTAAAAATGATCATTAGTGGAAAGCAAGAGACTTCTAAATATTTTCTGAGGCTTTGCAGGTTAGAGATTTGGTAAACTGATACCACTTTCAGCCTTTGCCATTGATTTAGGATAATTTCAGGAAAGGGAATAGAAAACCATTTCTTTATGTAATTCAAAGAGAAGAAGTCGAGTTCAATAAATAGATCGGGTTTAATTAAAATTGGGATTTGTCGGCTCTAAGGTTGAAACTTCCTTAATCTGTTGTAGATGTCAATTTTAAAAAGTAACCCCTTTGTGGAAGAAAAAGTAAATCATTTTATTTCTGGGGCAGGTAGTTTATGGGCTGCTTTACCTAGCATGATTTATGGGCAAAATTCCTGCCTTGGGCCATTACCAACTTAAAACTCACTCTTCAGCCAGAATCTCCAAACTGTGAATCAGACAGCCTATAAAACTGGGCACAGAATTCCTTGGAAGCTTTATACGACTGTTGAGTCTACCGTCTTCATTTCCTAAGAGTGGCTGTGAAGGGTCTCTCTTGGAAATAGCACTTGCTCTCTTTTCACGTAGAAGTTCACATATGGAATCAAGACTATACTGGGGCTTGAATTTCCCTTTAGAACGCCTATCCCCTTTCCTCCCTTCCCCAGTTTAGAATTCTGAACAAAACCAGAGCCTTTGAAAGAGTACCTGTCACGACAAAGGCAGTGAGGGGCCTGGTGGAGCCCCCAGCCCAGGTGGTCCCTGCCACACTAACGTCATAGCCAGTGTTCACCACCAAGCCCGTGACGTGGGCGTGCTGTGTGTCTCCTGAGACTGTGAGCTGCTGGGGCTCGTGCAGCGAGTGAGAATCACTGACATTGATAACAATCTTTGCAAAAGGCCCAGCTTGAGTGGTCCATGACATGTTGAAGCTGTCAGGAGTGATATTGCTAAGGACTAGCGTGCCCAACTGTGGCTCGGGCTCTAGGCGGAAAGGAATAGGGGCAGAGAGAAAGAGAGACACATTATTAGAGGGAGCAGACGATTTCTCCAGCATGTAGCCATGGAACATGAAAGTATCAATCGCTCCAAATATTTGCTGAAAGGTAGTGTATCAAGCTTTGTCCACACCCGCATCGGTCATAAAGCTAGGAAATATACCACTTTCTCTACAGGTGTGGATTTGCTTTGTTTTTTTTAAGTAGAGACGTGACCATTTGCTGGTCATGTATAAAGAAAAGTGAAGAAGCCATTATAGCAGTAGATAGAATTATTGTAAAGATGTATTAAGAGTACATTTTCTAAGGTTTGTGATGGGGCACTAGCTCTGTGAGATGTTCCAAGACAAGATAGCTTCACATTATATTGAATAATATATCTCACCCTAGAGATTCTTGAAGTGTACTAGCATTTTAAAGGAATGCCGGTTCTGTAAAGAAACCTACTTAATTTCATTTAGCCCAGCATTTCATAGCGCTACCCTGGTGGCTCAGATGGTAAAGAATCCACCTGAAATGCGAGAGACCTGAGTTTGATCCCTGGGTGGGGAAGATCCCCTGGAGGAGGGCATGGCAGTCCACTCCAGTATTCTTGCCTGGAGAATCCTCATGGACAGAGCCTGGCGGGCTACAGTCCATGGGGTTGCAAAGAGTCAGACACGACTGAGTGACTAAGCATAGCACTTCATGAACTTACTGATGAATGGATACCCTATCTGAGGAATAGTCTCTGAACATCTCAAGTTGCTGGTGTGCCAATGAGCATGCCTTAGAAAACGCTATTTTGGAATTTCCTGATTTAGTCTTTGATCTGTTTGGATTGTAGAAATTAAAGGTTAGTATCCACACAAGAGAAATCCTTTGTAGTATTCAGAAACCCAAATGTATGCACCATGTAGAAAATCTACATCTCCCTCTGAATACTATAAAGGTGAAGCTGTCTTCCACTCAAAAATCCCTGGTATATGTAAAAGTTAAAGGAAAACTTGAAGTTGGAGTTTGTGTTTTCTGATATGAAATTGACTTATTGGTTAATTTGGAAAGATGGATGGTTCCACTGAGGTTAAGTTTCTCTTGTTGCTTAAAATCTAGATGATCTGTGATGAGAGCAGCTTGTCTTTAATGGAGGGGTCTACAGTACTAGTTTCAGCCGAGACGCATGTGGTCTGGCCACCTAAGTGCACATTTATTAAATAACACTAACGTTAAAATAAGGTCAACCCAGACGTATTTTAGAGAGAAGCAACAGTCCAGGATAATTGTGATACTAGGATTAGCATTTAGTGTTGGGAAGAAGCAAACTCTTTCTTCCAAGGACTCAGATATTGTTTTGCTGCAGCTCCAGGATTTGGAGGAAAGAAGGGGCTCATTTGGATAAACTTTAAGTGGACAACTGCAGAGCGTAACTCGAAGCCATGAAGTCTCGAAGGACAAATGGATCTGGCTCAGAGGCAGAGTGTAGCCAGAAGTAATGTCATGGGATTTCCTACTTAGCAATTACATTGAGAAGTTAACGATGCTATAGCTTTCAGCTACAGCATTGGCAAATTACCTCAACCACAGAAAAAGTGAAATCCTCCGATGAATCTCTGTCTGCTTTTTCCTTATATGTTGCTGTGGAAGGAATCTCCTGAATTAAGGATGAATGTTAGGACTCTTCCTATGCTACCAGACGGAAACTGGCAATGCCAACACATTAACAATCATGCAGAATAAGACTTGGGTTTTCAAGGTCAGCTGAACCTCTAACTGTCTCCCAAAGGATGCAACCAAGCTGAAAAGTGAGATGCAAGAAGAAACTCAGAGAATGGTAGTGAGGGTCCAGTCAGCGTTCCATGCAAGCTAGGGATGTTTTTCTGTTACCACGTCTAACCCTTTGAAACAACTTCTTGGCATGCTGTCCCCTTCTGGGAAAAACAAACATTTCCAAAAACCTCATACTCCGAATGTTTACCGCATGCACCAAGATTTGGATAAGATGACAGATGAAAGGAAGACTCTGCCACTCTGTTATAGGTATCAGTGGATGACAAAGCATGCTTGACAGAGTCAGTGTCAAAAAAGAGCAGTCTCTAGGGAACACAAGCAAATAAAAGTTCTCAAGAAGAAGATGAGACCACTGGGTCCTCTCATGTGAGTCTCGGGGTGTGCTTTGGGGTGTTTTTCTCCGCATGCTAGTAACACCACTTTTAAAAGCTTGGTGGAGAGAAAGAGAATGTGGATCTCTGTGACCAAGGAATCAACAAGGGCATGCACACACTCCTTTAAACAAGACATGGGAAAACTGATTAGAAAGACCACAAGCAGACAATCATGTTCAAGAGCAGATCAGAGGATGGGTTAGAAATTCAACCAAGGCACGTCAGGTTAACTCTCTACAGACAATGCCAGATGTGAGCATATATTTAGGAAAAAGAGGTTGACACCAAAGTTCCTTAAATTGGGGTGAGAGATTTTCTTTTAAAGCTCTAGTTGGGGTGGTTCTCTCAAATTTGAGAAGGATTTGGAGGACTAGAAGGGTGAAAAGTGGGTCGAAGGTGATTTCGGGGGGAATCCTCTTCAGAGGAAGTTCACCGGACAGTGAAGAGCCCATCATGGGAAATACCTGTGGTTGCTTGGACCATCAGGGTCTGAGCATGCTGCCTGCCAATCAGCCCGTGGAGGTGGGCGGTATAATCAGAGGCAGCTTTGAGGTTGGTGATGGCAAAGCTGCGAGACGCCGCAGGCAGAGAGTGGACCACCGTCTCCTGGACGGGGTCAGAGTTCCTAACTTCTACAAGGAAGCTATCAAAGGCAGACTCCTGAGCTTTCCATGAGATGGCCACACTGCCCGAAGTCACATGTGAGACAGTGAGGTGGCTAAGGAGAGGCTCAGCTACTGAAGTGAGAAGAAAAAAAAGAAAATACAAACAGCATGTCAATGTAAAACTCTATTAGGTCAAAATCAAAACATGTAAGACTAAATCCATCAAGTTTTAACCTTTACCCTCTGATAAAGGAACTTGTCCTCTTTTGAAAACCAACTTGAGCCATGAGAAAGAAATACATGTGTTTGATTTCTGTGGGTTTTGGTGAACTTTCATCTGGTTGGGATGAGAATGAGGTACTGCTGGCTAGCTCACTGTTTTTCCTTTGGTCCATGCTGATAACAATTTGTAGTCTCATGCAGAATGAGGACAGACCCTCCCTCAGCCTTGGGCAACTTAAAATGAGGGAGTTTGGATACTGCAATGTTAATCCTTTTCTTGAATTCTCCTAGAATATGGGAACATTTTTGTGAGAAGAAGAGAATCTCCTGTTTACTCCACAAATGACTTTTAATTTCAGTCTGTGATGTCTAATTTTATCTGTCAGGAGAAGGCATTGTCCAAAAATGTGCTAAGTATGCTATTTTGAAATGGACAAGGCTCTCCTTGTTGAATTCACGTAAAATTGTCTTTTGCTGCATGCCAGAGAGCGTCTCTGATAATGTGCATGTCACAGATAACACAGACTTGCTGAGGGCAGGTCACTCTTCAGTTAACCAAGTTCCATATATAAACACACCTACTCTGTTTCTGCCATCTGCCATTCACTGTTCTGGGAGCAAGCCAGCATGTTCTGGTCTTTTCTTCTAGAGGTGGCCTTGGAATTGGGGTGGTCTGAATAGCGTGACTTCCTCCTACACTCCTGTGATGAATAACCTTTGCTGACTGTCCTCACTTTCCCAATTCAATTCCCAAGTCCTCATTCAATCATTGGAATATTGGGGTTTGGGGAACTCAAAGGCACTGGGAAGACAAAAGCCATCATATAACACACAATATACTTTTTAAGACCTCTTTGACCAATATAGACATCTTCCCAAGTCAAGAACAGCTCTCATCAGAGGTTTTTAGTTACTGAGGAAGAGAATTCTTTTTTCCAGATTCAGCTTGGCAATCTGGGCCAGACTATATATTATGCTGGAAATGGCTTGGTCAGTGATAAAGTAGGAAAGTCACCATGTGGGCTGCTGCTGGAAGAGAGGCATGGTCAATAGTGCTCCAGGCTAGTGTCAGGGAACAGTTGCTGCCCTGTGACCTGGGCTTCCGTGGGAGTCAAGGAGTGGCTTCATCCTGCAAAAAAGACTCTGGAGAGAGGGCGTTAGGAATGGGCGAGTGTGTGTGTACCTGTGGTGGCCGTGGTACTGATGGTTTTGGTCTTCATGCTGGGAGCGAGTCCAGAGAGGTAGATAATAAAGTCATTACCAGGGCGAAGCCCTGAGATGTGGGCTGTTCGTTCAGCACCAGAGACGTTATATTCCATGGTCTCCAGGAACCTATTGGAATCAATAATTTCAACGGTAAAGGTCTCGAAGGCACCATGAGTAGCGGTCCAGGAGAGATTGAAACTCTCAGAAGTGATGTCGGAAACACTTAAGTTTCCAAGTTCAGGTTCTCCGGCTGAAAAAGGAGGGGTAGGAGAGAAGAAACAAATAAATCTGAATCAGTCACGGGGCTTGGGTTTTAAGACTGCAGTTGTTAATAGCTGAGTAGAAAGATCTGCCAGTGCAGGGTCAGGGCAAAACGAAGCAACGGAGCAATGTTACCAGTCAGTGCCAATAGGAGAGGGAAGGGGGATTTGTTAAAAGGAAAAATGTAAAAAGGAAGGTATAGCAAGTAGATTTGCCTGCTCTGAGCTGCCACCCCTGATCAGGGCCTGCCTGAGATCTGGCCTGAGTGAGGAGACAGGCTCAGTGTCGGCGGCAGGAACTGCTCTGCCGAGGCCCCGGTGCTTCTGGGAGCCATACCTCAGGGATGCTGGCCGTCGGTCAAAAGATACGAGTGCTGGCAGCTTTCAGTCTCTTAACTTGCACTCAGGAGACGACCTGCACTTGCTTCCAGCCAGCAGGCAGATATCCTCTGCTTTGAGGGAGTTCCCATCTATTCAGATGATGACTAAATAATTCTGATGCCATTCCCCTCCCACGGTGGTACCTTGAGGCTTCTGATTTTGTGACTTAAAGGGAATTGGCAATTTGTCAGTGTGATTCTTCGTACTTCTGACAAGGGCCAGCTGTTCTCAGATTCTGTTAAAATAGCTTGTCCTTTCTTAACTGCTTCTCCGGGGGCCAAGAAGGCTAGTATCGCCTTGCCAACGGAGAGAGCTGAGCCAGGATGAGGCCATCAGGCAGCCCTGTCTGGCCAAGAAGTAACATTTTGTCTCAATGCTTTTCTGAGCAACAGGAATAAAACATGCAGAGGGCAGGCAGGAGCAAGGTTTGCAAAGCTAGTATTGTCTCTCTAGCAGGGCAGGAGAAAGCTCTCCCTTCCCAAGAGATCTGATGAAATGCAGACCAGATGGAATTATGGCTCTTCCTCCCCACAGACCGACTCATCAGAAGCAAGCATGTTGTTATCATTATAAAGAAATAAAAAAACAAAAAACAAAACATAAAAATACTAAGAACACCCAAACCACAAGATCTACAGGAAAGATGAAAAGTGGTGGGTGATGTCTCTGCCTTCTGAGAGGGAATGGTTTATGCATGTTAGATAAAAGGGCCCCGGATCCATCCAGGGCAGCCTCAGCCCCAATTCTTAGGCATTTCAGGGTCACCGTTCTTGCATCAGTTGTCTGTGCTGTATGTTTGTATCAGCAAGAGTTACTGAAATGGTGCAGGCTGAAAAGGAGAGCCATGTTTTTAGTAGAATCAACTAGGACATAAAAGTTCACACAAAATTTAAGTTGCAATAATTATCGGAAAATGGGAAAGGCATATTCAAAATCAAACCAACCAGCCTCTGCTCAACTTCAGACCAATGGAGGCACAAACCAGGGCCAGGGAGGGCTGTGCTCTTGAGCAAGGTCCAGGGAAACACTGAATGCTCTGTCGTTGGCACAGACTGATGAGTACACCAAAATGCACCCTCCTGGGTCTGGGCTGAGAGTGCGCCATCCAAAGGCCAATAATCCAGGGAGCAACTCTTCATTAAAAGAACAAAAAGGGCATCGGATCTTTGACATTCATAGCCTGGGACATTCATCACTTCAAATGCTGCTGTGTGTACTTCTGCTAATGAATGGCTTTTTCTTTGGTACAGTCTCCAGTCATAATTATGTGATTTTTTTTTTCTTTTCTGGTCTAGCTATTTGCTAATTTGATGTTCTAACAATGACTCAGTATCTGAGAGAACTGCTTGGAGGAGGGTAATTCAGTTCTCTTATTATACTCAGTTCATTTTAGAGAAACATTTAAATTAAAACATTTCTTTTTAAATGCAAGAACCACGGTGCCCATATCCTTGAGGGATTAGGAATAGTAAAGCACCATTTTCAACTTCCAACAAAAAGACTCTAAAGTAAATAACATGTGCTCCATCAGAACTCACATGTGGGAAGGTTGGCTTCTGGTTTCATCCAACCACGAGGGAAGAGAATGGAGACCATCAAGCTGGCTCATGAAATGGAAAGCTGTCATTCAAAACAGGTGCAGTTACAGGACTAGACAGGTAAGGTCTGGGAGAGGTTAGAGGTCAGAAAAGGCCACATCTGCACGTACATTCCTGAGATGTCAAAGGCATCTGGACCAAGGCACAGCCCACGGGCAGGTCTCTGAGCATGCAAGTTCAGCAGCTAATGGGCACATGGGAAGGATTTAGGTATGGATGCAAGCTGACTCCTCACACGATCTCTTGGAGAGAAATCACCCTGGACAGGAAGAACAAGGTACCTGTGGAGGCCTCAGCAGAGAGCACTGGGGTCCTATAGCCCCGCATCACCCCGTGGATGGTGACTCTGTAAGGGGTGACAGCCTTCAGGCCCGGGATGTCCACAGCCTGCATGTTCCCAGGCACCGTGAGGTTCTGAGCCGCCTCCACCCCGTTGGCCTCCTGCACCTGAATGACAAAGTGCTCAAAGGCCTGGTCAGCGGCGGTCCAGTTGAGTCTGAGGCCATCCCAGCCAGCCTCGGTCACGACTAAGTCTCCCAGCTGGGGGAGCTCCGCTGAAGAAGGACAGAGAGGAATTGGTCAGTCCTGCCAACCAAACACGAGGAAGGAACGTCCCACAGCCCAGCTCTAGGGAAGACAAAAAGGTGCAAAAGGTTTTCTTGTGTGTGTGCTCATTCCTGATCTCAGGAAATTTCAGTTTGAACTGCAGTAACTGGCCACAGCTTTCTTAGGGAGATGAAGGCAGTCACAAAGGGGATCATCTGTGTTGCTTATCCTTGACCTGGTGATGACAATATTTTCCCAAATATTTTCAACCATTGACAACCCACAGGGAGGTCTCTGAGGATCATGCATGAATAGCACCTAAAAGGCCATGGAAAAGGTGGCATTGTGGGTCAGGGTAAGAGAAGTAAGAATTGGTTAAAAGTATAGGGATTTCCCTAATGGCTCAGATGGTAAAGAATCCGCTTGTAATGCAGGAGACCTGGGCTCCATCTCTGGGTCAGAAAGATCCCCTGGAGGAGGAAATGGCAACCCACTCTGGTATTCTTGCCTGGAGAATCCCAGGGACGGGGGAGCCTGGTGGGCTGCTGTCTATGGGGTTGCACAGAGTTGGACACGACTGACGCGACTTAGCAGGGGCAGCAGCACGTGCATCCTCCTGTATACTTTAAAAATCATCTCTAGATTACTTACAATACCTAATGCAATGTAAATGCTATGTATGTAGTTACCAGCACATGGCAAATTCAAGTTTGGCTTTTTGAAGCTCCCCAGAATTCTTTCCCCTAATATTTTTGATATTGGTTAGTTGAATTTGAGAATGTGGAACCCACGGATACACAGATGTTTTGATGTTCCTCCTTGGAACTTCTTGGTCACGTGGGAGAGAATTCCCTGCTTCATCTCATTACTGAGCTCTGGAGAGGCCCGCTCTTCGCTGGCCACAGGCGAGCTGACTGGGTGCACAAACCATGTGCTGAATCAGGTTTGGACAAGTCTGATGTTTTATCTCCAGACTTTCCTCATCTGTCAGGGATCAAAGTTTCCATACTGAGTTCTTGGCTTGGCACGTTCCCTCCTGGCTTCTCCTGACAGCACTTTGTGTCTGAATGAAGAACGCTTGCTTCACAAAGCAAGGCCCTGTGTGTGAAATGAGTGTCCACTCTTAATTAAAAGTGATTATGTTTTACTCTGCAGATGGTGCAGAGCAGCGCCCACCATTCATTTTTCTACAGTGTAGGACAGGAGGCCTGGCGTGCTGCAGTTCATGGGGTCGCAAAGAGTCAGACACGACTGAGCGACTGAACTGAACAATGTGGGAAGGAAATTTAATGTAGTCATTACTGATATAGAAAGTTTGCGTTCCAGATAAGGAAAAACTCACTGCTGCTCAGGATTAAATGTAATCTCCCAGCCTTTTTTTTTTTTTTTTGAGGCTGAAGTGACCATGGATTCAAAGTCAGAAAAGACAATATCTGCAAGATTTCCATCAGAAAAAGTATGAGGTACCGGTTCTCAGGTATTCCAGGATTCAGTGCTCATGGGGCATCTGGGCAAACTGGACCTTTTGGAGGGGCTGCATTTAGACTGTAGAACTGGTCCTTTTATGGAAGAACTGGGTTGGAAACATGGGTGTGGAAGGCCCTCTCCTCCTTCCCAGCTCACCAGGAAGGGCTGTTCTTGGTGGGTCTGCTTGTAAGACTGCCCACGCAAAAGGAATTCTGCTAAAAACACAAAGTTTATAAACTACAGATGTAGATCGCTATACTTTGCTCTGAGATCTCATGTGTCCCAAAGGCCCCTTTTGCTCCTGTTTGGTTTGATAATATTTCAGGAAACACAGGCCATTGATAATCTGGCCAGGTAAGGTGTACTGCCACATAACTTTTCTTATACAGCTTCTAGCAAGGACCAGGTTTATTCAGTATATCTCAGCAAGAAAGACAATTCATTTGATTAGGTTATTTGGGTGGGATTAAAACACAGGGTGTGTAGAGAAGGGCATGGGCTTAGAGCCCAGCATAAAAACACTCCAGGCCAGAATACTGGAGTTGGTAGCCTTTCCCTTCTCCAGGGGATCTTCCCAACCCAGGGATCAAACCCAGGTATCCCTCATTGCAGGCAGATTCTTTACCAGCTGAGCCACAAGGGAAGCCCATAAAAACCCTAATCCCCCAAATCAGACCCATTTCTCCATGATCCTTTTAAAGCTGTTTCTAGCAACCTCATGACCAGCACAGTTTTCTGTAACAGATGGAGTTGCATATTTTCAGGGGACAAATTGAGATGAATTGTTTTTCCTCTCCAAACTGAATCTAAAACACTGAAGTCCAACATGACTGTCCTTTCTTGGAAATAGCCCTGCTTCAAGGATCTGCTAAGGAGAGAGAGACAGACTTGGCTAACTTCTGCAGATGATGATAGATCATTTCAGAGTTTATTCTGCAGTTGTCTGACTACCAGATGGATGGCCATCAGTGACTCTGAGGCCACTAATGCTAAGATTTCTCTAGAAACTTCTGACTGTATTCTGTGTCATAACCCTGCTGTGTATGTTAATTATACTATGATGTGTTGCTATTGGATAAATTTAGCTATTTGCCATTCAAAATTTACTACAGAATGGGTGCCTTGCTAAGAACTCTCATCCATTACTTCATTTACTGCTCATGACAGTCTTCTGAGGTCAGAGTATTATCTCTGATTCAAAGGTGAGAAATGAAGGCTCAGAGGTATAAAATGAGATACCCAAGATTATTCAGCCAGTAAGGTGGAATTCCAACTCAGACCCTCTGGAGTTAGAGCTTGTGTTCATGCTGACTGCAAACAGCTTTGAGAGCAGTCCCTGACTCCTGGGGAATTTTCTCTATTCCAATGACAGGCTGGGGTCCCTGAGGTGGGGAAGAGGGTTGTATACCTGTGATGACCTCCACAGCAAGGGGTTGAGTGCTGTGGTCCCTGACCTCGCCACGCAGGGTGATTGTGTAAGAGGTACCAGCCTTGAGGCCTGGAATCTCCACGGAGTGCTGGCTGCCAGGAACCGTGAGACTGTGAACTTCTTGGGGCTGGTCAGTCTCCCGGATCTTAATGACAAACTGTTCATAGATCCCATCGGGGCTGGTCCAGTGCAGTCTGAGGGCATCCCAGCTAACCTTGGTCACTGTGAGGTTCCCCAGACCTGGAACCTCCTCTGCATAAGGAGACAGAGTTGCCAAGTTACTAAAAAAAGGCAATGGCATTCTGGGATTCAGGTGAGATGGCATTGTGGCTGAGGTCAGGAGAGTTGTCTGGTTGGTGTTGATCACAGATGTGTGATTTACAGCAGGTGTCGAGCACACTCTAGCTATTGGCACTGAAGCCAGGGCGTTTCTAGTCAGCCTTTGTCTTTCATAGACAGTTCTCAGAATTGTTCACAACTTCCATTCTTGACATACAGATGGGGCTTCAGGGAGTCCTTTGGTGCGTTCTTAAAATGAGCTAAGATCATTTTTTTTTTTCCCCACTCGCCAAGTGTGCTTTCCAACTTCTTAGATAATATGGCTGAAACTTGCTTTGAAAGAAAAGTCACCTCTTAATTTATGCAAGAGAAGAGAACATGGAGCTTTCCACGGAATTGGCTCCCATGCGAGGACTAGGACCTGGCCAAGCAAGGGACAGGACCTCTGGGTGAATCATGGCACTCCCTGCTGGGGTAGGAGCAGAGCCCAGTTTAGATGAGGGAAGAGCATGGATCCCTCTTAAGTGGGAGGAAGCAAGTTAGTGAAGCAGCCTAGAGTACCTGTTAAGACTTCAACAGAGTGAGGGGCTGTGCTGAAGTCCCGAGTGACCCCACGGATGGTGATGCTATAGTGAGTGGCTGCCTTGAGCCCAGGCAGGTCCACGGACCTCAGCCCTCCCGGGACAGTGAGGTTCTGGGCTGCTTCCTCCATGCCAGGCTCCTGCACCTGAATGAGAAACTGCTCGTAGACCCCTTCTGGAGCCGTCCAGTTGAGTTTGAGGGCCTCCCAGCCCACCTTGGACACCGTGACCTCTCCCAAGTGGGGAGTGTCTCCTGGAGAAGGACAAAGAACTCGTTTAATGATCAAATCACACACACCTATCCAGGGACTCTGTAATGGAAGAGCAGGCCTGACATTATTTTTTTAAAGGAATGTGACTTTCTTTAGAGAGCCATGCATCACGCAGATTCCTAAATTTGAGAAATAGAGCCGTCGGGGTGAGGTGTAGGAAAACATTCGTGATCTTATTTTATTAAGGAATTGCCCTCTCCTCCAGAAGACAAGAAGATTCTTATGATTATTTTTCCTTTTAGATATAATGCCTTAGCCTCCCTACCCAGGAGGAAGCCTGTGAAGCCAAAGGGCCCTGCCATAGGGGCTCAGCGCATAGTCCCCAGGCTGGGCATTGCAGAGCCCGAAAGGCTGTGGTTCACATGACGGGCACTGTGAAGGGTGCCCCAGGAGCTGTGCAGCCTTATTTCTTCCCATTATCAAGCACCACAGTGCTATATCTTGGGGTATTCAAGTCTGTTCAAAAACGAGCTGCGTCTGATTATCCTTGGGCAGTTTCCTGTTGGGAAAAACAGAAGCTAGAGACAGAAAGGTAAGAGGTACCTGTGGAGGCCTCAGCAGAGAGCACTGGGGTCCTATAGTCCCGCATCACCCCGTGGATGGTGACTCTGTAAGGGGTGGCGGCCTTCAGGCCCGGGATGTCCACAGTCCGCAGGTTCCCAGGCACCGTGAGGTTCTGAGCCGCCTCCACCCCGTTGGCCTCCTGCACCTGAATGACAAAGTGCTCAAAGGCCTGGTCAGCGGCGGTCCAGTTGAGTCTGAGGCCATCCCAGCCAGCCTCGGTCACGGTGAGGTTTCCCAGTTCAGGGGCATAGTCTGAATAATGACAGAGATGGGGTCCGTTAAACCGTGCCTAAAACGCTTTCCATTTGGGAACTTGGAAATGCAAACCCACTTTGGGTGCGGAGGGGCCGTGGGGCCCAGTCTCGTGCTTTACTCACTGCACCCCTGAGCCATGCTGTTGCCATCAAAACACTAGCAGGAAAGTCAATATAATACTTATTTTGCCTTGTTGCGTATTGGGGTTTGTCTTTTGAAAATATTTTTCCATTGATCAGCGTCCTGTGGATTTAGAAAGTGTTACACGTCTGTGTTAGCACTGCTCTAGGCTGCAGTTTCCATTTTAAGAAGCGTCTCTCATCCTAGGGATGAGATCATAAAGAAGAGCCTTCAGCTGCTCCTCTTGGGATCCTTAGTCTGAGCTGGCCAGCCTGCTGTATTTTGAGAAAATTGGCTCCTCTTAGATTCCCTTCCTTTCTGTGCTTCCTCCATCTCCCTGGGAAGGCATGTTTCACAGTCTCTTTATGCTGGGATTTTTGTCAGTTTGTGGGGCTCAAATCAGTTTACATAAACCACTGTGGACAGATCAGAGATAAATTAACATGGGACAAGTAAGGCTGTCCTGAACAAAGAGCTGAGTCTCTGCAAAGCTCTCCCTCATTGGACAGAAAGAAATGCCCTGGGAGAACAGTTATTAAGCTCAATTAAAGCTGAATTTGCTGTCTTTATTCATCTCTGGAATGAGCACAGCACAGAACACTCACATGTCTCACTTCAAGGTGATAATTTTCCCAGGACTGAGCCTAAGTGGTCTTTGCATCACCTGGGAAGAGAGGATTTTTATCTGGAAACATCCTCTAAACAACAGAGTAAGAACTGACTTGAGCTTATATAAGTGAATACATTGTTTCTCTCCATATATACTTTATATTGCTGCTTATTTCAAATCAGCCTCCTGTGTCCATTAAAGCTGACTTCTCATTTGAAAATCTTAGCCTGCTGTTAGATTGAAGATATCAGTTCAGAAGGGAAAACGTTTCTCCTGCAGAATCTATTTGATTCAGACTTTTCTACTTTCTGGGGAATGTTCTTCCTGATTGTTCTAGTTTGGCAAAACCTGACACTACTTCAAATCCTGTTTGATCTACAACAGGGGACTGCTAGCTAGGATCTGAGGGTCAGATCCAGCCTGCTGCCAATTTGGTAATCAGTGAGCTAACAACACTTTTAAATTTTTCAAATGGTTAGAAAAATCTAAAGAAGAACACTTCATGAAGATGAAATGTATGAGATTCAAATTTTGATGTCATAAGTAAAATGTCACTGGGACTCAGCCATGCCTCTGCATCCACGTTCTGCTGATGGCTGCTTATGTGCTGCAGTGTGGTACAACAGAGGAGCTGAGACCCTATGGCCTGAAAAGCCTAAAATACTGACTGTCCTTGCAGAAAGTATATGCCGTACCTGACCTTGACTGTCATTCTTACGGACACTTCCTTTAACCCAAATCTGTGTCCTGGAGCCTTTGTCCGAGACCACATAGCAGTTCTTAACCACACAAATGTGGTCCAGGTGAGGAAGAGAGGGCTCCAAGCTCAAAGGGATGTATCTATCCATACTTCTGGGGAAAGAAAGGAAAAATGGTCAGCCATCTTTTAGCCCGTGGCCTCTGCGCAGCCGGGTGCAGTGCTCCAGGAGCAGTAATTATTCCCTTGAATTTGGACTTTCAGCACAACTAGACTCAGGAGTGTGACCTTTTCAAATATGCCAAGAGCCCTCATCCATAAAGAGACATGGGACAAAAACCAATCTAAGTCAGACTGCAAAGTTAAGGGAATCAATTCTGTGGCTCATAAACTCTCCTTTTTTATCCCACTTTCTTCTTTTTTTTCCTCTGCTGCTGTCAAAACTGCTTGTCAGGGACTTAGCTGACATTGACAGTTGATCCCCTTCAACTGTGTTTCCTCTCAGGTAACTGCTTTTTAAGCTCTCTCTCTAAATTATGACATAAAATATATATATTTTTTCCCCATGGAAGAACTTTCAGATACCAGGTTGCAAGAGATGTGGGGAGAACTACCTAATCGGGGAAGGGAGGGTTACAGATTGTCTATTAAGCTGTTGCAGTAAAGATGATTGGAAAGAGGAGATCCACCTTAGAAAATGTCTCTTTCTCATGAGAACCATCTTTTCTCTTTGCATCAGCTTTTGTACATGCCTCAGATACTATCATACAATGTCCCTCATACTCTGCTTCATCGCTTGGTACAGCTGATAGAGTAATTTTCATATAATGTCATGTTGCTCAGCAAATGATAATAGTCATTTACTATTATAATAGTCCACCAAAATTTTTGGCTATTGGTACCCTACCCAAAACACTTCACTAAACAAGTGCCTGACACATAAGTAAAAGTGTAATTCCAATAAATAATATCAGTAGTTAAAATAAAGGGAGGTGGGAAAGAATTATGAAAAGAGAGGGAATGCTATGAATAAAAATACAGCAAGCAACACTCAAGATGGAGACCAAGAGGCTTCATGTAAATGCGGACTCTGCATTTCAACAGCAAATGACACACTTGTGGGCTTACTGTCCCAGAAGCCCAGTGTTTCCGTTGTATATTCCACACCGAATTTCTTGGCCTTTCTTTATGAAAAGGCTGTTGTCTTTTTCCTTACAGCTGTGCACTGGCATCTACCCTCTGAACAATGTCAGTGGGCCTGGGAAATCAGAATTTCAAAATCCCATTTCTGGGCTCACGGTGAGTTGACCAGCTGGCCTGGAGGAATTTCTGGCTGTGCCAACTTTAAATCTTTAGATTTCCACCATCATGTAGATGGTCATTACCAAGTGCTGACTGATGAGGCTTCCACTTTTAACGCTCACTCATGGGAAACAGTGATTCTCCTACAGCAGCAGAATGGCCAAATTCAAGCCTGAGGACCACCCAAGGGGAGATTAAATTGTTTTGATGTCCTCTTGTAAAGTTAATGGAAATTCAAAGCTTTGCCTGCTCTAACAGTTTTGGGGGACTTAACACTGTCAAAAATGAAACCCAAGCCCCTTAGCATGATCTTCACTGCCCTTTGTAGAAGATACTGATGATGTCTGTGACCTTGAACCCTGTTTTCCAGCTCCATCATACAGCAGACTGTATGGCTGGTGTTGCACTAACAAAGTTTCTCATGTGTTTGAACTTGCCACATGCTATTCCTCTAGCTAGAAATGTCAGCACTCCACTTGCCCAATTCTTGTTTCTTTTTGAGGACTCGGTAAAGTACCAGCTCTCCCAAGAAGCCTTCTCTGATACCCTGCCTTCACTTTGCTCAAGTCTTGGATGGGTATTTGTCTCTGTGCTCCTGTAGCTTCCCACATTTGCCTCTAAACAAACTAGTCACAGTCTTTTAATTTTGGTTTCCATTCTCTCATTCTCATTGCAGTATGCATCATTT
Organism: Bubalus kerabau; assembly: GCF_029407905.1. NCBI lineage: Eukaryota > Metazoa > Chordata > Mammalia > Artiodactyla > Bovidae > Bubalus > Bubalus kerabau. The sequence goes on from NC_073627.1 coordinate 174,063,554, forward strand.
CCTGAGGGGAGGGGTTGTGTCCTTCTGTTCTTTATGCCAGTGCTGCCTGACCCATGGCAGGTAAGACATAAATATTTGTTGGATGGATAAATATTTGACTAAATTTCAGTTTGCTCCATGAGAAAAATCAAAGAGGCCAATTAGAGCAGAGTGTTCTCTGTTACTTGCAGATGTTGCTAAAAACAAAATTCCACCTCTCTGCTTCCCCAGACCCTTGAGAATTATGGGGGTATCGCTGTTGAGTCTTACATGGTGTGGAAAGATGCTTTATTGGCCTCGTGTATCTGCATATTCTCCCGGCTTTATGTCCCTTACTGCTCACAGCAAATCATGGCCTCCACTTCAAGCAGGGTTTTGCTAAGTTTACTAGACTACAGATGCTGGGTGTGGGACGGACACTTGGCACACACTAATTTGTGCTAACAGGGATGTGTGCATGCTGAGATGCTCCAGTCACGTCTGACTCTTTGTGACGCTATGGACTGTAGCCCGCCAGGTTCCTCTTTCCACGGGATTCTCCAGGCAAGAATCCTGGAGTGGGTTGCCATGCCCTTCTCCAGGGGATCCTCCCAACCCAGGGATTGGATCTGCATCTCTTAGGTCTCCTTCGTTGGCAGGCAGGTTCTTTACCACTAGTGCCTTTTTTCTTTCCTTCCTTTATTCCCTCTTTCTTTCTCCCTCCCTCCTATCTTTCCTTCTTTCTTTCCTCCCAGTTTTATCCAGAGTAAGATTAATTATGGAGCGGGAAATGGTAGCCCATTCCAGTATTCTTGCCTGGAATATCCTGTAAACAGAGGAGCCTGGTGGGCTGCAGTTCATGGGGTTGCGAAGAGTTGGACACGACTGAGCACAAGCTTAATTAAAGACTCCAGGAGAATGGCTTGCCCTCCCTTAACTCTTAAGGGAGAGAATTTTGGCTGTTGCTGCAGGGGTGAAAGCAAAAGACCAGAAGATTCAGTGGAAATACTGCCTCTGGAGGAGCTGGGGTCCCCAAAGGCTCCTGAAGCCTGTGCCACGTATTCAAGGCGCTGGGGTTGCAGCGCTGACTAAGACATAGAGTCCTTACATTCTGGTCGGAAGAGGAGGCAGGCCATGCAGCAAGCGTGGCAACCCACTCCAGGATTCTTGCCTGGAGAATCCCGTGGACAGAGGAGCCTGGCGGGCTACAGTCCACCATAGGGTCTCAAAGAGCCGGAGATGACTGAAGCGGCTTAGCACACGTGCACACAGGAGGCAGGCCACAGAAAAGTAAACCACATAGCGAGTGCTGTCAGGCCAGGCAAGTGTCCTGAGGAACTCTGGAGCAGTCTGAAGGGGTGAATGAGGACAGGGCACCCTTTTAGACTGGCAGACAGAGATGTATTTTGAGATGACACTTGAGCTGAATGAAATGAGGGAGGTGCTGGGTGAAGACCTGGGAGAGGAGGGGTATATAGGCAGCAGCAGAAGCATGTGCAAAGGCCCTCAGGTAGGAGCCAGCTTGGCATATGTAAGGAACAGCAAAAGGGCCAGGGTGCCCACAGTGAAATGTGCAAGTGGACAAGTGGTGGGAGCGAGCCAAGTCAGGGCGACGGGAGGGACCAAATTATTTAGGGCTGTGTAGCCTGTGGTAGGGTCCCTGCATTATATTTCAGGTATGATGGGCAGTCAGGTAATGCATACTTTTAACTTGATGCTGCATCCAGGAAAAGGCTTGTGCTTTGGCTCAGTGCTATGACTAGAGTCCTGGAATTCTCTGGGGAAGATGCTTTGGGGCAGCCGATTTCTCTGTAAGCTCACAGATAGTGAGCAGTGTTTTTCAGACTTCTGCTATTAAGAATCTAGATGCAGAGCTGGGAAGCCCTTTCTTCTGAGTTTGAACCTACAGCCCTTTGACATTTCAAGGCTCATAGCCACATGGTACATTCCCCTGAGGGCTTCCACTTTTCCTGTTTCATTTTTCTCCCTGTATTTAGCAAGGCCAGGTACCTGGACTTCTACTTCCTTATGTATTCCACAACACAGTCCTGCCTGCCTCCTCTGTGTCTATCCAAAGGCTTTGTCCCGTATTAAGCCTGTCTTGATACTTAGAAGGTATCCTTTGCTCCCACTGCACCCCCACACCCCCAGTTACAGCAATGAAAGTGTCTGTTTACTAGTGAGCTCCCTGGAAACACAGACCTGTCTTCATTGCCCGAGTATCCCCAGAACTTAGCATGGAACATGGCTGTAGTGCATTACCGACTGAGTAAATGTAGGAGATAATTACTGGGAAGATATTGTACGAGATGCTTATTGGGAAGATAGACTTCAGGAGACAGACAGAAACGTCCACCTCACTTTTAATGAAATAAAATAGTTCTATGGAGAAAGTCATAGAGAAAGCCATAGAGAGAAATATTCCAGAGACAGTGGAGGAAGAACCCACACAAGGAACTTTGCACATTTTTTCCTGTAATGAGTGAGGAATGTCTTTAAATATACAACTTGATTTCTTTAAATGGTGTTAAAAAGGCACGGCTGGGAAAATGAAACCACTGAGCCTCTGGGATGCCAAACTGGGCTCTTAGTCAGAGGCAAAGTAATTCCAGCCTGTGATTCACTTGAAAGCTTTCATCTCCCTGAGCTGCTGAAGCCTGGGGATTCCCTGCTGGAGATAAGAGATAAAGTGGTCATGGCCAGAGGGTGAGATGACTGAGAGGAGCCAGGAAATCCTCTATAACTTAGCATTTGTGAAACTGAGGGAAAAGGAAAGAGAGAGGGAGACAGAGAGGGAGGAAGGAAGGAGGAAGAGGAAGAATAGGAAGAAGAGGAGGGAGAAGAAGAGGAGGAGGGAAAGAAGAAGAAATTATTCTCTTGTTTCTCTGATTCATTTGTGGCCCCTTCACATCTTACAACAAGCTCATGTTTTACAAGCTGAACCATTCAAATCTCTACCATTGATTTATTTCTTTCCAATTTATTCTCCCCACCTCATCTATGATTAAGCTACCCCTGCCCCATCCAAGGATCCTTGATGCTCATCTCATAGCTGGCTGGAAGCAGTCCATGCATAGAGTCAATAGAAGTGACCACCTAAGTTCACTTTAGCAAATGGATCTATAGCTCAGCTGGTAAAAAACAGAAACAAAAACAAACAAACAAACAAAAACAACTCTCCTGCCAGTGCAGCAGACACTGAAGACACAGGTTCAGTCCCTGGGTCAGGGAGATCTGCTGGAGGAAGAAACGACAACCTACTCCAATATTCTTGCCTGGGAAATTCGTGAGCAGAGGAGCCTGGCAGGCTGAAGTCCTTTCTGAAGAGGCTATTCTTTGTCTACCAAATACCCACCCCCTCTTCCTTACAAACTATGTGGGCAGCAATGCACACAGCTCAAAGACTACCTTTCCTAGACTGACTGATAGCTAGAAGTGGCCAGTAAAATGTAAGAAGTCATTGGGGAGGATTCCAGACAGACTCGTCTGGGAGGCACTGTCTTTTGTTCCTGTTTCTTCCTCCTTCATGCCGCCTATAACACAGATGCGAAGGCTGCACTGAAGCAGCCCTATTGTGACATGGAGGTGGCTTTGAGAATGCAGGCCAAGGACTAAGACTAGTGGAAGAGAAGGATAGAAGGAGCCCAAATCCCTGATAATCTGGACTTGCTGGGCCAGCACCGAACCACCTAACCTCCGACCTACTTTATCAGAGAGGAAACCACCCTGTGTCTTGCTAGAGTTCTGTAACTTGAGATTTCCGTTATGTGTAGGTGAAAGTATTTATAAATGACTAAGACTTTTCAAGGCATTTTCAAATATGCCCATCACGGTAACCCCTTTTCTGCTTATGGAGATTCAGCCGGAATAGTGTCTCTGTCAAGACACTTTCTCTGGCTTATCCTGATTACCCCAGTTACTTCCTTTCTTTGGGTGAGTTTCATCTAACACTCAGACTATCTGGTCTTCCCCACAGACTAAGAGCAGGAGCACATGAGCCAAAATAACAGTGCTAAGTAAGTACACGATCAATTTGTCTTCAAATATCAGCATGATACCATGTATTCAATGGGTTCTCAATAAATACTAATTAAACTGAAACTAAGCTTTTATCACTTTCTGAAGAATTAACATTTTCCACCTATACCTCTTGACTATTTGGGAGCCAAAATTAAATATGCATATTCATAAAAGAAGAACCGATGTTTTTTTTTTTTTTCCAATTTAGCCATTGAAGAAACATGGGGGCAGGTACAAAGAACAGGATACTTGGGCTAGAAGGGATACTGGAGGTCAGGATTAAGCTGTCATGGATAAACAAAATTCATCACTTAATGAGTAAGAGAAAAAGGAGAAGGGCTCTATGACAGGCTCACAGGACTGTGTGCAGCATTTCAGGTAACCTGAGAGGAGGGCAAAAGACCTGGAATAAAAATATTTAATAGGTCATAACCAAAGAATTACTCTGAACCTCTTGGTCATCTTGAAAAGAAATAAAATGAAAAGTTAATGGACTGTGCTAAAGAGGGGGAAAACAAGAAAAAAAAATATAACATTCATTTCTATGAAAACATGAAATTAAAACAAAAAGAACCAAAGACAAGCACAAACTCTCATGCTTTAAGTTCTCCTAGGAAGAAATATTTAAAAGCCATTATTGATTGCCCAGCGAGGGAACTTCGCTATGGACATGTCAGTGGACAAGAGGAAAAGATCTGTAAGTGACTCAAATGGCATTTAGAGGATTCATGAGTAGAGAAAGTCCCTGTCTTCCCATCTGTTCTTCTCATTTGAAGACAACCTGGCTGATGGGTCTGCCGGCCTCAGGGTCATCAGAGGGTCTGGAGAGAGCTCAGAGCGCATCTACCTCACCTGTGGTCGCCTGCACCCGTGCCGGCTTGCTCTTGTGTCTGCCTTTCTCTGCTGTGAGCAGGATGCTGTATTCCTGCCCAGGTTCCAGGCCTTTCAGGACGTAGGAGGTGGTGTCTCTGGTGAGCTGCACCTCCTTTGGCTGGCCCGAAGGAAGACTGTAGTTGAGGCGGTAACGGTCAAACTTGGCCACCGGCGTCCGCCAGATGAGGGTCAGGCTGGTCTCCGTAGGGTCAGAAACCCGAAGGTCCTTGGGTGTGTCCAGCTCTGGGAGGAAAACAGAGAGTTGAACACCCTTCAGGCTTCAGGGCAGGGCTGATTCTAGGACTGAAGGGTGGCTGTGGGCCACAGTCTGAGGTCTGCTGTAGAGATGTGTGGCTTCAGGCATCTCACCTGAGTCTCAGTTTTCACCTGTGTGAAATGCCATTGTACAGTACCTCATTGTGTTTGGGAAGATTAAAAATATTATAGTGATATATCCATACTGAGATGATACGCAAAAGCATTTAGAAGGAGCTGATTACTGATACAAGGCACGATTTGGATGGATCTCAAGAGAGTTAGTGGGGCTTCCCTGGTGGCTCAGATGATAAAGCATCTGCCTACAATGCGGGAGACCCAGGCTCAATTCCTGGGTTGGGAAGATCTCCTGGAGAAGGAAATGGAAACCCATTCCAGTACTCGTGCCTGGAAAATCCCAAGGACCAATGAGCCTGGTAGGCTACAGTCCATGGGGTTGCAAAGAGTCAGACATGACTGAGTGACTTCACTTTCCTTTCCTCTCTTTCCCTGGTTGCTCAGATGGTAAAGAATCTGCCTCTAATGCAGGAGATCCAGGTTCAATCACTGGGTCGGAAAGATCCCCTAGAGAAGGAAATGGAAACCCACCCCAGTATTCTTGCCTGGAGAATTCCATGGACAGAGGAGGCTAGCCAGTTACAGTTCATGGGATCACAAAGAGTCAGACACAACTGAGGGACCTTCATACTCTCTCACACTCATGCTGAGAATCATGGGGCTTCCCTGGTGGCTAAAGAGAATTATTCTGAGTGAACAAGCCAGTCTCTAAAGTTCGTGTGCTGCATGATTCCTTTTATGTAGCATTCTTGAGACGGGACAAAGACCAGATCAACCCTTGACTGCCAAGGGTTAGGGTGAAGTGGAAGGAGGGTGGTGACCATGGGGATGGGAAAGTGTAGCACGGAGGACTCAGTGTGATGCCACTACTCATTCTTGACTGAAGTGGTGGATTCCAAATCTACAGGTGATAAATCACATCGAACTAAATGTCGTTCAGTCACTAAGTCACATCCGGCCCTTTGAGACCCCATGGACTGCAGCACGCCAAGCCTCCCTGTCCCTTACCATCTCCCGGAATTCACCCAAGTTCATGCTCCAAGTTCATAGAACTAAATATACACATACAAACACACACACAGTGGAGTGAAATCTGAATAAACTTGATAGATTATATCAGTGTCATTTTCATGGTTGTGATAGTGTTCTTAAGATACACAAATGTTACACTGGGAGGAACTAGTCAAAGGGCACAGATCTCTCTGTATTCTTTCTTAGAGTGCATGTGAATCTACAATTACCTCCAAATAAAAAGATAAAAAAAGGATATGTGTAAGTGGTCTGCATTGGATCCTGGGTCCTTATGCTCCTTTTGAATGTGAACATCTGGGCTGGGTGATCCTTGAAGCCTTGTTTTTCTCTGGGCATCTACACTTCTTTCTAGGCAGGTTTCCTGCCTCCTGGCCCCGTCGTGTCTGTTAGTGCCTGTCCCATGGTGGTGGGAAGCCAGGCCGTCTCACCTGTGGCCGCATTGATGGTGGCTGGGTCACTCTCCTTGTCCCCCTTCACAGCAGACACCCCAATTCCATATTCAGTTCCTGGCCTCAGCCCTAGGAGAGAACGAACAGGTTGAGATTCAATCCAAAACTGGACAAACTTTCAGAGGACCATAAAAAGGCCCCTGAGCTAGGCCCTGAAGGCTACAATTTCTCAACGGCTGGCCTGTTCCACGGCCTGACTCACTGACGCCCGAGGGAGAGGGACAATGGGGAACGGGCTATTTTTCTCTCTCTGGAGGGCTGCAAGGTGGGGATGTGCCCCCGGGTCCGGTCGGGTAGGGGTGTGGAGCTCACCTGTGAGCGTGGTTCTGGTTGTGGTGTGTTGGCTCCTGGGGACTTCTACCTCCGCATGGTCGCCTCCAGAGATGGGTGCATACTTAATTCTGTAACTGTCGGCGGCCGCCTTGACGTTCCTCCACTCCAAGGTGATGCTGTTGTCTGTCTGGGAGATGCGGCGGAGATTCCTGGGCGCATCCAGGCCTGTTTGGGAGAGGAAAGGGCACTGGTACTGAGAGCGCCAGGCACAGGAGACTGGGAGTCCTTGATAGTTCATGGTGAGATGCGAAAGGTGTCTGCCATTGGAGAGAAAAGATCCACTCACCCCTCTGGCTCAATAGCTGAAGCACACATCTGGACAAATACTATGCACTGGACACTTCATTATTAAATCACCGTGATACCTCAATCGTTCATGTTTGCCAATGATTTTGTACTTAATAAAAACTATATGAAAGCTTGAAAATTGGCTCTGTGACTGGAAGAATGGGTGTGCTGTCTTCATCACTGGATTTTTAATGATTTACAGAGAGCTTACTGAGCTCTGAAAAAATATTTAGTGAATGAATGATTGACACTCTGGTACCTTGAAAATAGCACCCTAGTCTAAGAGGTTAGAAGGCATCTTTGCCATTCATGCTTTCCGTATACTACATTTTACTCTTATAATATGTATTTGAATTTTATTTTAACCAAAATGTCTGAGAATCTCAGACCAGCATCTTCTGTGCAGGCAGAAAACTTTCTTTATCCTTAGAAGGTTATTGGGGGTAAGTTTTTTCTTTGAAAAATCAATCATTTGCTACAATATTCTAAAATAAAAATCCTCTTTCCATTTTTTTTTCTATTGTAAAAGGCGCCTGGGATACACACTGCCATGGAATGGGGAGGAGTCTGGCGATCCTTCCTTTTCTGGGGCGGTTAGCAGCCGGGAGTGGGCGTATTACCTGTTGTGAAGGTCTCTTTGGCGGGGTTGCTGGACATGTCGGCCCTGCGGGAGATGAGGGCCACCTCGTACTCGGTGTCCGGCTTCAAGTTCCCAATGGAGTACTGGTTCTCCTCGTGTGTGAGATCGATGCTGGTGCGATCTCCTGGCACGTCTTTGATCCCGTACGTGAGCTCGATGCTATCGATCTCGGCCAGGGGCTTGGACCAAGTGATCAGAGTGGTGGTGTCTGTGACATCTTTCACTTCAATCTGGCTGGGGGCGTCCAAGCCTGTGACAGGCAGAGGAGACAGCAGTTTTAGAGACCAGGGCCAGTGCCAAGGGCTGAGCAGAGAGGGGGCTTGCAGTCTTACAAGTGCATGAGTGTACATTTAGCTGTATACTGTCCAGTTGACTTATTTTGTCTTTTGGAATCTCAGTTTCCCATCTGATAAGCTATAAGTATCATTGGAGTCTCGGTGGTGCTAAGTACAGAGGATGACTGCTAACTTGTAGGGTTTTTTTTGTTTGGTTTTTCAAATGTTAATGGAAATAATGCATGCCAAGCATCTAGCACAGAGCCTGCTACATAGTAGTTATACGATAAATAGTCATGATTATTATTATTATTATGACTATCATCATTATCATAAGTTTAAGAAACACACAGTGGGTGTTTCACTTGAAAAACATCAACTCAGTCTCTCTGGTTTTCCAGTGAGACAAAACTCCCTAATTGGTGACTTCTCCATCAGAATAATGGAGCAGAAAACTGAGGCAATGACTATCTTGATAATGTATGGGAAGTTAGCTTTGATGGAAATAGCTCAAGCAAGAAGGTCATGGCTATCTCAAGCCTTGTCAGTTTCCAAGTCCTCATCTCGGTCTTCCTCCTGCCCCAAAGGCCTTGTGCTTCCTGCCCCGACAGCGCACCTCTCCTCCAAGAGTGAGCTGATGCCTCTGAACCTTCAGTTCCCCTGTTTCTTCTTCCTGAGAGTGCTCCTCTCCCTAGAAATCTCCTCTTCATCCTTCAAAATCCCTCTTATCAGTCACTTTCTAACAAAACCCTTCTCTGACCCTGTTGCAAACAGATAAACACACACTTCCTCCCCTATGGGTAAAAGTTTCAGTCTGCAGGATGACTGAGCTCTAGAGATGTGTTGTACACCATTGTACCTCTAGTCGACAATACTGTATTACTCTCTTGAAAGTGTGTTTCCATTGAGTCGGTGATGCCATCTGACCATCTCATCCTCTGTCATCCCCTTCTACTCTTGCCCTCAATTTTTCCCAGCATCAGGATTAAGAGGATAGAGCTCAGGATAAGTGTTCTTACCAAAATAAAAAAGAAGAGCTTTTGAATATTGTACTTTTCTAACTATTCCAAAACAGATTTCTCTACGGTTTATTCAAACTGACTATATAGATAAGTTTATTTAAACTTATCTATATAGTCATTCATTCATTTAGAGAGTGGGTCTTTGACCTTTCTGAATCCACAGCATACCATCAGGCTTTGTCATCTATGTTTTAACTTTTTTCTAATTATGTAAAAATTTTAATGCATTAAAACATACCAAGCATAAAATTAAGACATTAAGGCATCCAGTCAATGTTTCTTTCTTCATTTTTTTAAACATAGTTAGGTTTGTGTTTTCAGCATTCATGAGAAAACAATATTGAATGAAGGGGGACTCGGTTTTATAAAAGGAATGAGAAGGAATAATTCAGAGTCGATTGTGAGAAACCTGCAATGTCTATTTTTTGAACCCTAGACGTTGATGCGTAAGTCTCAGCTCACAGACACGAAAGTATAAAGTGCATAGTGAAACCGATGCCGCAATTCAACAGTGAAGCGCATGTTCTGTGTTCTTTGAGGTGCTGGGAAACACCCAAGCCATACCTACTGTCTTTCTTAACAGCCCTTTCATTAAAGAAATAGAGATTGAATTAAGGACACTGATCTTCTCCTAGCTTGCGATCCCTTCCATCCAGGAGATTAACACGGTCTTGAGTTACTGTGTGCCAATCACAGTGCTTTGTCACTTTAAGTCTTAACTCTCATGACTATGCCATAGGAAGATACTGTGAGCCCAGTTTCCAGATGGTGAGTCTGAGGCTTAAAGAAGTGAATCTGCCTAAAGTGGTGGTGAGTGGTGAAGCTAGAATTCAAACTCAGGACTGTTTGGATCCAAAACCCATGTTCCTTCTCCTTAAATGTCAGTGCCTCTCAAAAACAATTATGCATCAGAAATGGTTGTTATACAATCTCTGTATAGAGCCGAGAGGGAAGGAGCTGAAAATGAAAACATTAAGATCCTTTCTTTAAATTTGGAAAAAGACCAGGTATCAGCAAAATAAACAGGTAAGAATCTGCCTTTCAGTGTTAGTATTAATGTGATTATGAAACTTCAGATGTTGGGGTGTTTGTCCTGCAAAAAGAAGAAAGTAAAGCAACCAGTCCCCAAATTCAGATTAAAAAGAAAAGGGCAGATGAAAGAAACGCCTTTTGTGTTTTCAGTGTACTGTCTCTGTGTTTGATCTTTTCTGTGCCTTTCTGGTGATCTAATGATTTTTTTTCTTGTTGGTACCCGTCTTCTACCTACCACAGTGGGATGTTGTCAAGATGATGGAAAACACTTGCTTATAAAAAAAGACAGTCTTATGAATTGAATTGTTGGATCTGAGTTAAGCAAAATGTGCAAATATTTAAATGCAAGATGTTCTTTCTTGTCATTAGTCAACAGATGTAAATTTTCCAATCACTCCCTGCCAAGAAGAGTCAATTCCTTAAGCAGTTGGCATACGTGTTATCTTGAAGAAGATAAAGAGATTTTCCCAAATGTCAGCACAGAATAATTTTATTTATTTATTTATAAAAATTTGCTTCTCTGTAGAACAATTCCAAATTCAGGATTTTTAGTCCGCCCACCAAATGATATAACAGTGCCACGTCGACCCCCAAGAAGTTCTGACATCTTTAGTACTGAGCTACATTTTATTTAGGTTCCTGTTGCAGAATTAACACTACATAACCCAGAGCCTAGTCAATGTTATTGTTAATGGGGTTAAAGTCATAAAACTAAACCCAGGCTTAAAAATTCTTGCCCTGATAGGATTAACCACATGGTGTTAGTTAAACTGATTCCGCTTCTCTAAGCCTCAGTTTCTACTCTTGAAAAAGAACAGCATTAATATTTGCCCTACCTCTTTCATTAAGACTGGTTACTAATATTGAATCGGATGGTGTGGTGGCTCATTTGCTAGAATCTCAGGTATTTTCCTGTATCAGCGCCCCCTTTGAAATGTCACACTGAAACGTCTCTCATAAAGAGATGGGTCTGTTTCCCCACCCTTTCCATCTGGACTGGCCCTGAGATTTGCTTTGGTAGAAGTGACCCAGTGCTGGTTGTGAACTTGCTCAGCTGCTGTGAGGCCAGGTCCAGGCTAGCCTGTGGGAGGCTGGGGGACTGTGTGGGGCAGAAGGACACCATCCTGGCTGAGGCCATCCCAGGTCAACCAGACCACACAGATGCTTTAAGTGAGTCCAGTGGAGAAGAGGAAGATTGTCCAACCCCTGATCACAAACGTGCAATCATTTTAAGCTACTAAGTTTGGAGTTTGTTTTTTAGGTAGCAAAAGTGAATTGACACTGCTGCTTTGTAAGAGCGGAGAAGGCGATGGCACCCCACTCCAGTACTCTTGCCTGGAAAATCGCATGGATGGAGAAGCCTTGGTGGGCTGCAGTCCATGGGGTCGCTAAGAGTCGGACACGACTGAGCGACTTCACTTTCACTTTTCACTTTCATGCACTGGAGCAGGAAATGGCAACCCACTCCAGTGTTCTTGCCTGGAGAATCCCAGGGACGGGGGAGCCTGGTGGGCTGCTGTCTGTGGGGTCGCACAGAGTCGGACACGACTGAAGTGACTTAGCAGCAGCTCTGTAAGAGAGCATGCTATCAACTAGAGGTGCTTTGCAGTCAACAAGCTTTACAGTGGTATTAAAGGTAATACTCACGGGTAGTTGTCACTCTCTTCAGGCCAGGGCCCCGGGTATTGTTTTTCACGATGTGCAAGGATATCTCATACTCCTGCCCGGGAGCCAGGCCAGTTTGCCGGTACGTGGTCTCTGGCCTCCGCAGGCTCTTGGTGATCTCTTCCTCATCGTCTTTATTCTGAAACATAGAGGCCTCTTTGTAAGACCTAAGGCAATGCCAGACCCTTCGTTTATGTGATTCATTCATTTTGTGTTCCTTCTTTCCTCTTTCACTCTTCCATCTGTTCACTAGGCACTTACTAAGCATCTGATCAGTATGGTGGGTGCTGAGGATAGAGAGACGATAAAGACGCCCTCCCATAGACCTCTCTACTCACCCCTTTGACACCCAAGAAAACTGAGAGGTGTGAGAAGCACAGGCACTCTGGAGCCACAAAATCAGTCCTTCCTTTCACAGATGAAGAAACTGGCATCCTAAAAGTCGGGTGATTGTCCCATCGTCACATAGTTGTAAGTGGCAGAGCCTGGCTTTGAACTCAGGGACCCACTTTCCTGTCTCATGTGTGCTTTTAGGCACAGAGAGAAAGGATAGTCAATCTCAGATGTGCCTGGAGGCATTTGAGACAGAGACCATTTAATTTTCTTTGTCTAAAACATTATTGGAGTATAGTTGATTTATGATGTTGCGTTAGTTTCTGCTGTATAGAATCAGTTACTACATATACCATTATTATATACACATTATTGCCTCTGAGTGGAGATTTGCAAGACTGTAACAGGCAATCAGAACCTAGAGAGGACTTGCCATCTGTTTGTCTAGGCACTCAGTCCTAAATGCCATGCTTTTTGATTTCTTAAAATCAAGTGACATATATGCAGATATGCAGGGTCTAATTAGAGCCTTGAGTGCGTGTGTGCTTGGTCATGTCTAACTCTTTGCAACCCCGTGGACTGTAGCCCACCTGGCTCCTCTGTCTATGGTATATCCCAGGCAAGAAGACTGGAATGGGTTGCCATTTCCTTCTCCAGGGAACCTTCCAGGCCCAGGGATAGAACCCACATCTCTTGTGTCTCTTGCATTCGCAGGAAGATTCTTTACCACTGTGCCACCAGGGAAGCCCTTTTAGTTAGCCTTGTCCCCCACCCAAAGCCAGGGAAGCGGACTTGACGGAAAAGTTTGCAAAACCCCATTAGCATCTTTCTGGTTCTCGTGGACAAACATGCCCGCTCCTCTTCTGTGCTCCTCACCATATTCCGGAAGATGACCTCCCATGTTTCAAAAGCGATGTCCAGAGGATCCCACTCCACTTCCACAGATGTCTCCTTGATGGACTTGAATTTTAGACCTTCAGGTGTAGGCAGGTCTGTCAGGAAGAGCACAGAGAGGAGGTAAGAATGAGTCCATGTGTAATGGTGAGGGACAGACATCATTCCACCAAACCCCACGGGGCTGATCGTCAGAGCTGGAGTCTTTTTAAGGGTTCTTCTGGGATGCTGTTGACTTTGAGGCATCATGAAAATTAATATAAGGGCCATCCATATGATTGAATATTTGTAATTTCATATGCTTAAACTTAATATGAGCATAGACGTTAGAATCAGACATATGGGCTGATCATATGTCATGATCATAAGCTCGATCATTACAACTTTTGTGTGCTTGGTTGAGTGGAACACAATGCCCTGAACCTTAGTTTCTTCACCCAAGAGAAGGAGGGTAAGTATGCCTGCCCCTGGGGACTGTTTTGAGACTAAATGATGTATTCCACAATGACTGCTGGCCATGGTTCCTGGCCTGAAGCACAAGTTTAATAAAAAGCTGCCAAGGTTATTCTTAGGAAGCAAAAAAGGCCAATTTCTAACCACAACTTGCTTTTTAAGGGTGGAGGTAATTTTTCTGATGTTGAACTCTTAAAGGAAGAATAACTTGAAACTTAATGTTTCCACTTTTGTATATTTTAAATATTTGTACAGTGAGTTCCACAGAGTATTTAAGACTGCCAGGGTTCAAATTCCATCTCGGCCACTTATTAACTGTTTGGTTTGGAACAAGAGGCTTAGCCATTTGGGGGTCTCAGTTTCCTCATCTGTAAAATGGGTTAACAATAGCTCCTGTCTCACAGGGTTGTTGTGAGTTATATGAGTTAGCATGTGATGAGTGTCTTTAAAGATATTCAGTAAGCTGTAGAAAAATGTATATATATATGTGTGTATGTGTGTATAGCTGAATCACTTTGCCATATGGCAGAAATTAACATTGTAAATCAACTATATTTCAACTTTTTTTTTTTTTTTAATTCAGTGGACGTCACTGGATTCCAGAGTTTTAGCTGGTGTAACTGTATGAAGTCAGCCACTGGCCTGTGGGGCAAAGGTGAGGCAGTAACACATGCCAGTGGGGGTGGGTTATGCACTGGGCAGGCAGGGGGCAGTTGAGACTGCCAAGAAGGGTTCTGTGCACTCACATGTGGCCACCCTGGCGCTGACTGGAATGCTCTTCTTGTTCTCCAGGATGGCGAACACACGGATAAAGTACTCCACGCCAGGCTCCAGCTCCCGGATGGTGGCGGATGTCTGGTCTCCAGGGACCCGGAACTGCATTTCCAGGCCATCCTCATGGGTGGGCGTGTACACGATGAGGTACTCTGTGACCCGCATCTCATTGTCCCAGGCCAGGTTTACGGTCTCTTCTGTCACTTCTGTCACGATGAGGTCTTTGGGAGGGGACACTGGCAGGAAAAAGGAAGGACAGCTTGGGTAGATGGTGTCAGTAACACACTCTATGGGTCACAGCAGGGGGGTACTTGATGAGTCTGCATTTTAGGAGATTTGGGGCCTCTGTGATTGGCAGGGGAAGAGACAGGTCCAGTCTACTGTGCTCATCTTCAAAACTTTTGGGGGCCACCCCTTGCCTTTAGGGTCAAGTTCCAGGTCTGCAGTGTGGCTTTCAACTTGTTTCTATTCCTTGGACCTTAGTTTAGATTCAGGCCATCTGCAGGAGAAAGTGCAGCCTGAGCTTGGCTTTCTGCTCTGAACTTCAAGTCTATATCCTTAGCCCTTGAAGGGTGTTTTAGGCTCATCTAGTCCAACTCTTTGCTTTGCTTAGAGGTGAGTGGGACTTGCTCTACTTCACTGACTCATCAGATTGGGAACTTACTTCTCCCTGCCAGACTGGTGTTCCTTCCATACAGGCCTCCGTGGCTTGGCCATGTCACACACAGAGCCACATGTTTATTCTTATGTGCTGATGGCTTTAATCAAGCTGATATTCTCCATTACAAGTATATATGGTGGATAAGGGAAGTACAAAGACTCTCATTAAACACGAACATTATTGGTCTTTGTGTGTTTCTCTTGATTTGAATACATGCCCTGTGCTAACTGCTGGGCTAATGCTCCTCTAAGGCACTCAGAGTCCTTGGGATCAAGGACAGCAACAAAAAGATGATTGAAGAGACAAGTCTGCTTCATAGGTGATCAACATTGGTCTTTAGCTGAGCATGCATTTAAAATAGTTTGTTTTATGTAATCTCACTGTCCATTCAATTGAGTTGAATTTTAACTCCATCCAAATAGAGGGATTTAGTTTATGTCATATCAGTTTTACATGTCAGTGTGTAGAGTAGGAAAGAAGGTTGATGTTTAGCAAAAGGGAGGTAATCATTTCATCTACCTTATCTTGGGCACCGGTTGTGAAACTCAGCATAGAGGAGTTACCCAGATTCAGGTACCAGCTGTGTGAGCTATAAGCTGTGTGTCCTTGGGACAATTCCAGAACCTCTCTGAGCCTCTGACCCCCAAATGGAAGCTCTGAAACAGGTGAGAGACCAGGGCTCCTTCAAAGAGCGTGTGCTTTTGTGTGTGCATGTGTGTGTTTAGGGTAACACAGAGATTTCCAGCACATGCCAGCACCTGACGCCAGTTCGCTGGAGGCTGCTACTCACCCTGGGAGCAGTCTTCCCCGGTGTATCCCTCATTGCAAATGCAGCGGCCAGAGACGCACTGCCCCCAGTTGCTGCAGTCGTTGGGACAGGAGCGCTGTGCACAGTCGGGTCCGGTGAAGCCCTCGTGGCACACGCACTGGCCGTCCACGCAGCGGCCCTGGCCGTGACAGTCGCCGGGACACCTGCGCTGCGCGCAGTCGGGCCCGGTGAAGCCCTCGAGGCACACGCACTGGCCGTCCACGCAGCGCCCGCGGCCGTGGCAGTTGCCAGGACAGGCGAGGTCCGCGCAGTCGGGGCCAGCGAAGCCGTCCTCGCACACGCAGCGCCCGTCCACGCAGCGGCCGCGCTGGCTGCAGTCCCCGGGGCAGCGGAGCTCGCGGCAGTCCTCGCCCGTGTAGGCGTCGTCACACACACACATGCCGTTCACGCAGCGCCCGTGCTGGTGGCAGTCGTGCGGGCAGCTCATCTCGCCGCAGTCATCACCCTGGAAGCCGGGCTGGCACTCACAGCGCCCGTCCACGCAGCGCCCACGGCCGTGGCAGTCGGAGGGGCACCGCCGCTGCCCGCAGTCCTCGCCGGTGTAGCCCTCATCGCACACGCACTGCCCGTTCATGCAGCGTCCATGGCCGCTGCAGTCGCGGGGACACTGCAGCTCTCCGCAGTCTGCGCCGGTGAAGCCATCGTTGCACTCGCAACGCCCGTCCACACAGCGGCCGCGCTCATGGCAGTCGGAGGGGCAGCGCCGCTCGCTGCAGTCTGGGCCCGCAAAGCCCTCGTGGCACACGCACTGGCCTTCATCACAGCGGCCGTGGCCATGGCAGGCGTGGGGACAGGCGAGCTGGCCGCAGTCCTCGCCGGTGAAGCCCTCGTCGCAGGAGCAGGTGCCGTTGAGGCAGCGGCCGCGGTCAAAGCAGTCGTTGGGGCAGACGAGTTCCCCGCAGTCGTCGCCCGTGAAGCCCTCGTTGCACACACACTCATTCTCCACACAGCGCCCGCGGCCGTGGCAGTTGTGCAGACACAGGGGCTCCCTGCAGTCCTCTCCCGCAAAGCCCTCCTGGCACACGCAGCGGCCGTTCACGCAGCGGCCATGCTCCTTGCTGCAGGGCACTGGGCATGTCTCCTGGCTGCAGTCGAGCCCCGAGTAGCCTTCAAAGCAGACGCAGGCCCCATCCACGCACTTGCCCTGGTCGTTGCAGTCGCTGGGACAGGCCAGCTGGCTGCAGTCCTCGCCGGTGAAGCCCTCATCGCACACGCACTGGCCATCCAGACACTGGCCGTGCAGGTGACAGTTGCCTGGGCACTCGGGCTCAGAGCAGTTGGGGCCTTTCCAGCCGGGTTCACACACGCAACCGCAGCCTTCTGTGCTGAAGTTGCCCCGGCCGCTGCAGAAGGGCCTGGTGTCCACGCGGCCTGCAGGGAAGAGAACAGAGTCTCTCTCTGAGCAGGGGCAGCTTGCTTTCTTGGCTTCTACCCACAAAACCCAGATTCAAATTCCATTAGAGCAAGGTGGCCTCTTAGGCCCCGTCTGGCTTGAAAATCAATTGGTTATTGTGTGGAATCAGGTGAGGCTGCCTGGCTAGCTCAGTCTGTTAAGAGCATGAGACTCTTAATCTCATGGTCATGGGTTGGAGCCCCACATTGGGCTGGTCTTCTATTTTGGGTTTCCCTGGTGGCTCAGATAGTAAAGGATCTGCCTGCAATGCAGGAGACCTGGGTTCGGTACCTGGGTCAGGAAGATCCCCTGGAGAAAGGGAATGGCAAGCCACTCCAGTATTCTGGCCTGGAGAATTCCATGGACAGAGGAGCCTGGTAGGCTACAGTCCATAGAGTTGCAAAGAGTTGGACATGACTGAGTGACTAACACTTTCACAACCAATGACACTAGGCAGGCATTCTTAAGCTATACTCTCTGAAATTGTGTGTGTACGTGTGTGTGTGTGTGTGTGTGTGTGTGTGTGTGTGTGTGTGTTTCCATCCCTGGGGAGAAGACTCATTTTCATCAGATTTTCAGGTATTCCTGTGACTCCAAGGGTTAAACCACTGCCTGTGGAATGCATCTTGCTGGGCTGTGTTTTTACTTCTCCCATAGTTAGCCAAGGTTAGCCATGTAAGAAAATACGTGTTTCACCAAGAAATAATTGTTGAACTGAACTCACTTCTGATGCCTTGACTCAATAACTGTGCTGCATTTGCAAAATGACTTAGACACTCTGGAGCTCAGATTCTCCATCGGTCAGGTGGGACCCATGGCCCACTCACCTGGGGTTGATTGGGTTAAATGAGGACATTAAGGACCCACCGTTGTGCTGATTCTGATTTCCTCTTGCAGAGGGTCTTGGTTGACTTAAGTCGGTATATGTGCTTAGGTGACCAAAGTTTTCTAAATTTTCAGTAACTGAAATGAGGCAGCTAAGGAGTGGCTTTCTGATTCAGCTAGGACAGCTTTCTGTTAGACTCAGCCCCCACAGAGCTCATGTGCATCCATCTTTTTCCACAATGTCTTGGCTGAAGTTGCAGCAGTGGCAGGTATGGCCTCCATGCAATCAAGGGAAAGAAACAAACAAAACTTGCTCCATTTTATCTGCATCTATATACAGTTGCATTAATACATTGTATCTCCTTCCTGACAGCAGGAAGGAAGTCAATTTTAAGAAAAAATTTGTCTTGAAAAGTGAGAATCTAAAACTATGTCATCTTGTATGGTAGCTGTTAGACACATTTGGCCTCTAAACCATTAAACTGTGGCTAGCCTGAGCTGAAACTCCAGTACTTTGGCCACCTCATTGGAAAAGACTGATGCTGGGAGGGGTTGGGGGCAGGAGGAGAAGGGGATGACAGAGGATGAGATGGCTGGATGGCATCACTGACTTGATGGACGTGAGTCTGGGTGAACTCCGGGAGTTGGTGATGGACAGGGAGGCCTGGCGTGCTGCAATTCATGGGGTCGCAAAGAGTCAGACACAACTGAGCGAGTGAACTGAACTGAACTGAGCCTGAATTTTGATGTGCTCTAAATGTGAACTACAAACACTCTGGATTTCAAAGAAAGCATACAAGAAAAGAATGTAAAATATCCGTTAATAATTTTTGTATAGTTTCCAAGCTGAAAGATTATTTACTTATATTGGATGAATGATTAAAATCATTTTACCTGTTCCTTTTTCATTTAATTAGTATGACTACTGGAAAAGTTATGATTAATTACATAAGTGGCTCATAGTTCTAATGGATAGCACTGCATTAATGAGTTTTTTAAGCCATTCCTTTGGGTTCTATTAGTCCTATTCTATAAATTCCCTCTGCATTTTACTAGGGGTTGAAAGAAGTGGAAGATGAACTAATTTGTACATAAACTTTTTTTTTGCCTTGGAAACCTAAAGGATGTCCTACAGTACTCTCAATTTATGATGATTAGGGCTTATTATTATGATGAGTAGCCTTTCCAGCTGGGTCCCCACACGCAGCCACAGCCTTCAGTGCTGAAGTTGCCCTGGCCGCTGCAGAAGGGCCTGGTGTCCACGCAGTTACAGTAGAGCCTCAATTTATGATGATTCGGGTTGCTCTTGATTGGAGCTGCTCTTGGAATAATCTGTCAAAATA
Source organism: Bubalus kerabau (assembly GCF_029407905.1). NCBI lineage: Eukaryota > Metazoa > Chordata > Mammalia > Artiodactyla > Bovidae > Bubalus > Bubalus kerabau. Next base: position 174,082,979 of record NC_073627.1, read on the forward strand.
CTTTCTAGTATTTTGTTTGTTTGTTTTATGAGTGGCAGAAATAGATATTTTCACCTCTGATTTGGCATTGTTGAAACCCATGTATTTTTATCAACTTTAGGGAATGGAAATGAAGACAGAATTCCAAAGTGGCAAAATTCCTTAAAAAAAAGATGCACCTGGAGACAGGCAGAGTTCTGGGAAACACAGGCACCGCCAAAGCTCCTGTTTCTTATCACTCTTTGTGTCTTCTTGTGCCAGTTGCTTAACTTTTTTTGAGTCTCATTTCTTAGATCTATAGAATGGGGGTATTAAACTTTATCTCAAAGGGTTGTTGGGAGGATTAAATGAGACAGTGAATTATAGTGCCTGGTATTGAATTGGCCAAAAAGTTCATTTGAGTTTTCTGTAGGCTACAAGCCAACCCAATATATAAAGGACTTAGTTCACATGTGATCATCATCATTGTTGCCTTTAAACTGGAATGTTTTTTCCTATTTCCCCCAAATTTTACATCACTGTAGGCTGTAACTTTGTGAGAACACCAGGGTATGGAATACTGTCATTTAAGTCCTAACTTGGCCACTTAGGTCAGGACCTTGGGGAATCCCAACTTCCTTTTTGACCTCAGTTTCCTTATTTATACAACAGGGTGATGGGGGTACATTACTACTTTCCAGAGAACGATCTTTGGGTGAGGGATTTCAAAATACACTATTAGGGTTTCAGGGTATGGAATGAGCGGATGTCATTGTCAAAGAAGTTTTAGAAGTGAAGTGAAAGTCGCTCAGTCGTGTCTGACTCTTTGTGACCCCATGGACTATACAGTCCATGGAATTCTCCAGGCCAGAATACAGGAGTGGATAGCCTTTCCCTTCTCCAGTGGATCTTCCCAACCCAGGATCAAACCCAGGTCTCTGGCCTTGCAGGCGGATTCTTTACCAGCTGAGCCACCAGGGAAGCCCTAGTTTTAGAAACTAGTACTTAAAAGTAAGAAAGGGTTTTTCAAAGCAAGATTTCTCAGAGGCCTGAAAATTCCTCTGAAACATTTGTCACCATGACTCTCCCAGAGCCTATTAGATATGGTTACATTCTCCACAGTCGTTTGTCCATTAAATCTCTTTTGAATGAACACCTTCTGAGGCTGGTTCCCCAGGGAACCAACTCTGGAAACAACTGACGGATCCTGCCTGGCTCACCGTTCCTCCCATCCATACAGTGAGGGGCTGGACCCGTCACCAGCTCCTACCTTCGGCAGACTGCAGGCAGCATCCCGCTCCCGAGGTGCACTGTTCCCGCAGGGAAGACACCAGGTTCTCCAGCTCCTCCAGTCTGCTCAGAAGCTCCTTGACATCAGGAGCAGCTGCACAACCACAGGCCCGGCGGGGGATGTTGATGCGGTGAGTGAAGACGATCTGGTTTTCCCCGTCCACCGTGTGCTCCTGGAAGCTTTCCCGGGGCTCTGACGGTGGGGCCAAGTCTTTCTCCCCGCTGGCAGATTCCAGATCTACCGAACACTGGGACCCCACGGGCAGCTTGATATTGTAGACGTGATTAAACACCACCGGCTGGTTTTCCTCTGGCAGGGTGACATTCATCCCACTCTGCCGCTTGTGCCGGATGACTTTCTTGAGGACACCACCTTCGGCTGGAAGGGCAAGCAGAGCTAGGAAGAGGCCTGCCCATAGCCGAATCATGACCCCCATGGTGGAGGTGAGTTTGGCTGAATGTCTCAGGGTGTTTGTGGTCCTAGGGTATCTTACTCTTAGGTAGAATCCGGGATTCAGAAGCAGAGAGCAGAATCCAAATCAGTTGCTCCTGATCTTCTTGAAGGAGTCCTTTCCTACGAGTAAACAAAGGAAAGCCAAAGCTTGTTAGTATCTGTTGCTAATTGAGTCTGTTGAATATCTGCAGTTCTTAGTTAATTTTGATGTTTTGTTTCCTGTGTTTGAAGATCTCCTTTTATTCCTTCAGTATGTGCTGAAGTGTGGTCATAAAATGGTCTCTAAAAGAATTTTGCAATCATGAAGGAATGATTTCACTCACAATTCAGTATTTGGAAATATAAGGAGAAAGGAGAAAGGACAAAACTTTGGAATAAGACAGATCAGATGTGGTTTGGATCTAAGCCCTAACTCTGGGCCTTTGGGTGAGTTATATAACTTTCATTTGTCATATTTTACTTCTGTACAGTGAAGATCATAATATCAGAGTCAAAGTAATGATGTAAGTGAAAACATTGAGGAAATCACTCATATATTCCTGAATCCCTTCAATATTTGCTGAGTGAGCACACTGAGTGATATGAGGGTCACAGTCCCATAGATGTTGAGGAATTTCTCCCTTCATTATTGACTCTCCAATCTGAAATTAACTCCATCTGATGGTTTGCCTCTCCTGTGGGAAGCAAAGGTTAAAATCCAAGACTTTAGAAGGCAAACTGAGTTTTTATTCCAGCTTAACATCTTGTAATATGACGGTTGAAACAATATTCTATATCTTTGAACTTTAGTTTCTCTTCCTTTTTATTTCTAAAACTTTAAAATATCAGGGTTTTAGAAGAACTTGACAGAGTGTTCCAGGACCAGTTATCCAAGCTATGACCAAGGGCAAGAGATGACTCAGAAATGGTATCCATGAGCCCTTGCTGTCTTCTGCAATCAACAAGTACTTAAACTATTCTTACTGAGTGTTTTTTCTTCCCCTCCCCTCAAACTCATAATTGAAGCCTTAACCCTCAGTGTGACTATATTTGGAGATAAGGCTCTTAGGGAGGTAATCAAGGTTAACTGAAGGTCATGAGGGCTGCATCCTAATCTGATGAAGATTAGGATGTCCTTTAGAAGAGGAAGAGACTCCATATTTCTCTCTGACTTGGCTTTTCTGTCTTGTGTACAGAGGAAAGGCCATATGAGGACACGGAGAGAAGGTGGCTGTCAGTATGCTTTGTTATTCTAATTAGGTTCCTAAGAAGAATTTGTGGATCTTTGATGTAGGCAAGCCCACTGGATGAAAATTATTATGAAGAGGAGAACTTGGCAAGTTGTCTTCTCTCAAGCTACCATAGCCCATCTTAGTTGTTTACTGGACAAATATTTATTGATTGGGTATTCTATTGCAATTGTTTGAACTCTCTTAGCCTTCCACAGAGTCGTTCTTTCTCACCCTCTTTCCATCAATTCTTTGCCTTTTTTTTTTTTAGGAGGAAGGGCCACGGGCCAAGTTTGAAATGCTTTTGGACTTTTACCCAAGACTTTTGTGTGTGTTGCTAAATGACTTAAATTTCCATCTAAAAGGCTGTTAGAATCATTGGTTGAGACTTAAAGGCAACAAGTCTAGGGAAATACTGACCAGAGTATGGGTTGATTGAGGATTTCTCACTCTGTATGTAAGAGACGTGCACTGGCACAGCCAAATGCTCTGTTGTTTGGAGGAAGGAAATGTGATTCTTGAGGGTTGTGTATTTCCCATATTGGCTCCTGGTGGTCTGAGGGCAGGGGGATATTTTTGCACTTCAGGAAAGACTCATTATACCTTCAACATGGAGGAAAATGTCTAGACTTTGGAACTAGACATACCAGAGTACAAATGCCAGTCACTAACTCTATGACTTGGGCAAACTACTTGTCCATCCATCCTAAGTCACTTCAGTTGTGTCCTACTCTTTGAGACCCTATGGATCATAGCCCACCAGGCTCCTCTGTCCATGGAGTTCTCCAGGCAGGAATACTGTAGTGGGTTGCCATTTCCTTCTCCAGGGGATCTTCCCAACTCAGGGATTGAACCTGCATCTCTCAGGTCTCCTGCACTGGTAGGCAGGTTCTTTACCACTAGCGCCACCTGGGAAGCCCGGGCAAGCTATTAATCCTCTCTAAACCATGACCTCACTTGTACAATGAGGGATCAAAACCCTTCCAGAGGGAATTATGAATTAAAGATCTGCACAGAAAACACCCAAGATGGTATCGAGGCCATAGTAGGCACACATTAAAAAATAGCTGCTATTTTTTTGTACTGTAAGGAACAAAACGTAGCACGAGTCCAAGCTAATAGCCTATTTTTGCTTCAGTTTAACCTCCTCATTGAATCCAGTCCTAAGCCCAGCAGCAACTTGGATCTAGATCAAAGAGGAGCTGCAAAATCACTGATGTGTAAGGGGGTAAACCTTATGAAGATAAATTTACTAGAACTGGAAATATTTACACCAGAGAAGCAAACATACAAAGCAAATAACAACCTTTAAAAATGTAAAATATTCTCATACAGATAGCTGACTGATTCCTGTCTCCTCTGAGGACAGACCTGGGGAAAATTATTTTAGGTTGCAGTTTGTTACATATAGACATGAAGGATCATGTTCTGATAGTACGGCTTTTAAAATCAGAGCATGAGTCTTTAGAAAGCGCAAGCAGAAGCACTTCTTATCTTCCTAGGAAGGGATCAGGTGATGGAAGGTCTGGAAAAGATCTCGCAGGAGGAAAGAATGCAGACCTGTGCATATTTATTCGGTAGTTGAGAAAGCCAAGGTGGAGAGGAACAGGATCACTCTATATAAACCCTGGGGAACCAGGAGCTGGCTTGTCCCCTGTGGCCTCAAAGGACAGAACAAGCCAGTATGTGTGTGCATTGCAGGAGGAGAGGAGGATTGGTTATAAGAAGGCAAACTTCAGCACAATAGGAGAAATACATTTCTTTTGCTAAATTTTTAAAATTGGAGGATAACTGTTTTACAATGTTGCGTTGGTTTCTGCATACACAACACAAATCAGTAATAATCATAACTATATGTGTGTGTGTGTGTCCACTCCCTCTTGAGCCTGACTCCCACCACTCTAGGTCGTCGTAGAGCACCAGGCTGGGCTCCCTGTGTTATACAACAGCTTCCCATTAGCTCTCTGTTTTATACATGATAGTGTATATACGTCAATGCTACTTTTTCAGTTCATCCCATCCTTTCCTTCTCCTGCTGTGTCCACAAGTCCAGCAGGAATAGAGATGCAGATGTAGAGAAAGGACTTGAGAGATACATTTCTAATTGGAATTACCCAATAGAAGGGCTTTGGATAATATAGCAAACTCCAAGTCACCGGTATATAAAATGAAGAGTGTTGAAGAGCACAGATATATAGACAAACTGTCTTGAGATTGAGTCATTCTTCAACCACTTCCTTGGACAAACTATTAGCTATAATGCAAGTCAGAGTCATGTCATCAATAAAACATGCTATGAGTGTTCTTGTAGGACTGCTGTGAAGTCTGTGTGAGATGCTGTGTGTAGAAGGAACAGGACAGTCTTTGGCAGCAGTGAGAGCTTTTGTAGTGAACAATATGGACTTCAGTGAGCATTTTTTTCCAGGATTTTCTTTTTCCAACTCTTGAAAATCCTATCTTGGCATAAGTAAGTCTGTCTTTGTGTTGTTTTTGTTTTTTAAGCAAGGATGGATTCTGCAGTGAAGTGAAGCTCTCTCTTTCTCAGAACTCCCAGGCGAATATGTCCTGGGAGATTGTCTCTCTACCTTTATATCCATACATCTACCTCTTCATCTTTATGTCTACATCTATACCCACACCTACACCTATACCGAAGTCTATATCTCTATGCCTATACCTAAAACTCTTATCTATCTCCCATCTATCAAGTCATCTATGTTCTGTCTTCTATGGCCTAAAGACTAAAGGAGCTGTTTGTCAATGTTTGCCAAGGAGGGCTGCAGGAAGACACACAGCCTTTGTATTGGCTCAATACATAGATTCTTGGGGTCACACATCCAGGACAAAGTGCTCTATCCAAGCCATGCAGGTTGCCATGCTCTGTAACCTGTCTTGGCATATATGCTAAATGCAGAAAAACACACACGTGGATCATACTCTGCTTTCTATTTTTATCAAAAGAAAATGTTAGAGCCAGATTAACTCTTGTGATTGTGCTGGTGATTCTTTAGGTGCCTTCTTTCCTGTTAACTTCTGAAGCATGATTCATCTGGAGAATAATGACAACAACAACAAAAGTACCCTAAAGATTTCCTCATGAGAGAAAAGGGTTACGAGGAAGAAGACTCTTTGAATTCATTGGTCTAGAGCTGCACTGTGCAGTATGGAGGTCACTAGCCACAAGGGTTATTAAAATCAAATACAACTGAAGATTCCATCCTCAGTGGTTCTACTCACATTTCAAGTGCTTAATAGCAATGTGATGAGTGGCCATGATATCAGACAATGTGGCTAAGGAACAATTCCATCATTGTAGAAAGTTCTTTTCACCAGTACTAGTTTAGAAGTCTGCTTGGTAATATCAAGCCCATAGTACAAATGAGGAAACTGGAGCTTAGAGAGGTCAAAGAAAGTCTAAAAAGAAAGTTAGGAGAGCTGTTAAGTCTCCTATATTATTATAATACAGTTGTGTGTACCTCGCATGCAGGTGCCAGGAGACTAGAGAAGATGACTCCTTTTCAGCAACATAAACAAGTACGTATGTGCACTAATTTCATACCTTCTATATTCAAACATATCCAGGTACAAGTATATGTACCTGGATACATATGTGGTCTTTATGGCTATTGTCCTCCTTAAATCTGAAAGGACATAGACCTTGCCCCAGGTTATCATCCTATCCCCCTCCTACACTTGCAATACAAGCTGTTTTTTTCTTTTTCTTTCTGCATACATTACAGCCCCAAGTGCTCCATGAGATTCTTCTAAAATCAAACCAAAGATAACTTGCCCAGGAACCACTCTGACTATGTCTAACATCTTGTCCTGCCCAGCCTCACCCTTCTCTTGGGAGCTGGTAGAGCTGGTTAAGATCAACTCATGGCTCTCCTGCTTCTGTTGACTCTGCAATGCCTTGCTCCAGACTTTTTGAGGGGACTCAGTCCATTTCCTTCAGCCGTCTGGAGAGTTCTATCAATGAAGCAGCTAGTATGGGAGAAAGAGTCTGGTCTTTGCAGAGAAATAGGCCTATGTTAGAATCCAAGTCTTCCACTTAGTAGCTGATACCTGTGGCCATTCACTTCCCCCTCTAAGTATCACTTGCCTCATCTTCTACAAGGCCATGGATTTTCCAGGCAAGGGTACTGGAGTGGGTTGCCATTTCCTTCTCCAGGGGATCTTCCTGACACAGGAATCGAACCTGGGTCTCCTGCATTGCAGGCAGATGCTTTCCCCTCTGAGCCACCAGGGAAGCCCCCAGATATGTGCCTATTTCATAGAGTTATGAGAAGATGGGGTAAGATGAGAAGGTGTACTTAAAGCTACTAGCATGTGCCTGGCACATAGTAGGTACTTAATATGGTACCTAATGGTAACAGAAACAACAGTAATGACACTGGTCAAGTAGATAGTAGATTAGAAAGCTTGGATTCAGAAGGCGGGGGGGAATCAGGGAGTTACAGCATGGCTATGATTACGATATAATGGTAATAAAGGAGATTGCTAACCTAAGTCTGTTAAATTTCAAAGTGGAGGGTGACTACATTTTTTTGAGGGGCTGAAAAAAGACACCTTAAAAGGGGTAGCACCTGAGATGAGCCTGAAGGTTGGGTGGGATTCTAAAACGTGGTTGGATGCAATGGAGTAGGTGGATTGAATTTGCTCCTCACCCAGCTACCTTTCTTGCTTAGGTGTCTAGAAAGCAGGAGAAGCATGAGAGAAGGCAAGGAACGTGTGGGTGAGGAGGAGACCAAGGGAGATGGCAGCGGTAGCAGCAGCTTCCCTTCGTGACCCCCTGATGTGGGCCTACGTGCGATCTCACGTACGGAATCCCGACATTCTGGTTCCATGGGCGTGTGTAAGATGCGCGCAGGAGTGGAAAGGCGAGGGCACGTGGAGTTGACAGAACCAGTACGGAGAGCAGTAATGGTCAATGTGAAGGGCTGGTACTGAGCTGGATGAGCACTGCCGTACCTTTTTAAGGCCAGGTGCCTAACTGCTCAGTGTCATCTATGTGGATTAGGCAAAACATAGGCTTCTGTATTTGGTCCCTTGGTCTGCAAATTCCTGGCACACATATGGTGCCTGCTATTAAAGAAAAAAAGAAAAAAAAGATGAAAACAATGGTCTTGAAGGCTCTTTTTTTTTTTTGAGGGGATGAGTGTTAATATGTCAGGATTTTATCATTGATGGAAGATAAAAATTAGTTCTTGTTTCAGTCTCTTCATTATTAGATGTTGCCAGTATAGGATGATATTTCCAAGTTTTGGCATTATAGGTTTTTATTTGGAGCATTACTCTGAGGTACCACTTCATCCAGTAGATGCGGAAACCACGGTGTGGTCATGGCAGCCACGTCCCAAGAGCTTTTTGGTTTATAATCGTATATTCTGAGGTGCCTCAGCAGAGCTGTTTGATAGCTAACCTTTTGGAAGCAGCATGAAATAAACTAATGGTTATTTTTAGGCACTTCACCACAGGACAAAGACCACTGCTTAGATGAAGGAGTCAACAATCTCTGAATTTTTTCCGGGTCACAGCTGGAGAATAAACAGTTTCATTTCTAGATAAAGATAAAACTTCCAACTGGCTAGAATCATATTTCAGAATACTTATGACTTCACTCTTAGTAACTCACAGAATATATTTATCTTGTTGACTTAGGCATTTACGTCAAATAGTCTGGGCTTGGGGGAACCAGGAAGATTCCTGATGGTTTAAAAATCCAGATGAATTTCTTTCCACATCATTTTGGCAACACCTGAGGCAGATCACATTTTTCTTCCTGCTTACAGGAAAGAGAATTTTATTGTGCACAGCCAGTAAAGCATGGAGCTGCTTACATGGGTGTTCTTAAAGGTTCTAGAAATTCCTCACCCCTTGTCCTTCCCAACATCCATAAATTCCTTATTGGACTGTGTCAGGAAGAGAGAAGAGCCAAGAAACAGCCTGAAGTGTGGATTTTTTCCGAGGATATCTGATCCTTCCACTTGAGGGAGTCCAGTACAACCTGTGTCTTAAAGGAATTGAGCAGACACTGCCTGCCAAAACCAAAAGCCCTCCAAGCCCTAGGTGTAGGAGTTCCAGCACTGAGAAGCACTTATCCATTTGGGTAGTACAGTGGCACGTAGCTGGTACCCAGTTAGGAGGCTTGTGGAGCTAGCCGTCATTTCACAGCCCTGGGAATTAAATTGCTCTTAAAATCATTCATTCTTGCATTCAACAGAGAGGAGTTGAATGATGATTAAGACCAGGCTGTGGGACAGCTCAAGAGGTAGTCAGGTGTTTCAGAGGCTAGTGATGGATAGTTCCTGTTCTCAGAGAGCTCACAGCTCAGGAAAGGAAACAGGCAGGAAAACAGATACTCACAGGGAAGAATGATAGATGCTAAAACTGACAAATCTCCAAGGAGAGCCTGTGCAGCTTTCCAGAGTATCTGCTCTAGAATCAGCCAAGTACTATGGATTCTGGTCCTGCCACTGGCTATTAATTTGAATCTAATGGAACTGTCAGTTTCAAGGTCAAATATGGTTGGATAGAGGCAACCGCATATGACTCCATCTAGTGGCTTTGACCTTAGATGTGTAGCACTGCCTCTGTGAGCCTCAACTTGGGGCTTCCCAAGTGGCGCAGTGGTAGAGAATGCCAATGGAGGAGAGGCAAGAGACACAGGTTCGATCCCTGGGTCAGGAAGATCCCCTGAAGTAGGAAACAGCAAACCACTCCAGTATTCTTGCCTGGAGAATTCCATAGACAGAGGCACCTGGTGGGATGCCAGTCCATGGGATGGCAAAGAGTTGGACATGACTGAACACACACACACACGAGCCTCAACTTTCTTTCCTGTAAGATGGCAATACTCATAAGAACCCCACAATAAAGTTCTTTCAACTGAAAGTGAGAAAAAAGTGAGATCAAATGGGATCACACTTGGAAATATTTAGGACAGTGGGTGACAGGAAGAAGGTCTTAGTAGCTGGTGTATTGTTATTGTGTGGTGACTTGCGTCTTTTGTTTGGAGAAGGCAGTTTGTGGAAGGCTAGTTTCTGAAGGATGAGGGATTCCTGAGAGAATTTTGGGGATCCACCTCATGGCCACTGTTTGCTTTTTCCATGGAGATGCATAATTTGTAATATTTCAGTTGTCAAGTGATAGAGACACGCTGAAATCCTTAGGAGAAGAGGAGGCTGGGTCTATAGTTCTGGTTTTCCTCCTCACCTACGTATTATCATTCAGTAGCAAGAAAAGCAAGCCCATGACCCTAGGGTGGGGCTCTTTTCTGGCAGGTCTTGGCCAAGAGGCGGTGCTGCTACTGGGATGGCTGTCCATGCTGCTCAGCCAGGGCTTTCTCCCCAACAGACTGCCTGTGGTTTAGTTTTTCAAGACACTGCTTCTGACGGGAAACGTTTGGCTCAGATTTTCAGTACTTTCCATAGACACAAACAGACATTGGATTAGAGAATCTAAATCAGACTTCAGAAGGCTTAGAGGCAACTGAGAAGATCACCGCGTCCTTGGTGGCAAATCTGAGGCACCCACATGCATCCTTAGCGTGTACGTGGCAGACATTGCTAATCGGTGCCTGCACAATTCCTTGGGGCTCCACTTCACAGTTAGGGGACTAGACACTTCAGGCAGCCAGAAGGAATTGAGTAAAAGTAACACATGCCATGAAAGAGAATGCCTGGACCTAAACACCCAAAGAGGATCACTGGCTCTTCAGTTCAGTTCAGTTCAGTTCAGTTACTCAGTCCTGTCCAACTCTTTTTGACCCCATAAATTGCAGCATGCCAGGCCTCCCTGTCCATCACCAACTCCCGGAGTTCACCCAAACTCATGTCCATAGAGTCGGTGATGCCATCCAGCTATCTCATCTTCTGTCGTCCCCTTCTACTCCTGCCCCCAATCCCTCCCAGCATCAGAGTCTTTTCCAATGAGTCAGCTCTTCGCATGAGGTGGCCAAAGTATTGGGAATTTCACTGGCTATTAGTATAAGGCAAACACTAAATCATGGATATCCTACCTATTTTTTCAATGAATTTGATTAAGGTTTACCTATTTCCTGAGACCCTTGGGAGGGCATCAACAAAGACTTCTAGTAATTCTTAGTCTGAGGTCACTATAATGGTCCCAGAAAGAAAGATCTGCAATGGGATCTTAGAGAGCATCTGTGTTGAGATGTTTAGATTTCTTGGTCCTATAGGATTTCTTTAATTGCCATCCATCCATTCATCCATCCAATTATATATCTTTTTAGTATGCCTTTTTTAAGTGCCTACCATATGCCAAGCCCTGAGTTAAGGATGAGGGATATAAAAGTGCAGAAGATAAGCATAGTCTCTATTATCAAAGAGCTTATAGTTTCCTCTGGAAAGGTCATGAAATAGAATCAACTTTATTTTTTATGCATTTACAATGATTATTTATCGATAGTCACATTTCATTGGAAGAATTGACTTTAAATTCTTGTACTGTGGATTGAATATATGTGATATTCTTAAGTGTTCCAGCACCCTCTAAGCCAGGAGCAGGAGTAGAAATGTTAAGCCTCTTTCAGGAGCTACCTGCAGTTTACTTATAATGTGCCTCCTGATGTTGGGTGCTGGGAAAACTAAGCAGTGTAAGGACCTCTTCTGTTTCCAGAAATCTCAGAAGTTAGAACACACACAAGGTCCAGGAGCAGCGATAGTGTGGATGCAGGCATTGAGAGAAAAGGTGTCACTCTGAGCTTGGAAGTTCACAGAGGACTTCCTGGAGGAGGAAGTGCTTAGGATCCCCAAATACCAATTGAAGAGGCCTTGTATGATCAAGACAAAATTGAAATGATTACAATGATAATAAAATGTAATAAACTATCATTCACTGAGTGCTTAATTGCCAGAGCTTGTGCCAAGCATTTTAAATCTCCAGTTTAAACTCTTACAAAGTGATATGAGGTGGTATCTTTGTCCTCACTTTGCAGGTGAGGAAACTGAGTCAGAGGACAAGTAAGCGGCTCTGCCAGTTCAGATATTCATTAAGTAGTGGAGTTAGGACTTGAACATGGGTCCATCCAAGTCCAAAGTAAGTGCTCTGAGCCACCGTCTTATCAAGTCTTTTGTGCTGGGCCAAGGAAAGGAGTTATGATTCAAGACCAAACCCAAGCTCTGTCTATATAACTGCCAAACGCCTGGCTCAAGGGGGGAATACTATCAGTATCCTGGGATTGGGGCCTTAAGATGCCACATGACCTGCCAGTTCTGTAGAAACTAAGCATGCTGACAGACACGTTGGAGACGCTGTTGAGCTCAGTTGTCACCGAGGAAGGAATTCAGATGCCTTGAAGTCTCCTTAGTAGTCCTGTTCCCATCTGAGCAGGCACATTTCTCTATCCTTCAACATCCAGCTCCAAAAAAAATCATCTATTATTAGAAGCTTTCTCAGGTAACTTTTTTTCCTCTTCTGAATTCTCTGAGTATTGATCTGATATTATTTTCGTCACATGTCATTCTAAAAATGATTTGGGTAGCTTTATCATATATATGTATATCTTCCTCTCTTAGAGCAATAAGCAAATTCTGTCTTGTACTTACATTCAACCAAGCAGTTCATCTCCATACAGCTAGACTGTATGTATACTGCAAGCCCCACGAGGGCAGGAACCACATCTGTGTCATTCATCTCTTAATACCCAACACCAAGTATTGTGTTCTGAATATCATAAATGCACACAGTATATTTGAATAAAATGTAGCTAAATATATTTCTTGATTTGAGCTTACCTACAGTTAGCTGATGCTTATTTTCGTGGAACTGATGAACAAATAATATTTGTTTCATAATGGCCTTAATGTAATTGGCTCTCCTGTGATCTCTTTTAAGGCATGACGTATCGAGGAATTCATCATAGCTCCACTCCTTGAATTAGTTCATTTTGCTCATTTGGCTATTCACTGAGTTTGTATCCGTTCTATGGGCCAGAGGCCATAAGCACAAGTGTTACAAAACATATCCAAGACAGACCTGACTCCTTCCTATGAGATTCTAATCAATACCTCGAGTTCTGGAGGCCCCAGTACTGCCTGCTTTCTGTCTGACTGAAGTATACTCAGCTGGACCTTTGAGCAGGAGGTGGACTTCACCAGGCACGTAAGATAGCATAAAACTCGGATTTCAATGCAAAGGCAGCATCCTGGGTTACTAGGAATCCTTCCAGTTTCATTGTAGTGTTATTTGTTAAATTTAGGTCACACTCTCTCTCCTTTTGTATTTTGAATTTTCATTATTTATTTTTAAGCTCCTGGAGATCGGAGGCTCTCATGGGGCCACATAGTAGCACATGCCATAGACTGAAAAGCTACACAATGAGCTGAGAGCCATGCTTCTGCCAATCACTGTAGGCAAGTCACAGCCACTCTTGGGGCTGCAGACTCTCCTGGGAAATAAGGAGTCGTGTATGGTTTCAATTCTAGAGTCTCTTTTGTTCTAGTGACGTGTGGTCCGCTGCTGATTCGGCAATATTTCTGCTGAACCTAATTTTGGATTTCATTTTTTTAGACCCAAGTCACATGGCCAATATTAAGAATACCTCCCACCCCCTATCCCTGCCCAATCCTGAGTGTTTCTTTTTTTAGAGTTTGGCCTAAGCACTGGAAGTGCTTCGTGGCTTCCTCCCTCCTATCCCTTGAACATACGTTTCATTACCAACCAAGTTAAGCCCACAAATCTTAATCCATAAAGTAGTTCCACCCAGACACAATAATGAGATTCATACTTGTGGTTTAGTATACCTAAGAAAAGCTCAGATGAAATATGACTAGATCCATTGATACATTCAGACCACAAACTGCCCTGGTATGGTCTGGTTTCAATTTTTGAAATAAAAATTCTGCAGAGCACTTGCTTTCTCTGTCTTATTTCTTTACCTAGACAGAAAAGAAAATAAAAAAAAAAAAAGTGGGTCTGACCACGTGGCAACAATATAGGTTCCTATAAAATTCTGGAAAACTGTTTCAAAAATAGATTTGAATTCATTTCCCAGTGGAACAATGACCTCCTCTGTTTCAGCTCTCATCCAGAATTTTAAGAAATCTCGTTGACTCTTGCACAAGTATTGGAAAGTGGGTTCCTGAACTCTTGAGCAAGGTACAAAAATAAAGAGATTTATTTAGGAAGGGCAGGTTATAGATGGACTCATAACTCAACCCTAAAAAAAAGAGACTTTTCTAAAAAGAGCTGCATAACACGGTGGCCTTTGTCAACTCATTATCAGCCACCCAAGGCCAGAGATGGAGTCTTGGGAGGGGATATGGAAACTCTTAAGGGGAATTATGTTGGGAGAGAGAAGGAAATTGTCTTCTCAGTTAGGAAGATCTGAAATCAAATTGTTTACCTGCTGGGAGCCCTTGACAAAGTCCTATAACTTTTCTGAATTGTGGCTTATTCAGTGTAACATAAAGATTTTCCCAGGGTTTTTGGAGACAGAGTGTGATAAGGAGTTATAAATGCCTGGTGTATTAATAATAAGTGCTACCTAGATGTTAGTATTTATTCTCCTTGTCTCTCCTTTTCCTTCTTGTCCTCCCCTATTAGGAAGCTCTACAACACTGAACATATATATATTTTTAAATAAATAATAATATTGTAGAGGTCACTCAAGTATTGGTTAAGAGGCTGAATCCGGTTTGAGGTGACAAGTTTCAGTTTATGTGTCAATTTCAATCAGCTGATGATGGCTGCCTGGAGCCACTTTGAGAAAGATTCTATGGCCATGTTTGAACTCAAGGGAAAAAGGTATTGTGATGGATTAGCAATGTCTTCCATGGTGGGAGTATGTGTGCAAATACTTCCATGGTGTTAGTATGTGTGCAAATACTTCCATGGTGTTAGTATGTGTGCAAATATTTGGCATAGCTAGACTACCTAGCTTTGGCAATCTTTTCTGATTCTATGTGCTGATATTTAAATGGATGGAATGCAGCTTGACTGATGCCTGTGTCAGAAGGAGCCAGATGGAGTCACTGACGATTATAAAAGCCTGTATGAATCAACTTCAATAATGTTTGATACATTTTGATGAAAGTTGACTCCTAAAATGGAAATATGCCTCTAAGACTAGAAGCAGGAAACTAGATTCTCAGAAAAAAACTCAAACTACTGTAGTAATTAATGAGTATGATCCCAGGCAAGGCAGACATACCTTCATTGTCTACTTTTTCTTTCTCAAAAAAGGGGTGATTTAAATGCTGCAATAATAACTAAGATTGATTGAACACATTTGAGCCAGGAACTGCATAAGGTGTCTTATGTGGATTATCTTATTGAATCTTATTGAATCTTATTGAATCCAAGACCTTTGAGGTGACTGACTTTATTTTCCTCAGTTTATAGATGAGGAAACATAGGCTTGCACAGCTCAAGGTCACAAAGCAAAAAAAGGGAAACAGGAGTTTAATTTGGGTAGACTGACTCATGAGTCCGAGGCTCCATTCCTAACCCTTGGCTCTGCAGCCTTCCTTTAATGATGTCCAGGAGTGGTTTGCATGACTGAGTTAAAAGGACGAATTGCAAAAGGACTCAGTGATAAAAGGTCCAGAATAATTACTGGCAATGAAAGAGCTTTATGACTTACACAGAGAATAGGAGAGGCTTCACATAGCCTGAAAAATAGAGATTATTTCCAACCCTTGCCTTGAGTTCAGTCTAGCTGGGCAACTTTAAGCAGCCTTTTCTAGAGTGCTGTTTACAACATGTTGACAGTTATTAACGCAAAGAGAAGAGATTCCTAATTCAACCTACTTGGAAAATGTTATTTTAAACCAAACAAATTACCCCCGGCTTCTTTACTTCAGGATCTTCTAGGGTCTTTCATATGTTCGTGTTTATCTGAAATCTCCAAGAAAGGGAACATCCATATGTTGCCCAAACTTACTTGATTATTCTGTTTGAAGTGTGTCGTAAGTTTGATGGCACAGAGTGGGGAAAGTGCAGATTTGGAAGCAATCCTAAACCTTCTCCTCTTTCATTTCCTTGCATGTTAGATGAGAGTAGTGACATACCCAATAATGGCTTGTCCAGGATAAGTGTGTAGCTCCAGGATGGAGCCTCTCTAGCAACTGAACATTTGTCCTGTGCCAGGAACATTAGTGAGGCCATTTAACTTTCACACCAACCTTATGACTTAGGAAGCACTGTTTGTATTTTACTGTGAAGAGAATTGAAGGTTTAAGGACTTCCCTGGTGATCCAGTGGTTAAGAACTGGCTTTCCAATGCAGGGTATACATGTTTGATTCCTGGTCAGAGAACTAAGATCCCACATGCTGTAGAGCATCTAAGCCCGTGCACCACATAATGAGCCCACACACTCTGGAGCCTGCACACCACACCTAGAGAGAAGCCCACATGCGACACTGAAGCCATGAATAAATATTAAATCAACTTTAAAAAACAAGAGAGAGAACTGAATATTTGAGAAGGTTAAATAAGTTGCCCGGTCAGTAATCAGTTGACTCGGAATAAAGAGCTGAATCTTACAATTCCAAAGCCTAGGCTTTTTCTGCCATACTGTGTTATCTTTCACAACAAGATTCATTGTTCAGTTTAATGATTTAGTATTCTTGCAATAAATATCAGCAGGATATCCACCATCGTTGATACAGAGTTACTGAAATTCTAAAATGGGACCGCTTGCGAAGGTGATACTGGGGCTGTGGGGCGCACATAACCCTTACACAGTTTTGAACTTGAAGGGGAGGCACAAAGCCAAATGCGCTGTAGTATCTATATCTCAGGCAAATCTCTAAAGTCCCTGGAAACAGCCTATTCTCCATGTGTCTGGCCTGGAGAGAAAGTGAGTAAGTGAGAGGGAGATAAAGTGAGAAGTAGCAGACAGGGGAGCTTAAAAATCTCTCCTGGATGGAAGCTTGGGCCTCATGCTATGAGCTTTCCAAAAAAAAAAAAAAAAAAGTATGACTTCTAAAATATTAGTTAAGACACGAGAGCATTTTAGAGGGTCTAGAAATTGCAGCTTTCATTTTTGAAAGAATGGACTTATATGAACAAACGGACCGATAGATAAATAAGGAAACAGATGGGGTGGGGACCTTTCCATACAGGATCATTTAGGTCAGCATATACTTTGGCCACTTGATGTGAAGAGCCAGCTCATTGGAAAAAGACCCTGATGCTGGAGACATTGAGGGGAGAAGGAGAAGGGGGCGACAGAGGATGAGATGGTGGGATGGCATCACCAACTCAATGAACATGAGTTTGAACAAACTCCAGGCAACAGTGAAGGACAGGGAAGCCTGGCGTGCTGCAGTCCATGGGGTTGCAAAGAGTCGGAGACGACTTAGCAGCTGAGCAACAACAGTAGCCAAAAGGTCAAGAAATTTAGCCTGAGAGACATAAAAGTCAGAGGTAGTCAGGAGAAAATCAAGGCTGGATCATACAAATGAATAACTTTTCTATCATTTTTCTAAGTGTCCTTTAGGTATAGAATTTGGGTTCATGTTCTTGGAGGAAGACTTACTAGATGAACCTTTATTTGTGCTTCAATTTCTTCATTCATATAAATATAATATATCCAATTTTCAGCATTGTAGTGATTGGAAATTCCATGTATAAATTTAACACACTGACTAGTCAATAAACTTTTTCTTAAGTAAATATGTTTGAGTAGACAGTAAATATGTTTGGCTTTGCAGGCAGATGGTCTGTTACAATTATTCAACTCTACAGGAGTAAAGTAGCCCTAATCATGACATAAATGAGTGAGCGTGGATGTGTTCGAGTAAAACTTTATTTACAAAATAGGCTGTCACCCCATACTTTCCTGATGCTTGCTGGAATATAGTAATTAGTTAATAAGTGATGACCTTATTATAAAAGCAAATACAGATTGGAATGGGCAGGAAGGAAACTAACATTTTGTTGAAAGCTTGCATGCGTGCATGTTCAATAGCTTCAGCTGTGTCCAACTCTTTGTGACACGATGGACTGTAACCTAACCTGCCAGGCTCCTCTGTCCATGGGATTTTCCCAGCAAGAATACTGGAGTGGTTGCCATGCTCGCCTCCAGGGGGTCTTCCCGACCTAGGGATCAAACCTGCATCTCCTGCATTAGCAGGCGGATTCTTTACCTCTGAGCCATTGGGGAAGCCTGCTGCTGCTGTTGCTTAGCCACTTCAGTCGTGTCCGACTCTGTGCGACCCCATGGACTGCTTCCCTCCAGGCTCCTCCGTCCATGGGACTCTCCAGGCAAGAATACCTGAGTGGGTTGCCATTTCCTTGGCAGATTCTTTACCACTGAGCCACTGGGGAAGCCAACTATATACCTATTTTGTTCCAAGCCTTATCCCAGCTGCTTTTTAAAAACATGTAATCATTTATCTTGTCATTTTTCATGACAACCTGGTGAGACAGGTATTAATAGACCTATTTAGAAATTAAATCTAGACTCAGGGAGGCTCAGCGACTGACAAAAGAGGCAAAGGCACTTTTGGACCCTGGTTTGCAAGTCTGAAATACGTGTTTCCAACCACTACACTGGGGTGACGCACTAAGAAACGTCCTGCAGTTCATATAAGGTGAAAACTGAAATTAGCACTTCTTGATAAGGGGAGCAGACACCGTCAGCTTCCATTTCCCAGAGCTTCAACAGCAAGCTGGTGGCTGTCCATGTGTAAGCGCAGAAATATTTGACCTGTCTTTCTTTCAGAGCGTCTGGCTGGACCTCAAGTTTCATAACCCCCCTCCCCACCCGCCTTGGAGAATGCTTAAGCCAAGGTGTATTGTTTGCAAATGCTTATTAGATGCTAGACAGATGTTGGCAAGTTTTATTTGGCCTGAGATGGAGTTCCAGAGTCTGCTGAAGCCTGGCTGTGCTCACTGACCATCTTAGCCAAGAAGAGCTGCTAATTAGAGTGACGCTCTGCTTGTCTCTCTCTACCTCTGGAGCTAGGTTTTCCCACTCTGAGCTTGCCTGTTTCAGCCTGAGTTTGTTTGGCTTTTTACTATAGATCTAAATTTACAGTCCTTTTAAAACCTATGAAGCCTGGTACGCCAATGCAGTGTTTACCAGACTATGTTCCAAGACATTTTTAGGTAGCTGGGCTAAGGTTTAAGGGCTCGGTAAGGGTTAAGAGTATGGCTTTGGCATCAGAAAGTTCCAGGTCTGAGAGTGGGAAAGGGTGTTTGTGTTCATATATGTCTGAAGGTACTGGGTTAAATGAAGCTGAACATTAACTGCTACAAAATGTCTCACCTCATGCACTCTTCTACCTCTAATCTCCCACTGGCTTCCTGTCACAATGAAGAAAATCCTAACTCGTCACCACTGCCTACAGAGCTCATTTCCTCAGTGCATTCAGATCTCTGCTCAAAGATTACCTCCATGTCTCATCCTAGTTAAAAGAACAAGCCCCTCACCACCAGCTGTTGTCTGATCCCTTGCACTGTTTTAGACTTCTTAGCAAGTATCTCAGAGAAGGCAATGGCACCCCACTCCAGTACTCTTGCCTGGAAAATCCCATGGACGGAGGAGCCTGGTAGGCTGCAGTCCATGGGGTCGCTAAGAGTCAGACACTACTGTCTTCACTTTCACTTTTCACTTTCATGTATTGGAGAAGGAAATGGCAACCCACTCCAGTGTTCTTGCCTGGAGAATCCCAGGGACAGGGGAGCCTGGTGGGCTGCCGTCTATGGGGTCGCACAGAGTCGGACACGACTGAAGCGACTTAGCAGCAGCAGCAAGTATCTTCTGGAGACCATCCTGTAAGTTTGATTTCCTTTTTTTCGCCTACCTCTTTCACCATAAGTTCCACGAATAAAAGCACCTCTGTGTCTTGTCTTCTGTTGTATTTCTAGCCCTTGGAATTACGTATTGAATGAATACATGAGCTATGAGTTTCCAAGAACAGGACAGTGTCAAGTGTTCTCCACTCTTAGCCACAGACACTTTTTAAACTTATTTTTTTAACTTTTTTTTTTTAAATCCTGGAGTATAGACTATTAACAGTGTTGTGATAGTTTCAGTTGGAGAGCAAACGGACTCAGCCATACCTATACATGTATCCTTTCTCCCCCAGATTCCCCTTCCATCCAGGCTACCGCATAATATTGAGCTGAGTTCCCTGTGAGTAGGTCCTTGCTGGTTATCCATCTTAAATGTAGCAGTGTATAACGTCCACCCCAAACTCCCTAACTACCCCTTTCCCACCCCTGCCTTCCCCCTGGCATAAGTTCATTCTCTCAGCCTGAGTCTGTATGGAACACTTTTTTGAGGTGCACCTCATAGGGAGACTGTCCCACAGGACGCACTTTGGGGAACTGCTCCTCTAGTGCAGTTTTATTGCCAAGAACTACTTCAGTGATAGATAACAGGAGCAGCAATAACAATAGGGTGTTGATACTGAGTGCATTTCTGGGCTAAGCAATGCAGTTGTACTATATCATTTAATCATCACAATAACTTTATGGAGTAGGTGTTACTAATGTTTTGCCTTTAATACAGATGAAAAAAAATGAGGCTTAGAGCAAATAGCAAACTCTCAGACCTGGAGCTTTCTGATGTCAGAACCTTACTCTTCACCCTAACCCAGCCCTTTCCCTGGGCTGTGAATTGCTCCATGCCCTAAGACAGAGAAACTCCTTATCTTCATTCTCTGCCCTCTCCTTCCTCCCACTAGCTGTGGACAGGTCCTTGCTACAGCTGCCAGATTTTCTGCTGTCTCTAGTGACTCAGCCTCAGATCCCTAGACGGGCCTCCTCTGTCCTTGGTACTGGTTTTTCAAAATCCCAGGCAATGCAAACTTTGATCCTGGAGGCCACCTCTTAAAGCAAGGACATTCCCTAAAGTCTGCATCCTGAGATGGTTTCCTGTCTCAGGGCTGGGCTGACTTCCCCCTGTCCTGTATTATGACATCACTTTGCACAGTTGAGAGCCTAGAGGGCTAACCATGAAAACAAGTTCAGGTTGTAGGCTTTCTGAACACGCTCTGGTGAGGAAGGAAAATCCAAATCTGGAACACAATGGATTTTATTCCAGTTGTATTTGATTTTAGAAAAACTAGATAGACAGATCCTTATTTTTAAAACTTTAAAGGAAGAGCTGACCTATGAGCAGACGAGAATTCCATAATGATAAAGTGATGATAGAAAGATGCCATGGAATGGGATGACAGCAAAGAGACATTCACTCTGCCTAGAGGAGGTGGGTCCTGAACTGAATTTTGACAAAAGAATATGAGTAGGTGACAAACAGAGGGAAGGACATCCTGGGAAAGAAGGAATGGCTTTTGGAAAAACATAAAAAGCACAAAATGGTTGGTGTGGAAAGCACAGATCACAGTTGAAGTTACAAGGTTCATTTGGAGACCTGGGCCAGATCATGGGGAAAACTGATGCCTTCCTAGGGATTCTTTTGTGGCCAAAAGAGAATCATTTGGCAAAAGCCTTATGCCTGGGAATCTTGATTTCTATAATCCAATACTGAGGGACAGATTGAAGGGAAGGCTGGGAAGTAATAGGGAAACGCTGCAGTCATCCATCTGTGAGACATCACAGTCTGAGCTAGCATGATGATAGGGAGGGTGGGAGGCAGTGAACTGATTTACAGGTCAAGGCAGTAGAGTTCACAGAATTGGTGTATGATGGGATAGTAACAAAAATGTGGAAAAGAGAAGGAGTTAATCCTAGAGTTAAGTTTTCATTATAATATCTGCTAAGAGAGAAACAGGTCAGGGAAGGGCGACGAGGGGTGAGTTTCAATTTGGGTCACTTTGAATTGTCTTGCCCTTTAGTAAAATGCATTTTGAAGTCATTCCTTGGAAGATCCTACCCTGGGGTTATATTCAAGAGGACTCATGGCTCTCCTATGACATCTGATGCAACATACCAGGCTCTATCTGGTACTGAATGGATAAGAAGTTTAAATAAGACAAAGTCCACACTACTGACTGCTCATCCATATGACAGCAAGTGGGTTGGATGAACTTACTGATTAGAAGTCGTTAGACATTGGTGACATTGGCGTGATGGAGGCAGTAGCAGGTGAATAGCAGGTAAAGGATTGGCTCCAGTTTCTACCTCCTGCTGTTTACATTCTTGTGTAATTCCTTGCTGCGTGTGGGGTGGCTAGAGGCTTCCTTTGAACCAATAGAACATGGCTAAGATAAAGTGATATCACATCCACCATTAGGCTACTCAAGATTGTGATATTTATCTTGTTTGCAAGTTCTCTCTCTCTCTTGCTGGCTTTGATGAAGCAGCTATGCTGGAGGCTATGCTGGAGGCTATGCTGGAGAGGCCCACGTGGCAATAAAGTCAGGGTGGCCTCAGACCAACAGCTAGAAAGGAACTGAATCTAGCCAACAACCACAAAAGTGAGCTTTAATCATTCCCCAGTTGACCCTTCAGACGAGACCCCGATCCTGGCCAACCCTGTGATTGCAGCCTCATGAGAGACCATGATGCAGGACGTCCATCTAAGCTGTTCTTGAAATCCTGACCTACAACAACTTGCAGGATAATTAATGTGTGTTGTTCTAAATGATCAAATTTTGTGGGAATTTGTTATGTAACGATAGATCTCTAATACAGAGGACTCCTTGGCTCAGCCCATGTGCGCTAAAGCTGTTCAGGAAATAAAACCCTGCTGATTTTTCCTTTCTAAAGAATGTATTAGCTCTGACACTTTTTATATTGCCCCCGTCTTCCAAGAGCATGAGTTAGAAGACCTCAGATTCAGTGCTGACCCTGTTGCCAACTGGCATGAGGTCTTAGAAGGACTTTTTCCTTTTCCATGTCTCCGTTTCAGCATCTTTAAAATGAGGGAAGATAAATTATGCCAGCAATTTCCAAAACCTTTTGCTTTTCCTTGGCCATGGAACTATTTCATCAAATGACATTTCATGAGGAAGCTAGTGCCCCAAAGAGATAAGTGGAAGGGTTTTAGAATGAAATAATGCCATTTGCAGCAACATGGATGAACCTAGAGATTGTCTTACTGAGGGAAGGTAAGTCAGACAGAGAATGAGAAATATCATGTGATATCCTTATATGCGGAATATAAAAGGAAATGTTACAAATGAACTTATTTACAAGACAGAAACAGACTCACAGACTTAGAGAAAAACTTATGGTTGCCAGGGAGACGAATTGGGGAAAGAGATAGGGAGTTTGGGAGGGACATGTACACACTGCTTATTTAAAATGGATAACCAACAAAGACCTACTGTATAGCACAGGGCACTCTATTCAACGTTATGTGCCAGCCTGGATGGGAGGGGTGTTTAGAGGAGAATGGATACATGTGTATGTATGGCTGAATCCCTTTGCTGTTCACCTGAACCTATCACAACACTGTTAATCAGCTACACTCTAATATAAAATAATTTTTTTAAAAAAAGAGTGGAAAGGCTTTGGTTGAAACAAGGCTGAGTGCTTGGCCTTTCCACCTCTACCCAGCAGCCCCCAGAACACCTCGGAGGAGCCTCTCAAGTCTATTGTCCAGGACCCTGGCTTGGAGGCTACCAACAAGCCCTTTGAGTTTCAACATTCTATGGGCTCAAGGGAAATTCTTTTTACCCCCAGCCCCCGCCCCCACCTATCAATTGGAACATCCTTCTGTGACATCTCTGCATAGAGCTACCTCTGTGCATCCACCATAGGACCCAGGACATAAGGACCTCAGAGAGTAGACCACTTCCTTGGGGGCGGCATTGCAGGTATCTCTGCCTACTGCGAGCCACCTCCCCCGCAGGTGCATTTCTCCTGTTCCATCAGAGCTCATTATGTATGTGCTCCCTGCAGCTGTCTCTTCCCCTGGTGGACAGTCATGGCGTCCTTGGCTAGAAGTCCTCACAAGCTTTATTGCTATTGTTGTTGTTGTTGGTTGGTTGGTTTCTTGGTGCCAGCCTACCCTGGATGCAATATTCCTGAGGGCTTCTGGTCCTCTTCCTGAGGGTCTCTGCTGAGGGTCTCTGGCTGGCAGGGAGTCCAGTGTTGCTCTAAGGTCTCTTGTGCTGGCTGTTGTGTGTCGCTTTCTGCAGCAAGGTTATGCATATGCTTATTGCATGGCAGGCTTAGCAGAATTCCCCAGGGCACTGCTATTAGCCAGGCTTTCCGTACGTGAATCCATAGGCATAGAGCTAGATCCAAAATATACTGACTTGCACTCAATATTCAATCTGCTTTGAACCAGAATATACTGACTTGCACTCAATATTCAATGTTCCATCTCTTTTTTTCCTTGTGTGTGTGGCATGCTCAGTCGTGACCGACTCTTTGCAACCCCATGGACTGCAGCCTGCTTCAGCCTTGGGGGACTGAATGTTTCTCCATCCATGGGATTTCCTAGGCAAGAATACTGGAGGGGTTGCCATTTCCTCCTCCAGGGGATCTTCCCGATCCAGGGATCAATCCCACATCTCCTGCATTGGCCAGCATGAGAAGCCTCATTTTTTCCTGCCTACCTCCAAGTGCGGTTTTATCCTGAACACACCCCTGGGAGATTAAATTTAAGTTGTTTGATATATCTCTTTATCTAAAGCCTACCATTGGAAATTCTTGTATTTGTATTAAGCATTACTCTCTCTATTGAATACTCTTGTAAAATGTGACTGTTTCTCTAGCAAGTATCCTGTTACCTCTAGCCTCTTTTCTCATCTGGAAAATGGAAATAATACCTGAATGTCCAACAACACAGTGAGAGAAGCGCAGTTTTGGGAGTTCCTGGAGGAGAATCCCAATGCCACCACTTTCTACTCTGTGCAGGTGATAACCTTTTGTGGCCTCAGTTTACCTAACTATGAAATAATATTTGGTTGCTGGGAAAATCTGAGAGTGACACAGAGAAAACTTATTTTATACCTTTGTAAACGTTTGAGAATTCTGTTTTATTGAAACTGTGTCTGGCATGTGAAAATGCTTCTGTCACCGTAGGACCCAGTTTGGAAGCCAAGCGCTGTTGTGCTTTTTGTTCATTTCCATTAGGACAGCAGAGTTTCTTCAGCAATACTTTACTGAGGGCCTGCCACCTGCCAGCATGTGGCTAAGCTCTGGGGAGAATGAGCTTCCAGTAGACAGGGTTCCCGCCTCTGATGATTTTGTACTCAATGCTGTGCAGTCAGGTGGTGGGGGGAGGAGATCATCAGGGCAGTTATGATGCACAGAGGTGTGTGGGGAAAGTGCAGAGCTCTGCGGGAACTGTCAGAGTGGTGTGTGAGCCCGCCAGCAGGGTGAGCATTTGCTTACCTGTGCGTGACCCTGTGTCATGTCTCAGACTGGCATCAGGGGCGAGGCCTGGGTCAGGCTTCACCTCCTGCAGTTTCCAGCCTGGTAGGGGAAACATGCGTGTGCATGCTTACCAAGTCACTCCAGTTGTGTCCGACTCTTTGAGACCTGGTGGACTGTAGCCCGCCAGGCTCCTCTATCCATGGGATTCTCCAGGCCAGAAATACTGGGGTGGGTTGCCATGCCCTCCTCCAGGGAATCTTTCCAACCCATGGATCAAACCCGTGTCTCCTGAGGCTCCTGCATTGGCAGGTGTATTCTTTACCACTGAGCCACCGGGAAAGCCCCAAGCCACTAGTAATAGGCCCTAAGAAATGACTGTAGACTACAAGGAAGGTGGTGGTGGTGTAGTTGTTCCGTCGTATCTGACTCCTGTGACCCCATGCACTGTAGCCCACCAGGCTCCCCTGTCCATGGAATTCTCCAGGCAAGAATACTGGAGTGGGTTGCCATTTCCCTCTCCAGGGGATCTTCCTGACCCAGGGATCAAACCCAAGTCTCTTGTTTCCTGCATTGGCAGGCTGGTTCTTTACCACTAGCGCCACCTGGGAAGCCCCTAGGGTTTACATATTATGCTAGAAATCACACACTACTTATTTCATTACAGTTTCTGCAGGGAGTGGGCCCTGAAGGAATAAGCTGGAGAGAGCAGCCGCAGCCACCTGCTGAAGAGAACACTAAGGTCTGAAAGACACATCTCTGACTCTTTCTGGGCCCTGCTCCCTGTCCAGCCCCGTCTGTTGTCAGAGATGAATAGAATTTCAGTGTGGAGTGTGACGGTTATAACCACGTGCTCAGGACTTGGAACTGCCTTCGAGTTCTGACTTCGGCAATCACTATCTGCGTGGCCTTGGGGAAGCCACTTAAACTTTTCCAGCCTCGGGTCCCCTATGTTTGAACTGAGAGGCATTTCTACTTGCTGGAAGCAATTGTTGCAGATTAAATGGCACAGTGCCTGTAGCGTCCTCAGTAAATATTAGTTATTGCCATTGTCAGTCCCTCCTAGAAGAACTTTTTGGACACGTTCATGTAGAAATTCATAGCTGCCAACTCACCTTCTCCAGGGTAACAGTTGATCAATGGTTAATTCTGAAACAAGCCGTCTACTCTCAGAGCTTATGAAATATTTCTGGCTCTTGACAGAGGGGAGGTTAAAGGACCATCCAAAGCTATTCGAGTTACCATGGCTGCATAATTAAGGGCCTGTGAATTTCAGGATATTTAAAAAATCTGAAACAACTTGGCATGAAATGATATATTTTTTTTCATTTTCACTCACAAATAGACTAAAAATACACATGAAAGGGATTTTCCATTCCCAATCTGCTTTCAGTGTGGGCATCTGACTTTTTTTCCGTGATGGAGGGTCAAAGGGAGTGATGAGGTGTTGAACTTATGTGGCTGCTAAAGTTAAGGAGATACCAGAAAAATGAGACAACAGAGGAGGGAACACAAAAAGGATTTCTAGGCTTCAGGGCATAACTAAAATAAGCAGTCTGGTCACCAGGGTGAGAATCAGGTAGGCATAGTCCCTTTTGATAGTAAGGCCATCGCTCTTTGTTTTGGATGGAATTGTTGCCTAGAATTTATGGGAGTTTAGAGGGGCTTTCCTTCTTGGAAACGAACCTTCATCTAATGTTTCCCACATGTCAAAGGTGTGTATACTAGCCTGGGATTAGATTCAAGGGGATTCCCTGTGATCTTCTCAAAGTGAGATGTGATTGAACCATGCTGTTTTTTAGTCCCTAAATTGCATTCTATTCTTTTTTGACCCCATGGACTATAGCCTGCCAGGCTCCTCTGTCCATGGGATTTCTTAGACAAGAAAACTGAAGTGGGTTGCCATTTCCTTTTCCAGGGGATCTTCCCAACCTGGGGATCAAACCTGCGTGTCCTGCATTGCAGGTGGATCCCTTACCACTGAGCAACCAGGGAAGCCTGGAGGGCTTTTAGAGGGGTTCTAAAAGTCAGGAAGAAACAGAGAAGGCTTGGTGCAGCTGAGGAGAACCTGAGGACATAGACCAACATAGGTAGTGATGGAAATGCCCGGGGAAGAGAGGTCGGGCAGGAGCACACCTGAGGGGTTATGGTCCAGGACATCATCACACACACTGGTCTTCTGGATGAAGGCTTGGAGCAGCTGCTCCACGTGAGACAGCAGGGAGTCTGAGCTGAACCATAACCCAGGGGAATGTGTGGCTTAGAGCTTACAACTATCTCCTGATCTCCCGGGATTCACTGCCCCAAGGCTGGCCACACTGACTTCACTTCATTTTCCAATCAGCCCTTTTAAAAACATGCTCTCAAATACCTGGCTCTCGGAGAGGATCCAGGCACAGGTACAGCCCTGCTTTCCCCGTCAGAGCTCCCACCTGTCCAACAAGGCAAAGGGCGTGCCTACTTTTCTAGAATGAAACTCAGCAATAATGACCTGACCGCTGCCTCTAGGGTCATCCTTCTCTCTCCCAGGCATGAAATTTGAACGTTTCTGTCTCTAGGCAGAGCATTTCAACACCAGGAGCTGACCTTTTCTGAGCACCATGAAAAATGATATACCTAGGGCTATTCTGCAAAATCAATAGACACCAAAGCCAGCTGAGGGCTTCTCTGCCACCTTGGCCAACCACTAAGAGACATCCTTCAGGGTTTCATGGAAGTCTGCCCAGCCTGACTGCTGGAGGTGATACAGCCTAGTGGAAAGAATAGTAGGGTGTTGGTCCAAAAGTTTGGGTTCAAAGCCAGCTCTGCCCTCACTTATGGAAACCCTCAGATGCATCATTTCAACTTCCTTAGGTCTCAATTTCTCTGGCCATGAAATGGGGCCAGTAATTCACAACGTGCAGTGTTGGAGTGAAATATTGATGAGGAACACCAGAGGCAAACCATCCTATCACATATGTAATATGTAGTTCTGCATTAACTCTTTTGAATGTGTGTGTGTGTGTGTATGTTATCATCACAGAGGGCTTGTATATGGAGTTAACTTAAACGTCTGTTTCCTACTCTGCATTCCAAACCACCGTGACTTCAGCGTGACTTGTGTATTAAGCCAGCTGGATACTTTTTCCTCTAAGAAAGCACGGCTGTTTGTAGAAATCCAGGGGGAGGTGAGAATAGGTGTTCGCAGTCCATTGTGAGCATTAGAAAGGGTAGGATTAAGGGGGATATGTTTTTCATTCTGTCAGCTTGAATTCCCTTTCCAAATTCCATTCTGGTTATATGATCAGGCTACCGCTGTATTTATGGGTGGCCACAGTCTGGCTGGAGGGGCAGATTTAGTCAGAAAGAATTTTTTTTTTTTTCCTTCTAAAGGCAGTTCAAGAAGCAGCAGCATTCCGCAGGAATGTGGCAGAACGGGTCCTGATTTGAGGGTCGTGGGGACCTGGGTCTGAAACAAGGCTCCATCCCTCTGAGCTCTGTTACTCATTCTCTCTGCTTTTCGAGCTTTGTCCAGTAGGGATGGTCCCTTTCTGACACATGCGGCTCTTCAGTGAGATGAGGTATACAAAGATTTAGAGAGTGGGCTTTCCTTGTGTTTTGGCTGTTGCTGTCATGACTGTTAATTAAACACTCGTACTTTACTAAACATTTAACACGCTCCCCCTGCCCCCACCCCCGCCCTGCCCGGCATGTATGTCTACCTACTGTGTTACCTGGGAAACTTCCTGGAATTCCACTGGATTAGGGTTAGGGTTAGGGTTAGGGGTTAGGGTTAGGGGCACACACCCTTGTCAAAGTGCAAAACTGCAGCCTCAACACACACTACCCAGCTTCCTAATTTTCAACTATATTCTGCATGTTCACGATTTTGTGGATATGTCCCAGAGGCCGAGGGCCCTGGGGTGAGTTTTGGAACCTCCAACCCTACTGCAATCAAATTGGCCCACATTTACCTGCCATATAGCAGGATTTTGCCTGGTTCATTTCCGTTTCACTTGATGAATATTTCCACTGCCTTTTGATAACTACTGTCTCAGAACACTAATCTTGGCCAAGTCCTTGCAAACTCATAAACAGGAAAACCAAGGAAAACCTCCATTTATTGAGCTCTTACTACATGTCAGGTTCTGTGCCAAGTTAGATATATATGATCTCACCTAGGGTCACAAGAGCCCTGTGCGATACAGATGGTCCTTCTCTCTATGGAT
Organism: Bubalus kerabau; assembly: GCF_029407905.1. NCBI lineage: Eukaryota > Metazoa > Chordata > Mammalia > Artiodactyla > Bovidae > Bubalus > Bubalus kerabau. Next base: position 174,112,307 of record NC_073627.1, read on the forward strand.
GATAAAGCCAGTGTTTGCAAGGCTGGTTCCTTTGGGTGAGGGAGGGAGTTGGTGAAAGGAGAAGGGGAGCTAGGTTTTTCAAAGCATAGAAAAAAAAATGTTAACACCTGAAGAGCTTGGCAACACCCTTCTCAATCCTTATCCAGTTCACACTGCTTGTGCAAATCAGAGAATAGGCATATTCGTTTTCTTCCCCCAAACGCCATCACCTCCCAGAGACACAGTTTCAACGCGCACTCACTTGTGTCTGCTGCAAAGGGCTGGATGCCCACAATGCCAAAAGACTTCCCACAGGTTTCAACAGCACCCAGCAAAGCTTTCCCCCACTCCTAAGTTAGCCTCACTACATCTCAGGGCAAGGCAGGAAGCCAGCCGGGGGAGGCAGCAGGTTTTATTTCTAAAGCACAGATGGGAAAACACCATCAAAAGGGGGGAAGTTCACAAAAACATGAAAAAGAGGCATTCATTCTTCAAGGGAGGCTCCCTGTCCTGCTCTCCCTCTGGACGGAACACATTCCAAGGACTCCCTTGGCGGCAGCATGGTACTTCATAACCGACAGCTTCAGAATCCACAAAGGCCCAAGCTCAAAACCTGTGCCTTCTGGCATCAGTGCTCGACATTTTACATCCAACCTAGGCTGCTCCCTTTTCTCCCAAGCTGTGCCAACATAACCTCCAGCTTGTAAAATACAGCCAAGAGTCTGACCTGCCAGCTAGAGAGGTGCCTTCAGACCTGGTGGGACAGAAAGTCAGGGAGTAGAAGTCAGGGTGGGGTGAGGAATGCACAAGAAACACTCCAAGATTGACTTAGTGCCTCTCTCTACCCGCAAGGTGGTAGCAGTTGGGGGCAATGACAGTGATTACCCAGACTTCCAGTTCTGGAGCCCTTGCTCCTCCAATCTCTTTATATTTCATTTCCTCATAATGACAACAGAAGGTATTGTTCCCATTTTAAAGAAGTGAAAACTGAGGCTTGGAGAGGTTACATATTTTTACCAGGGTCCTGTGTGTGGTGTGGTGGTTATGGGGATACTAAAGGGATCCTTGGCTTCAAAACCCAAGTTCCTAATCCCCTTACAATGCTACTGGGACCAAGAAATCCCCCTATGTTCTTTGCAGTCTGCCAGTGCAGCTGTGCTTCCCATCCCCAGGGGCAGTTGTTTCTCAGGGCTTTCTGCAATGAGAGGTGAGAAGGGAGAGGTGATTTTAGAAAGATATGGGATGCTGCTGATTCTGAGCACCTCAAATATACCCAGGTGCCCAGCCCAAGGATCAGTGAATCAGGAGGCATCCTTGGGGAGTACCCCCTGCCCCACCGCCCTTCAGAACAGAAGCCCGTGTCTACCACTCCCATCCTGTAGTCTGTACTTGTCCACCTGACCCTAGGAATTACCTTCTCTGTTCACCCAGCCCGCATCCCTTGCCAAGTCTGACCACAGGGTGGATGTCATAGGGACAAGCGGATAGTACACAACTCTTTGTAAACTGTAAAGTAAGGGTTGCTGAGATGTAAAATCTTATTGTTCTTCTACCATCTTCTACGAATCTCCTCCTAACCTACTCCATGGAAAGGCCACGAGGAAACTCCACTGTAAAACTCTGCTACCTTAACCCTTAAACAGAAATATTCACAGGTGAGTCAGCCAGGTGGTAAGTTAAGAGTGAATTCTCACTCTCCCTCTGAAGAATGGCAGCGATAACAACTTCCTAAAAAGTTTCCTGCACGTGGAACTCTTCATAGAACTAAAACAAGCAGACAGAAATCTCCAAGACTGGAAGGGGGCAAGTAGAAAACAAGTCAAGGTGCATCCGATCATAGCAAATACTTCTGCCAGCAACCAAAATAAAGCCAAAGTTTTATCTTTTAGGAAACCACAACCCACTTTGTATCGGAAATGCAAGCAGTCTATCATAGTGATCTTTGGTAATGGGGTGAAACAGACTTACCTTTCTGGAGTTGGGAAAGCCCTAGATTCTTGAGTGAACCAGTTCCATGGAACAAGTACCTGGATGTGAGCAGCGGGGCTCCCTGTGCGCGGCCCCCCAGTGTCACCGAGAGCCCGCTGTCTTTGTGCAGAGGACCGGCGGCGCAGACCGGCGGCGCGGAGTGTGTGCCTGCGCGCGGGAGAGCTTGTGACAGTAGGCAGACTGTGGCCGGTGCAGCCAGCTTTGGCTGGCTTATATAGCGAGCTCCTTCCTCTGAAATGGGACGCCTCGCCTCCAGACATCCTTTCCCACTTTTTCAGTTGGTGAATTAAAGGAACAGCCCTCCCAGCGGAACAGCGTTAGCTCATGAAAGACACGCTCGCTCCCTGCTCTCTGCCAGGGAAAGAACCTATTTGCATACAATTTATTGCAAAAGTAGGAATTCCCTCTTCCCTCTTCTCCTGCCCCCGACCGGGAGCAGCTGTTAGTAAAGTGTGACTTTTGCTTTGCTCCCCAAAAGGATTTTCTAATTGTGAGACAGCAGCGCAGGGAGCGAGGGGAACTCTGGCTCTCTCCCTAGGCAGGCTGGAAACGAGACCCGAGACCCGGGCTAGCCAGCCCCGGGTGCTCACTGGGCAGCAGCTGCTCAGTGGCACCTTGGAGAGAGCGGAAGGCCTGAGCCGAATTCCTGGAAAGAGGAGATAAATAAAGCCTTTCAAAAGCCTGGGGTGTTCGGGGTTTCTGGGGCCAGCAGAGAGATAAGGGATTAGTTGTCAGCAGGTGGGAACAGCGCTGGGCGCACGGATCAGTTCCCAGTGTCTTTTGTGGGGGGAGGCAGCCTTGCCCAGCGGCTTACAGGCAGTATTGTCCCAGCCCTGGTATCCTACAGGGGAGTAGCTTGACACCATTCATGCCCTGTGCAGTGATCCTGTCTTCTAAGCTGCGTCTTCTAAGAGAGTTCCCTGAGGTTTCTTCTCAATTGCTGAAAGGTATCCATCATAAGGAAAAAAAAAAAAAAAAAAAAGCTAGTTAATCTTTGAAACATAAGCTGTGCCTTTGCTCTCCAGCCTGCTGTGGATTCTTTCCAAGCTCTGAGTCATCGGTGAGTTTGGTGGTTAGCATGCAGTGGGAATCCTCAGGGCACACACAGGCATGGGAGGGAGCGGGGAAGCGGGCCAGGGCACCTAGGCTTGAGCTTGTCACAGCTCTTAGTACTTTGGGGGATCCTTGAGGGAAATGAAGCATCACTTAACCTGCAGCTACTGCCAGACCCTCCTTTATGAAGTCCCTATTAGGTGTCACGCAAAGTGCTTTATGGACATTGTTTCATTACATCCTCTAACCAGAAAGTGTAATAGGCATAACTGCTGTCCCCTTTTTACAGACAAAGAAACTGAGGTTCAGAGAAGTACTGGAATACACCCTGGGAGCATTTAAATGACAGCCCTGGGATCCACAGTTCTAGTGCACGTCACAGCCCAGAACATTGTTCAGACGACATGTAGACAATGCTTTATGCCCTGTTAGATCGTAACACTGCTTGTGTAAAAATCATGCTGTATTTGTATATGGAAGCTATGTGTCTTTGTTGCACAGGGCTAATACAGAGATCCTTAATTTTTTTAGAATTAAGCACTAATAACAGAGATTTCAATAATTCAGCTGTTTTCAGTACTGAAGATATCACCCTACACCTATCATTATTGCTGTGGGCCTCAGTTTCCCCATCTGAACAAAGTGGGACAAGATTAAGGTCATTCCTATGGTCTCTCTGGCCCTGGTATTCTAGGATTTTTTGCTTTAGTGACCTTCCCAGACGGCAAGAAAGCCCATAAATAGTCATGTCATTAAACAGTTCATTTGAACTTTTGAACCATTTTGGCTGATTCAAATGTTGGTTTTTTTGGAAGTTTTTAATTCTGCGTTTTAGCCAAAGCATATTGTTGTAGCATGAGGCCATGTCTTCTTACCATTAGTGAGTGCTTCCGTTTCTCTTAGCTTTCCAATGTCTGCTCACTTTATCTCCTGGGGTAAGGAATACAATATTAGAATAGAATATTATACACTTTATATGGCATAAAGACTGTATTTACATGTAATACATAATCAATACATATTTGTCACCGTGTGTATATTTAAATGGGATAAGAGTGTGTGCTGTAAAGCTGGGTGATACCTATGGCTTCTTCTGGGAAACTCCCAAGCCTGGCCCCCATCCTTGTAATCACTTTCCCGGTGGCTCAGCAGTAAAGAATCCCACCTGCCAATACAGGAGATGTGCATTTGATCCCTGGGTTGGGAAGATCCCCTGGAGAAGGAAGTGGCAACCCGCTTCAGTATTCTTGCCTGGAGAATTCCATGGAGCCTGGCAGGCTCCATGGGGTCGCAAAGAGTCTGACTCAACTGAAGCGACTTGGCATGCATTACAAGTGGCTCCTGCAATTGCAGGGAGAAAACAAAACAAAGCCAAATGTAATCAGGCTGGTCCTCAAGGCAGGAAACAGGCCGGTGGAAACACAAATAAGAACATTATAAAGCATAGCTTTATAAAATAATATAATATAATAGTTAGCTGTCATAGAAGTATATTCCGTAACATAAAAATGAGATGTTTAGCTTTATTTGTGTATTTTTAGAAGAGGCTACTTATGAAAGGAGTTTTCTCCAAAGCCTTTGTGGTATCTTAAGCCATACCTTGGCTTTTAAGTAAGAGAAACCCAGATAAGACACTTGTTTTCATCTTTCTCTGGGGCTTTTGCAGCCTCCCTTCCAGGGAAACGGGTCTGCATACACCATATGCTCTCCGATACCTGGAGATGGTATACTACTGGTACCGTTGCTAATGGTCTCTGCCTGGAGTCTTCACCTCTACCTTCGCACATCCACTTGGCATCCAGTTTGGATCTAACTTCACCATGAAAGTGTAAGAAAGTGTTTATTGCTAGGTCATGTTTGACTTTGTGACCCCTTGGACTCTAGCCCTCCAGGCTCCTCTGTCCATGGAATTCTCCAGGCAAGAATACTGGAGTGGGTTGCCATTTCCTTCTCCAGGGGATCTTCCTGACCCAGGGATGAAACCCAGGTCTTCCACATTCCAGGCAGATTCTTTACCATCTGAGCCAACGGAGAAGCCCAACTTCACCAGCTTTCTAGATGTCTTCCACAAGAAATGCTTCCATGCACCATAGCCTGTTACAACTCTGTTAGGGCATTCATTGCCTGTACGTGGTATAACTATATGTGTATACATCTAGTTTCTTCTCCTACTCACTAGGCTTCCAGAGGACAGTACTGACACCTGCTCTTCCTTGCCTAGCAGAGAACCTTGGGGATTGTGGAAGCTCGGTAAATGCTTATTGAATGAAAGAAGCAATGGAGGAACAAGTGAACGTTTGACACGCTGTGTCTTATAATTGAATTCTTCTTGTTTCACTTTTAGAACAGAAGAGGGAAACTAGATTGCCCAACACGTCCATTTCACAGATGAGGAGAGGGGACCTAGGGAGGCTAAATGACTTACCCATCTGGGCTGCGTTCCATGTAGATGGTCATCAAGGTCAGAATTGAGCAACCAAACCGTGTTAGACCTTACAGCAGAAGATGTTAATGGAATTCATAACCATTCAGCCTCCTGTTTGGCAGAGGCAGCACCTCTTGGCATCCCACCTCTTATAGCTGCATTCTTCTCCCTACACTAAGCGCTTTTTCCCACGTGAGAGGGTAGGGTGAATGTGTGTACACATCACCTCTGCACGGAGTCCTCAGCCCAAGCCTGGTTTTGTTGTTGTTTGTCTGCTGCGTTCTTTCACAGGTTACCAGTGGAGGATGTGGTTTGGAGGCTGAGGGTTGTAGGGGTTCACCTCAGGTGAAATCATTCTCACTTATTTGAAGGTCTGTTAGATGCAATACATTTTTTCCCCCCGAGATAAAACATCCAGTGAGTGGAATATAGGCCAGGACCAGTACTGTCTGAGGAAGCTGAGTGTCCATTTCTTTGAGAAGTCTAGCATTCACTTCCCATAGGACCCCTTGACTCCTCTACTGCTCCCAACCTCCTCCTCCTCCTTCTGGGGATTCATCTAATGCGTTAACTCCTTCCAAAAGTCCCACATGACTCTGTATCTGCCAGAAATCTCTCCCGAAGCAGTGAAGGAGCTCGGGTCCCGCACAGTGGGCTAGTCATTCAGTTAGATGCGCCTGTTCAGGGTCAGGGTTCCCTGACTTGCTGTCTGCGAGGTTTTGTTCAGTGTTCTTCCTCTGCATCTCTTCTCACTTCTTAGACAACTAAAGAAGAAGAGCTCAAAGACATCATTGATCAGTGAGTGAGCACACGGACAGAGGAGAGCTTCCCTGCCTGCTGGAATATGGTGAATCAACAAAAAGTAGGTTGTCTGGTCAGCAGAGCAAAGTGGAAAGAGCTTTGGTGTAGAGTAAGTTTGAGTCCTGAAGCTGCAGACCTTAATGTGTGACTCTGAGCAAATCTCCTCTCTTTTATAGCTCTCAGGGTATGGGTTACCAAATGAGAGATCCCTGAGGATATTAGCAACTTAAAAATGTTAAGTAAAAAATTCAAAAAATAATTTAGAGGCCTCTAAGCCTTTGTACATTCCCAGTCCCTTAAATAACCTGCCCTGGACTTTAGCTTCATGGCAAGTTCCTATATTATTTTTCAAGATTTACTTGTAAGACAGTTTCCATGACCTTACCTTCAGAGAGAAGGATGCCTCATCCATGCTCATCTAGGCTTATATTTTTTTATTTTTAGCACATTGTATACTGGCCTTTTTTAGCTCATTAGGTCATAAACACTTTGAGGGTAGGCACCATACCTTTTCACATGCTTAGTAACAGATCTGTCTGTAGCCAGCATCTGTTTATTGTTGGCACCTATGCCATGCTGCTAAGTCACTTCAGTCGTGTCCGACTCTGTGCAACCACATAGACCGCAGCCCACCAGGCTCCGCCATCCCTGGGATTCTCCAGGCAAGAACACTGGAGTGGGTTGCCATTTCCTTCTCCAGTGTAGGAAAGTGAAAAGTGAAAGTGAAGTTGCTCAGTCGTGTCCGACTCTTCGTGACCCCATGGACTGCAGCCCCCCAGGCTCCTCCGTCCATGGGATTTTCTAGACAAGAGTACTGGAGTGGGGTGCCATCCGACCTATGCCATACCACTAGTTAATTATTTTGAATATTGCTCCTGCATATCATGGTTTTCAGAATGGCTTCTGATCTGTGGCAGAATTTTTAGGTAAACCATAAAGCTTTCTTGAAATGATTTCCTAGGTGATGAGAGCCTTTGCCTTTATTGTTATCACTGACTTACTCGTCCATTTCCTCAAAGGCACTGAGTGTTCCCCGTGGTCAAGAATTGTGCCTTCCATCTTGAAGCACTGAGAAGTCAATTAATGTTCCTGTGAAAAGACTGAATGATGAGTTGAACGATGGAAAAGGTGGAAAAGGCATAGGACTGGCACAGCAGTTTTGGATTCCAGCCATCTTAACCATTTTCAAGGTGAATTATCTTGAGAAAATCATGTCTCTTCCCTGAAACTCAGAATCCTCATTAGTGAGACCAAGTGCTGTCTTGTCTGCCAATTCTCCCTTCCTTCCTTTTTTCATGTATTTTTTTTTAAACTGAATTTTCTTTTATTTGTTTATTTTAAAACATTTTATTGGAGTTGACTTCCTCCAATAGTTGATTTACAACACTGTGTTAGTTTCAAGTGTCCAACAAAGTGAATCAGCTGTACATATGCATACAGCCACTCTGTTTCAGATTCTTTCCCTGTATCGGCTATTGCAGAGTATTGGGCTTGGGCTTCCCTGGTGGCTCAGACGGTAAAGCGTCTGCCTGTAATGCCGGAGACCCGGGTTCGATTCCTGGGTTGGGAAGATCTCCTGGAGAAGGAAATGGCAATCCACTCCAGCTCTCTTGCCTAGAAAATCCCATGGACGGAGGAGCCTGATAGGCTACAGTCCATGGGGTCCAAAGAGTCGGACAGGACTGAGCGACTTTACTTTCACTTTCACTTCACTTTCCTTGTGCTATACAGTAGGTCTTTATTAGTTATCTGTTTTGTACATGGTTGTATGTATGTGTCAATCCAAATCTTCCATTTTATCCCCCCACTCTGCCTTACCCCTTGGGAACCATAAGCTTGTGTTCTACATCTGTAACTCTGTTTCTCACAGATAAGTTCACTTGTAGTCTTTTGTAAGATGCTACATATAAGCCATATCATGTAATATTTGTCTTTCTCTGTCTGACCTGCTTCACTTAGTATAACTGTTACTACTTTCTGAGGATGACCTCTTGGCTGGAACTGAAGAAGAGGGGAGAGGGGAGGAGTTAAAGACCAGCATTGGCCAGTGCTAAGTTGGAGGGTCTGGCGTTTTGGAAGGGCTGGGGGACTGGTTTGGGTCATGTTTACTGGTGTGTGTGCAGGCAACTGTGATGAATACAAGTGAGTCAGACCATCTCAAGACTTAATGCAAATTTCAGAGGGAATGCACAGCTCTGAGTCAACGAAGATTGATTTTTTTTTTTTGACTGATTTGTCACAACTGAGTTAGATACTAGCAAGGACGTTTAATTTGTCCCTTTCCTTTTTCTGTTCTTGGCTTCTCTTAGATTTCTTTTGTGGACAACGATGGATAGCAAAGGCTTATGTTGACTGAGTGGTTCCCACTAGGCACGTAAGAAGTACAGTGACCTTTACAGTGAGTACACTGAGTAGATATTATCATTATTCCTGTTTTACAGATGGAGGGAGGTGTGAGGAATAGAGAGCTTAAGTAAATTGTCCAAGGCACATGGGGAATAAATGGCAGCAGGAAGATCTAAATCCAAGCAGTGGACTCGATCCCCAACCTCCTGTGATTGGGGGTGCTTCCTTACGTATTTAACAGTTACCTAAAGGCAAAGATGTCACTCTTGGACTCAGTTGGACCACCCTGAATGATTACAGAGTTTGTGCATAACAGTCTGATGAGGCAAGAAGAGCTTTGCTTGTATTTCTTCAGGCCCTGTGGCCGCAGGAAACAGTGAGAAGTCTGCATTTTCAGTGCTAATGCAGGAATTGTGGAAGTTTCTGGCATGGATCTGGTTCCATTGTAGTTAACCACTAACTGGTTAGAAAAAGGCTTAGAGTCTTAGACAAATTATTTAACTTCTTTGTTATTGGTCCCTCGTTTGTAAGATGGGTACATTAATAACCAGTACTTCTGAAAGTTATTCTCAACATTAAATAAGATACACTTAATCAATTGTTTATGCTTGCCTCACTCTTAAGTAATCTCAAAATGATGGCTATTGGCTATTCTAGGCCTTTATTTTCTCATTTTTTAAATGATGGAAAAGTTACCCTCAAGCTATGTTCCAGAAATGTGCTCACTAAAATGAAAACGGTTAAGGAAAAAAATATGTAAGCATATAAAAAATACTAGCACCTTTTGTTACAGGCCTTGGGATTCTAGGCTGACCAAACTGAGGGTACTTGTTACTCTGTTTAATCAAATATCTTTCATTGATTTGCCTCCATCTTGCTGTGCACCTGGAATCAATAGCAGGCTTTCTGGGTCCTGTTCTTCTGTTGTTTTCCCAGTCACCATGCATTCTATGTCTTCGGGTGATGCTGGAAAATTCTCACCATTCAGAATCAGATGGATGGTATTGCTTGCCTCACAGCTAGAGGCTTTCCCAGCAGGGCCTGGAGGCTGGTGTGCAGCTATCATAGAGGTGTGGGAATCACTTTCCTCCCTGGGGAGTTCCCCTGGGCTGGCCTCGGTCCTGAGAAGCAGTCTCACCTCTACTCCTTTCCTACCCCACACAGCAGCTGCAGTTTTCCAGGCACCAATTATTGACAAGACTGTCTTTTCTCCATTGTATATTCTTGCCTCCTTTGTCACAGATTAATTGAACATAGGTGCATGGGTTTACCTCTGGATTTTGTATCCTGTTCCATTGACCTATATTTCCATTTGTGTGCCAGTGCCAGTATGATATAGTCTTGCTTACTGTAGCTTTGTAGTGTCCTTTGAAGTCAAGCAGCCTGATACATCCAGCTCTGTTTTTCTTTCTCAGAATAGCTTTGACTATTCAGAGTCTGTTGTATTTCTCTATAAATAAAAAAAAAAACTTTTTTGTTACAGTTCCTGAAAAATGCCATTGGTAACTTAATAGGGATTGCATTGAAACTGAGGGATTCAGTGGTGAAGAATCCGCCTGCCAATGCAGGAGACTTGGGAGGCGCAGGATATGTGGGTTTGATCCCTGGGTCTGGAAGATCCCTTGAAGTAGGAAATGGTAACCCACTCCAGTATTCTTGCCTGGAAAAATTCCATAGAGTGACTGGGGTCACAAAGAGCCAGACACGACTGAGCACGTACACACTAAACCTATAGATTGCTTTGAGTAGCACAGTCATTTTGACAATATTGATACTTCTAGTCCAAGAGCACGGCATATCTTTCCATCTGTCTCTGTCATCTTTGGTGCTTTTCATCAGCATCTTATAGTTTTCAGAGCACAGGTCTTTTGCCTCCTTCAGTAGGTTTATTCTTAGGTATTTCATTCTTTTTGATGCAATGATAAATGGTATTATTTCCTTAATTTCTCTTTCTGATCTTGTGTTGTTAGTGTATAGAAATGCAAGAGATTTCTGTATATTAATGTTGTATTGTGAAACTTTACCAAATTCATTGAAAAGCTCTAGTAGCTTTTGGTCAGAGAAGGCAATGGCACCCCACTCCAGTACTCTTGCCTGGAAAATCCCATGGACAGAGGAGCCTGGTGGGCTGCAGTCCACGGGGTCGCTAAGAGTCAGACATGACTGAGCGACTTCACTTTGACTTTTCACTTTCATGCATTGGAGAAGGAAATGGCAACCCACTCCAGTGTTCTTGCCTGGAGAACCCCAGGGATGGGGGAGCCTGGTGGGCTGCCATCCATGGGGTCGCACAGAGTCAAACATGACTGAAGCGACTTAGCAGCAGCAGCAGCAGTAGCTTTTGGTAGCATCTTTAAGAAATTCTATGTATAGTATCATGTTATCTGCAAACAGTCACTGTTTTACTTGTTTTCCTATTTGGATTCCTTTTATTTCTTTTTCTTCTCTGAATGCCATGGTTAGACTTCCAAAACTGTGTTGAATAAAAGTGGTGAGAGTAGACATCCTTGTCTTGTTCCTGATCTTAGAGGAAATGCTTTCAGCATCTCACCATTGAGCATGTTAGCTACCGGTTTGTCACCTATGGTCTATTTTATGTTGAGGTAGCTTCCCTCTATGCCCACTTTCTGAAAAGTTTTTTTTATCATAAATGGGTGTTGAATTTTTTCAAAAACTTTTTCAGCATCTATTGAGATTATCATATGGTTTTTAGTTTGTTAATATGGTGCATCATAATGTTTAATTTGCAGATATTAAAAAATTTGCATCCCTGTGATAAATCCCACTTGATTGTGGTGTATGATGATTTAAAATGCATTGTTGGATTCAGTTAGCTAGCATTTTGTTGAGGATTTTTGCACCCATGTTAATCAGAGCTGTTGATCTGTAATTTCTTATAAGTAGAAGAAACAAAAAAGCTATAAAAAACACAAAACTCTTGGAGGCTAAACAATATGCCACTAAACAACCAATGGACCACCAAAAAAATCAAAGAGGAAATTTAAAAAATCCTAGCAACAAATGGAAATGAAAGTACAATGATCCAAAACCTATGGGATGCAGTAAAAGCAGTGCTAAGAGGAAACATATTAGTGATCAGTGCAAAGAAATAGAAGAAAAGAACAGAATGGGAAAGACTAGCGATCTCTTCAAGAAAACTGGAGATACCAAGGGAACATTTCATGCAAAGATGGGCTCAATAAAGGACAGAAATGGTATGGACTTAACAAAAGCAGATATTAAGAAGAGGTGGTAAGAATACACAGAAGAACTATACAGAAAAGATCTTCATGGCCTGATAACCACCATGGTGTGTTCACTCATCTAGAGCCAGACATCCTGGAATGAGAAGTCTAGTGGGCCTTAGGAAGCATCACTATGAACAAAGCTAGTAGAGGTGATGGAATTCCAGTTGAGCTATTTCAAATCTTAAAAGATAATGCTGTGAAAGTGCTGCACTCATTATGCCAGCAAATTTGGAAAACTCAGTGGTGGCCACAGGACTGGAAAAAGTCAGTTTTCAATCCAATCCCAAAGAAAGGCAATGCCAAAGAATGCTCATACTACCGCACAATTGCACTCATCTCACACGCTAGCAAAGTAATGCTCAAAATTCTCCAAGCCAGGCTTCAGCAACATGTGAACCATGAACTTCCAGATGTTCAAGCTGGTTTTAGAAAAGGCAGAGGAACCAGAGATCAAATTGCCAACATCTGTTGGATCATCAAAAAAGTAAGAGAGTTCCAGAAAAACATCTACTTCTGCTTTATTGACTATGCCAAAGCCTTTGACTGTGTGGATCACAACAAACTGTGGAAAATTCTTCAAGAGGTGGGAATACCAGACCACCTTACCTGCCTCCTGAGAAGTCTGTATGCGGGTCAGGAAGCAACAGTTAGAACTGGACATGGAATAACAGACTGGCTCCAAAGTGGGAAAGGAGTACATAAAGGCTGTATATTGTCACCCTGCTTATTTAACTTCTATGCAGAGTACATCATGTGAAATGCTGGACTGGATGAAACACAAGCTGGAATCAAGATTGCTGGGAGAAATATAAATGACCTCAAATATGCAGATGACACCACCCTTATGGCAGAAAGTGAAGAGGAACTGAAGAGCCTCTTCATGAAAGTGAAAGAGGAGAGTAAAAAAGTTGGCTTAAAACTCAACATTCAGAAACGAAGATTGTGGCATCTGGTCCCATCACTTTATGGCAAATAGATGGGGAAACACTGGAAACAGTGAGAGACTTTATTTTTTGGGGCTCCCAAATCATTGCAGATGTTGACTTCAGCCATGAAATTAAAAGATGCTTGCTCCTTGGAAGAAAGTTGTGACCCAACTAGACAGCATATTAAAAAGCAGAGGCATTACTTTGCCAACAAATGTCCATCTAGTCAAAGCAATGGTTTTTCCAGTAGTCATGTATAGATATGAGAGTTGGAATATAAACAAAGCTGAGTGCTGAAGAATTGATGCTTTCGAACTGTGGTGTTGGAGAAGACTCTTGATAAACCTTTAGCCAGATACACCAGAAAAAAAAAGAAGAGGGCCCAAATCAATAAAATCAGAAACGAAAAGGGGAAGTTACAAGAGATACCACAGAAATACAAAGAGTCATAAGAAATTATTACAAGCAATTCTTTGCTTATAAAATGGAGAACCTAGAAGAAATGGATTAGTTCTTAGAAAAGTACCGTCTTCTAAGACTGAACAAAAAGAAATAGAAAATATCAACAGACCAATCACTTAAGTAATGAAATTGAAACTGTTATTAATAAACTAAAAGTCCAGGACCTGATGGTTTCACAGGTGAATCCTATCAAACATTTAGAGAGGAGTTAACACCTATCCTTCTGAAACTATTCCAAAACACTGCAGAGGAAGGAACACTCCCAGTCACATTCCATGAGGCCACCATCACCTGATACCAAAGCCAGACAAAGATATCAAAAATGCCTTCTGGTTTTATCTCCTTTAATATGACTTTTAGGTGTTCGCTGGAAGATAGGCAGGGAAAGGGAAGTCAGAGGGAGCTGCAACCTCCACCATCAGCCTGACAGTTTTGAAGTGGCCTCTTGATATGGAAGCTCTGCAGTGTTGAGTGATTTAGCCCAGGGAGAAGAGTGAAACTGGACTTAAAACACTGCATCCTTATCATTCCACAGTCAGCCTGACTCTAATAAATGTCAAGCTTATCTGAGTAACTGCTCGTCTATAACTCAGGATTCATCCACAGCACACTTTGTCAAGTTGACAAGAGCTAAGAGATCATCCTGCTCAAATCAGAGATAAGAAACGGAGGCCCAGAGTGCTGCCTTCTCTGCCCACACACTATGAATTGTGGTTAGCTGAGGCTAAATTCCAGGTCTGCTCATTCTGTACTGTGTCTCATAGTGGTAGCAACTTGTTGAGATTTCTGTAAGAGCCACAAACATCAAAGAAGTTTATAGCTTAAAAAATTCTTCACATAGATCGAGAGTTTTCTCCTTAGGAAAGACTCAGAAAGGTGCTTGGGAGGGGCAAGCAGACACATGATCTACAAGTTCTGTATCTCTCTCTGTCCTGTTTCCCTCTGGTTTTCATTTGGCTCAGTGATCTCATCCAAGGGAGTTTTGGTGTGTTGGGACCAGAGGCTCCCTGTAGTGAGATGTCAAGCAAGTCTTTCCAACACTGCCTCAAAGAGTGGCCTCTGTAGGGGAAGTTCAAAGGCTTTCTAAAGGACTTGGAACACCTGCCCAGGCTAGGATTGACTTGGCTTGCAGATGAGTGGTATACAGGAGTGTTCTTCTGAGAGTATAGATACATGACTCATAGCTTGAGGCAGATGATAGACGATTTCCTCCATGAAAATACTTTATAAGGAAATTACTGTGAAGACTTGATAATCCCCATGGACAGGAGGGAACGGGGACTGGGATGAATCAGTGAGACAGCTGCATTGTAGCAGACCAGCTGAGGGGTGCTTACCCTGAAGTCTGTTCTGCCAGTAGCTCCTCTAATGTAGTATAGTACTGCCAGTGCAGATTCTTCTGGGAGCCTGGTGTAGTGAGCAGAAATTAGTAGTACACGATTGTTTTCCAAAGAAGTAGAAGTGCTTTGGCTCTCTGGCAAGTTGCAATCTTGTCTGCACACTTCATCAGTAGGTGATTCATATAAAATTACTGGTATTTGATGACGTTTTACCTACAAAAATGGCCCTTACATATTCGTTCAACTAATGAGCTCAGACCTTGCTAAGATCTCTGCACCATGATGGGGTATGGAAAGAGCGGAGCCACTCACTTCTAGGGCTGTGGGCTTGCACAGTAAGGATACCTGTCATGGCCAGAGAGGAACGAGGCATGTAACTGGTTCCCAGATGTTCTGGGCCATGTAAGAGCCCCTTAACTCTTGAATAAGCCAGGAGGTAAGAGAAGCGATGTCCAACACAGCTGAAATTAAGTTTTGCCAGTTATTTGGGTTTTATATTTTGTCAGTTACTTTGGTGAGAACTTAGCACAGAAAGGCATGCTTGAGAGACGTGAAGACAAATAGAGAAAAGTTTATCATGCTCCAGTACTATATCACACCTGCTACTGGGTTATATACGTAAACCTATCAACTTATAGCCAGCCACAGAAATGCTAGTTTTCTAGTTTCTTCCCATGGAGAATAATCACAGATGATGTAATAGACTCTTCCAGTTTTCAGGGAGGTCGCATGATAATTAGAGAGAGAAAACCTACAGGTAAGCCATCCTTTCCAATGCCTGAAAATTCTGCTTTGAAGGATCTTTCTCTTTGGCTAGCAAGTATTTGTTGCTTAATTAACTATTTCCTTTAAGCACCAGTTTCCTTCTTCACAGGTGCTGAGACCAGAGGATGAAGAGTTTATCTCCAAGATTTCTGAACCCCTCTTTTTTGTCTCTCTAACCCAAAGAATCCAATAGGAACATCTGGCTTCCTTTGGGAAACTGAGAAGAATGCCCAGTGTCAAAATCATTCTCTCAGTCTTAAATGACCCAACAGGATTTAACCATCGTGTTTAACCAGAAAGGAAATTGGTCCTGAATATTTACTGGAAGGACTGATGTTGAAGCTCAGACTCCAATACTTTGGCCATCTGATGTGAAGAGCTGACTCATCTGAAAAGACCCTGATGTTGGGAAAGATTGAGGGCAGGAGGAGAAGGGGATGACAGAGGATGAGATGGTTGGATGGCATCACCGACTCAATGGACATGAGTTTGAGTAAACTCTGGAAGCTGGTGATGGACAGAGAGGCTTAGCATGCTGTAGTCCATGGGGTCACAAGGAGTTGGACACGATTGAGGGACTGAACTGAACTGAACTTGAACAGTGGCTGGAACTCCATAGATATTTATTTTATGAAAGGTTGGATTTAATTATCTTTGAAGTGCAAAGTTAGAAATGGAAAATCTGGCTCACAATTTTTCTTTGTAAATGCGGCCAATTTAATTTAATACAGTTATTGATTGCCTGCCTTTGTCTGAAACAGCAGAAGTAACAACTTGAATCTTCTGTTTCTGATGGTTGGATGTTGTGAGCAGAGTTGGCAACCACTAGGGTTTCTGAGGCTTAGAACTTGTGACATGGAAGATAACTGAGTGGCGACTTTGTCTGAGTTCTAATTTGGCTGATGGATGCCCTCTAGGGCCTCGATATCTTTATTTTACACATTTTATTTATCAGACTTGGGCATGTATCCCACTTTGGGACCATTCATGGGGATTAAAAGGTGATCCATTCAGCTCTGAAATAATTTATAGACTCACAGGGAAGACAGGTACAGAAATGGGTAGCTGCAAAACATTGTGATGTATGGTTAGGGTGAAAGGCCCCCTAAGAGACGATGATAGGGACACAGAATAGAGAATCTAATCGTTCCATTGCCTGAATATCTCCAGTGTCAGGAAACTCATTATCTTAGAAGAAAGTAGAAAGAATGCATTGATGTCTATGATTCACTCAACATTTTTACAATGAGTGTCTACTGTGTGCTGGGCTTCCCAGGTAGTGCTAGTGGTAAAGAAGCGGCTTGCCAGTACAAGAGGTGTAAGAGACATGGGTGCAATCCTTGGGTCAGGAAGATCCCTGGAGCAGGGCATGGCAACCGGCATCAGTATTCTTGCCTGGAGAATCCCCTGGACAGAGGAGCATGGTGGACTACAGTCCATGGGGTCACTAAGAGCAGGGCATGACTGAAGTGACTTAGCACACACGTACTACTATGTGCCAAGTACTATGTCAAGTGCTGGCGAGGCGGTGAATAAGAGAGATACAGCTCCCACTCTTACAGGGCTTTCAAAATCGTGGGTAAGAGCTCCATTAAACACGTAAATATACAAATAAGCACAAACTTCCAGCAGTTGTGACTGTGATGAAAGAAAAGTCAGGTGGCTGGAGGACACTCTAAGTTGGTTCCCATTACCTGGTCTCAGCTCACTGTTGAGAGGTGAGTGTCTTAACCTCTGTCCTGCTGAAGAGTTAGCTGAGGATCCCAGCTGTAAATTGCCTTGCCCCAAACCACACAACTGGCAAGTGTCAGAGCAGGGATTAGAACCCACGACTGTCCAATGTCAAGTACATGCTTTTAACTCCAAGTCTTCACTGAGGAGCCTCATGGTATATGGGCCACCTCACTCGGGGACAGATAATTGGAAACAGAGTCATTAAAGTGTATTCTTTTTCTTCAGCATGCTGTTATATGCCTTTAACATGTGCCACCAATTAAGGGGTTAATTATGTACTTTTCTCATGTTGATTTATAAGTGGGACTTGTTTAAGTAAGAGCATGGAAACTCTGATTCTTTCACTCAAATCCACCCACCTTCTGTCTAGGCTGATGTTGAATGTAGACAGTCTCATTAAATACTCATCAGTTTAAATCACAGGCTTTGGAGTTTTTATAAGGTTGCATTACAGACTCTACCATAATGGACTGAGATAACACAATGGCTCTGAGTTTGGACTTTAAATCATGCAGACCTGGGTTCAAATCCCAGCTCAGTTACTTGTAAGCTGTATGCTCCTGGGAAAGACTTTTCACCTCCCCAGGTCCCAGCGTCTTCATGTATAAAGCAGAGATAAGAACACCCATGCTCAGGTCTGTCATTAGGAGTCCATGAGGTGCACTGCTTGGACACGTTAGGATATAGAACTGCTGAAGAGTTGGCGATGATTATTACGCTTGTATTTGCCTATTTATTGAACAAGTATCATCTGAACGAACAAACAAAGCTAACTCCCAGCTTTTTACTTCACTTCTAAAACTAGATAAAGAGTTGGAGACTTACTGTATTTCACTTTGTCCCTGAATTCTTACCCCTGCCTTTAATAAGAAGAGGTCCGATTTGTTTCATTCTTTAGCTTATGCCAGTGGTTTTCTGTAGGGGGGTGATCTTGCACCCAGGCGGCATTTGGAAATGACTGGAGACACATTTCGCTGTCACACCTTGGGGGGGTAAGTGCTACTGGAAACAATGGGCAGAAACCAGAGATGCTAGTGAATATCTTGCAAGGTAGAGGACAGACCCCATGGACTGCAGCCTACCAGGCTCCTCCGTCCATGGGATTTTCCAGGCAAGAGCACTGGAGTAGGTTGCCATTGCCTTCTCCAGCAAAGGATTACCCAACACAAATTATCCAATGCAAATATGTCAGTACTGGCGAGACTAAGAAATCCTGGTTTATGCTCTCCAGCAGCATACACACACATACACATGCCCCACCATACGCATGCTTACACACACCCACGTCCCTGCTTGGGAGCTCCAGGATGATGTCATGCCGGGGAGACCCACGAGAGCCTGTGGTGAGACACAGTGCACATGGGGATCCTCACCATTTCCGTGCAGACCCCTCACCTCGCCGTTGCCGCCGCCTCATATCCTGCTCTGTTCCCGTGTGGGACCAGAGGGAAACCTCACAGCAGATGGGGTTTCGCTTAGTCACATTCTCTGTGGCCAGATCCAATTACATCAACAGCAGCTCTGGCTCAGACACCCACAGTTGCCTGATGCTCTCCAGGCTGGCCTTTCACCTTCCAAGGTCCGAACTCATCCCAAGACAGGCTAGGAGACGAGTTCCTTTGCAACTCCATCTATTGAAAGGAAGAAAGCTGAGAAATAGAAGCAAGTCAAAAGGTATCGTTATACTCTTTTGAAGGGCAGGATATTTCTGTCTGTGTATTTTTTTGTGTTTGTCATGACAGGGAAGTATTCAGTAACATTTAAAAAAGAAGTATATAAAAGATAGAAATCTTGAAGGTATTTGTATTTCGTAGGAAAGAGTATGAATGGGTACTAGTTATGAGCATTTATAATATTCCAAGAGCTGTGTTATGTGTTTAAAAAATATCATCTCCTGTAATTCTAATACAGTGATGTGTAGATTAGCATTTGCACTTGAGAGCTGATAAAATAGGCAGAAATCCAGGAGCTACCAAGAGGCAAAGCCTGGATTCCAATCTCACTTCCTTCGAGGCCTGGGTCTTAACCACTTAGCTAGATGCTGCTGTTTAATGAGGGGAGAGCTGATCTCTGGAAGAAAACACATGGCTAATCCAGGGGCTTCCCAAGTGGCACCAGTGGTAAGGAACCTGCCTACTAATGCAGGAGAAGCATGAGACGTGGGCTCGATCCCTGGGTTGGGGAGATCCCCTAAAGAAGGAAATGGCAACCTGCTCCAGTATCCTTGCCTGAAAAACCCCATGGACAGAAGAGCCTGACCCTGGATAGAGGAGCCTGGCGGGCTACAGTCAATGGGGCCTCCAAAGAGTCGGACAAGACCCAGCAACTACACAACAGTGACAACTGTGTGCTCATCTATGGAGCCTGCATTTATTCAGAGCTTCTGACCTTCCAAAAATGGCATTGTCCACTTGGGAGCTGGGAGTTTCATGGCACGTCATGGCACCACCCATGACTGGCCTTGGTGAGAACATGCTGTTTGTCCATGGTGACTGGAGCGCCACCGGCACCCCCGTGTGCGTGTCACTAGGCACTTCCCCTAATCACGTGCCCTCCTGGCTGCAGTCTGCATATGATCTCTGCCACCTGTTCTCACAGAAAAATGGGAGCCACAGAGGGCTCTGAGCTCTAGCCTCGTGAGGACCACTCTCTGTTTCCCACAGGCTCTCTGATACAAGGATGTCCTTCTTGCCTCCCTCCATCCGAGGAGAACCTATCGATGGGCTGTTTCCACTCTTCACAGAAGGAGACTGAGTCCCCATAGCGGCCCTTCCTGACTTACCTCCCTCTAGCTTTCCGCATTCACGGAAGAGACTGAATATGAAGATGCGTTGGGAACTAGAATCTCAGGTTCTCGTTTGTAGTCTATTTTTGGACAGGAAGCAGAGCCACATGGAAAAGATTTGATAATGTTAACAAATGACACAATAGCAACTAGATGAGCCAGCAAGTGTTTCTTTCCACGCTCAAGTGATGTGCTTCAGTTACACAGACTTCAGGGAAAACGGCTTACTCACCGTATCTAAAACGTCATTTCATCTTCTGATGCTCAGGGCAAAGGCCACCTGCTCTGTAAATTATTCCTCAGTATTCAGTTCAGAACATCTCTCCCTATTTAACTTGTCTATATTCCTTGATGAGGTTTCTTCAAGCAAGGACACTGGAGTAAGTTGCCATGCCCTCCTCCAGGGGATCTTTCCAATCCAGGGATTGAACCCAGCTCTCCTGCATTGCAGGCAGATTCTTTACTGTCTGAGCCACCAGAGAAGCCCAAGAATACACCTGGATCCTCAGTGATTATTTCCAGATGTGTGTCTCTCATGAGATTATAAAATAAGATAACATTTATTATGAGCCCACAGGTGTCAGGCACTGAGATAATTGTTCTACACATTCTGTTTCATGGAATCTTCTCAAATTGATTGTGGATAAACAGTAGAAGCTTCCATGGTGGCTCCGCGGTAAAGAATCTGCCTGTAACACAGGAGACTTGGGTTCGATCCCTGGTTGGGGAAGATCCCCTGGAGAAGGAAATGGCAACCCACTCCAGTATTTTTGCCCATGGAAATCCCATGGACAGAGGAGCCTGGTGGTCTACAGTCCATGGGGTTGCAAGAGTCAGACACGACTTAGAGACTAAACCACCACCACAGACGTTACTAGATCCATATTAAAAATAAGTAAATGGAAGTTCCTAGGTGTTAAACTCCACAAAGACTTAAAAAAGTATGTCTTCATCTAGATCTGCATACTCTATCAGTATGGCATAACTTAGGTCCTCAAAATGGTAGGAACAAAATATGTTTTCCTGAAATCCTTGGAGTTCTTCCTTTCTTTACTCCCTAGTCTTACAACATCCATCAAGGCTCATTTTATATTTAGAAAATGGTACTAGGGAAGCTCAACAGTGGGGTAATCAAGGAGTCAGAACACTCAGCATCTTGGACCTCTGCCAGGGCCTTTCCCACAGGAGGTGCATTGTTCTGTGCTTCATCATGATAGAAAGAACCTTCAGTGACATCATGATGTATTTTAGAATCAGATTTGCAAAACTTCTTCCAAACAGCTGTGTGTCACAGTGTAGGAAGGGCCTGGACATCTGGACCACCTTGTGCTCTGCCCCTTTTCATCTTTCCTGACCTTTAGCGAGCCCAGTGTGTCTTTCTCTTGATGAAATGGCTCATGAAACACAAGGCCTCCCAATTTCGGAAAATCCTCAAACATCTGCTTCTAAGTGCGTGAGTGTCTGCGTGCGTATGTGTATTTTCGGGAAAGGGAGGGAAGAGTGAGGAAATGATTTCCACTCAGTAGTATGGGGTCCAATGTATTGGAAAACTTACCCCTACCGCCAAAAAAAAAAAAAAAAGATTGCAAGAACTCTTCTTTTGCGGAGTTTGGAGTAGATTCCTATCGGGATTTGGAAAAGCGGGTGTGAAAAATCCATCATGTTGTCATTCACAGTCAGAAGGCCTGTTCAGACCTTTAAAACTGCAGAGGGAGTGTTTGTTAGCCCCTGTTTTCAATTAGATGAGCTAGTTCCCCTGCTAAGGGAATGTGTTCCCATAGAGGAGATGAAGCTGCTTTTACCATCCCTGGGAGAGGGAGGCTGGGGTGGCCCTAATGAGTTGAAAGTGAAAGTGTAATTCACTCAATCATATCCATCTCTTTGCGGCTCCGTGGACTATACAGTCCATGGAATTCTCCAGGCCAGAATGCTGGAGTAGGTAGCCGTTCCCTTCTCCAGGGGTTGATGACAGGCCATTCCAGGGTGTCAACAGGACAAGGACAAGGGGAGCGGGAGCGTCAGGCTTTAGAAACATCATCCTGGCTACAGAGTAAAGGGAGACCAGTGAGGGACAGTCATAGTCAAGTAAGAAGAGCTGATGGCTGTCTGGACCAGAGTGGGAGCTGTGGAGATGGAGGACATTGGGAAGATTTTGTTTATGCTCTCTCTCTTTAGTCGCTCAGTTGTGTCTGACACTTGAGACCGCATGGACTGTAGCCTGCCAGGCTCCTCTGTCCGTGGGATTCTCCAGGCAAGAATACTGGAGTGGGTTGCCATTTCCTTCTCCAGGGGATCCTTCTGACCCAGGGATTGAACCCGGGTCTCCTGCACTGCAGGCAGATTCTTTACCAAGTCAGCCATTATTTATGCTAAAGACATGCTTATCAGGACTTGGTGACTGAACGGATGGGGGATGGAGTAGAGAGAAGCAGCATCCTGGATTGGGGTCCCAGCGGATGGTGATGCCATTCACCAAGATGGGATCAGGGGAAGAGCAAGGATGACCTCTGTGTGGGTCTGGTCATTTCAGGTCAGTGGTGGCAAAGGGCTTCTCGGTGAGCCAGACACGTGCCCACGCTCCATTCTTCTCCAGAAGAGGCCTGTGAGAACAGACGCATAGGACTGCTTCACTTGACCTGGAGCCAACGATAAACCACATTGATCTCTAGAGACACTCACTCTCCCCCCTGGTTTGGTGTGTTTTTCTTCTCACAGTGTGTAACAGGCATCCTGATAGTCACAGAGAGACACTTCGGTGGTTAAGTGCATGTAAGCCAGACTGCTTGGGTTTGTAAACAGTCTAATTCTTATCTAGTTCTTATTGCTATGTGACCTCAGGCAAGTTACTCAACCCATCTGTAACTCAGGGTCCACATCATTAATGTGGGGATCTAGTTTCTACTTGGCAGATTAATTGTAGAGGAAAAAAAAAATATTTAGAAGCACATATAAGGGAGTAGGTACCTAATAAACATTGATGAAACAGATAAATAGTTCTAAACTATTCTTGGCTCATTTTCTCTTCTTCTCAGTATAAAACATGAATATTTTATTTTATACTGGATGCATGGCATTTCATGTATTCAGAGTTCTGCTTTTTTTTAAGAGAAGGAAAGGAGTTGAGAGGTCAACTAAGGTTTTTTTTTTTTTTCCGGAAAATCTGCTTGTATGCAGTGCTGGGTTAGGCCATTGTTCACATCTTCCAACCCATGGTCACCTAGAATTATCACACAGAAATTCTGAGCTAGTCATGCTTCCTGCCCGGGCTCGAAAGATCAAATCCAAACTCCAGATGCCTTAGCAGGGCTTTCAGCGCCATTGGTGACCTATTGTCAGTGTGATTCTCGTTCTTCATCTCCTGTTCTTGCCTCCTACATGTGTATTCTACTCTCTACTTTAGCCATGATATAATCTCCATTCTTCAAATGTCACGACCCTACAGGCTTTCATGTGTTCTGCGCTGTATGCCAGGACCGCCCTTACTTCTCACTTCTTAATTACGATCCTGCTCAGATATCAACCACCTCTTGTTGAATTAATCACCCCATCTCCTCTGATCCCCAGCATTTTGATGATTCTTCTAATATAATGTTTACTAAGAATATCTTGGGGCTTCCCTGGTGGCTCAGATGGTAAAGAACCTGCCTGCAATGAAGGAGACTTGGCTGCAATTCCTAGGTCATGAAGATCCCCTTGGAGGAGGGTATGGCAACCCACTCCAGTATTCTTGCCTGGACAATCCCATGGAGAGAGGAGCCTGGCGGGCTACAGTCCACCGGGTCGCAAAGAGTCAGACATGACTTAGCAACTAAGCATGCACATACAGAATATCTTAATTTGTTAATGGGTTTGTCTTCCCCTAAGTAAACATTAGCACTTCAAGGGCAGAGCCTAAGTCTGCTTGGCCTTGAAGTCCCATATCCTAACCTAAAACTCGGTACAAAGTGACTGTCGGGGTAAACTTACTGAATATGAGCAAAGGATAAATAAACCCCATTTTAAAATAGAAGCAACTTACTTTGCCTTTACCCCAGCTCTACAATCTGCCAAGAAAAGGAGAGTATCTAGAATTGACCTAAGAAGGAAAGGAGATCCTAAGATATAGTACAGATATTTACTGCTTTACTTGTGTTTCCAGATAAGGCATTGAATCTAAGACACCGACATTATTTACTGTAACTGAAGAGATACTTTTTAACCTCTCAACAAAGACCCAGGGCTTAAAAATCCTAATTTTTCTAATGCGACTTGTTGTTGTTATTCAGTCGCTCAGTCATGTATGACTCTGCGACCCCATGGACTGCAGCACGCCAGGCTTCCCTGTCCATCATCAACTCCTGGAGCCTACTCAAGTTCGTGTCCATTGAGTCGGTGATGCCATCCAGCCATCTCGTCCTCTGTCGTCCCCTTCTCCTCCCGCCTTCAATATTTCCCAGCATCAGCATCTTTTCTAATTAGTCAGTTCTTCGCATCAGGTGGCCAAAGTTTTTGGCTTTGGAGCTTCAGCTTCAGCATCAACCATTCTAATGAATATTCAGGACTGATTTTCTTTAGAATGGACTGGTTGGATCTCCTTACAGTCCAAGGGACTCTCAAGAGTCTTCTCCAACACCACAGTTCAAAAGCATCAATTCTTCTGTGTTCAGCCTTCTTAATGGTTCAACTCTCACATCCATACATGACTGCTGGGAAAACCATAGTTTTGACTATACAGACCTTTGTTGGCAAAGTAATGTCTCTGCTTTTTAATACACTGTCTGAGTTTGTTATAGCTTTTCTTCCAAGGAGCAATCATCTTTTAATTTCAGGGCTGCAATCACTAACTACAGTGATTTTGGAGCCCAAGAAAATACTGTTTCCATTGTTTCCCCATCTATTTGCCATGAAGTGATGGGACCAGATGCCATGATCTTAGTTTTCTGAATGTTGAGTTTTAAGCCAGCTTTTTCACGCTCCTCTTTCACTTTCATCAAGAGGCTCTTTAGTTTTTCTTAGCTTTCTGCCATAAGGGTGGTGTCATCTGTGTATCTGAGGTAATTGATATTTCTCCCAGCAATCTTGATTCCAGCTTGTGCTTCATCCAGCCCGGCATTTTGCATGATATACTCTGAGTATAAGTTAAATAAGCAGGGTGACAGTATAAGGCCTTGACATACTCCTTTCCCAATTTGGAACCAGTCCATTGTTCCATGTCCAGTTCTAACTGTTGCTTCTTGACCTGCATGTAGGTTTCTCAGGAAGCAGGTAAGGTGGTCTGGTATTCCCATCTCTTGAAGAATTTTCCAGTTTGTTTTGATCCACACAGTCAAAGGCTTTCACTTAGTCAATGAAGCAGAAGTAGATGTGTTTCTGGAATTCTCTTGCTTTTTCTATTATCCAGTGGATGTTGGCAATTTGATCACTGATTTGTCTGCCGTTTCTAAATTCATCTTGAACATCTGGAATTTCTCAGTTCATGTACTGTTGAGTCCTGGCTTGGAGAATTTTAAGCGTTAGTTTGCTAGCATGTAAAATGAATGCAATTTTGCAGTAGTTTGAACATTCTTTGGCATTGCCCTTCTTTGGGGTTGGAATGAAAACTGACCTTTTCCAGTGCACCCAGTTACAAAGGGTGACGTACGTCCAGAGTTAGGAGCACTGCACTGGGATGGACAAATAGGCTCAGACTGAGTCCAATCTCAGCCCAACTTGACAAATAACAATTATACTTAGAAAATGTGACATCCTCACCCTCTTTACACAGGCTAGTTCACTAGCAAATCATATCCCCTTGAACACCTAACATTTGATTTGACCCTATTATAATTAATGAAGAGAATTCACTCTGGTAAAATACAATGGTCTTTAGGAGTTTGTGAAAACTATGTACCTTTTAAAGTTGACAGATGTTTTTATTGTACATTTAAATAGTTGCAAAGGATAGAGCTTCAAATATATTAAAAATATGGTCATTTAAAAATAAAACTGTCATATCACTGTTTTAAATAGACTTAATGAAATCTAAATTCCATGGTGATTTGATGCTATCATTTACCCGTTAAAAATATATGAGTAAGATCTTCTTTAACAATTAAACATTTATGTATTTCCTTTTTCTCCGTAAATATGTATTTCAATTCCATTTCCTCCACAGGAATTGATCCTAATGTAGTATATTTTTATACTTGAAAGTCTTTTGCTGACCATTTTATTATATTTCTCTGAAATAAAATGCATATAGATCAATATTAAAATTTCTTTAATGTTCTATAAAAGGTCCTAGCAAAAAATTATTTCTCTTGGATTGAATTGTCTTAACAATTATTAGAAGTACTTAGTTGATCAATTTGCTATATTTATTGAAATTTTGATAAATGCTTAGACATGAAACAAAATTTTATTGGATATGCTTTTCCAAGAGATAAATTTTTTCAATTAGATCATTTATCTGTTAAATACTTTTGCTAGCACGAGATGGTATTATACAAATTCTACTCCTAGTTTTCATTTTTTGGTGGTAACCACTAAGAAACCTATTCACCAAAATAAATAAAAGAGAAAGGAGGATTTTTGTTAGAGCAGAGTTATAACCACCAAGCAGGTTATGTGCCCAAACTGAATAAGGATAATCATCAAAAAAGCATTTTTAAATGATTTCTCAACTGATATTTTAATTAGATTTTCATTCAGTTTCATTTTAACCAAAGCATTGGAAGTCATCTGATTTGCAAAATATTACTGGATCATGAGTCATTCACTTTCAATAGTTACAACAGGATTTTGAATTGTACCTTTGTTTGGTCCCCTGGGTTTTTGAAACCCCAAGACAACTCAAGATGAGTGAAACTTATGACTTCCTTTTGTATAGTGGGAAAAAGGCATTTATGAGAAGGAAAATCCTTATCCTCAGATTCTTGACAGGGAGTGAAAATGGAAGTTGATAATCTGAAAATGTCCTTAAACCCAACTAGAGCCCTTGGAAAATCCTTGGGTACCTCTGACAGTATAGTGCATAGCAGTTTGAAAATTTCTATGTAAGATATGTTTTCTATAATTATATTCAGTCTCCCCAGAGAAGCAGCATGGTTGTAGAGATGTCAACAATAAGACAGGAGTGCAGAGCAGCCAGAGGTCAAGTTCACATTGACTAATATGAACTAGTTTCTTTAACTCAGAAGTGGGGAAAACTAAACTGAGTTTTAACAATCTAGGTTGATGTCACGAATGAGCTAGGATTCAAATAAATCTGTGAATTATGGAAACAGAATATCAAATCTGGAATAAACTTCAGAGATCGTCTAGTCTGGAGAAGGTGATTAAGCCTTGCCTTTTATATCAACTTGTATTAATTGTGAGTGAACTGATCATATAACCCTTCTGTATCAGGAAGGATTCAGAGCATCTGTAGGAAAGAATGGCATGAGTGATTGGTTGTATCTGTTGGAGGAAGCAAGAAGAGAAATGTACTGATGCTCGGTATCTGCCATCCTTGAGCTGATCTGAGTACACATGGTCCCTATCATATAGACCTCAGGGAGAGCTGAAGCCGAGTAAGAGCAGGAAGGTTGATCAAAATTCTACAGCTAACTAGTGGCAGAAAAATCTTCATGACCCAGATCATTACGATGATGTAATCACTAACCTAGAGCCAGACATCCTGGAGTGCAAAGTCGAGTGGGCCTTAAGAAGCATCACTACAAATAAAGCTAGTGGAGGTGATGGAATTCCAGTTGAGCTCTTTCAAATCCTAAAAAATGATGCTGTGAAAGTGCTGCACTCAATATGCCAGCAAATTTGGAAAACTCAGCAGTGGCCACAGGGCTGGAAAAGCTCAGTTTTCATTCTAATCCCTAAGAAAGGCAATGCCAAAGAATGCTCAAACTACCACACAATTGCACTCATCTCACATGCTAGCAAAGTAATGCTCAAAATTCTCCAAGCCAGGCTTCAACAGTATGTGAACTGTGAACTTCCAGATGTTCAAGATGGATTTAGAAAAGACAGAGGAACCAGAGATCAAATTGCCAACATCTGTTGGATCATCAAAAAAGTAAGAGAGTTCCAGAAAAACATCTACTTCTGCTTTATTGACTATGCCAAAGCCTTTGACTGTGTGGATCACAACAAACTGTGGAAAATTCTTCAAGAGGTGGGAATACCAGACCACCTTACCTGCCTCCTGAGAAATCTGTATGCAGGTCAGGAAGCAACAGTTAGAACTGGACATGGAATAACAGACTGGCTCCAAATTGGGAAAGAAGTACGTCAAGGCTGTATATTGTCACCCTGCTTATTTAACTTCTATGCAGAGTACATCATGAGAAATGCTGGGCTGGATGAAGCACAAGCTGGAATCATGGTTTCTGGGAGAAATATCAGTAACATCAGATATGCAGATGACACCACACTTACGGCAAAAGGAAAGAACTAAAGAGCCTCTTGATGAAAGTTAAAGAGAAGAGTGAAAAGGTTGGCTTAAAGCTTAACATTCAGAAAAGTAAGATCATGGCATCTGGTCCCATCACTTCATGGGAAATAGATGGGGAAACATTGGAAACAGTGACGGACTTATTTTTGGGGGCTCCAAAATCACAGCAGATGGTGACTGAAGCCATGAAATTAAAAGACACTTGCCCCTTGGAAGAAAAGCTATGACCAACCTAGACAGCATGTTAAAAAGCAGAGACATTTCCTTACCAACAAAGGTCTGTCTAGTCAAAGCTATGGTTTTTCTAGTAGTCATGTATGGATGTGGGAGTTGGACTATAAAGAGAGCTGAGTGTTGAAGAATTGATGCTTTTGAACTGTGGTCTTGGAGAAGACTCTTGAGAGTCCCTTGGATACCAAGGAAATCCAACCAGTCCATCCTAAAGGAGATCAGTCCTGAATATTCATTGGAAGGACTGATGCTGAAGCTGAAACTCCAACACTTTGGCCACCTGATGCAAAGAACTGACTCATTTGAAAAGACCCTGATGCTGGGAAAGATTGAAGGCAGGAGGAGAAGGGGATGACAGAGGATGAGATGGTTGGATGGCATCATCGACTCAATGGACATGAGTTTGAGTAAACTCCAGCAGTTGGTGATGGACAGGGATGCCTGGCGTGCTCCAGTCCATGGGGTCACAAAGAGTCTTACATGACTGAGTGACTGGACTGAACTGATCTAGTGGCAGGATGAACAGAATTACATATTTTTTCTTTAATATTTGGTGCTCACCATGAACTTGGTAACATTGGTGACTAGAAAAAATCTGAATGTTTTAGGGCTCAAAGGGAGAAAATTCTGATTTTGCCAGTGGGAACTGGTGTTTTCATTTAGGGAGTTATTAGGCTCCTTTATGTTTGTTCTCTGTGCTGTTTGTTGAAAGAAGGAAATAGGTCATCCATTATGAAGAGACTGAAAATCTGAAAATACTGAGAGTTGAGTTTTAGTCATCCATTCAAATGAAGCTCAGAAAAAGTCATCAACTGTCTAAGCAAATTACCACCTATCTGGCTGCTGAGTCTTAATCATCCTGGTGCAAAAAAACAGGTCTATATGCAGAGCGGACTGAACAGAGGCTTGCAGGACCTTTTATTCTGCCATATACCTATGATACGTGTTAATCCCTAGCATTTTGCACCCCTGTGGGACCCTATGTCGAAGAAGGCAATGGCACCCCACTCCAGTGTTCATGCCTGGAGAATCCCTGGGATGGGGGAGCCTGGTGGGCTGCAATCTATGGGGTCGCACAGAGTTGGACACGACTGAAGCGACTTAGCAGCAGCAGCAGCAACAGGACCCTGCATGGGTCCTTTTGCCATTTGAGATGATCACATCTTGGGATCTAGATAGAACTATAAACAAAAGTATGGCAGGATGTCTACACTGATAGAGGAGTTAACTTTATAACAGATTGACTTTCCCATACATAGAAAGTTACATTGTGCTTGACTCCTTTTTCTTTTGGATCTCCTTCCACTTAAATCTATATGTGCGTGTGTGTGTGCTAGGTCACTTCAGTCGTGTCCGACTCTTTGTGACCCTGTGGTCTGTAGCCCGCCAGGCTCCTCTGTCCATAGGCTTCTCCAGGCCAGAATACTGGAGTGGGTTGCCATACCCTCCCCCAGGAGATCTCCCCAACCCAGGGATTGAACCTATGTCTTTGAGGTCTTCTTGCATTGGCAGGTGAGTTCTTTACCACTAGCACTATCTGGGAATCCCAAATCTACAAGTACCTCATTTTTTTTTTTTTATCTACAACATAATATTCAGTTGATTCCAGATGTTGGCTAGTTCAAATGATGCTGCAATAAAGATCTCCCCTGCATTTATCTTGGTGCACTTCTGAGAATTTATCTGAAGGATAAATTCCTAGAAACAGATTGCTGTAACAAACTTTCAGTTTCCATGAATACTGTCACATGGGTCTCTGAAGAGGCTGCATCAGTTTAGAGGTTACTCCTAATCATAGTATATGGGAGCACTAGCTCTCCCACATCCAGCTAACACGTATTTTCTCATGAGAAGAGGAGGAGGATTTGAATAGTTACGGTTTTGAATCAGAAAGGAGACATCCCTCTTGGCTATTCCAACCTGTGTCTCACCAATACAGCTGGCTGGTGGCTGATGCCACAGACTCTGCTCAGAAGGCTGAATGCTCCTGCTTCAGTGGGAACAGGGGGTGTTTCTTCAGTCTGTGCCCTACTTGGCGTCTGTCCCTGACAGAGCCAGCCAGTGTTGGGGAGCCAGCCTCTCTGACGGTAAGAGAAAGTGGATTGGAAACAAATTGAACTTTTCACAGCTGGCCGTTCCCTTCTTTCCCTTCGACTCAGACCCAGCTCAGAACAAGGTCGCTGATGTTCTCCAGCAACAAAGATGGCATTATTGAGGACTGCCTTCTTTGTGGGGAAGTCTCATGCCCCAAGAGTTGTCTCTGTCATGTCAGCTATGACAAGTCCGGAGACAGCATAGCTGCAAGTCTCCAAGGGTCTCCAAAGAGACACCCGGGCTGTCCAGCCTGTTGACCATGGACTTGTCTATTGGTGTCTACCACTTTATTTCAAAGATGTCAGATGACTCAGTTCAGCAGACGATAACTTTTTACTCATGCTTCTTGGAGGCTGAGAACAGAGGGTGGGAGAGTTTGGAATTCTAAAGGAGAAGAAATGTGTGAACAAAGGGGAAAAAAATCTCGTGTTTATTTTTGGCACCATTGCTCTTACCACTGTACATCCTGCTTCTGTTCCTTTTTTACGGCTGGGAGAAATCAATTTGTTTATCTTTTAATTGCCTGTCTTCTCTACGGTTCCTGAGGACAAAGGCAGGGCTTAGCTCACGACTGCATCACAGGTCCCTAGGGTAAACTCTGGTCACTCTGGAAGTGCTTGATGCCCATTTGTCGCATGAATGAGTGAATGGTGGAAGGAAGTTGAATGAGCGAATGAAAGATTGAAGTTGATGAGCACCTCCTGGGCAATTTCATATATTTGATAACTTCAATGTTTAAACTTTAGGAGGTATAGATATTATTTTCATTTATGGCAAAGGACATGGGGTTTCAGAGATTAACACTTTCAGAACTACACACGGGTAATTGGTAGAACTGAGATTTTTGTCCTAGGCATGACTGACCCCAAAACTGTCATCTAGACTTAATTCTGAATTTTCAAATTTTAAACTATGAAGTATTAATGATTTTGTAAGCAGTGTGGGGCACAGCCGTCAAGACACTTCCAGGTGGGCATGACGCATTCACCATGAGCAGATGTTCCTCCTTGCCTTCAAGAACATGGGCTATTCCTGAAGGCTGTGCTTATTAAATCCTTGTTCCCTTGAGGACAATAGTAGAGCTCATTTATATTCATTTGCTCAAATTTTGGAACATCTGAACTGAGAAACAGTTCAGTTCAGTTGCTCAGTCATGTCCAACTCTTTGTTACCCCATGGACTGCAGCATGCCAGGCTTCCCTGTCCATCACCAACTCTTGGAGCTTGTTTAAACTCATGTCCGTTGAGTCAGTGATGCCATCCAACCATTTCATCCTCTCTCTTCCTCTTCTCCTCCTGCTTTCAATCTTTCCCAGTATCAGGGTCTTTTCCAATGAGTCTG
The DNA here is from genome assembly GCF_029407905.1 of Bubalus kerabau. Classification (NCBI taxonomy): domain Eukaryota; kingdom Metazoa; phylum Chordata; class Mammalia; order Artiodactyla; family Bovidae; genus Bubalus; species Bubalus kerabau. The sequence continues at coordinate 174,144,234 of NC_073627.1, forward strand.
AGTTACAAGGGGACTTTAAAAGGTCCTTCTGTTGACAGTGAGCAAATGTAAGGAAGGACACTGGCCATGTTGTGGGCAAGGAATTCCGCTTTCAATATGTGATTTCATTTCATTCTCACAGCCCCATAGTTCTGTTTGATGTTCTTTTCTTTCTCTTCCTTCCTTCTCTCCTTCATTCTCTCCTTTATAACTTTCTTTCTTTTTTTTTAATTTCCAGACGAAATTTGGAAGATTTAGCTTGGGTAAGCAATGAATAATGGTAGGACTAGGAATTGAAGGTACATCTTAATGTCTATAAGGACTCTTCTCTTTCTACCCACCATGCCATGAGTGTTGGGCAAGGACTGTTGTCTCGGTACAGTCATAGACACAGAGGGTGTTGTGTAAATAATTGATTGGCAGACCCCTGTTGGCCTGATTCTTAGCCAGTGACCCTTAGGGCTACTTGATGTTTGGCACCATGCCTGGTATGACTCTATCCTTTAACTGTTTCTTTCTTCTGCCAGCCAACCCCCAAAGGGAGCCTTATCTCCTTGAAACCCTGGTCTGGAATGAGCGGTCTCCATAGGATACCAGAAGCCCACACTCAGCACTGTAGTTTTTTTCTGAGAACTGGCTGCAAGGTAGTGCTCTGAGGTCAGTCCTTCCAGCTCCCAACTTAATGATCTACAAGCTCCAGGCCATCTCAACTGCCAGCTGTGATGAAATAATAGCACAAAAGAAAATCACTATTTTCTATTTTGGGATTCTAATCAGGACAACATGATTCTGGATGATTTATGTACTTCTGCGTATTTTCAAAAAGTTTCTTTTAATGTTGTTCCTTCTCTACTCAACTCTCTTATCACTTGGGCTCAGAGTGATGCTTACTCAGAATCTTCCCTTTTTTTCTCCCATTTGTAAAATGACAAACACATGTCCCCATTCTGGCTCCCTGAAACTGGAAATCTTTGGGGATTTCTTTAGAAAAAGTCTTATCAATTGTGTTCTGGACACAGTGAGCCCTGGATAGTCTGTACCTGGAGAGTTTGGGGATAGAATTGTTCCTCTCAAATATTAGAAATCCTTAAAAATAAACAAGAGGAGTTTCTACAAAGTCCTAAGAGCATTCTGCTCTGTATCCATAGCTTGTTCATTCAAGTAATCATTTGAAGAATACTCATGGGGCTTTTCTAGTAGCTGAGATGATAAAGAACCTGCCTGCGATACAGGAGACCCCAGTTCGATCCCTAAGATGGGAAGATCCCCTGGAGAAAGGAATGACAACCCACTCCAGTATTCTTGCCTGGAGAATTCCATGGACAGACTATGGGGTCTCAAAGAGTCAGACATGACTGAGTGACTCACACACACACACGCACACACATTAAGTACTTAGTCTGTGCTAGATGTTGTGCTGGGTGATGAGGAATGGAAGTAAATGAGACGACAGCATCCCTTTCTCAGGAGTCCTGAGTCACCTGAGTGATGAGGCCAGTGGAGCCCTCCCTCCTGACTGTCCCTCTTTGGCAGCCCTTCCTTCCCGACTCTACTGTCCTCCTCATCTCATTCCCCAACTTTTCCGGCCTACAGTCTCATTCTGTCTTTTGATCACGCACTTCTCTCCACTCTAGAAGATTTTTACAACTTTTCTCCATCCAAATAACCCATTCTTCAAGTCCAAACCTAGATGCCACATCCCCCAAGAAGGCTTCTCTTCGCCCCCTCCCAGGTTGGGTTTGTGCCCCTTCCATTTGCTCTCAGGGCCTCTCCTATTATGAAACTTGGTCTATTGTATTGAAATCAGCTGCTTCCTTGCCTGTCTCTCCCGTTAGATTGTACGCCTCTTGAGGACAGCGGCAACACTGAGCTCAACACTGGGAGCATTTCTTGTTCACAGAAATGACAGAAATGGGCCTAACGCATGGCCATAAGTAGGTGCTCCACAGCTGTTTCTGAACAAACAAGTGGCCTAGAAAACAGATAAAGAAAATACATGTAAAGAACTTCATAGGGATTCTTATGAGGATTAAATGAATTAATATTTGTAAACTTCAATAATGTCTGTTCTTACAAAATGGAATTTCAACTCTGTACAATAAATGCTAGGATAAACCATGTTAGAAGAAACAAAAAAAACAAAGCAAAAAAAGCTGCTCTAATGCAGCCCATGAATCAGGATGGAGAGAAGACTTAAGAAACAATTTAAAAAGGAGATGAGGGGATGACCCTGAGGGATGGGATGGGGAGGGAGGGGGGAGGGGGATTCAGGATGGGGAACACATGTCCACCCATGGCTGATTCATGTCAGTGTATGGTAAAAACCACTGCTGCTGCTAAGTTGCTTCAGTCGTTTCTGACTCTGTGCGACCCCATAGACGGCCGCCCACCAGGCTCCGCCATCCCTGGGATTCTCCAGGCAAGAACACTGGAGTGGGTTGCCATTTCCTTCTCCAATGCATGAAAGTGAAAAGTGAAAGTGAAGTTGCTCAGTCGTGTCTGACTCTTCATGACCCCATGGACTGAAGCCTACCAGTCTCCTCCGTCCATGGGATTTTCCAGGCAAGAGTGCTGGTGTGGGTTGCCATTGCCTTCTCCATAAGAAGACACTAGAATTTATTTTCACCAAAATGATCAACTTGGAACTATTTATAAATATTTCTATGTATGTTATCTGACTGAACTCAAGTCCTAAAGGAATTTTCTTTACATTTACTTGGCACCTACTATGTTCCCTGTCATTGTCTACATGCATTTTAATGTTATAAAAGTCTCAAAATACTACTACAATATTGTAATTAGTCTCCAATTAAAATAAATTGATTAATTAAAAAATAAGGAGATGAATGTCAAAGGATGAGTAGGCCTTACTGAGATGGGCAGAGAGGTAGGGTCTCTAAGGTAGAAGAAACGGCATATGTAAAACCACAGAGGTAGCAGGGAGCCTGACTTGCTTGGGGAGATGTAGCTTTTTTGGTGGGAGGAAAGTGGATTTGGGTAGGTGTGAGTAGGTAGATGGTAAGAGGAGATTAGTAAATGACTGACTGTGGTTCAGTGGCTAAAGTACTGGAGAGAGAATGAGGGGACTAGAGTTTGAGCCCATACTGTGACATTGACTTCAGGAGACCTCACGTGGGCCACTTTGCTTTCTTGACCTTAGTATTCTCACGGCTATAATGTGGGCCATGCACTAGATGATCCCCAAAGCCCCCTTTCATCTTGGACGTTCAGAGAATCTGGGTGGGGTGGGGTGGGTAGGAGCTCCTTGAGTTCAAAGGCGCATGTTCTGGTGCCTGTCAATTACTACTACTAATACTGCCATGCTTCAATACTATTACTTCTGCTAGTACTACTTTAAAATTGCATTTCTAATGTTTTACTAGCTTGATACTGCTACCTCTACTGCTATATAACTATACCTACCTTTCCTACTACTATGAAAACGACACCACTCTAGTATAGTGCTATTAATATACTACTGCTAAGTCGTTTCAGTCGTGTCCGACTCCGTGCGACCCCATAGATGAAAGCCCACCAGGCTGCCCCGTCCCTGGGATTCTCCAGGCAAGAGTACTGGAGTGGGTTGCCATTTCCTTCTCTAATGCATGAAAGTGAAAAGTGAAAGGGAAGTCGCTCAGTCGTGTCCGACTCTTAGTGACCCCATGGACTGCAGCCTTCCAGGCTCCGCCATCCGTGGGATTTTCCAGTCAAGAGCACTGGAGTGGGGTGCCATTGTAATGGTGTAGTATATATATATATTAATATACTACTACACCATTACTATGACGTGACTCCTACTGCTATTATGTCATGCTACTATGAATATTATACTACTAGTGCTGTTAGGCTCCTCTGTTACTGCACTGGGCTTCCCAGGTAATTCAGTGGTAAAAGAACCTGCCTGCAATGCAGGAGACACCGAAGATAAGAGTTTGATTCCCGGGTCAGGAAAATCTCCTGGAGAAGGACATGGCAAGCCACTCCAGTATTTTGCCTGGAGAATCCCATGGACAGAGGAACCTGGCGGGCTTCAGTCCATAGGTCACAAAGAATCACACACGACTGAAGTGACTGAGCGCAGCACATCACTGTACTATTATAACTACGAGTACTATCATTCCTGTTGCATAGCCTCTATTTCTATACTGCTACCGCTAGTCTCAGAAATAGCGGCTAACATCTATTGAGAGCCTACTCGATGTCCAGCAGTACTTTCCACGTGTTGACCCTTACTCCCCCAATAAGCCTAGGAGACAGATTCTTTCATTATTGCCATTTTATGACTTTTCTAAGAGAAAAGTCTCTCTAGGTTCAGAGACATTAGGAAACTTGCTCAGAAGGCTGGGGCTGAAGTTCAGCTTCAGGATCCAAGAAGCTCCAGGAGGATCCCCTGGAGTAAGGAGTGGCAACCCACTCTAGTATTCTTGCCTGGGAAATCCTATGGACACAGGAGCCTGGCAGGTTATAGTCACAAAGTGTCAGACAGGACTGAAGCAACTGAGCACATGCATTGAAAGAGAAAGAAATAGCCATTTCCTAAGTCAGGTTGGCCAAGAGTCTTTAATAATCTATTCCGCACTCACCTCTGCATTCATCATGAATCAAGCATTAGCTAGCTATGTGAAATGGAGGATGAAGTGATTTATCAAATTTATTCTTGATTCAGCAATATGAGAACATGTGCATGCCTGACATTCCCTGAGAGTTTGTGGTCCCCTTGAAGAAAGAAGAGGGGGAGATTTACACGAAAGCCCTCATGCCTGTGTGGAGGGGACTGCTGGCAGGCTGTCAAGGAAGGAGTTATATGCACTCTGCAGTGTGCTTAGCTGTAGTCCTTTTAAGGGTCCCCAACATTTGGGAAGTCTAGTGGGAAGGAACATCATTCGTGGCGTCAGGGGGCTGCTGATGAATGAAAGTGTCTATGAGAGGACAGGTGTTAATACTTTCACATTTGACCCATTTCCAAATCCTCTAGAAGTGTATCTAGGATCTTCTCATTTTTTTATTAAATTTTTTTTTTTTTTAGTTGGAAGATACTTGCTTTACGATACTGCGTCAGTTTCTGCCATACATCAACATGAATCAGTCACAGGTATACATATGTCCCTTCCCTCCTGAACGTCCCTCCCAGAACTTCTCATTAACTGTACTTCAAGGCTATGCCATCTGCTGACTTGGAATTTCCCCTAATGGACTTGGAGCTTGTGCATTATCTCCCTGGATCCCCTCGGCTCTGTCTTAGGCTGCTGGAACGTTTTGCTGCCACAGCTGTTGGAAACAACCCCTTGATGTAGCCAGAGACAGTTGCTCAGCATCTTAACAGCAAGACCAAAAGGGGTGAAAAAAATGGGAGTCTCGGATGGTAAGCGACTGACCTCATTCTGTAGGAATCCTTTCTGGAAAGGGAGCTGCGGACTGTTGTGACAGGCGGTAAGTCATCTGTAAGAATGTTTACTGTGGAATTCTAGCAAAGAAACGGCTCCAGAAACTTCCCGGGTAACACAGATGGAGTCTGCTCAGGGGCCCCAAGGGGGAGATCTGGAAAACTTTAGTCTTGTGAGGGGGGCTGTCTTTTCCTGTTTTGGGGTCGGCTGACTCAGAAGCAGCATTTGAGATCTTCATACTGCTGAATGGTGTTTATAGAAGAATTTTCTAGTTCTTAAGGCAACTTGACCTTAAAGGCTCATCATGGGATATATGAGGAAGGGCAAAACATGGTACCCTTTATTGAGCTGTGCTCTGCTTAGTTGCTCAGTCGAGTCTGACTCTGTGACACCATGGACTATAGCCCACCATGGTGCTCATCCATGAAATTTTCCAGGCAAGAAGACTGAAGCGGGCTGCCATTTCCTTCTCCAGGGGATCTTCCTGACCCAGGGACTGAACTAGTGCCTCCTGCATTAGCAGATGAATTCTCTACCACTGTGCCACACAGGGAAGCCCCTAGACTAATTAATGCATTTTCCTAAATTCACAGAGTTTGTAAATTCCAGCATTTGGGTTCAAATCCAGTTGGCTTTGGCTTTAAATCCTTGCATGGTTGCCTTTTCTGAGGGCAGGATGTATGGATTCTATATATATATATTTTTTACTCCATTTCAGTGCTCACTGTCCTAGGTATATCGAATCCTGAAAGAACACGGGCACTTTTAGACATCGCACGGCCTAATCTCCTCACTGTTTGGATGGGAATGGCCCATGACATAAAGGCCATGGCTAGAATAGAGACTGACTGTCCCTCAATTCAAAATGCTGCTTTCTGACCAAGGATATCACTCTGAATAGTTATTTAATATATTTCGTTGATTGATTTAAATGTCACTTATGGCAGCACCATTTCTCCTTCTTCTAGGTGAATCATTGCTAAATCCCACAAGTCCACCTTTTGTCCACTGCTTGATTATTGGTATTTAGTGTGTAAAACCTTTCCCCTTCAGTCCAGTGAACAATGACACCATGTGAGATGCCAGAGAGACAAAGATAAATCGTCCATGATTCCTGAGCTTCAGGAATTTACTAACACCTGGGAGAGCCAGACATGAGAACATTTTATTCTAATACATCATATAATCATGAGACATAGACACCTGGAAGGTGTGGAAGCAGAGATGAGAGGCACCTACCCAAGCCTGGGAGAACAGAAATGCCTTCCTGGAGGATTAATGGATTAAATCAATTCACAATTTCACCCATTCACCAAATATTTATTGGGCACCTCTTCTGTGCCAGATACTCATATTAGGGGATACAGTACTAAGGCAAAATACTTCTCTATCTAGTGGGAGAGATGAAACACATAAATAGTTATTCAAGTAGCAGTACTGTAAAGAATATAACAAGGCAAAGGTCTAAAGAATGATATGGGGTGAGGATTGATTTTTTATGTATATATGCCTTTTATTGGAGTAGAGTTACTTTACAACGTTGAGTTAGTTTCTGCTGTACGACAATGTGAATTATGTTCTGAATTTTATGCATGCATATGTGAATTATATGTATACAGACATCCCCTCCCTCTTAGACCTCCCTCCCACCCCTTCATCCCACTCATCTAGGTCATCACAGAGCATTGAGCTGAGCTCCCTGTGCTATCCAGTAGGTTCCCAGTAGGGTTTATTTTAAAAAGAGTAGTCAGAGAAGGCCTTTTCAGGGGCATATCTTTCTATCAAAGAAGAGATGGAGAAAAGTCTTGAAAATACCTTCTAGACAGAGGAAAAACAAGACTGATGTTTTGAGCCCGGTCCAGTTTGACTTATTTAAACAACAGTGAAAGCCAGTGTGGGTAGAGCTGGGTTAGTGAGGGTTACTGTTGAAAGTGATGGAGATGGAGATGTAGGCCAGAACCAGGTCACGGGCTGTGTGGGTCAGAGCTAAGTGAATGGCAGTCAGATGGAGAAGGGCTTTTCCATCTTTTCCTTCCCAGGGGTCATCACTGACAATATCTCAACATTAACACACAGAAAGACAGAGCTAACAGCAAATAAATCATTCTGATGGCCCATCTTGAGATGTTCCTACGGGGATTAATGTGTCCCTGCCCATAAGGTCAAATTCCATCCAAACATCTCTCTGGAAAATGCAGCGCTCAGAAACCCCTGCCCCGGGCACTCCCACCCACCTCACCATGCATCCTGCATTCATCATCTCACTCTTGTTCTTTGTCATGTGGCTAAGATTCCTTGAAGGAGATGGTCCAACTCCAAGTAAAGCTCTCTCCATAAATATTTAGACTGAATAGAAGATGTGCCAGAGATGCAAAGAATCTGTCTGGAGGGAGAAGAGACCTTTCTCTTTGTTGTCTCTTCAGTCTTGTAATTTAATCCATGGATACGTGTCTTTGAATAATACATAAGCATCAATTTACCATGAAGAGTTCCACAGAAACCTTAGCTTCTCATCCTTCTGCTGTGTACTGCATAGCAGTTTCTTCTCATCCTGGAATATACATTCCTCTGGTTTACCTTTATCACTTTCTTCTCTACTCCCATGTTTCTGATCACATAGTGTGTTGGGCTCTGTTAAACGTATGGTTGCAGAGTCTATATTCAGTTCAGTTCAGTCACTCAGTTGTGTCCGACCCTGCAACCCCATGAACCGCAGCACACCAGGCCTCCCTGTCCGTCACCAACTCCCGGAGTCCACCCAAACCCATGTCCATTGAGTCAGTGATGCCATCCAACCATCTTATCTTATTCAGCCCCTCCCCTCTTCTCAGAGTCACTTGTCAGTTCATTTTGTTCAGGCTTCTCCCTCTGCCCCCACTTCCCTGTCTGTTCCCACTGAGGTCAGTTCAGTCTCCATGTTACTAAACCCAGCGGCCTTCTTTCTTGTTCTTATTTTGCTAGAACTCATCACTTACATGGTGATGAACATAGTGTTAACTGGTCCTTGCTGAGGCTCACATCTCTTTTTGTGTCTGTTTGTGCCATTCTTTTGCTTGGACCCCTCTGACTGGTCCTTCTCTGTCTCTCAAATTTTTGGCTCCTGGTGGTTGTGTCTTTGGCAGACTTCTTTCTCTCACTCCATCCATCTTTGCCACCAGGCTCTCAACCATGGCTTCAGCTCTAAGGGCTTCCAACCCTCTATGCACCCCTGCCCAGACTTGAGAGCTGGTTACCATCTGTGGGCTTGGAATGCTGAGCCTAGCCGACCAACACTCGCAGCTGGTAAATGGGCTGTAACGTGACCCCTGATGAATCTGCCTTGTTCTGTTCCAGGGCTGGGACTCTTCCAGCTCCAGCTAGTTTCCTGAATGAACTTGAGTAAGTGCCTTCCCCTCTCTAGGCTTCAGTGGCCTTAAGTGTAGAATGAGTGAGCTGAACCCCTTCAAATCTCCTTCAGCTCTACATGGGCATGGCATCTGGCCATAAGGAAACAGAAATAACTGTTGTGGTTATAAGGGACCCAATAAATGATACTCCACCCTTCTCCCCAAATTCAGGACCAACAGCATAACAGAAATTAAAGCCATATTTAAACAAGAGAATTCAAATGTCAGCTTCATGAGATACAAGGAGACCCATCTACTGGGTCTTCTTTCAGTTCAGTTCAGTTGCTCAGTCATGTCCGACTTTTTGCGACCACATGAATTGCAGCATGCCGGGCCTTCCTGTCCATCACCAACTCCCAGAGTTCAGTCAAACTCATGTCCATTGAGTCGGTGATGCCATCTAGCCATCTTGTCCTCTGTTGTCCCCTTTTCCTCCTGCCTCCAATCCCTCCCAGCATCAGAGTCTTTTCCAATGATTCAACTCTTCGCATGAGGTGGCCAAAGTATTGGAGTTTCAGCTTTAGCATCAGTCCTTCCAAAGAACACCCAGGACTGATCTCCTTTAGAATGGACTGGTAGGATCTCCTTGAAGTCCAAGGGACTCTCAAGAGTCTTCTCCAACACCACAGTTCAAAAGCATCAATTCTTCAGTGCTCAGCTTTCTTCACAGTCCAACTTTCACATCCATACATGACCACTGGAAAAACCATAGCCTTGACTAGATGGACCTTTGTTAGCAAAGTAATATCTCTGCTTTTGAATATGCTATCTAGGTTGGTCATAACTTTCCTTTCAAGGAGTAAGTGTCCTTTAATTTCATGGCTGCAATCACCATCTGCAGTGATTTTACCTGTCTCCAAATCCTCCTAGCAGATATTTCCGCAAGTAGGCAGAGAAACCATACTCTCCTAGCATGATGAAAATTATTCCTCTCGAATGCTTGATGATGACTCATTTTGATTTGATTTAGCTTTGTCAAGCTTGGGAGATATTCTAAGGCTGGAGGAATGTTTAAACTCCTTCTGGCTGCTTGTTTAGCATAAAGATCTCTTCTCTAGACCCAGGGGTGGGAGTCACTCTTATCTTCTCCTTTAATCAAATCAGTTCAGGCTGAAAAGAAGGCCAAGTTGACAGTCAGCATTTCTCCAGCCTTATACCTCCCTAGTAGCCACTTTTTTTTTTGTTGTTTGTTTTTCTGCTTTACTGAATTAGATGAGTTACTTGATTTCAAGGGCTCTCAATCAGCAAGAACCAGATGAACTTGTATCCTGCAGAAAAAGAAAGTACTCAAGGCTGAACAGAGGAAGATAAGAGGGTAAAGACCTTTCTGTTGTGTTTTACAGATAAGGAAAGTGGGTCAGAAAGAGGATGTGACATCCCCAAGGTCAATGAACTTAAAAAACTGCCAAGGTGTACAACAATCCTGATCCCGTAAGCTCCTAGTATGACTTTTGCCAGCACACAGTGTAGCAGAAGATACTAATCCCCTCAATGTTTCCTTTAATGAAGGTTGCCAACTGTTTAAATCAGTACTACAAGTGTAAAGTCTAGAGCAACTTCTAATTCAACATTACTTATAACTTCAAGGAGAAGAATTATAAGAATTCTCCCCTTGTCCCATCTGTTATGCTGTTTCATTTTAGGTCAACACATTGAAAATTATGAAACTTTATTTTTAACTAGAAGAGTAATATAACTATTCTTAGGAATTATACTGGTATTGTAACAAAGGATCTTGTAGTTAATACAATAAAGTACAATTATAATAGCATTGCTTTTATTTTTGTCAGTAAATCAATAAGTACTCCATGAACAAGAATCACAAAAGATGCAACAGGCTGGGGTTGTGGGGGGCACCCATACCTCACTCCATGCAGAAAGCTATCTGCCTGGGTCTCTGGAGACTCTGTATTTCCTTTCTCCTCCCTGCTGCCCCTCAGCAGGGGAGCAGTGACTTGATCAGGTTACTGAGTTTAAGAGAAATTGTTGGGATACCTAGCTTAGATCAGCATCTCTCAACTGAAAATACTCAGATTAGAGGCTTCCTGGGTAGTACAGCTGGTAAAGAAATCGCCTGCAATGTGGGAGTCCCTGGTTTGAGTCCTGGGTCAGAAAGTTCCTCTGGAGAATGGATAAGCTGCCCACTCCAGCATTCTTGGACTTCCCTGGTGGCTCAGATGCTTAATAATCTGCCTGCAATGTGGGAGAACTGGGTTTGATCCCTGGGTTGAGAAGATCCCCTGAAGGAGGGTATGGCAACCTTCTCCAGCATTCTTGCCCTGGAGAAGCCCTATGGACAGAGGAGCCTGGTGGGCTACAGTCCATGGGGTCACAAAGGTTGGACACGGCTAAGTGACTCAGCACAGTACAGCTTAGATTAGAGGTCCCAAGACCTGCAGCATCAATATCATTAGGAAAGATGTTAGATATGCAAATTATCAGGCCACAGTCCAGCCTGTTGAATCAGAAGCTCCTTAGGATGGGCCCACGCATCTGTGTGTGAAGGCCACTGGGTAGTTGTCATGCCCACTCAAGTTTGAGAGCCACTGGTTAGGCAATTTCTCCTTTTTCTCTTTGGATCTGCCTGGCTGCAGAGGGGCAATGTTCCGGTCTGTTTTCTGCCATGTGGTTAAGAAAACCATCTGGCCTCATGGGGCTGAGAAGGGTACACAGTTATGTGGAACTGCCCCTGACTGGGGGCTTTCAGATGCTAGTTTCAGGTGAACTGTTAGGAAGCCCATGATTTCACAGACCTACATGCTGAAAGCAAACTTTTATCTGATGAATCTGACATTTGGATTCTCTTGTTTAAATATGACTCTAATTCAGTTGTGCAGTTGGTTCTGAATTTGGGGAGAGGAATGGGGTGCTGTTTATTTGTTGTTGTTCTTTAGCTGCTAAATTGTGTCCAACTCTTTGCAGCCTCTTGAACTGTAGCATACCAGCCTTCCCTGTTCTTCACTATCTTCCAGAGTTTGCTTAAACACATGTCCATTGAGTTGATGCCATCCAACCATCTCTTCCTCTGTCACCCCCTTTTCCTCCTGCCTTCAATCTTCCCCAGCATCAGGGTCTGTTCAAATGAGTCAGTTCTTTGTATCAAGTGACCAAAGTATTGCAGCTTCAGCATCAGGCCTTCCAATGAATATTCAGGATTTATTTCATTTAGGATTGACTGGTTTGATCTCCTTGCTGTCAAAGGGACTCTCAAGAGTCTTCTCCAGCACCACAGTTTGAAGCATCAATTCTTTGGTGCCTCAGCCTTCTTTATGGTCATTTATTGGGCTGAAGGATTGATGTTTTTGAACTGTGGTGTTGGAGAAGACTCTTGAGAGTCCCTTTGACAGCAAGGAGATCAAACCAGTCAATCCTAGAGGAAATCAGTTCTGAATTTTCATTGGAAGGGCTGATGTTGAAGCTGAAGCTCCAATGTCTCAGCCACCTGATGCAAAGAACTGACTCATTGGAAAAGACCCTGATACTGGGAAAGATTGAGGGCAGGAGGAGAAGGGGAGGACAGAGGATGAGACATTTGTATGGCATCACTGACTCGATGGACATGAATCTGAGCAAGCTCCGGGAGTTTGTGGTGGACAGGGAAGCCTGGTGTGCTGCAAGTCCAAAGGGTCACAAAGAGTCAGACACAACTGAGTGAGCTGAACTGATTGGCCCCTTAAAATGACGAGTCAGTTATTTATGTTTCTTTATGGTCACATGTCATGTCCATCTAAAACTGAAGGCGATTTGGAGTGGTCCACTCACTTCACACTTAAGATAACTGAAACCCAGAAAATGTAGCAAGTGAGCTTGAGTAAGAAGCTCCCAGCCATACATGTCTAGTTAACATAACCACCATGTACCTTAACCAGTTCCAAGTTGAAACAGAAGAAATTCATATTCAGAGAAATTGATCTCACCACGTTGAGGATTTCCTAATTTACATTTCAGCCTGGGAATTACGGATGCCTCTGTATCTACCTCATTTCTGTGGCCCCCCTGGTGAATATGGCCTCTCTGGATGTCACGTCCTTGCATTCTTGCCCTTGCTTCTCGCAACCAACTGTCTTGACAGGAATTGAAAATGAATTGCAGCTGTTCAGCATCTCCATGGAGACCAAATTTTTAATCCTGAACTGAGCTCATTCCCAGGAAAACATAGTGCAAGGAGGAAGTGCTCTCAGCTATGACACTCCGCTACCCTCTATTCCTTTTAGTCATTGTTGTTTCCAGTCTGCAGTTGAATTATTTCTCCATATTGGGTTACTTCATCCACTGCCAGAGACATTTCCTATGAATTACCAAATCTGGCTTTCAGAAATGTGTTTTGGCCAATCAAATTTTTATTGGCCTTATGCTTTTCTGATTCCTTTCCTTGGTCATCTACTCTCATGCAATTTTCATGTTCAAAAGGTTCACAGAAGCGCCCAGCTTTGGTGATAGAGACAAACCAATTTACCTTTATATTCCTAGCTTGCTAGTGTACTAGCTAAAATTTATTGAGCAATTATTATGTGCCAGACAATGTGGTAAACATTTTACGTATGTTAGCTTAGTTTACTCTCACTGTAATCTGTGAGGTAGGTAGTGTTATAATCCCCACTTTTTAGATGGGAAACCACTTCACTGTGACATTATTTAACTTTTTCAAGGTCACACAGCCATTAAGTGGTAGACCCAACATTTGAGTCTGGTTATCCAAATCCATAAGCTGCGCTTTAGCCCTGGTTATACCATGATCTCTATACACAAGGGTCTGGAAGATATTCTTTACACTGCAAATCCCCTTTTTGAGATGCTACTCTTTTCTTTGTTCTGCTGTGATAGAGGTTTGAATCTAGGGCTTGAGCTTCCCAGACAGTTCTACACCATGAGATGTGATGATTTTCTGGGAATGACCCAACTGGGCAGGGTAGGGGGAGGATTTGCTGAGTTAAAGAGCAGTGTAATTGACAGCCTTTGAAAAAGCCAAAGAGGGGGCACATTTAATTCAAATCCTGTGCCAAGAAGAACTTGAAAGTGACATTCTTAGGGAAATATTCAGGAATTTGTCAGTAGTGTACAATGACCAAGGCCCATCCTCATGGACGTTTTTGGGTCTGAAAATACCCAGGAACCTGAGTGTATAATAGATCCTGGAGATCTTGCTGCTGGCCTGCTGTCCCATGTTGTCCCCAGGTGACAGCCAGCCCCTGGGATTTTACAGAAGGGACCCTCAAGTCCCTAAAACAAACAAACAAAGAAACTTACAACAATAAAACAAACAAACAAAAAAGCATGAAGTTTGTGTTGGAGGAGAAATTTCTAATAGACAATATGTGCCATATATTTTTTATATAGACTGAAAACAAATAAAAATTAACCATAAATTGTTTATGCATTAATTATATATGTGAAAACAATGAAGAAGTAACAGTAATAGTAGCTACATCTGAAGGGAAGACTTAGGAATGAATCAGGAAAGGCTTATAGAATTAACTATGCTTTACCGTCTGAGCCACCAGGGAAGCCCAATAAAGAATGTAAGGCTTTCCATTCCCAGGTGGTGCAAGTGGTCAAGAATATGCCTGCCAATGCAGGAGACACCAGAGATGCGGGTTCGATCCCTGGGTCCAGAAAATCCTCTGAAAATCCTCATACAGTACTCTTGCTTGGAAAATTCCTTGGACAGAGCCTGGCAGGCTACAGCCCATGGGGTTGCAGAGTCAGACATGATTAAGCACATGCACACAGCAGAGAGTGTAACTAGTTTTGAGGTTGGATAATTTTCACTTCCATGCCTTGGAGAAGGAAATGGCACCCCACTCCAGTGTTCTTGCCTGGAGAATCCCAAGGACGGGGGAGCCTCGTGGGCTGCCGTCTATGGGGTCGCACAGAGTCGGACACGACTGAAGCGACTTAGCAGCAGCAGCGGCGGTATGTATGATGATTTAATATATTATGAAGTTTATGAGTGCAATTGCATAAAATTGACCTTTAAGAAAAATTGTAAGTATATCCACGATGATGATGTCATGAACTGAAGATGGTGATAAATTCAATTTTATGTATCCAAGTTTCAGTTAAGGGAAAAAGCAATCAAGGGAACAAACTCTTTTGTGTTTTCAAATTCTTCGTGTTTTGCTAATTAAAAATAAACTTCTGTCTTTCAATCTGAAAAAAAAATATGGGGAGAGGAAGGTTAAAATTTGCAATCCAAGAAGAATGAATTAGTTAGGGACACCTGCTGCTGCTGCTGCTAAGTTGCTTCAGTCGTGTCCGACTCTGTACGACCCCATAGATGGCAGCCCACCAGGTTCCCCCATCCCTCGGATTCTCCAGGCAAGAACACTGGAGTGGGTTGCCATTTCCTTCTCCAATGCATAAAAGTGAAAAGTGAAGGTGAAGGCGCTCAGTCGTGTCTGACTCTTAGCGACCCCATGGACTGCAGCCTACCAGGCTTCTCTGTCCATGGGATTTTCCAGGCAAGAGTACTGGAGTGGGGTGCCATCGCCTTCTCCAGGGACACCTAGCAGACCTCAAAGATCTGAGCAGCATTTATCATTAGGAAGAAGTGTAGGGATAAAGCAACTACTTTTTCATAGGAACTTCACTTGGCCTATTCACTTATAAATGAGCTTGTTTGCCTGATCCAGGCAAGCCAGATCTAGGGTTTTGTAAATAGACCTTCAGTTCAGTTCAGTTTAGTTCAGTCATTCAGTTGTGTCTGACTCTTTGCGACTCCATGAATCACAGCACACCAGGCCTTCCTGTCCATCACCAACTCCCGGAGTTCACCCAGGCTCACATCCATCGAGTCAGTGATGCCATCCAGCCATCTCATCCTCTGTCGTCCTCTTCTCCTCCTGCCCCCAATCCCTCCCAGCATCAGAGTCTTTTCCAATGAGTCAACTCTTTGCATGAGGTGGCCAAAGTACTGGAGTTTCAGCTTTAGCATCATTCCTTCCAAAGAACACCCAGGACTGATCTCCTTTAGAATGAACTGGTTGGATCTCCTTGCAGTCCAAGGGACTCTCAGGAGTCTTCTCCAAATAGACCTTAGGAGGATTAAATAATCAAGCTGGGTCTAAAACAGTCAGTAGAAGCTAGACGATGAAGGCATATGACAAAGGTTGGTGGTCCAAAAATAACCAAATTATTTCCTGTATTGTTTAGGATGTAATTGGTTGCTGGTGACAGAAACCTAAAAATGGGAAAAAACAACTCTGAATTTATTTATTTTTCACCTATCAGGAAGTCCAGCCTTAACAATGTCAAGGCAGGTTTCTGCTTTTTTTGTTGTTGTTTTTTGCTTTGTTTTCCCTCACCCCATAACCATGTTAAGTAGTCTTCAGAGCTCTAGGCATCTTACTCACCTTCAGATCAGGAAGAAGAGGGGTGAGTGACATTATCGACACTCAATCCTTTTATCAGGAGAAAGACAGTTTTCCTGGAATAGTCAGAAAATTTCCACGTATTTTTCATTGTCTGGAACCAAGTTACGTGACCATTCTTGGGAGATTTTCCAGCTTTCACAGAGGAGATGAGTCAGGAAGAATGCCAGCAGGAGTGGGTGTATGTTAACTCACTGACAGTGTTTGACAGCTCACACCACCCCTGCTCTCCTGGAAGCCTTATGAAGGCACCATTGGTATTTATATTATTGCTTTGTTTCTCCCAAATATAGAGCACAATGCTATGACCAAAGAAGGGATAGCAGAAAACATTAGTTGCAAAATAAATTCAGGTAAAAAAATTCAGTTTATTCCAATAAGCATTTATTAAATGGGGTCCATATGTTAGTAACTGTTTAAGTACAGTTCGAGACTGAGTCTCTGGGGGCTGGTGGATGGATAGTCAACATATGCTATGGTGCATGTTAGGAAATAGGGGCACATATGGGACTCTTTCAGGGAATCCAGAGAGGAAGCACATGGCCCACTTTAGTGAGCTGGAGAAAAAAGGCAACAAGGGAGTCAGAGACAGGATAGTGTAGGTTGTGTTAGGTAACAAATGGCCCCTAAATCTCAGTGGGAAACCACAGAGTTTATTTCTCCATGATGGTAGGTGGACATTGTCCTCAGCTGTGGTTTTGGTCCACTTCAACCACAGCCTGGAACTCAAGCCAAATGAGCAGCGTCTCTCTGGAGAATGGACAGCAGACAGAATGAGGCGACCACACACTGGCCCTTAGAAGCTTCTTCTTAGAAGTGGCACATGTCTGTTCGCTCATGCCAAACTAAGTCACATTTTTCTAACAAAATTAACACTGTAAGGGTGTATGATCCTCCACTGAGAAGCACAAAGGGGATATAGTGTAATGTTGTCTAAGGGCAGGGTCTAGCCATGCTCTCTGGGCTTCTGGTCTACCCCTCCCAACTTCTCCTTTCCCTAGAAGCCAGTTGTCAAATTCTCTTGGTGTGGGAGAGCCGTGGGATGGGCTGAGTGGCCAGAGATGAGCTGAAGGAGCCAGGACACCGACTTCATCACTACCTGGTCCAGAAAGGGAGACTGAGAGAAGACTATATCCAGAGCTAAGAAGATCCCGGCAGGATGTGGCTTTTCAGGAGGTAGAAAGAGAGATTTCACCATCTGTGTCTTTCCTATTGCTCTTCTCCCAGCATATAGAAGCTGGTGGCCCAGACTCCTGAGATATTTTTTTTTTTTTGGCTGCCAGCACCAGCTCAGCAAGTGCCAGTTGTGAGGATGGACCTGGTGGCATGCATGGGGCTTGGAGTCTTCGGAGGCCAGGGGAAGTTAGCCAGGCACAGGGACAAGCCAGACATTTTATTGTTGTCAGTGGAAGTAAACATGCACAAATATGGATTTAGCACACGAAGAGCCAGATTAAGATTGAGCTTTGGAGGAGAGACCATCTTAGGTTTTTCGCCTTCTTAAGGTGTCTTAAACTCCCTTGCCTTTATCCTGCTTCTCACCTGGGATTCAAATCCTCCTTTAAAATCCTCTCTACACAGCCAGTTTTAAGACTGACTAAGGTACTCACAAACTCAGGGTCCTGTCTGTGGGTGCCAAAATTATCCCCTTGGACTCCAGCATGGAGGTACATAGAACACCTAGCTAAAACCACATGAAGTTTAATTTCATTCCTAGCTCTGGAATTTTCTTGGGCCCTCAGATTCTCATTAACTTCTCCAAGCCTCAGTTTTCCCATTTGTAAAAGGAAGATGCAGATTACAACTCTCCTGCTTATCTCAAAGAACTATTTGGGAAATCTAGTGAAAGCCTTTATTTATTAAACACCTACTGAATAGAAGACTTATCTGGACATAAGTGGGGACACATTACCACTTAAAATATTTATGTAAGTGTAATGTAGGAGATGTAGGTTCGATCCCTGGGTCAGGAAGATCCCTTGGAGTAGGAAGTGGCAACCTGCTCCAGTTATTCTTGCCTGGGAAATCCTATGGACAGAAGAGCCTGGCTGGCTACAGTCCATAGGGTCACAAAGAGTTGGACACAATTTAGCAACTGAGAATGCATGTATGCAAGAAATTTTTGTTTTTTTTTTTAAATTATATTTGAGAAAATTATAGTTTCTTCCACAAAGGAACAATTATGGCAAGTAAATGATTAATTCTGGCATCAGAATCTATACTTAAGGCTTCAGAATATTCTAAACAATCTCCAGTTGTCCAATTGAGAACATGAAGCTTCTGACACAGAAATTGCTTAACTTAGGTTGTCAGCATTTCCCACTTGGCTTATGATGGTAGACTCTTGTCTCTCTGCTCCCAACTGCTCCAATCCTTTGTATAAGCAACAGGTGAATCTAAAGACATTTTGCTCCTGCTGAGAATATTTTCATGACTTTCAGCTCTTCCAAGAACTTCACATTGTTTATATTTTCCATATTTTTAAAAACCTAGACTCTGTCCATCTCTCCAGCATCATCTCTTGACACATCTCTTCCTGACTCCAACAAGGCTGTCCTGACCCTTCCACATATAGACTCACAATTGTGTATGTATTTTCTCTGGGATCCTCAAACCCTTGAAGAGGTCCCAGTGCCTTGAGCCTTTGCATACTTCTGTCTAGACCGTCTTTATGCTTGTAAATTATGACTTAGGTTCAACTAAAATGTGTCTTCCAGAGCTCAGCTTGAAAGTCACTCTGGGGAGCCCTGCATGACATCTGTCTTTTTCTTCTGCCTTCACAGCCTGCATCGCAACTGACATCTACTGATTGGAGTCACTGTTATGGCTGTGTTTCTTTTCCAGAAACACAGTGTTATTAGACTCTGAGTTCTTTGAAGACAGGGATGAAATCTCATTAATTTTCTCTTTCCTTCACTTCTTTCCTTCCTTAAGTAGTGCATGAGTTCCTACTTTGGGCCAGACACTGTGTTCTGAAGATTCTTACATCTTTAGGTCTAATATGGTGCCAGACATAAAGCAAGCCAGCAATAAAGATGAGTGATGGAATGAAGCCACAAATTAATCAAAGGTTCAGTTCAAACAGGCTCAGCCCTTTCTCCCATCTAAAGCTATGCGAACGTTCAGGAAGATCAGCAGGTTTTCTGACCTTTGCTTTTTCCCACATTGTTATTCATTTTCTGGTTTTCGCTTCTGACAGACAAAAATAGACTGCCACACTTTTCTAGGATATATCATCTAATTAGTGAATCACCCAGGCCCTTGATCTAGCTTATTATTTTGCTTTATGGTCTTGTGAGCTTGCTCTCCTGTCTAATAGGAAAGGCACAGGCGTGGAGTGCAAGGGGTTCAGGTGCTCCTGCTTACACATGTGTCCTCTGGACCAGTCATTTACCCTTAATGAGCCTCAGTGTCCATATTTATAAAAAGAAAATGCTCATATGTGGTCCTGTGAGGAATAATTTGGAAGATGGGCTTCCCCTAAGTCTCAGTGGGTAAAGAATCCACCTGCAATGCAGGAGACTCAGGAGAAATGGGTTCGATCCCTGGGTCGGGAAGATGCCCTGGAGAAGGAAATGGCAACCCGTTCCAGTATTCTTGCCTGGAAAATCCCATAGACTGAGGAACCTGGCAGGCTATCATCTAAAGAGTCACAAAGAGTCAGACATGACTCTGACTAACGGCTCATGTTTATAAGTAATTGACCCAGGGCTTGGTAAGGAATGGATTCTCCCAAAATGTGTCTGCCTGTGTCTTTCACCCAAAACGCATGCTGCCAGAGGAAGAGACTAAAGAGACAGAGGGGGATTAAAACATACCAGTTAATGGACATTATCTACTGAGAAGGTGGGGAGTTAGAAGCAGTGGCTAAGGAGAAGTGTCACATCACTCCTAGAATTGTTGGGCAAATCATTATGCCTCATTATTCTCACATCTAAAATTGAGATATTCTGCTTTCTAGGAGGATGTCACAATTACTCAATGAGAGAATGAAAGCAAGGTCCTTCCCCAAGGCTCTGTCACAGAGGGAAGCCTTCATCAATTTTGCTGACAATAATATTGTATTGTCCCTCTTCATTCCATCGGTTTGGATGGCTAAGCTGCGCTTTAATTCTGAGATTCTTTAACTCTGACTGCTGGTCCAGACTGGCATAGATCCTGGGGGCAGTGACAGAGTCCAGATCCCCTCCAGAGCGTGACCCACAGATTCTATACTCTGAAGGAATGTGGTGAGACAAGAACCAGACCACACGTCGCTTTATTCTCAAGCCAACCGCAGGGCCCAGATGTGTTTTCTGACACCTCTGAACCTTCCTGGGGATGGACTTTCTGGGCCGGGTGCTGGGACATGTGGGGATTTTGTTTTTCTCCCTCTCTCGTGGGTCTTAATGGAAAAGCTCTGTCACCGGCAACAGAAAAAGAGTGGTGTCAGCATTGTTGAGACTTTCCATGAATTCCAACTACACATCATTTCCAGTTACCAAAAAAAAAAAAAAAAAAAGCAGAGGTACTGGGCCCTGTTTCCCAACCACGGTGTTCAGAATGCCCTTTTACCAGAATGCATTTCTCAACACGGCACGGTGACCAGCGGTCTGCAGTGTGACCTTGCATAAATCTATAACTGCATGACCCGGATAGTCACCGATCTAGGAGAAGTGGAGGCCGTATGTGAGGCTCAAGCTCATGATTAGAGCTCAGGTTCTGACGCGGGACAGCTCCCCACAGACCAGCGTGTGCCACTGGTGGCAAGAGATCTCCTCAGTTTTCCCTCCTATTAAATGGGCACGCTGGGCTTTCTAGGGAGGATTAAATGAGATCATTTTATGTAAATGCTTTAGTCAACTGCCTGGTACCAAGAAATCTGTCCACTTCTGCTTCCATTATTATTAGATACTCATTGAGAACCTACCATGTTCAGTAACCTCTGAGTGGTTATTACCACATTCAGTCCTTAGAACAGCACTGCAAACGGGCCATTTTCGTAACACTGAACACAAGAAAAGAGAAACTTAGAGACTTCAGGTAACTCACCCAGAGCCACCCGAGGGCAAGGGGCAGGGCTGGAATTTAACCTGGGGCCACTTTGATGCCAACACCTATGAGGATCTTTCCACTGAGAGACAGACGTTGACCTTTGACACTTCACTTTTCCTGACAAACACAGACAGGGAATGACTAATCAGAGGGAACCAATTCTTTTCAGACAAACAAACATGCTTAGAGCACTTTGTACGTGCCTAGTGGTGTGAGAGATGAAGAAAAGTGGACGTCCTGATCCTTGGCCACAGCTTATTGTTTATTTGAGGTTGTAAGACAGGAAAATTGATGGGAGTGCTCTGGAGCCCCGAGGATGCCAGGATCGCAGACAGTGTCTTAATATCTATAACCAGAATACCAGAGACTGGATGGCTTAAACAGCAAACTTTTATTTCCCATGGCTCTGGAGTCTCAGCAGCCCAGGATGGGAGAGCTGGCAGATTTCGTGTCTGCTGGGAACCCGCTTCCCTGTTCGTACATGGCTGTCTTCTCTCTGTGTCCTTCTACTGTGGAAGGGACAGGAGAACACTTTGGGATTTCTTTGATAAGGACACACATCTGATTCATGAGGGCTCCACTTCCGAGGGGCCTCACCTCCCAAGACCATCACATTGGAGGTTAAGATTTCAACCTATGAATTGTGTGTGTGTGGTGTGTGCTCAGCTGTGTTTGACTATTTGTGATGCTATGGACTATATAGCCCTCCAAGCTCCTCTGTTTATGGGATTTCCCCAGGCAAGAATATCAGGGTGGGTTGTCATTTCCTTCTCCAGGGGACCTTTCTGACCCAGGGATAGAACCCACATCTCCTGCATTGACAGGCAGATTCTTTACCATGGTGCCAACTGGGAAGCCTTATGAATTTTGAGGGGAACACAAACACAGCAGACAGTGATTCCTGGGTCATGTGGTCAAGATATCTTCCAAGAAGGGTTGAAGAACTTGTAGATTCTGGCAGAGTCATGGGAGCTGCTGTGGGAGGAAGGAAGGTCACCCAATCCTTGGTGGTGTGGAGTTTCTATAAGCACTCAGGAGACAGCTCAGTTAGTCCTTCTCTAAGAGGTCTTCCCTGATGCCCAGGTAAGATCCCCTGGAGGAGGAAACAGCAACCCACTCCAATATGCTTGCCTGGAGAATCCCGTGGACAGAGGAGCCTGGCGGGCTACATCCATAGGGTCACAAAGAGTCAGACACGACAGAGTGAGCATGCACACACATCCACAGCACACCCCTTGGTACATAATAAATGCAAGTCTCATTCTCACAGACTCGTAGGGAGGAATGAGCATCTGCCTTGCTGGCTGGATTGCCCTGATGTAGGCTGATGATGTGGGGAGCTGTTTCCCTGTCGGCTTTCTGGCAGAGGGTTAACAAGTGCTGGATTTCAGAGGAAAGAGGCACTGCCCGAGTCCTGAGCTTTCCCTCCAGCTTTTTGCGGTGGTAAGTTCTGCCTTTCCTGCAGCCATGGGTCATGGCATGTGCCATGAGCATTGCCCCCTCCTTGTCATGCTTCCTATGCGAAGTTTCCCTGTGCAACCAGACAGCTCCTTGCGATAGTCTCATCCAGCAGTATGTCTGGGGCTCTCAGAAATACCCACTTTAGGGTGGATCAGGACCAGCTGGGTACATATAAGCCAGAGTTAGCTTCCATCCTTCAGCTTTCAAGATATAGTGTTTTCTTTTGCTCACAGATATGTTTTCCTTCTTCTCTTTCACTTCAGTAACTCCTACTGCCCTTTTGAGCTCAGCTTAAATCTTCCATTGGAAGCCTTTGTACCCTTAGGTACCACCTCTTAGGGTCTTTCTCATCTTGGCCACGTGACAGATTAATTATTGAATTACTTTTCCACAGTGTCAGTTATCTTTAGCTTTGATTAGTTTATTAAGTGAGTTTATCATCTGCAGAACTTTGGAGACTTAAGATAAACTTTTCACAGAACTGATAGTTTTTGATGAAGGGGAATTGGAAGCAAAAGCAATATGGGCCTCAGTGGGGGTCTCAGAGCCTCATAGCATTGAGCAACTTTCTGAGTGAGTCCCATGAGGAGAGGCTGGAAAGAAGGAATATAACAATGGAAAACTTGACTCACTTGAAAATTCGTCCATGAGCCAGTCCTGAAGTCAAATATGATCTCATCAAAGCTTTCCCCCTTGATCATAGTCATATATTAATGCATGTGTGTGTGTGAATGCATGTGTGTGTGCTTCTCAGACAGCAAAGGGCTGTCACACAATGTTTCAGCAGCCTTGTGTATTAAGCACAGTAGAGTTCCTCTCATTTGTTAGTGAGGAGGAGTCTAGGGTTTAAGGAGTGACCTGCCCAAGCCCTGCAGCGTGGACATACACTGCTGGACTTCTAACCCCCATGGCAGTTAGTCTATTCTATTTTCATGCCTTGAAGCTGAAAGGTCTTTAGACACCTAAGAGGTAGGTATTTGCCTTCATCTCGTTTGTCAAAGAATTCAATGCACCTTATTGTATTGAATGTTAGCAAGACAGTTTACAATGATATTCCATAGTAGTATCATATGGTATTCTTGACCGTGGAAGAAGATGGCAAAAACCCATCCTGACAAAGAATGAGTAAATGCAAGATATTAATAAACAAATGGAGAGACAACCTATGGACTGGGGGAAATACTTTGCAAGTGATGCTATTGACAAAGGATTAATTTCCAAAATATACAAACAGCTCTTACAGTCTAACACAAAAAAAGACAAAACAAGAAAAACAAGTGAATCAAAACTGAGAAGACCCGGATACACATTTTTCAAAGAAGTCATACAGATGGTCATCAGGCACATGAAAGGATGCTCAATATTAATAATTATTAGAGAAATGCAAATCAAAACTACAGTGAGTACTGGCCACTCAGACCAGTCAGAATGACCATTGTTAACTTTAAAAGTCTACAATAAATTTACATAAAATAAATAAATAAATGAATAAATAAAAGTCTACAATAAAGTCTCTCTATAAATACTGGAGAGGGGTGTGGAGGAAAGGAAATCCTTCTACACTGTTGATGGGAATGTAAATTGGTTCAACCACTATGGAGAACAATATCGAGGTTCTTTTAAAAAACTAAACCAGAGTTACCGTATTATTCAGTTCCACTGAAATGACCATATTCAATCCCATTCCTGAGCACATATCTGGAGAAAATTCTTATTAGAAAGGGTGCAGACACCCCTATTTTCATAATAACACTATCTGCAATAGCTAAGACGTGGAGAAAGCCTAACTGTCCATCAACAGATGAATGGATAAAGAAGATGTGGTTCATATATACAATGGAATACTACTCAGTCATAAAAAAGAACTAAATAATGTCATTTGCAGCAACATGGATGGACTACACATTATCATGCTAAGTGAAGTCAGACAGAGAAAGACAAATATATGGTATCACTTATATATGACATCTAAAATAAAATACAAATGAACTTATTTATGAAATAGACTCACAGACAAATTTATGGTTACCTAAGAGGATAGTGGAGGGTGAGAGGAGAGACAAACTAGGAGTTTTAGATAAACAGATACCCATTACAATATATAGAATAGATAAACCACAAAAACCTACTGTAGAGTACTGCTGCTGTTGCTAAGTCACTTCAGTCGTGTCCGACTCTGTGCGACCCCATAGATGGCAGCCCACCAGGCTCCCCTATCCCTGGGATTCTCCGGGCAAGAACACTGGAGTGGGTTGCCATTTCCTTCTCCAATGCATGAAAGTGAAAAGTGAAAGGGAAGTCGCTCAGTCGTATCTGACTCTTAGCAACCCCATGGACTGCAGCCTACCAGGCTCCTCCATCCATGGGATTTTCCAGGCAGGAGTACTGGAGTGGGGTGCCATTGCCTTCTCTGTCACTGTAGAGTACAAGGAACTATTAATATATTCAATATCTTATAATAATCTATAATAGAAAATAATAAAAAAAAAAACATATATACATATACACACATATAGGTATAACTGAATCGCTTTTCTGTGCTCCTGAAACTAACATAATACTGTAAATCAACTATACTTCAGTTTTAAAAAATGGTTAAAAATGTAGGAAATCAAGACCAAGGGAAGAGAAGATGCACATATGCAAACTCCATGTATCCCCAAGATTGGACTATTTGAGCCTCACCAAGGGCTTTGACTTCTTAGCAGCCAAGATAAAAAAGAAAATCATATTTAATCCTTTGTACTTAGGAAAGCAATAGTTTCTGAGCCAAAGGAATCATTTGTAAGCCTTTAGGCATCAGAGAATTCTTTTCAAGGGGCTTTAGCATTTATTCAACAAATACTTACTTACTAGTTACTGTGTACCAGGCACTGTGCTAAGACACGGACACAGAGGATGAACAAATACTGTCCTTGTCCCTGTGACGATTAGTCAACGATTAACAGTGTCTTTCTTGCCTCAGTTTGCTCAGCAGGAGCCATCTAGGGAGAATGTGTGTGTTACTCACTCAGTCGTGTCTGACTCATTTGCAACCCCATGGACTGTAGCCTGCCAGGCTTCTCTGTCCACGGGATTCTCTAGGCAGGAATACTGGAGTGGGTTGCCATTTCCTTCTCCAGGGGATCTTCCTGACCCAAGGATCGAACGCAGGTCTCCTGCATTGCAGGCAGATTCTTTCCACACTCAAAACCCAGATGTGCACCCCACACAGCCATTGTAGCTCTCATCTGGGAAAGTTTTCAGCAAGCAAGTGAAAAGAAACTATTTTCGGGTCTTTCCTTATGCTGTTTAGGTCCTAAGTGGGTAGTTTGGTCCCACAGTTGCAGCGGTGAGAAACTAGATTGACAGCTTCTGGCGCAGCCCAGTAGAAGTATCGCAGGCAGGCTCTTTTCCCTGGGTAAATGGGTCTTTCTCTGAGGACAGATGCTGGCACTTCTTGATGACTCACTTCTGAGGGCCTCAGCCCCATCAGGGTCTGAAGAAAGGAAGAGGGCTGGAGCCAGGCCCAGTGCTGGCGACATCCTGGCTTCTTGCCTGCCTTTTAGAATTGCCCCAGTGGGCACATCTGTGCCCGGAATTTGTCGACTTGTGTCAAAAGACAATGAAGTTTTGTTGCCTGCATCTGAAACGATGACTTCATGGTTCGTTTAAGGGAGAATAACAGTTAGGATGGAGGAGGTGGGGGATTTGTGGAGTCAAAGGGGCACATTGCAATGTTTGAGTTTCATGTTAGATAAAATCTAGAATGCTTCTTATCTGGGAAACTGTAAAGTCCAAAGCATTAACCCTGTTGGCCATAAAAGAACCCAAGTTTCCTCCCATTTAGCTAATTTTGAAAGGAATGATGAGTCTCCAAGTCGTTGGGGTGACGTGAGTAGACTTATTTTCCTTTCCTGTGCTGAAAAGCATGATGTGGAGCAGTAGCTTTTAAAATTTTTTGACAATGATCCATAAAGAGAAGTACATTTTATATTGTGACTCTGAACATACAAATGTACTGAAAAAGTTTTCATGGAAAATGCTGCTGCAATGCATAATACCCGAGAATAGTTTCTGTTATATTTTATTTGTTCATTTACTTCATCTATAAAACTCAGCTTGTGAGTTGGTTCCAGGACTTCCTAACAGGTCATGACCTCCAGTTGGAAAATATACATGTGGAGGAAAGACCGTGGAGTCTTAGAGGTCTCAAAACAATAAGATACTTGTCTGTCATTGACATTAGGGGCTCTATGCACTGTAGTAACTCAGGGACCCAGGTGGCTGGAGTCTCTGTGTTAATCCCTCCTCTAATGGCTTGGAGAGCAATCTGACTTCCAGCCATGAGCCTGGGACAGTCGCGGTCCCAGGCCTGGTTTTCCAGGCGTGTGACCTGTGCAGTCATGGGGTCTTGTGCTAGGCTCACTGCTCTGCGCCACTGTCTTGACTTATTAATACTCTTTGAAGAAGCCCCTTGCTTTAATTTTGCACCGGGCCCCACAAATTATGTAGCCAGTCTGCATACAATGTCGTCGAGTCTCCACTTTTTTCATCTGTAAAATGGGTGCTCTTGATAAAACTCTTAAAAGGATTAAAAGAAGAATGGCCGAGGGTTCGTATATACGAGCTACTGTTTTCAGCTTGCTGGTCTCATCTTCAGTGGTACCTCCACGGAAAACCTCTACTTAATTAAACGTGCCTGGTCACCCTGAAGTGCTGTACTTCCTTATATTGCCTTCTTCTCTCCCTTCTGCTTATCTGAGTTTTGTTCATTACTCAAGAAATCACTCTAGTTTCTCCTTGGGGGCCATCTTCCATGACTTCTCAGCACCCCTGCAGCATCATCATGGGTCCTTCCTTCATGATCCTATCACTTTAATTCCATCCTCTCCATCTGACTCCCTCCACCCCAGCTCAGGACTCCTCACTTCTTGCCTGGAACATTTAAGCAGCCTCCTAATTAGTAGTCCCATGTCTAGCTGGCCCTTCCATTCTATCCTCCACCATGCCAGGGTCATTTTCCCATTATTCTCAAATGACTTTTCTAGGGTGTCACTTCCATAGGTAGAAAGCTTCAGCGGCTCCTGTTACCTGTAGGCCTTGGTCTCTCAGTCATTGGTTCCATGGCCCCTCTATTCTGCTCTTCCTCTGCTCCCTTCCTGAGCCCTGCCTGCCTGCTCCATGAACCATCTCTGGAATAGAGTTTATTCTCCGGCCTTTGGTTCTTCACACACTCTCTTCCTTTGGCTGAAGTGACCTGCCCTCAGCTCTCCCTGGTAAGATTTCAACCCACCTTTCACTGCTCCTGTGAAGCTCAGCCTCCTCCCCAAAGATCTCCTGGGCAGGATGGAACGACTCCCTCTTGTCTCTGAATTCTATAGTGTTTCTTGGAATTTAACCTTCATCTTGAAGTTATTAGGTAATTCACCCAAGGTCTTAATTGCATTTTCAGCTGGGTCTGTGTTTCAGAGAATAGAGAGAATTAGGTGATACGCCTGTTGCATCAGCCATTCTTTAGGGGAGGCCCCTGGAGTGCAGACTCCTGCAAAGCTTGCTTGGGGCTTGTCCTGGTCCCCTCAGCTGGTCTGAATCATCCGTCCTCCTCTGGCCCTCTTGGCACTTTGCACATCCCTCTAGCATAGCACTCACCACTTTCCATTTGAGTTATTTCTTGACACGACTGGCTTCCCCACTAGGCATGTCTTATTCATTATTGCAGCTCCGATGCTTCTCCCAGGGCTTGGTGCTCAGTTAGCACTCAGGAAGTGGATGAATAGATGAAAGGACAGAGATCCAGAGAGAAGGGGAAATTGCTGGCTACTGTGAGGGTGTGTGGAAGGAGGGTCTTGCGTGTATCTCTAAGATAAGTTAGGCTGAAATAACAATTGCCTCTCAAATCTTATTGACGCCAAACAACACATATTTGTTTCTTATTCAGACTTGTGTCCGTTGTGAGCAGTAACAATTCTGCTCTGTTCTTTCTTCATTCTGGGGCCAAGGCTGATGTCGGTCAGAGACATGACGGTCTATGGCAAAAGAAAAGGACAGATGGCAGAAGCATGCAGTGGCTCTGGGGAGAAATGGCTCAGATCATTTCAACTCACATCTTGTTGACTGAAGCAAGTTTTAGGGTTCTAGGAAAGAGAATACTCTCAGAGGGTTGGGCCCTGTAGAGAGGGGCGGTGGGTACTTTGAAAACACAACCAGCTCCAGTGGGGCAATGCTTCAAAGTGGGGTAGTACCCCAGAGTTACTGGCGTAATGCTCTGGCTCTCTGTGCTCCCACACTCACTCTGACCCTGGCGGGATAGGGGAGGCACTCATCCACTTGGTGTATTTGGAGCCTGGAACTGGGCCCACAGAGTTCTGCATCTGGCCCATCCTTTCTAATCCAGCATGGGTTGCCCATAGGGATTGTGTTTCTACTTTGCCCTTTTAGGGGTGGAGGGAGAGACATTCTAGTCCAGGGTTCCTGTGACTTGGTAGGTTCTGTCTAATCCTGAAGTCCCGTTTATCATTGGTAGAAGCCACATTCTCCGATATCATAACAAAGGTGATGAATAAGGAGATGTTTCCTTCTCCTTAGTCCTCTGTCCCATTTCTCAACTTGTTTGGAGCTTGGATGAGGAAGAAGGTGTGATTTTCTGAGACCCTTCCAGTGCCTTAGTACCTGAGTTTGCAGAAATACCAAGTTCTGAAAATGATGTTTACCCCAACACAGAGAGGTTCCGATGTTGCTACTGCGAGTATCGTTTCACTTAACGGACTTGGCCAGTGGGAAAGGAAGACCGATTCTCAAACACAGTGTCTAAACACGCTGCTTCCTGCCCCAGGATCAGCTACCAAAGACTCTGTTCAGGACTTCCCTGCTGGTCCAGTGGCTAAGACTCTGTGCTCTCAGTGCAGGGGGCTCAGGGTTCTATCCCTGGTCAGGGAACTAGATCCCACATGCCACAGCTAAGACCCAGAGTGGGCAAATAAATAAATAATTAATATAATAAAAATTTAAAAGACTGTTCATGCTGGGCCACCTGGTTCCTGTATAATCAGAAATCAGAGCACTCTGTGGTGACCTAAATGAGAAGAAAATCCAAAAAAAGAGAAAAGGATTTTTATACATATATGCATATGTATGTATATGTACAGCTGATCCACTTGGCTGTACAGTAGAAGCTCATGTAACATTGTAAAGCAACTGTACTCCAATAAAAATTAATTAAAAAAAAGAGAAATCAGAACACTGTAGGAAATGGCCATGGGGGACATCTGAAGTGAACAGTATCCTTTTTCATGCAGAGCAGACCCTCAGGGAAAATCCTGAAACCTGACTATTCACACTCATTTTTACCAGTACATATGGCATTCAGAGGGTCCTGTGAGGGGAACACACCTATCCTTACTCAACAGGGTGTTTTGCAGAGGCCAGGCCTGGGATTCATATGTTTCTGGCAAGTGGAATCAGTGATACCCTTTCCTACCAAGCACCTCTTTGTATCAGCTTTTATCCGTGACCTCTTTGTATCAGCTGTTATCTATGGATGGTGCTTCAGTTCTTAACTGGAGGAAGAGAGACACATTCTGATGGGAGGAGGAGGTTGGTGGGTGGGCAGAGAAAGATGAGCAAAGGTGAGAGGGGAGGTGTCATGATTTGTTTCTAATCAGTCTGGCTGCATGATAGAATATGGGGAGGGGAATGATGTCTAGAGCAAAAGACCTATTTATGGAAAACTGCGAGATGCCCGGAAGAAGCAGTGCAGCTTCGGGAACAGGCACCAAATTTGGCAATTTGCTCAAAAGATCTCTCCTCCCTCTGGTTCCAGAGCTCAGTCTTTGGCAGGGCTTGTAGGCCACACTGTTGACCACAGGAGGGGCAGAGAGAGAAGCAGGGCTCTCACCAAGGGTGCCAGGTGTCTGTGGCACTCAAGTTTTTCCTAAAACTGTTTGCTCATAGAATATTTCAAAGACAGACTGGGTGAGGCTTGTTCCTGAGCCTATTCAAAGTATGGTGCTGCATGATACTGCATGCGTGCTCAATCGTCTCTGACTCTTTGCGATTCCATGGACCCTCCTCTGTCCATGAAATTTTCCAGGCAAGAATATTGGAATGGGTTGCCGTTTCCTACTCTAGGGAATCTTCCCAACTTAGGGATTGAACCTGCATCTCTTGTGTCTCCTGCATTGGCAGGCAGATTCTCTACCACTAAGCAACCTGGTTAAAGACTATGTTATTGAGAATTGATGGTGGTGCTGGGGAGTATTTAAGAATCATTATCATTTATCCATTGACATGTCTATGACCTCATATACATTCCCAGGATGTTGGACCTTGAGACAGGGGTACAACTACAGGTAAGCCTTCAATACTGGGGTGACTATTGCGTTTGTGATACATCCTTCTGTATTAGTTTCTTATTGGTGATGTAACAGTTTACATTGGAAGGATTGTTGCTGAAGTGGAAGCTCCAATACTGTGGCAACCTGATGGAAAGAACCAACTTATTGGAAAAGACCCTGATGCTGGGAAAGATTGAGGGCAGGAGGAAAAGGGGGCGGCAAAGGAAGAGATGGTTAGACAGTGTCACCGACTCAATGGACATAAATTTAGGAGATAGTGGAGGACAGAGGAAGCTGGCGTGCTACAGTTCATGGGATTGCAAAGAGTTGGACATGACTTAGCGACGGAACAAAACAACAGCTTAGCACAAACTTAATGATTTAAAAAAAAAACCCATAAATTTATTATCTTATAGTCCTGGAGGTCAGAAGTCCAAAATCAGTTTTACAGAGCTAAAAGCAAGGTGTCAGCTGGCTATGCTTTTTCTGAAGTCTCTAGAGAAAAGCTCATTTTTAATTTTATTGTATTTTCTACATTCTGGCAATCACCAACTTTCCTTGACTTTCATTCATCATCAAAGCCAGTGGTATAGCATCTTTTGGTCTCTTTGCCCTGACTCTGACACTCCCGCTCCCTTTCTTAAAGACCTTGTAAAACTATCCTCATCTCAAGATTCTGAGCTTAATCCCTTTTGCCATATATTCAGCCTACTATATCCTCCAGTTTCCTTTGGCTTTGGGTCAACCTTATCAAGAGGACACCCTACTGCAACATTTATTAAGCACCTGCTGTATACCTTTTCTCTGCTGGAAACTTTTCATACTCTTAAAATTGAATCCCCTCTGCGACTCTGCACGTGTACACATGTTTGTGTTCAGTCATATCCAACTCTTTGCAACATCTTGGACTGTGGCTGGCCAGTCTCCTCTGTCTCTGGAATTTTCCAGGCAAGAATACCGAAGTGGGTTGCCATTTCTTCCTCCAGAAGATCTTCCCAACTCAAGGATGGAACCTAAGTCTCTTGCATCTCCTGCATTGGCAGGCAGATTCTTTACCACTGCGCCACCTAGGAAGCCTCTGCCTGAGGGGTATTTTTTATGTCTGTTGTATAAATGAAGAAGCTGAGGGTGGCGTATGTTAGATTACTTGTTTATTTTGTAAGAGACGGAAATAAGATTTGAGTGTAAATGGGTCTGGCTTAAAAACTCACTCTTTCCCTACAATTTCAAATACTCCATCTCTGAAGCTGCTGCTTTCTCATGATTGAAACGATTTAGTGAAAAAAAAAAAAAAGCCAAGAAATATCTTGTCCACTCTCTGCTGGTGGCTACAGAGGAATGTTCAAGGGCCTTTCAGTACTTCTTGATAGCCACGTTTTCTATCCTGGGAGTAGGGGAGACGCCTGATTTCATATTTTGCCTGCGGTTCTGACCAGGATACCCTGGCTTTGTGGAAGAGACACACCCAGATTCTCCAGATGAGTCATAGACTGTGCCCAGAGCTAAAGTGTGGTGAAGAGGGAAGGCTTCTGCTGCCCCAGTCTGTGAAATGGTTTCCATTATGGTATTTCTGCCGAGAGAGCAGCAGAGTGCTGCCCTTTGATCCTCCTCCCCATGACTATGGAGCCTCAGGCATCTGCCTGAGTTAGCGGAAGCATGAATAGGGCACTGGAGAAAGCCTGGGACTGGAGCTCAGCGACCTGGATGCCTGTGTCAGCATCACCACTAACTGATCCTTTGACTGCTCCATCCTCTGAGGCTTGGGTTCTACCTGGACTGAATGTCTGCAGCCTTCTCTTTCCTTACAATTTAGACTGTCACTGCTTAGCCAGAGGTACTGCTTTCAGTGGAACAGATAAGTATCAGAAAGTTACCGTGCATATGGAGATAACTTTGCCACGTGCTGCACTCTTTCTCCATAGAGTGTCTAAGAGCCCTGCATTAGAATTCTGATTCTTCCCTTACTGCTTGGTTATCTTGGGCAAACCTCACTTTCTTCACTTATGAAATGGGGATAATGATAATTATACTGCCTTCCTTCTGAGGTTGTTGTGGGGATTGCACAGCCACTAGAATATCACTGGTGACTCTTCAGTTCTATATGAATGCTCATCTCACGCCTCCCTCTCCACTCTTACGGAAGCTCTAGTACAGAAAGGAACTTGGGCTCTTGAGTCAGAACCACTAGCCTTTTCTATTAGACTCTGCTACTCATCAGCTACCTGACCTTAGACAACTCAATTCAAACCCTCTGATCCTTAGGACTTTTCATAAACTGTGGACAATGATAATAGAGACTTCTTAATCGGGGGATGAGAATTAATAGGATAATACATGTAAAGTTCCAAGCAGAGTGCCTGGCATATGGAAAGTATTTGGTCCCTTTGGGTCACGTGACTGACTTCTTTCGCATTTCTAGGATGCTTTGAATTTCATTCCAGTTTCAAAGGTGTCAAGAAACATTTTAACATTTTAGGTAAAGTCAAGCTTTTATATTGAGGTCACATACTTGTAAATATGTGTATTAAACTACATCCTGATGTAAACCAAGTGGTATTGATTTTTCCAGTGCCTTCCACCCCCTAACTTCTAGCCTCAATGTCTGCAAATAATTAATGGAGAGAGGAGGTTTACAGTTGGCTACACAAATGCACATTAAACATTTAATTTGAAAAAGTGAAAGGATGAACCCAACAAGCTTCAATAATCTTCAAAAGCTCTGTTAAGGATTTAGACATGTGGTATTGACTTATGGATAAAACCAAGACTTTTGGCTTTGACTCCACTGAAAAATCG
The DNA here is from genome assembly GCF_029407905.1 of Bubalus kerabau. Classification (NCBI taxonomy): domain Eukaryota; kingdom Metazoa; phylum Chordata; class Mammalia; order Artiodactyla; family Bovidae; genus Bubalus; species Bubalus kerabau. The sequence continues at coordinate 174,177,959 of NC_073627.1, forward strand.
TGGAGCCACCGCTTCTACGTGGAGTATCAGAAAATACTGCAGAGGTGGTCCTGTGCCCTGGTTTCTGGTTCAGCCTGACCTTGAAAATAGAATCAGACAGCAGTAGCCTTTGCTCAACTTTTGGCTCTACCAGATGCAACCAAATATTTAGAAGATTTAAGGCAGTGAGAATATACTGGACAGGGAACTGCCAAAGGAAGAAGACAGATTGGATCCTCTTTGGATTTAGCTGTTTTCTACTTGGAATAGAGGCAATGGTAACTAAGGCAACTAGCATTTAAAGAATTATAATTTACTGGATGGTTTTATATTATTTCCATTTTACTGATGAGAAAACTAAGGCTCAGGAATATTTCATAACTTGCTCAGAGCCATATAGTTCATAAATGGAAATCAAGAATTCGAATACAGTCCTTGAGCCTGGACTGCTTTTGTGAAATTGTTAAAGGGAACCATTAACATCTAACAGGAATGGTTCATCCATTGATTGATTAAATACTTGCTTAAAGGCTGAGCGATGGATCGAATGACCTCTTGGAAAGCCAAGATTTCGGTAGTTTAAGGCTCCTTTCATCTTTCTGAGTGGAATATGTTGGACATTTTCATGAGCCCTTCCAAGTAAGCTGCTCTACATTCCTGGCCTGTGGATTCCTTGTAACTATTGCCACCTTTCAAAAGCAAAGCAGTGATTTGTAACCACTCAGAAGCTATTTGTCTGCCTGCTGTTACCTGGAGAGTAAATTTCCTGTTTGACCAAATTCCTACAAAACTCTCAGTAAAGCCAGGACATGTTTTTAAATTGATAATAATGTTTTTTGAGCTTTTATTTCCCTGGTTTTGATGGAGGGAGGAACAGAAATGTTCCCATCGGACCTTATACATTGACTATTGCTATCAGTGTGACCTTGAGCCCAAAGTTTGGGGATGGGATTTTCTGCTCTTGGTCTTGGTTTGCAACATTTCCTGAGATATGGCATCCATCCCCACACTCCCACCATCCGTCACCCATCCATCATGGCCCAAACTACCACTGTGCTTCACCTAAAATATTGAATGACCTCATTGTTCCCCCTGCCTAGAGCTTTACCTCCTCCAATTCATTTCATTTATAAAAAGGTTTTTGTATTATAAAATAACACGAGCATATGCAAAAGTATCACATGATATAATGAATTATATTATAGTTTACTTAGGGTTAGAAACTTTAAAAATTACGCATATGCATTCATAAAAGCAATATATAAAGAATTGCTTCCCCTGCATTTAAACTTGGCATAAATTGTATCACACTACACACATCCTTTGGTAAACTGGTTTTTTGCCCAGGGCAGCCTTGTGTCTTGAGAATTAGTCATATTGTTATGTGTAGATAAAATTTATTCATTTTGAAACTGCTCTATGGAGTACCCTTGTGGGAATATCCCACATATTTCGTTTTTCCACTCTCCTATTTGTTGGTGTTCATCTGTTTGGTTTCAGTTTTACCCGGTTACAGATAACATTACAGTAGGCATCCTTGCACACATCTTGTGCATATTTGTGTAAAGCCCTGTGGAGTGTATACCTGCGTATGGACTTTCCAGGTTATATAATATGCCCATATTTATATTTACTAGATGATATCAGGGCCGCCCTGACGGCTCAGTTGGTAAAGAATCTGTCTGTGATACAGGAGACCTGGGTTTGATCCCTTGGTTGGAAAGATCCCATAGAGAAGGGAAAGGCTACCCACTCCAGTATTCTTGCCTGGAGAATTCCATGGGCAGAGGAGCCTGGTGGGCTACAGTCCATGGTGACTGTAGTCGGACATGTTATCAAACAAATTGGTTTCCAAAATGTTGTGCCAGTTTACCTTCTCAGCTGCGTGTTATGGAGAATCGAGAGTTTCCATTCTCCTACATCCTTGCTAGTAGTTGATATTGTCAGATATTTAACAATCTGATGGATCTGACAAAGTATTTCATTTCCTAAACTTGTATTTGCTAGTGAGAATATTTTTCTTACTTATTATATTTTAATTTGCTTTTGTTAGCATATCTTTTTATGTACTTATAGTGGTAAAGAATCCACCTGCCAATGCAGGAAACTCAGGTTTGACCCCTGGGTTGAGAAGATCCCCTGGAGAAGGAAATGGTTACCCATTGCAGTATTCTTGCCTGGGAAATCCCATGGACAGGGTAGCCTGGCAGGCTGCAATCCATGGAATTGCAATGAGTTGGACACAACTGAGCCACTAAACAAAATGAAACAGAAACTGGCTGCTGGGAGTTTTCTCTATCACATAGTTAAGATTTTTTTTGTCTTGCATTTTTAGTGTCTTATTGTTTTGTAGAAATATTTACCCTATGTGGACTGCATATTAATACTTTAAAAATCTGCAAATAACTTCTCCAAGTCTGTGACTTTTTTTTGCATTTTTTGTTATGTCTTTATCATGTAAAACATTTTTAGTTTCACTGTAGTCAAGCATTTTGCTTTGTTTGATTTAAGCTTTACTATCTGCTTCAATGAATTCTTAATTCTGAGATCAAAGAGTTATTTTTCAATCATTTTCTTAAAAAGGTTTTACTTCTCATATTGTGATCTTCGATGCACTTGACATTTATTTTGTTATAAAGTAGTTTATTATTTTGTTTTGTCTCCATGTGGAAAGTCAGTTGTCCTTGTACCATTTATTGAATCCTTTTCCTGTTTATTTATAATGGCATATCTGATTATGCCATGTTTCCATGGGTATGTTTCAAGGTGCTTGGTTCTATTATATTAATTTGTTTGTTCTTATATCAATAGCTGGGGAAGGCGATGGCACCCTACTCCAGTACCAAAATCCCATGGATGGAGGAGCCTGGTAGGCTGCAGTCCATGGGGTCACTAGGAGTCGGACGCGACTGAGCGAGTTCACTTTCACTTTTCACTTTCATGCATTGGAGAAGGAAATGGCAACCCACTCCAGGGTTCTTGCCTGGAGAATCCCAGGGACGGGGGAGCCTGGTGGGCTGCCGTCTCTGGGGTCGCACAGAGTCGGACATGACTGAAGCGACTTAGCAGCAGCAGCAGCAGCATATCCATAGCACATTGTCTTGAATATTCTATTTTTAGAATAAACCTTGATATCTGATTTTGGTCTTTGTTATTCTTCAAAATTTTCTTATTTCTTTATGCTTCTGTAGGAACAGTATGAGCTTTGGCCTGTCAATTTCAATGAAAACCTTATTGAGATTTTAATTGTAAGTACAACAAATGTATAAATCATCTTTGTGGCAGAACAGAGGCCTGTTTAAAGCCGAATCTTCTCTTCCATAAATATTATTCAGGCTATCTTTTATGTCCTTTAAAAATGTCTTAAATTTTTTTCCCTAAAAGTTTATTTACATTTTTATTAGAAGTATTTATAGGAGCCCTGAAGTTTTGCTTGCTATTATGAAATTATCTTTAATTTCCACTATATTTTATCATTGATAGGGTGGTTTTCTGAGAACACTAATGAATTTGTGAGTTGATCTTGTAACTTGCAGAATTCTCTTATCTTTTCTAATATTTTCTCTGTAATTTTCCCGGATTTTCTAATGATATTTTCTGCAAGTGGAGATCCATTTTGTCTTTTTATCTATTTTAAAAATCATTTGTTTATTTTTCTTATTGCATTAGCCAGGGCTCTTGGATAATGCTGAAGAGTAGGGGTGACACAGGCCTCCTTGGCTTCCTCCAGAATTTTTTCAAGGAAACATTTCTAGCGTTCTGTCATAGAGAGGCCATTCAGTTGTAGTGGTTAAAAATGCACGCCCTGGGGTCAAGTGAGTTTGAGATTAGACTCTGTCACTAAAGTGTCGTAATACTTGGAGTATAGGAACTTCCATACAGTTCTGCATATTGGCTGTACCTATTTATATTCCCGCCAACAGTGTAGGAGGATTCCCTTTTCTACATACCCTCTCCAACATTTATTACTTGTAGATGATGGCCGTTCTGACGAGAGTGATGCGATACCTCATTGTAGTTTTGATTTGCATTTCTCTAATAATTAGCGATGTCGAACATTTTCTTTGTGTGCTTATTGGGCATCTGTATGTCTTTGAAGACATATCTATTTAGGTCTTCTGCCCATTTTTTTGATTGGGTTATCTGTTTTTGGTTTGTTTTGATATTTAGCTGTATGAGCTGTTTGCATATTTTGGAAATTAATTGCTTGCCAGTCACATGGTTTGCAAATATTTTCTCCCATTCTGTAGGTTGCCTTTTTATTTTGTTTATGGTTTCCTTTGCTGTGCAAAAGTTTTAAGTTTAATTAGGTTCCACTTGTTTATTTTTGTCTTTATTTCCATTAATCTAGGAGATGAATCTAAAAAGACATTGCTGTGATTTATGTCAGTGAGGGTTTTGCCTATGTTTCCCTCTAGGAGTTTTATAGTATCCAATCTTACATTTAGGTCTTACATTTTGAGCATAGTTTGTATATGGTGTTAGAGAATGTTCTTATTTCATTCCTTTACATGTACCTATCCAGTTTTCCTAGCACCACTTACTGAAGAGATCGTCTTTCCTCTATTGTATATTCTTGCCTCTTTTTCCATAAATTTATTGACCTTAGGTACATGGGTTTATTTCTGTACTTTCTATGCTGTTCCATTGATCTACATGTCTGTTTTGTACCAATACCATATTGTCTTGATTACTGAAGCTTTGTAGTATAGTTTGAATTTGAGGAGCCAGATTCTTCTAGCTCCATTTTCCTTTCTCAAAATTGCTTTGGCTATTTGGGGTCTGTTGTGTTTCCATACAAATTTTAAAATTTTTTGTTCTGTCAAATGCCCTTGATAATTTGATAGAAATTGCAATGAATCACTGAATCTGTAGATCGCCTTAGGTAGTATAGTCATTTTAACAATATTGATTCTTCCAATCTAAGAACACGGTGTATCTTTCCATCTTTCTGTGTCATCCTCAATTAATTTTATCAGCATATTATAGTTATTGGAGTACAAGTCTTTTGTCTCCTAGGTTCTTGTTGTTGTTGTTTTGACGTGATGGCAAATGGGGTTGTTTCTTTAATTTCTCTTTTTGATCTTTTGTTGTTACTGTATAGAAATGCAACAGATATAGTCTGTAGATAAGCCTATCTTATAATGACTTATTTCTCTCTTCCTTTCTTTTCCTTACTCAGCTATTGTGATATTGATTTATCCTTTGAGTTTTAAAAATTTATTTTAATCATATTTTTCAAATACACATTTTTCTTAAACTCTTTTTCCTCTTCAGTATTCCTGCTCCCATTTTACCTACTTTTGGTAGTTTTTGGTTCTTTATTGTCTCTTTGATGATTATAACCTTACTTGCTACTTTTATTAGGTTGAAAAAATGTATTCTGTGTAATTTATTTATCTCATGATCATTGTTTTGATTTCTGATTTTTATATGGTTTATTGTTATTTTTAATTTTTATTTGGTTTAGATTTTGCCGTTTGGATGGTGTGCTTTTTTTTTTTTTAAGATTATTAATAGCTTCTTCATGAGTTTTGTAATTTTGCCCTGCAGGATAATCTTACACAGAAAGAGTTTTATTTTCTTCTGATGTATTTCCTCCCTTTTCTAGAAGATTTGTAATGTTTTCCTCCAATGGACTCTGGGTCTGCTATCCAGAACTATGTTTTATGTCGACCATTTGAGATTACTGCTCCGTGGACACAGTGGGAATATTTTGATGCTATTACTCCAGGGAGCTTATGGCTTGGATCACCTTGATTCCTGGCTACAAGGATGGGTCTGCATACACTGGTCTCTTTTTTCAAGTGGCTGCAGCCCCAGACAGTGGTCACAGCAGTAGTTAATTTTCCATCTCTTCTTATTAACATGGGAGCTCAATCTCCAACTTAAGTCTCAGCAGGGAGCCTAACTGAACTCTTCAGCCTTGCTTCATATTAAGCAAATTGAACTTTATTCTCTGTGGAAATACTGAATGCTTCAGCCTGCTTTGGACTGGGGACCCAGGGGCCTGTAGCTTCAGCCTGTTTCTTAGCTTGTTTTTATTCTGTTTCTCATCCACAGAGATGTTTATGGTGGATTTGAGGCCAGCTCTGTGTTCTCGATGTTCTCTTTGAGACTGTTATTTATCATTATTGTGACTTTAGAGCATTGCCATCTGCCTGGATTTCTGCTTCTGTTTCCTACCTGGCAGGACAAATGGTATTCCCTAAAATCTGCATGCCATCACCCTGTTTATAAGGTTTCTTTAAGATTCTATCGAACATAGAATATGTGAAAATGCATTACCAGGCATTTTTAGGTGTTTATTCACCTGGCCTCTGTTCTCTATTTATATGGAGCTGCTTCTAATTCCCTGATTACACTTGCTTCCAGGCTTTAACTCAGGCTGTTTCTTCAACTGATATATGTTCAACCTTCTGTCTGGTTTGTATTTGATCTCCCTGATCTTTCTCATCTGCCCCTAATGTCACTTCCTCCCCTATTCCTCATTCTATATTCTTTCATTCTCCTGTCCCCACCTTATATTTGATAACACCTGTCTCCTTCCTGAAACTACTGTTTCATCAGTCTCTCCTCCAAGACAGAAGATCCTTGTGAGTGTCTCTTATTCAGTCCTTCACCAGTACAAGTAGCACAGCAAAGACACCCAGTAAATGATAGGAAAACAGATGAATGAAAGGAAGCACAGTTCTCTCTTGCACTTGATTTCTTCCTTGCTGTCCAGAGGGAGCCCTGACTTGCAAGTGATGTGGATCATTCCATCCACATCGCCAGCTAGCTGTTGAGTTCCCAGGGCTCAGCCTTGAATTCATCAAGGAAATCTGGAGCTTTGTGGAGTGATAGAGGGTGAAGAGGTGGGATTCCAGTGTGGAACTGGGAGGGCCCAGAGGAGGTGAGTCAGGACGTCCAGCACTCTGTGATATCCCTTCACCACTGCTTTGTGTTGCTGGAGAAAGGACACACGGGTTTTCCAGGACTGCCGTGATTTGTGGCTCTGTGGTAGTTATTAGAGTGTATCCCCACCTCTTAAACATGCTGACTCTTGTAGATTCACAAGTGAAATCTGGTCTAAGCCCAGCGGTCCTGGGAAAGCAAGATCACCTCCCTCCACTCTGAAGCAGACATCGTTCTGTGTATTTGGACATAGTCTTGTGACATTGGCTGAAGCCAGTTGGTGCTGGGGCATCTGAGTTCTAGCAGTGATCACTGAAGCAGTTGTTGAGCCTGGCTTTCAAGGCCATCCCTCTTGGGAAGGCTTTGGCATGCCAAAATCTCTCACCCCCTTTCCTGCACCATTTTTATATGCAATCTTGTTAAAATCCTTGCCTTTCATGTGGAGGCCAAGATGGTGACTTCACAAAGGTCAGGAACTGGGGACACACACAAATTTTTTTTTTTCCTTGAAAGCTTTAAAATAAATTATTTATAAGAATAATAAACAGTAAACTGAACAATTTGAGACGAGGAGCCTGGTATGTAGATGAGATCAAAACTGTGATAGTGGGGGGATTGTTGCCAGTCTTTTCCCAGGACTTATGTGGTTTTATCTCTCTACTACCCTTCACATGCTATCCCTCCTTTAGAATGAAGCTATGTGTAAATTTCTAAAATTTCCTTCTTCACAAGAGGGAGGGTTTATATGTATACTTATTCAACTGATTAATGTTGTTGTACAGCAGAAACTAACACAACATTGTAGAGCAATTGTCCTCCAATTAAAGAAAAAATCCTTCTTTAGACTATGGTAATGGAATTGTGCTATCCCATTCCTTTTTTGTGAAATCCTCTGTTCTGCTGTGGGACATGAGACAGCTGTTCAGGCTAAAAGTGCAGTGAGGGGAGGGGAGGAGAGACCTAAGGCGAGCAATTCAGAATGCCCTGCAGTTGTTTTGAAGCCTATTTATGAAAGAAGCTGAGGAGTGTTTTGGGAAGAGTGTGAAGTTAGGCAGGAGAGTAACCCACCACTGTCTTTGCCCTACCGCTTTGCCAGTTGGCCCTGGGTAAGTCACTGAATACCTGACTGTCCACCAACTCTCAAGGTCTCAGTTTGCCCACCTATAAGTGGGAGAGTCGGGTTGATTCAAGGATAGTCAGTTAATTCGCTTGTGAAAAATATGAAGGGAATTTAAGCAACCAGAGCAGTGGCAGGAATCCTGGCAAACAAGGAATTGTTACCAAAATGTAACCCCAATACGCAGTTACCATGCAGAAAAACAGATCAGGCACTGTTAGCATTTCTAATTATTTCAAGGAAAGCCCCAGATCCAGATTTTTATGTGAAATATCCTACTTTCACATCTAATTAGCAACTCATTAAAAAAAATAGAACAGACCAGCAATGCCCTGTTTAGGTCAAACAGACATATCTGGGGGTTGAACACAGTCTGTGGACCATCAGTTTGCAACCTCAGGGGCAAATGATCTTTGACTCCAGATTCACAATCTGTCTTCAAAATCAGGAAACATGGATTGACCCAGCCCTGGATGAGGATTCTGAGATCCTGGTAATTGACTGCAGCATCAGCTTCCTGTTGGAGACTGGGAATGCCATCTGACTCCTGTCTAGATAGCACTATCTGCAGAAAGTTTTGACCCTAAGACATCTTGTTTCTTTGTTATTAAGGGAGATGAACCAGAGTTTAAGGGATGCTAAAGGTACGTTGGCATGCAACTGGGACTTTCTCCTGGAAGTAAACAAGAATTGAAAGGACACCGAGCAGGGAATAACTTTCTCACAATGAAATTTGATGTCAAAATGCCCTCTCCATCTATCCCCCAAGACTACCCTGTAGGGCTGCCTCCGGATTTAAGTGATGTGATTGTTTAGTCGCTCAATCACGCCCGACTCTTTGTGACCCCATGGACTGTAGCTTTGCCAGGCGCCTCTGTCAATGAGATTCTTCCAGCAAAATACTGAAGTGGGTTGCCATTTCCTCCTCCAGGGGATCTTCCCGACCCAGGAATCAAGCTCCCATCTCCTGCATCACAGGTGGGTTCTTTACTACTGAGCCACCAGTGTTATTGATCTAATACCTTTCTGTTATTGAGGGATGTACCATTTATAAATCCCTGTTGCATTCACTGGGCTCTCGTAGCAGCCAAGAGAGAAGACCTGTTTATGGATTATCATCCTAAATGGACAGTTCAGGAAGCTCAGAGAAGGGGCTAAGGCATTCCAAATCCCTCAGCTCGGAGTTTTCAGAGCCAGGTTAGAACCTGGGTCTCCTGGCTCTGTTCCCTCTATTACCCTGTGCTACCCACACGGAATCAGCTCCCCAGCCTCTTCACAGGTGGGGTTTGCACCCCAGCTCAATCCCTGAGCAGCCATAACACATCAGAGCTCGAAGAAAGAGTGGCACATGTACACATTCTAGTGCCTACATGGTATCACATGAACCCAAGATAATGCCCCAGACCCCAGGAGGTGCTCGGCTGAACACCCAGTCTCTTCAACTCCTTGGCTAACTCCCTAGACCCTACTTCCCAACTTCGCTGTTTGAATTCAATTCCTATTAAAAAACAAAACCAAACCACTTCTGAATCTCCGTCCATCTTGGATTTGTCCAGTAGTAAAGAGAGAAGGGGCTTCCCAGCTGGCACTACTGGTAAAGAACATGTCTGTCAATACAGGAAACAATCCCTGGGGTCAGGAAGATCCCCTGGAGGAGTGCATGGCAACCCACTCCAGGATTCTTGCCTGGAGAATCCTGTGGACAAAGGAGCCTGGCGGGCTTTAGTCCATTGTGTCACAGAGAGTCTGACACGACTGAAGCGACTTAGCACACACAGAGAGAGAAAATTTATTGTAACATTCAGGAGTGCTTGGAGTCATGTGATTCTCTACCAAGCAGAGTCACATTTTAGTGAGTGTTGGGTGACAAAACATTCAAACCAGATAGAAAGCAAACATATTAAAGCATTTGCTGAGATAGTTTGGTGGCTAATTCTAGACCTAAAAATATTCCTGTTATTTTTTTTTCATTATGTTCTTTGTCTTATTTAAACACGGATTGTCAGAGTTAGTAATTAATTGTATTTTACTAAGACATTTTAAAGGTCCTGGAACACAAGACTACAGCCCTGGAAGGTTCTGATTTCTTATTCTGCTAGAGGACTAAGGACCTGAGGGGATCAAGGAACAAGGGACCGCAGTGAGTGAGCTTTTAGCAGATGGTGGACTAGGTGATTGTATAAATGAAGTCACATTTTTATAAAGAAACACATGTTGCTATCTTTCTGTTTTTTGAGTTAGTTTTAAACTGCTCAGGGGCTCCCCTCACCCCAACCACTCTACTTCCCTGCAAGTTTGGAAACCAGTGATGTTCCAGGGAGGCAGAGATCTTGTGATAAAGGACTTGCTTCAGGCTTCAGACTTGAATCCATTTTACAGCTTGCATATAAAACTATGTAAGTTGGCCTAATGATGGAACGGCTGATGCTGTCAAATGCTAACTGGTGCAGTTAGAGGGATATTCGGATCTCTCTGAGCCTGTCTTCTCTTCCTGGTACCCAAAGGCACAGGTCTTTCCTGGCAGCAAATCAGTCTCCTTGTTAATTTCTGGGGTCAGCACACAGGTCTTCTCTGCCAGGTGTCAGGCCCAGTGAGTCAGCAAAGCCAAGCAGCTGGGCCAGGCTGGTGTCTGACACCAAGAGCAGAGGCAGTAGCCAGGCATGGTTACAAGCAGGCAGAACCATGGTGATGCCACGGCAATGCCACAGCATGGAACTCCAAAAAACACAGACATCCCAGAACCCAAAGCAGTGAGGAAGACCCAGGGACATCTCTCACAGGTTGCTTCTGCTTTCCTGTTTGATCTGATGCTTACCCAATTGATGGTTTAGAGAGAGGGTATGCAAGTGGGGCCATTCCTTGTAGTTTTAAAAATCCAGTTTGCAAAGCTAGTTCAGACCATAACATTTTGCCTTGCACAAACATTTCAACATAGGTCACAGTAAAGCATTTAATCATTAAATTCAGGCCAAATCCTAAAGTGTGAGTCTCCTGGTCCCCCTCAACTACTCCATTGTATGGTCTATATCAGGAAAAATGGCTTTTGTTAGTAGCAAAGTCAGAAATAACAGAACTTCTGAGTGTGTTCTGCTGAACTTCTGAGAGTGTCATGTTTAACACAGTATTTTAAATTTCAGATATGAATATCTGAGCTAAATAGCTAAATGTCACCAAGATATATATGAAGAGGTGGTAATAACAACCAAATAATATGTTGATAGCATCTGGCACTTGCTCAGCATGTACTGTGCTGTGTTCCAGCCACATGGCTGAGAAATTTACCCTCCATGGTGGGCTTCCCCAGTGGCTCAACTGTAAAGAATCTGCCTGTAATGAAGGAGACACAGGAGACAGTTTCAAACCCTGAATCAGGATGATCCCCTGGAGGAGGAAATGGCAACCTACTCCAGTACTCTTGCCTGGAAAACCCCATGGACAGAGGAGCCTGATGGGCTACAGTCCATGGGGTCGCAAAGAATCAGACACAACTGAGTGACTGAATGCGCAACACACATTCACTTCCACGGTTCCCTGCACTCTAAATGATTGTGTCTAAACTTTCAGGCAATTATATGAGGTAGTTGATATCATCTTCAGAAACATTTGTTACCAACAGATTTGTATTGAGTACTTATTATGTTCCAGCTGTGATTCTAGGTCCTTGCAATCCATAAAAGTTCGATGAGATAGATATGCCCCCTGTCCTGCTGCTTTTGGTCTTGTGGGAAGAAAATGTTAACTACAAAATGCTTCTTTTACAAAGTGATGAGAAGAGGGTTCAGATAGGGTCTGGAGGGAGGGCATCTGTCTGTGCGATGAGTTTGCAGACTGTCCCAGACCAAGCTCTGAAGTGGGCAAGATGCTGGCATGTTCTGGAAGCTGCAAGAGGGACCGTGTGATTGGTGATGGTGGCGAGAGTGATAAAAGTGAGGCTGATGAGGTCAGGAGGAGCCAGAGTGACCAGGGATGCTCACATCTCCTCTCTGAGTCCTTTGTCTCTTCCTGGTACCCAAAAGAGAATCCTGTGGGTCCTGGGGGAATTGAGATGAGGAAATAGAGTCAAGGAGGCATTTGGTCTTCTCTTTTTCATGGCTGCATAGCTTATAAGAGCTATAAAGTACAAAATGACCAAATGGGGATTTTTTTCTCTCTCTCATCAATATATAAATGTTTATCAACCTCTTTCCTCCTTCTCCATCCTCCACCTCCCACACTTCTCCTCCTTCTTCCTCTTCCTCTCCTCTTCCTCTTCTTTATCTCTCTCTACCCATCCTACCTCCATCAGCAACTACGTGCCAAGAATTTAATTCTAGGCTCATGATATGTGACCGAGTTCTCATACTCATGGCTCCTTTTTCCTCTGAGTCCCGTTCTCATGGGTCTTGTTTTCAGTAACTGATGATGCAAGCTAAGGTAGGGAAAAGGACTATAGACAGAAGGGGACTCTTTCAGATAAGGTGCCTTACACAGAGGATACCTCTGAGCAGAGGCATGAGTTCCTGGGGAAGAAGTCATCAACCCTGCAGTTAAGAGAGCTTTGTAATTAGCATTATCAAAGTCAAGGGGAAATGTTGTTGTCCTCATGGAGTAGGTTGACACACACTATGTTGTGTGTGTGTGTGTGTATTGGTCAAATTTTTTCCCAGACCAGAGCCAGCAAGGCAAGGTCAGCCTAGGTTGTATAAACAAGGGGGATTTGGAGGCTTCAGATTAATAAAATTTTACTCAGTTTGGAGAATCATGGAGGCAGTGTTCATGGAAAGAAACACTCTAGCCAGATGGAAGGCTGAGCGTATTTGAGCTGTAAAGCAATGCAGCCTTTGGTGTCCGCACATCAGGAATCAGTTACACCTGGAGAGACAATTATGGCATTTTCAGTAGAACATTCTTTTGGCTCATTCAAGAGCAGACTTACATAAAAGAGTGAGGGAGATTAATGAGCCCAGTAACAGCCAATAGGAATTCATGGGAAGACCAAATGCTAATGCTTAATTGCCATTGGGTCTGACAAGTGCACTCTATCCCCATAAAAGACTGAAGATTAAGCCATACTTCGCTCTCTCCATTTTATTCTCTATTTTTTTTTTCTTTTTCCGAACAGAATTACTGTTGCTTGGAAATTTTAATACAGAGTAGAATTCTGCACATGATTAGGATTAGCTGTTATAGTATAAGGTGAATGGTAAAGGACCATTTGTCATGTTGATTTTCTGGAATGTCTAGACATGAATGAAAAATTAAATGGCATAATTATTCTTTTTTATGGTTGTCAAGTGGAGTCATCTATTCAGGATTAAATCTGACAATTCACAGATCAATTCCACCCATTTTGGGTTTCTTTATGGCTATGGCCAAGATATTTCAGAGGGTGCTATGTGATTTATTGGGTTTTACACAATTATTATACAGAGAAGAATGATGTGCCTTTGACTTGTTCTAGAAATTGCCTGTATATCTAACTATGCTTCTGTGCATCCATCCAGAAGGTCTTTATGGAATATCATGAATGACAGAGAGATGAGTAAGTCAAGACCTTTGTTCCCAAAATGCTTTCAGGCTACTGACCGAAAAGCAATAGGACATTATCCCCTAAAAGTGGAGAATTGAAAGATGGTGGGAGGGATCAGATGCTTTGGCACTGGGGGTAAGGGCCTTAATGGAATGAAGGTACTGGGGAGAGTTTCTCATTAACATCAGTGATGATGCTCAACCTGAAGAAGAATGTGTGGAAATTGTGCAGGCTGAGAAGGTGAGAAGTTCTCCAAGAGAAAAAATTCCGAGCCTGTGCACAGGCAAGAGGGTGGAAGAGCAAGAGTTAGTGAAGTAGGAAGCTGGCCCTGCTGAAGTCTAGACTGCATAGGTGGTCAGACACTGAGCGTTGGGGATGGCTGGGGGAAGAGTGATCAGCCCTGAGGCTCAGAAGCCTTCATGGGCAAAGTTATGAGAACCAGGTTATGAAGTCTGGGGACCACTAAAGTGAACTTAGATTTGATGCTAGTAGCTATGAGGAAGCGTGACCGTATTTTAAATTGAAAGTATCTGGCCAGCATCTTAGAAGTTTCACTGGCCTCTTATGGAATAATTGTTTTTATATGGGCAATTTTTTGCAAGGATTAACTCAGAGAGTAAGGCCTAGAGTAAATGGTTATAGGTTTTGGAGTGTGGAAGCCACTTGATTCTTTGTCTGTTGGTCCTAACAGCGTGCATAGCTCTTTCATAGTCTATGTCTAGATCAAGTAAATAATCTGAACATGAAATCTTACAGATAATTTTAAAGGGAAAGGAAAAAAAAAAACTTCAAAAACAAAAAGTTCTTTATTATACTTCTATGACACATGTTACCTTGGAAACGTGGCCGTGGTCTGATATGGTTTCTTGTTTGGTCTGGAACTCTTTCTGTTTTGCATTCTCCCAGTGCCTGCCCCAGTGCCTGGGGCAGAGAAAGATACTCAGTTAAAGATGCAAAACGTTGGTTTGCTAGTGACCGAAACCAAGCTGTGGGAGACCCGTTTGAAAATTCTGTGAATCCCATGTGTGTTGAAGGTGGGAAATCAGTGACATAGCAGGTCACTCACAGCACTAGAGCAAGAGCATAATAGTTGCATCTTACTGGGGACCTAGTGGAAGCTATAGCACAGTGTCAGGCTCGCCCTGTCATCTGACTTAACCTGGCCCTCCCCTCACTGCTCAGTATTACTTCCCCCTATACAGAGAGGAGGGCTGAGGTCAGCCGAGTTCACGCTCAAGATCACACAGATGAAGACTAGAAGAGCAGGACATGATTGTGAGTCTACTTCACAACGGTGTCTATGACTTTTCTTTCCTATTGCTATTTCCAAATATTTCCAGGTGTTTCTTGTGAAAGAGGAAGCACATTTGTTCCCCTGGCCCCAGAGGAGAGAAAGCAGACCTGGGGGCTCCCCTGCTGGGACAGTGACGGGCTTGGCAGGACTTTGTGATTGCCTTGGCTCCCAGAAAACAGAACTGAATTTTCTGCAAGACCGTGCCCACCCTGTCCCTGGAGATGAGACACTGCTGTGAAAAGTAGATAATCATCTCTCAGGGGATCTGTAGAATAATTTCTGTTCTGGCTGGTAGAACAAAATATATTTACTTCTATCTTTACAATCTTGAGATGTTCTTTGGATAGTAACAGCCATTCCTGACATCTGGATAATATTTCACATTAGACAAAACACTTACATGGAGCATCTTATTTAATCTCAAATGGCCTCCTTTTTGGGAAGAAGTCACTGCTGCTCAGAGAAACAGCAGGACTTGACCAAGGATATGTGGAGTCAATGGAAGATGCAGAAGACAGACCTGGATCAAATAATTCCAAAATCAGAGCTCCTTCCTATCTGCACATTGTCTATACAATGGAGTGGATATTCAGGTCTGTGGGGAAGCATCTTATACTGTAGATATGGGGAGTCCCTTCCCACCATGAGCATAGGCCACATGCTGAGGCTATTTCCGAGACAATCCTCCCTTTTTCATGGCTCAATATCCCCAAGGCCTGCACCCCACTCCGGGAACAAAGCCTCCTTCAAGATCTCCCTTAATCATCCTGGTCAGTGTAATAGGTTGCTTCCTGTCCAGCTGCGCAATTTCCATAGGCAATTTATACATCCAGAGATACTAGAGTGTGGATTCTCACTCCCATCATTTCATGTCTAGGTTCTCCTTCCTCCCACGTGAATCCAGGACACAAGTCTAAGTCCAGACTTCACAGCCCAGAGGGGACACCCCCTGCTCAGCCAGGAGCACGCTGACTCCCAACTGTGGAAAGTTTGCTGAGTCTAAGTGCAAGCAGATGTCTCCAGCTGCTGGATCATACAGTCATATGAAACCAATCACCCGCTATGTACAAACATGCATCATCAGGCCAAAGTCTGAAGTTGCAACCGACTCATCCTGCTTCCCATAAGACAGTGGGTGAATAGGAGTGTGGGGTGCGGGGAGACTGGTCAAGGCAATGCATCTAAGGGCAAAATGTGTAAGGTTCAAAGGCATCCATGCGTGCTAGGTCACTTCAGTCGTGTCCAACTCTTTGTGACCCTATGGACTGTAGCCTACCAGGTTCCTCTGTCCATGGGATTCTCCAGGCAAGAATACTTGAGTGGGTTGCCATGCCCTCCTCCAGGGGATCTTCCCAACTCAGGGACCAAACCCACATCTCTTACACCTCCTGCATTGGCAGGTGGGTTCTTTACCACTAGTGCCACCTGAGGAGTCCTTCAAAACCATAAGGATGGTGAAATTGGATCAAAGGATGTGCTGCCCAAAGTTATAATAGACACTCTGACTCATCCTGTGGTACCATCTGGGCACTTTCCATACTGTACTCACGGGATAACAAAGGTTTGGGGGTGGGGGTGATGACTTCCTCATGATATTATTGCAATCTAGTGGCCCAGACAGGGCTCTATCAAAGATCAAAATGTCCAGTCCAGTACTCTCTTCATCACTAAGGCTGCCTGTGCCCTTGGCTTTCTGGTGGGCTTCTCTTTTGTTTTGAATCCTGTTAGCTTTTGGGGTGACTTTTCCCAGCCGAGTAAACTTTACTAAAGAATGATGATAATTAATGCCAGTTTGGAGAAGGAAATGGCAACCCACTCCAGTGTTCTTGCCTGGAGAATCCCAGGGATGGGGGAGCCTGGCAGGCTGCTGTCTCTGGGGTCACACAGAGTCAGACACGACTGAAGCGACTTAGCAGCAGCAGCAATGAGGGTTAATATTAGCTTAGGTTGGATGTTCTATGCAGTGTGTTATACATAAAAATGTTCAAATGCCATGAAGTAGGCTTTTCCCTCTTCTATTTTGAAAAAGGGGAAATTGATACTCAGGAACAGAAAGTTGCTCAAAGTCACAGAGCCTTTGTAGGTGGTACAGTCTAGACCCCTATCAAGATGAGCCCCAAAGTCTTCCTTTAACAGAATTGTCAACTGAAAAATTACTCACAACCTAAAAGTTGAGAGTTGCGTTTTGTTCAGCAGGAATTTTTAGGACTTCAAGCCCGAGAGGCAGCATCTCAAGTAACTCTGAGAGAACTGCTCCAAGGAGGTGAGGGGGAAGCGACGATGTATAGGAGTTCTGCAACAAAGGGCAGGTAGTGGGAAACATCAAAAGATTATTGCAAACTAATGAAAACCAGATAACCTAAATTAAGGACTTTAGCACTTTTCTATGTATGGGAAGATGCAAGAGTCTGGGATCACTAAATTCATTCCTTTGATAGGTACCTCAGCTATCTGGGGCCAGTATCTTGGGTTTTCACATCCCGGGTTTCTTCAGTGCTCACCATAGGGAGTGGCTGCAGTCTGATGGCTGCTAGATGGCAGGTATTCTTTCCTTCCTGAGTTCCCTCAGGGCTGACCAGCTCGCCATCCAGGGTGGCTTCAATCACTGATGACTATGCCATCCTTGTCTACTGATATGGCAGGCACTTTTCTGTTTCTCAGAATCAATACATCATACTGAGGCATTCAGTTGATCAGCCCTGAAAGATGGCTGGTTAATCAACATTCATACAGTTGAAGGGAATTTTTTGAACATCAGTTTTGTGCCTGGCAGTGTAAGTGGCTGCAAAGATGAATATGACACCATTACATCCCTCTGGCAAAACAGTTTAGCGGTGGAGTCAGAAATAAAAACAACCTCTTAGTAGGTGTTGAAGTCATGGTGAAAGGAATGACTGATTAGGTACAACTGGAATAGGGTAGAAGGAGCACATGTGTTTGCCCAAGTGGTAAGAGATGGTTTGTCTGAGAGAGTGGCACTTTTTCATCTGTCAAATGAGTGACGATGATATTCAAAGCAGAAGCTGACGATACGTGTAGAGACATTCACAGGACAAATTGTGACTACCTAGGCCATGCTGATCACTCAGCGCTGCTGGTTGGTTAAAACAGAAACAGGAAGCTTAAAATAAGCAGTTTAAAAATGTATAGGTTATTAGGACCTTGAATGTTTTGCTAAGAGGGTTGGAATTTTCTCTGAGGTCAATTGGGAATCATGCATAGGTTTTAAGCTAAAAATGACCTGATTGACCTATTATTTAGGATTAAGTTTGATTGCTGATAATGGAACATTCTAAATTAGTACTGGTTTTAAGGCAGTTGCAGTCTGTATTTCGTGTGAAAGTCTGGAGTTAAGTGGTCCAGGACAACTCTAGCGGCTCTTCTCAGGAAATCTAAGTCTTTCCCACATTCCTATATGTGGCCTTTAAATTCATATTCCAAATTCTTAGTCCAAGGGGCAAGTGGGGAACAGTGATAAGTAAGAGAACAGTGGGAAGTGTCTTAGTTCATGGGCCTACTGTGTAGCACAGGGAAGAAAAAGAAGATATGATCTGTTCATAGGACATGTATTGTGTTTACCTTAAAAGTCCATTGCAATATTCATTAGGTACAGACAAATACTGTTTGATTCTACTTATATAAGATACCTAGAATAATCAAATTCATTGAGTCAGAAAATACATTGGTGGATGCCAGGAGCTGAGGTGTCGGGGGGTGGGGAGGGGGGACTGGGAGTTAGTATTTAATGAGGACAGATTTTCAGTTGAGGATGTTGACAGATTTGGGAGATGGATGATGGTGAAGTTTGCATAACAATGTGAATATTTACTGCCCCTAAACTGTACAGTTAAATATGGTTAAAATAGAATGCTTTATATTATGTGGCTTTTACCACAATAAAAACAAATTTTTAAAGAAATAAAAGGGAAAAAACACTCCAACATATGAATTTTGGATGGACACAAGCATTCAGACCATAGCAGGAAGCCTTTGACACTCTCTTAAAGAAAAGTCTCAGAAGCTTGCACAAGACACTTTGATTTTTATTCCATCTATCAGAAATTAGCCACGGGTTCATATTCAGCTACAAAGAAGATTGAAAAATATAATCTCTTCACGGACAACCATGGGTCCACATCAAAATCAGATATTGTGTTTCTCTATTAGAACTGGGGGATAGACATTTAGAAAAGTTACCAGTCTATGCCACAAGTAGATCTGAAATTTAGAGGTAACCTGAAATGGTAAACCACTCCAGTATTCTTGCCTGGAGAATCCCATGGATGGAGAAGCCTGGTAGGCTACAGTCCATGGGGTTGCAGAAAGTCGGACACGACTCAGCGACTTTACCTTCACCTTCACCTTCAATATCCTTGTAGTAGATGGATAGCTTCCCAAATGGCACTAGTGGTAAGGAAACTGACTGCCAATGCAGGAAACCCAAGAGATGCAGTTTAAATCCCTGGGTTGGAAAGATCTCCTGGAGAAGATGGACAAGGATGTAAGGCCATGATCAAAGATTTGGGACTAAGGCAGGCAGTGGTTGCTATGGGGTTAGGAATGCTCTTCCCTCCTCGCTCCCAGTTACCTAGGCTTTGCCCTATTAAGCAACTTGGTCTTCCCTTTATTTTTCCACTGTTGAATCAGGGTTACTATACATCTGATTCAGCAACTGAGTTATACTCAGGGTTGGGCAAACGTGTTTGAATAAGCAGAATGAACCATAATATGAACTGGTTGGGACCACATCCTTCATTGACTTGAAACACTGGTCACTGTACTTCTGACCTCCAGTGGATATATCAGATTTCTTCTTCTGATCATTTAGAAAGCCAGGATAGGGAAGAGGAAGTTTCTGTACATATTATTCAGATTAGCAGAGTTAGTACATTTTTATCTACAGATATTCATAGAGTTAGTTGGTTAAGAGCATATGCTTTAGAGGGCTTTCCAGTTGGCTCAGTGGTAAAGAATCTGCATGCCAATTCAGGATTCGGGTTTGATCCCTGGGTTGGGAAGATCCTCTGGAGAAGAAAATGGCAATCCACTACAATATTCTTGCCTGGGAAATCCCACGGACAGAGGAGCCTGGTGGGCTACAGTCCACTGGGTTGCAAAAGTTGGACACAACTTGGTGATTAAACAACAACAACATATGCTTTAGAACCCAAAAATATCAATTCAAAACTGCCATGGTCAGGATTTCAGGCTGTCTGATTTCAGAGTCAGTTTTCTTAATCACCATGCTGTCTTGCCTCCTCTCGGACATTTTGTTTACTTTTCCCACTTCCCTAAACTTCCTTCAAGTAAGATGAGGGAAACAGTCACAGTAGCCTGGATGAGTATCTCTAGAAGGTGGTGGCAGGAGAATGGACCTAAAGATCTAAGAGGTTAGCCTTGGTCCCTGACTGCTCTCCTCTGGCTGCCTACCTCCATGCAGCCCCTTTAATAATCAACTCCTGTCCCAGCAAAGGGGTCTATGGCCCCATGAAAGAAAGAGCCCGGCATATGCCCAAACATCGTCCCCAAGCCACATGCTCTCTCGGTATCTCACTGTTTCTGCTCATGTCTTCATGTCCCCTGCTTTCTGGCCTCTCTAGTCTATTTACATTAGTCACACCTTATATTAGGCACCCACGCTATATGCATTTGTCTTATTATCACAAGATGATTTTTCCTTATATATTTTCAAGCTTTCAAGCCTTTTCGTGAGGGCCTGCCAGTTAATTCTCACAGACTCAGTAGAACATGTTATTGTCTTTGTGGTTTAGGTGCCAAAAACATTGAACTTAAGTGCTGTTAATTGTCTCATGATTCCCCTTTATGGGACTTAGGGGCAAGTGACTCATCCCTACTGACCATGCTGGGAGAGCCTTGGGCCTGAATGCGCTGGACTCCAGAGAAAAAAGCCTGGTTTTCTTTGAGGATTTAAAGCACAAGTCTGAGATGGGAACCCCTACTGCTTTCTGGGCTGTAGTATGATCATTATTCTGCTTGTGGTTCTAAGGCTATTTGCTTAGCAAGTACTGGTCTTCCGATCCATTGGAGAACCTCACCAAAGGTCTGCAGGACAGGATCAAATGAGGTTTTTTAAACCCAGAATCCCTCTCCATTGCTCCCCTACCTGGTATAACAGAATTTGATTCAAGAAGCATTTGCTGAAGATCACACTGTTTGCATGAACTTTCCATTGATACATCTGGTTTTCCTTTTGAAAAGAGCCCTCAAACCTCATAAAACCAAAATCTTTTGAATCAAACCACAAATTCCTTATAGCTAACCTCAGCGAAACACCCTCCTCCTCTGTGTATTCAGTCCCTCTAACCCCATTTCTCCTCTCTTCCGTCTTCATTAACGTAGCTGGAGCCAAGCTCAGAAGAATAAATAATTTTTTTTTAATTCACTTCATATTAATAAAAATTACAGGTTGTTTTTTCTGTCTGAGACCTTTGATTTAGAATAGACACCATTTATTGAGCCCTAACAATGTGCCAAGTGCTTTACGTAGTATCACATTTAATCCTACAACAGTCTTGCAAGGTAGGTGGTATTTTTCCAGTCTTTCCAATGAGGAAAAAGAAACAAAGAGAAGTCAAATAGCATGTCTTGCTCCTGCTAAGTGGTAGATTTAGTAAATCGAATCCGGTTGGTCATCTCTAATGCCCTCAGTTCTCATGCTTGTCTATCTACATAATACATACCTAAACTTAATTTTCAAATGTGATTTGCTATTTAAAATAACTCCTTGTTGACCTCAGACAATTGTTATCCTACTTATTAGCTCCATGGTGATGATAATTCTTGCTATTACTAAAAATATCGGCCACTGTTCTCTGAGTAATCACTTACCGTAACTTGAGGTCTTGCAACAGTCTTCTGAGGCAAATGTTGATATCTGTGTTTATAAACTGAAATGCAAAAAGGCATGTTAACCTGCCCAAGGTCACAAGCAATCAATTAATTGGAATTGCAATTTTTAATTTAATTTTTATTGGAGGATAGTTGATTCAAAATGTTATGTTAGTTTCTGCAGTATAGCAATGTGAATCAGTTACACATATATCCATTCTTTTTAGATTGTTTTCCCTATTCTTCTTTACAGAGGTCATTACAGAGTATTGAGTAGAGTTTACAGGTCCTTACAGAGTATTGAGTAGAGATCCCTGTGTTATATAGTAGGTTCTTTTCCGTTATCTATTTAATATATAGTAGTGCATATACGCCAGTCCCTGAAATAAAACCTTTATATATGCCAACACCTTTGAAATATTTTATCCAGTTAACTGATTTAGTTCCTGCAACAATTTTGTAAGGTCAGTTGCATTACCATTTGCATTGCACAAGTGGGGAAACTGAGGCAAAGAGAAACGAACTTTCGAAAGCGACACAGCTAGTCAGTGGTGTACCCAGTGTAGTCAGTGGCCATGAGCCAGTTCATCTCTGCTTCCTAACTCAGCTCATAGCCACCTCTTGCTGCCTGACTGATTTCAGAACCTCTGTGCTCTGGACAGGTGTCTTTGTGAATGGATTTAAAACTATATTACTCGTCCAATTCTTTTAGTCTCTGGTGACCTCATTGTGTCAAAAGGACAGGGGGTGATGCATGTCATGTCAGTGGCAATCATAGTTACTGGGATGGATCTGCACTGATGGTGGGGAGTTTGAACTGAATGTTAATGACACTCAAAGGTGACCCGTAAGAAAAATACTGCTCTATCGGAAAGCTGTAGCTAAACAGGAGAAGTCATGACAGACTGTGGCTGATTCTCCTCCTATCAGACTCTTTTATGAGCGGTGTTCATGTAGACAAAGCTTATCTAAAGGCTGAACAAATCACAGTGGAATCTTCTGGAATGTGGGAAAGGGATGCAGGCAGGAAGTAAGTATCGGGTATGAGTGGGGATGTAGGTAGGTGGTTCAACAGGAAGATAGAACATGAACTAGAACAAAGGGAAAAGTGATGTCAGCCAGTTTGCTTTTCAGGAATAAAGGACCAGGAATGGAAGAAAAAGCAGAGAGATTTTCTTTAACTGCAGACACAGAAATAGAGACGCCAACATCTTTAAGAATCCCAAGTGGAAAGCTGGGCTCTGGCTAGGTATTACCCTGCTTTTGATTCTTAAACTTTTTCCTCCCAAATCTTCTCAACTATAGGGACAAGCATATAGCATAGCCTAAAGTGGACCTGTCCATTGGAAATTAAATACCAGTCAGAAATGAATTACATGTAGGCTTTTTAAATATGAAATACTTGTTTAGATTGGTGTTCAGCTAAATTTCTTAAATTTAATTCAGTGAAAGTGATGCCCAATATTTACTATCAGATGAGTATTCCCAAGAGCGATGTTTTAAAAAGCATCTTCCTATTCTGGATTTATGGGAAGATACCCTCCAGCAATGCAGAGGCTCAGGGGAAAAAAGTTGGAAGGAGACTAATATTTATTTGTGACCTATGTTGTGTTCAGCACTGTGTTGTGTTGTGCATATACCATCTCATTTAATAATCATAACAGACATGCACGGTATTTTTTTTTTTTTGTCACCCAATCATGTCTGACTCCTTGCAAGCCCATGGACTGTGTAGCTCACCAGGCTCCTCTGCCCACGAGATTTTCCAGGCAAGAATACTGGAGTGGGTTGCCATTTCATTACTATTATTTTTAAAATTTTTATTGAAGTATAGTTGATTTACAATGTTGTGTTAGTTTCCGGTGTATAGCAAAGTAAATCTATTGTACAAACACATATATCCATTCTTTCTAAAATTCTTTTCCCATATAGGCCATTATAGAGTACTGAGTAGAATTCCTTGTGCTACACAACAGGTTTTTATTAGTTATCTACTTTATACATAGTAGTATGCATGTGTCAATTCCAATCTTCTAATTTATCCCCCCTACCTTACTCCCTGGTAACCATAAGATTGTTTTCTCCATCTGGAGCTCTATTTCTATTTCGTAGACAAGTTCATCTGTACCTCTTTTCTTAGATTCCACGTATAGTTGAATCATATATTTGTCTTTGTCTGACTTGCATCCTGGTTATTGTTAATCCCTATATTGCAAAGAAAGCGACCCAGAAGAGTGAGTTAAATTACACAAGGTCAGGTGACTGGAACATGTAGGAGCTGGAATTTGATACATAGTCTGTCTGACTCCAAAGCATGTTCATTCACCAAATCATCCAACACTGCCTTTCAGGGTAAAACAGAGACTCGTCATTATTAACTTAGATTCTTGACTCTTGTTCTCCCAAGGGAACAATCAAACCAAACAAAAACCATGAATTTCAGTCTTCTAATTTGGACCATCAAACCTTTTGAGTCCCATGTTATGACCTTTGTAGCATGTGGAGTATGGGCCAACTTGTGTCCACACTGGGGACCTCTGTCTCCTTTTTCTGGGTTAAAAAGTAAATTATTTGTGAAGGAAGCATTCATTTTAGTGAGAAAATAGATCGCATATTATAATTTGATATGATGTGCATTTCATTCATGTCAAATATTTTATTTGTTTTCAGTTGGAGATCAAACCAGTCAATCCTAAAGGAAATCAACTCTGAATATTCACTGGAAGGACTGATGCTGAAGCTGAAACTCTAATACTTTAGCCACCTGATGCGAAGAACTGACTCATTGGAAAAGCCCCTGATGCTGGGCTATATCAAAGGCAGGAGGAGAAGGGGATGACAGAGAATGAGTTGGTCGGATGGCATCACTGACTCAATGGACATGAGTTTGAGCAAGCTCTAGGAGTTGGTGATGGACAGGGTAGCCTGGCGTGCTGCAGTCCCTGGGGTCACAGAGTTGGACATGATTGAGCGATTGAACTGAACTGAACTGGAAACATTTCCCTGATTCTCTGCTCATCCCACACCCTTGCCATAAGATGCTGCTGTCCTTTCATCAAGAGGTAGTCTATTTCCCCATGCTTTGAATCCAGCTGCCTCCCGTTTCTAGATTCAGCCAATAGAATGTGACAAAAGTTATAAGATTCCAGTCTGAGTCAAGGCTGTAAGAAGTTTTGTTTTGGCATGCTCCTGTTTCTCTCGCTTAGTCATGTGTCCCTGTCGTGCCATGGGAACAGAAGTGGGCTAGCGTGCAGCTCACCATGTTCTCATGAGGGAGCCAGGCAGCAGCCACAAGAGCCACCCAGCCATACTTGCCTACATTGCTGATCTGCAGAATTGTGAGCTCAAGAAACGGCTGTTGCTTTAAGCCACAAATTTTGGAGTGGTTTCTTTTGCAACAGCAGGTAGCTGACATCCATTTACTAAAATCTGATGGAATGCCAGCCCCGTGGCATGCTATGGGGACCCAGAGATTGCTCAGGCATCGTCACCATTCTCCAGGGGCAGCCAGCACTCCAAATGGAAAATCAGCCATGTAAACAGATAATCACCACCTGGCAAGTTACACGATGAATCAAAGTCACTTGTGAAATACTTGTAGTGGGAATAGTTCTACTTGCTCTGTAAAGAAGGCATCATTCTAAACACTGAAATACTAGTTATTTCCAGGACTTCCTGTGACAGTGTCATCCAAACCTCAGACTGCATCAGTGGTCACTCAGTGAGGAGCCTTGAGGATTACTCACATGCTATTTATGTCTATTATAGGAGCCCCGCTGAATAACCTCAGATGGGAGTAAGGAGCTGGGGGCCAGAACTTTTTGGAACAACTAGTTGAAAGGGGTATTATCCTGTGTTTAAATGTGGAACTGCTAGATATTTGGTGGGTTCCAAGAAAAAATTTCAACTCCTTGGACATTTAATCATCAACAATTTTAATAGAGCTGTAGGCACCAGAAATCATGGACTCCTTGACTATCTCTGACTTTTGAGAGAAAATGAAGGCTATGGAGGGCTAAGACAGAAAGTCCGGACGACTTTGTTTGGAGTAAACTCTTTGCGCTGAGTGCAAGTGGCCCAGAGCAACAGCCAGTCCCCTTTGTCCACAGAGAGAATGGTGGCTCCCCGCCGTCCTGGACACCACAGTGGGGTAGATCTCAGTTGGCTGTTGCATTACACATGGCCAAAGCCATAGCTGGATTGACTGTCGAGAATGCTTTCTTCAAATGTAGTAACTAATTCAATATTTGTATGCAAACCAGAGAGGAAGTGGGATCATTCTTTCCTCTTGCTTTTCTTTGCTATTAACCTCAATCACATAACTCTTACTTTAATTTTCCTCCTCTAGAAAGAACATCTAACAGAAACCACATGTGAAAATTAAATAAAAGCAGAATTGAGTGAGAGCTGAATCTGTGATATATATGTGTGTGTATATATATATATACATATATATGTATGTATATACACATATCGGAGAAGGCAATGGCACCCCACTCCAGTACTCTTGCCTGGAAAACCCCATGGACGGAGGAGCCTGGTGGGCTGCAGTCCATGGGGTTGCTGAGGGTCAGACACGACTGAGTGACTTCATTTTCACTTTTCAGTTTCATGCATTTGAGAAGGAAATGGCAACCCACTCCAGTGATCTTGCCTAGAGAATCCCAGGGATGGCAGAGCCTGGTGGGCTGCCATCTATGGAGTCGAACAGAGTCGGACACGACTGAAGCGACTTAGCAGCAGCAGCATATACACACACATATATATATGTGTGTGTGTATATATATATATATATATGTGTGTGTGTGTGTGTATGGAATTCTTCTACAGAGAAGGTGTATGAAAGCATCTTAGAGACACAGTTTTATCACCTGTATGATTTTATGATGATGGAAAGATTCTCTCCAGGGGTTAGCATGGGGCTGTGGGCTTATAGGGATGGTCTAAGATAATGGAAGTGAAAAATGGTAGCTTCTCTACTAAATCACTTTGTAGTCTCAGAACCTTTGCCCTTACTGCTCTCTCTGCTTTGAGATCCCTTCCTTTCCTCTAGAGATGTCTGTTGGTACATCTTTCAATGAATAATGACCTCTGCTCAAATATGACCTCTTTCCCTGGTGGCTCAGACGGTAAAGAATCTGCCTTCAATGCAGGGGACCTGGGTTTGACCCCTGGGTTAGGTAGACCCCCTGGAGAAGGGAATGGACACCCACTCCAGTATTCTTCCCTGTAGAATTCCATGGACAGAGGAGCCTGGCAGGGCTACAGTCCGTGGGGTTACAAAAAGTCAGACATGACTGAGCAACTAACACTTTCATTTTTAGAAGGACTTACCTTGATTATCTCATCCAAAAATAGCCATCCTATACTCTTTATCTTCTCATCCTGGTTCACTTTTACTTTGGAGCACTTCTCTGACTTTGTCTCGTATACAGTAAGTCCCGTACCTATGAATCTTCAAGTTACAAGCTTTCAAAAATGTGAATGTGTGTGCTGGGCCTATATGCCAGCTGTTGTACTATACTGCTCTACTTTTCAAGATACTGTACTGTAAGATTAAAAATGGTTTCATTATTTTTGTTTGTTTGTTTTTTATGTGTGTATTATTTTGTGGAAAGTATTGAAATGGAGCAGAACCCTATGGTCCTTGCCTCCCATGTACCCTGCCTGCCTTTTGTCTGTGGAAAACTTTAGTGAAAGAATAAGTTTAATCAGAGAAGTGAGAATATGCAGAAACAAAGGAAAGCAGTCAAAGGAGACTAAATAATCATAATGTGCTCACTAAGCACAGTCAAGGACCTTTAGTTCTGTAGATGATATTCTGAGCCACATCCTGTGAGCTGTCTTATAGACACTAAAACGCCAGGGTGAAGAAGTTAACTACACAGTGGCCAGACTGTACCCATGATATAAGTTGCCACAATTCATAGAGTTGGCCTCAAAGAAATGGGAACAAATGGACCCTGGAACTGGAGATTGCTGCTGCTGCTGCTGCTGGTGGTAAGTCACTTCAGTCGTGTCTGACTCTAAGCGACCCCATGGACTGCAGCCTACCAGGCTCCTCCGCCCATGGGATTTTCCAGGCAAGAGTTCTGGAGTGGGGTGCCATTGCCTTCTCTGGAACTGAAGATTAACTGCACCTAAAACAACCAAGATGATGCTGGACAGACCACCAATGCCAATTTGAAGATGAGTGTCAGAGTTGGTTGTGCTGTTTCTACATGTACCACCCCCCCCCCTCATTTTGTCTATAGAAGCTCTTGCCCCAGTGGTTGCCAGTCAGGGAGGAGTCAGCTTTTGGACAGACGTCCGCCACCCTCTCCCGGGCCCCCGGTTGCCATCATCTGAAATAAAGCAAACTTTCCTTTCCACCAACATGGCCTGCTTATTGGCTTTTGAGTGATTGTTTCTACCATGGTCCTTCATGAGCAACCAGACCTCACACACGCTTTCAATAACAGTACTAGAAACCTATTGTGGTACAGTACTATGGGCTTCCCTGAGAGCTCAGCTGGTAAAGAATTCATCTGCAATGTTGGAGATCTGGGTTTGATCCCTGGGTTGGGAAGATCCCTTGGAGGAGGGCATAGCAACTCACTCCAGTATTCTTGCCTGGAGAATATCCATGGACAGAGGAGCCTGGTGGGCTATAGTCCATGGGGTCGCAAAGAGTTGGGCATGGCTGAGCAGCTAAGCACAACACAGCACAGAACTATATAACCCATTGTGTTTGCTGGGTACCTCGGCTAACTTTATTGAACTTAGGAACAAATTGGACTTACAAACAGGCTCTCAGAATGGAACTCACTCGTACGTAGAGGGCTTACTGTAGTTAGATGTTGCTTTGTTAATTGACCATCTCTTGCAGGAAAATATCAGCCACATGGGTTTTGTTAACCTCTACATCCCCAGCTCCTGTATTAGTAGCTGTTAAGACGTGAACACTCAAAATAGATATTCATGAGGTAAATGAATAAGTTAACGAACGTGCAAGCTTATCTTTAGATTGAAAATCATAGGCAACCAGTGGGAGTTCTATAACTGTTGGCAGAATTCACAGGCGTGCGTGCTCCTGCGTGAGCAGGTATCACATAGAGCAAGCAGCCTCTCCCTGGCTTCATACCCCTGCACATTTTGTAAGGAGTATCCAGACGCTTTCTCTTTCCAGCATGACGTAATGTGGAATGAGAAGACCTGCAGAGCGTGCTGCTCACAGACCAGACAGATGATCTCATCCCCTTCTTGGGCATTCCCAGGCTCTGCTGTTCAAAAAGAAATAAATAAAACGTGCAACGTTCAGTTCACAGGTGGTTGTTTCGGCTATGGTCCTGCGTTGGCAAAATCCTAAAGCTCAGCTCTCAGGTCTCTGGTGGCCAAGGGGGAGGGAAGTCATGTCGGATATTGTCTGGGCTCTTCCTTCAGCCAAATGGAATGGATTTAGCCTGAGAAACTAGGACATTCAGGGGGAGAAATGCATTTTAGCAACAGCCACAGGGGACAGGCTGTGAGTAACTAACTGGGGGTGATGGGAGAGTTTAAAACACAAAGTAAGCAAAGTATTTCATTGACACCAGAAACCTGAGGTTGTTCTTGGGATGGTTTCAAAGGTTTAGGGCCTGAAGAAAGAATGTACTCAATTTTTCTTACATGGCTCACTTTCATATAAAAATTCCTTTGGTTTTGATGTCTGTGTATATATTAAAATAATCTTATAATTTATAGATATTTATTGTTCTATAGTTTGAGATATCTTTTTTGGTCTATTTTTTAACTATTTTTTAAAATATAGTTCTTTGGTTTTGCCATACATCAACATGAATCCGCCACAGGTATATACGTGTTCCCCATCCCGAACCCCACTCCCCTCTCCCTCCCCATATCATCCCTCTGGGTTGTCTCAGTGCACCAGCCCCAAAGTAATTAACCACCAATTAAAATAAATAAATTTATATTAAAAAATAAAAATAAAAAGAGTTTGCACAGAGTAGAAAAAAAAATATATAGTTCTTGGTTTTATAGGAACGTGTAAGTCAAATTTTACCCCTGTGCAGTTCTTCTTTTAATTGAGGCAACGTTGGTTTATACCATTATATGTGTATACACTTACAGGGTGCTCACCACCCAAAATTTAGTTTCCCTCCATCACGGTGCAGTTGATCCCCTTCACTCAGTTCGCACTCTCCCTGCCCTTTCCTGTCTGGTAACTGCTACTCTGTTAGAACAGAAACTACATGTTTGTTTTTGTTTGGTTTGGTTGGTTTGTTTATTGTTTGCTTTTTACATCCCACATCAGAATGAAATTGTATTGTATGCAGTGGTGTTTAGCACACGGATTGTCACAAAAGCCCTGAAAGTGAGGGGTGTACGGTTATTCCCATTTACAATTGAGGAAGCTATGGTTCTGAAGAGGCGGTGAACCGACCATGCTCACACAGCCAGAGTGCAAGAGAACTGGTCGTGGAACCCAGATCTGGTTATCTGGTTACTGTAAGTGCAAACTCACCCAGTAAAAAGTTCAAGATTTAAAGGTGATCTCTGTTAGTCCATCACAATGTCTCTATTCCTAAAGGTTCCCTGGCCAGCTACCCTATTTTAGACCCTAGTCTGGGGCAGTTTTGGGCAGACAAGTCTGTGTACAAACCAAACTGAAGTCCACCTAGATATCCCATGAACAATGACCATATCCAAATGCAGCTGTCAGTTCTGCCCCCAAAACTTGCCCTTTACCCTTTGCTGTCCTCTTCCTACCAATCTCCTTAGCCAGCAGTTGGTATCACCAGTTGCTCAAGTCCTAAGAAGTCATCCCTGGTTCCTCCCTTGCCGTAACCACTTTCTCCAACCAATCCATGATTAAATCTTCCAATTTTCATTTCCAAAGTTTGTCCTGGCTTTATCCTCTCTTCTTCATCTTTATTGCCAGCATCTTAGTTCAAGTCACCAGATTCATGCTCCCTAGGTTTTTACAAACTCCTCAAAGCAGCTGACCCTGTCCTACTCTATACCTCTCCCATTCATTTTCTCTAACAGAAACAAAAGTGATTGTCCTAGCATATTTTTTTTTGTATTTAGATCCCCCAAGGCTTTCTGGTACTTCCTGGTTCCCAAAGTCCTTAACACGACCACTGGTCTCTGCTTGATCTAGCCCTTGGCTTTCTCTCCAAACTTATTTGTGCCCTTTTTGCACTTGCTTATTGTATTCTAGGAGCTACTGTGTGGAGGGAAAGGTTTCATGAGAATAAAGTCCATAGAGAAGAAGGAAGGAAAGTAGAGCTCAGATGCTAGCGGGGGTGGAATTCCGATGATACCACTTGAGCTGCAGAGTCCCGCTGTGGCCTAAGTGCTGCACTGACTTAATGAGTCAATAGATCCTCTATCCTATTTTTAAAAAATTAAGGTCATACCGATTTGCATTTACTATTGTTTGCAATAAGATATTCTTGGATTTTTAGAAACTCATAGTCAGATAGGGGAAACTCAAAGTGTGAATAGGAAAACACTCAACAAAGTGGTTGGTATGATGCAAGTAAATACCAGGAACTTTTGCTCAGCCTGGGAGAGGAAAAAGCACCATGGAAGAATTCCTGCAGGGTCTGAATCTTGAAGCATGATTAAAAGTTGACAGGATGCGCCTACCAATCAGAGGATAGTGCCGAGACATTCCAAGGCTCAAGAAAAGCATGAATTAAGGTATGTTGTGAAACCATACGATAGGTTCAAGGAACCACAAGTTGTTCAGCAGAACTTTAATGCATCACAGGCAATGGAGTTAAGGAAAGAGAAGCTGGAAAGGGAGGCAGAGGCCAGACTAGGAAGAGACTAATAAACAGGTCACCCTAACAAGAGGGATATTATCTCGGAAGTTTGGAGGGGACATTGAAAACTGAAATCTCCACTTTTAAAAATGGGGATGCCAATCCCTGCCTAGCTTACCCTAAAAGATAAGGGTGAGGGTCTCTCGATAAAATGGCTGGGAAGATGCTTTGAACCAGATATGAATAAGCGATTTAGGCAAAGGAGAAAGAAGACTGAAATCTATCGGTCATCTCCTATTTGCCAACTTCTGGACCAGGAGAGATTCAGGCAGGTGGGAGAAACTGAGGAGCTGTGTAGATGGGTTTGGTAAGTTCCGCAAGCTTTTTGTTCCTACAGTAAAGGCAGAGGCGGAGCCTCTTTGGGAGTTAGGAGTTACCCCTTTAGGGAAAGCAGAAAGCATTGTTTATGAGCCCAGCCTGTTTCACAGGTGCCCCAAGCTGGATTCACTTTCTGTCTCTCTGTGCCTCCTTCTGGCATCCCAGCAGCCTGATCCCGGGATGGCTTTTCTGATGCTTAAGTCCAAACCACTTCAGCAGTGGGCAGCCTTGTTCTCAGAAACCGTCCCCCTGTGTTCCCTTCCTGTTAACTCTCTCCCACCCAGCCCTGGATCGTTACTTGAGCAAAGCCAAGAAAATACCACAGCTGCAGTCTTTTGCAGCTCCAGTGTGGGGACACGACTGGCCTCTTGGGGGATTTGTGCTCTGGAAAGCAGGGCTGTAATTAACAAGGCACCAGAACCCAGGGTTTGTCCTCCCGGGGAGATCCATCCATGAGATCCGGAACTCTCAAATTGGACTCTTGGTATCAGCTTTTCTGGACCATTTGCTCTGGCCTCAAAGTGTGTGGACTGGCCCTGGGCTAATTGTTTCTGGTAATTAGTGAGCTGGGATGGTCACCCTGAGGTCTGAGATGTTGCAATGTGGATCTACCCAAATCAAACAGCATGGGCTTGCCACAAGAAATGAAACAATGTATCTCTTCAGTTTAGAGGGTGATTTGGTAATATTGAGAATTTTAAAGCATTCCCTCTATTTCTTTTTTTTAAAAATATTTATTTGTTTATTTTTCCACATAGGGTCTTAGTTGTGGCATGTGGAATCTTCTCTGTGTCATGTGGGGTCTTTTTCATTACGGCACACAGACTCTCTAGTAGCCTCATGGGCTTACTTTCTGCATGGCATGTGGGGGTCTTAGTTCCTCGAGCAGGGATTGAACCTGTCTCCCCTGCATTGCAAGGTGGATTCTTAACCACTAGACCACCAGGGAAAGGCCCCACCTCCATTTCTTAGGAGTGGAAAGAACGTGAAGGATTATATGATGCTTTGATTAATTATTTCATTCATTCATTGATTTACTCAACAGTTACTGAGAACCCGTTTGTGTCGGGTATTGGGGTAGGACCTGAATAAGATAAATGAGACCCTTGTCTGCCCTCCAGAAGCTTGCAGTCTGTCAGTGGTGTTGCTCAGTGGTGTTAATTTACAACCAGAAATCAGAGAATTGCAATCTCTCCCTAGCTCTGACATAGGGCTGTGTATGCCCGTGTAGAAGGAGACAGCCTTCTGTCCACAAAAATTCTATCTTGGCAAACAGGAACCATGTTATAATCAATGTCTGACAAGTCTTGCATATTTATGGACAATCTCGCAACTGTTTTATTTTTAATAGCAAAAATAGTATTTGGGGAAAACATATTAAAATCAACACCAAGTTTCAATATGTATTGAGATCACTTGAACAAATGGTAAAGCAGGAGGCAAAGTTTATTACATTTTGCAATTATTCCTCGTAAACTGCTGTGTGGAATTCAAGACTATACATGCCGACAGAATGAATTTAAAAAGAAATGAACAGTGTTCTCTCACTAAACAAATCTCTACTTGTGGCTTGTGGGTTTAAAAAAGAACTAGAACTCATATGAATTGGATAACTGCAAAGTTGATGGGATCTGGAAAGCAGTCCATTATAAGATGACTTACAATGGATGGATCTTGATGTCAAGAGTTTGTTTAAAAGAGGTTCATGAAAATTGAAAGTTGGAAGAACAAATAATGATGAAATATATTAATAATTTATGTCTTTAGATACATGGTGACTTCATTGATAAATTAAATAAGTAGACATTTTATTATTTTATCCAAATCTCTAATGTTTAAGTATATAAATAGGCCAAATAACTTGTCTCTTTGAGTCATCTTGAAAAGATGAGGGATACAGTGTCATTAGATGCTGTCTTGGGCCTGGACAAATGCGATAAGTGGCTAATAAGCTGCTTGGTTTTTACACAGTTACTTCCATCTCGTCTGTGAAATCAGAGTGATGAAGTACTTTACTGTTCCCTTCATTTGGAATCATGGCTTTTGTAAAGGCAAATGCTATGAGAACTCATACAACTACACATTGGCTTTGTTTTGAATCTGCCCTTCCTTTAGTCTCAGCTAATTGAGGTGGGAAACTTCATTAAGTAAATACACCTCCAGAACTTAACAATACCCTCTTCCCTAAGACTAAGTAGGGAACGCAAATACTTTTTCCTTTCTCTTATCTGTTACAGAAATTGAAGATGTATAAGGCATCTCAGGAGAATGGAGATGCTTGTGGATTTTCTGACCCTGTTACCTCTTACTTGTCCTCATCCAGATGGAGCAGGGCAGTACATATTGTATGAGGAGCATAATGACATTTAAGGGAGAGGATGTGGGGAGTTATCACTATTTTGAAGCAAATGAAGCTTTTGCAAACGCACTTGATCCTTTTGCAAACCCAGTTGATCTAGCTGTCCCCATAGGATGGGTCATTCCATGTGGTCCATAGAATCTCCTGAGGTATCTTTCATTAAATGGCCTCTGCCACTACTACTTTTATTTCATCCTAGGAAACTAGAGGAGAAGGCAATGGCACCCCACTCCAGTACTCTTGCCTGGAAAATCCCATGCATGGAGGAGCCTGGTAGGCTGCAGTCCATGGGGTCGCTAAGAGTCGGATACGACTGAGGAACTTCACTTTCACTTTTCCCTTTCATGCTTTGGAGAAGGAAATGGCAACCCACTCCAGTGTTCTTGCCTGGAGAATCCCAGGGATGGTGGAGCCTGGTGGGCTGCTGTCTATGGGGTCGCACAGACTCGGACATGACTGA
The DNA here is from genome assembly GCF_029407905.1 of Bubalus kerabau. NCBI lineage: Eukaryota > Metazoa > Chordata > Mammalia > Artiodactyla > Bovidae > Bubalus > Bubalus kerabau. The sequence goes on from NC_073627.1 coordinate 174,212,553, forward strand.
AGTGACTTAGCAGCAGCAGCAGCAGCAGCAGGAAACTAGAAATACAGTGGAGCTGTATAGGTGGGCTCTGGCTAGTTATTAAAGTCTGCGTGTAACTGGATTGGATACATCTGTAGAACAGAGAGGCTGGGCATGTTTTTATTTAATCTAATTAATGTAAACTCTTCAGAACTTTGGGCATTCAGTATTTACGTGTGACCTATAACTGCTGCTTCTAGTTGTGGAGAAATAAAATCAGGTTTAATAGCTTTGTTAAAAGTTTTTGCTTTTACTGACCTCCTTTCTGTAGAGTCTAACTCAATCTGTGTGTATTTAAGAAAGAAGGGGAAACAGGCTGGGAGCAAAATTGTCTTCTGGTCTCTACCCAAAACATCCTTTTTTTTTTTTTTTTGTAAACTCTGAAAGCCTTTAAAAAGCTGCTTTGATTAACTTCCCCACCACAGCCCCAGCTCAGAGTGAGATGCTGGTTTGTGGCCCCGGATGAGAGAAAAAGGGGAGCTGTGACTCTCATGGGACAGCTCGGCCACTCAAGTCTTCCAAACCCAAAAGACTTGACTAAATTGGAGATGCCCTGGAAGGGGACCAGCAGCCTTTTGAGCTCTTTACCCATCACTAATTCTGGCTCCAGCTGGACTCCAGCTCTGGTGATGAAAGGGGCTGAATGCAAACACTTTGGATGGGATCTATTCAGTCTGCACTTACTCACCCTGCATCCTGGGGTTTCCATGGCAACAGGTGCATGTTTCAGCGTGTCACGTGTGGAGGGGCCGTACCTTATAGTCTTCCCTTGTCAGGAAAGTCTGGTCACGTGTCCCTTCCTTTCTTCTCATCTGACTGGGCTCGACCAGGAGCTGGTCTCTTCTCTTTCCAGGTGATATGCAGAGACAAATGCCTGAGACCACTGTCTAAGATCCTGAACTGTGAGTCCCCTTGGAGACACAGAAGAATGGGTCCAAAGACACTTGGCAAGGTTGTAGAAGATCAGAAACTGAGCCACAGGCCCCTTTCCTGCTCTCCCTTGGCTCCCAGGCTTGGCTGGGTTTTGAGGACCACGAGATGAAAAGATTACCTGGACACTGTCCATCCTGGTTCTGCTCCAAGAAGTGTGATTCGTTAGGCAGCTGGAGAACTGCCAGAGAGAACTCCTTGCATGAGCCTGGAATAATTGTTTTCTGTGATATCTATTAGTCATTTGACAAACCTGAGAGTTGGCTGTTTGCTAGCAGTTGATGGGGTTTCCCAGGTGGCACTAGTGGTAAAGAACCCACTTGCCAATGCAGGAGACATAAGAAATGTGGGTTCGAAACCTGGATTGGGAAGATTCCCTGGAGGAAATCATGGCAGCCCACTTCAGTATTCGTGCCTGGAGAATCCCGTAGAAGGAGAAGCCTGGTCATAGGCCATGGGCCATAAGGTTGCAAAGTTGGGCATGATTGAGTGACTTAGCAGGCATACAAGCAGTTTATAGGATTGTCAAACTATATTCAAGAGGAATCTAGTTTATTTTAACTGTTGTAAGAGAAACATCCTCTCTCTTCTTCTCCTGTTTCCACCCACCTCAGTTCACAAAAATGGGGTCCTCTGACATCTGAGAAGTTTCAGGAAGAAAGAATTGATTCTTCTTTCCAGTCCCTTCGTTTACTCATCCCCATAAGACACGGTATCACTTGTCTGTGTTACCGAGTCTGACCTCCCCTGTCCATATATCTCTGTAGGGTGGGTCCATATGTTAAAGACTGTGTGATATGTGAGCTATGTTAGGTCCTAATGTGTCTTGGTGCCTGTCCTCTTTACTAGATTATATTTTCCATTTTTAAAATTTATCTAGTTCTCCAGTTCATAAATTTCATTTATGAATCTATAATGATTCAGAGAGGAAAATCAGTAGCCCTTACAGCAGATTTGATCCAATGATGCTTTTTATTGATTCACTTGGAGACTAACTGTGGAGTTTTGATTTAGATATCAAACTTTGAGCATTGAGAAGTTGTACAATAAAATTCCAGATTTCCAATTTATCTTGGAAAATCTGGCAACATGGGGCCTATAAGGTAATGATGAGTAGGAGGTAGCCAACTTTACCCCTCTGGCTGTGGCTGTTCTTTCCAGTTTGCCAGAGTTCCCTCCAGGCCCACTCATGAACTCAGAGTGTCTAACACCCAGGTGGGTGTTTGAGCACGTGACCCCGGCTAACTCAAGATGCATGCCTCACTCTCTGTAAGGTTCACATGTTACAGTTTGTGTGATGTGTGACCTTGTCCCTTTGTGTGTTTCCGTGGGGTGCACAGGGAGCCAGGATGTCCCTTGTGGCTGACTGGGTTAGGGTTTTGGAGGACCAGCCTCCCTATATCAGGATGCTGAGATCTCATGATATTCCTAGAAGTCCAGTTGCTGCTGAGATGGCAGAGAAAAGCGACGAGCAGCTTCACCTGGGAAGAGCAGAGGAAATAATACTCGAGCTGGGTTCTGGAGCATAAGTAGGATATCACTAGGCAAAGAAGGAGGACAGAGGCTTTCTGAGCTGAAGATCCTAATGTTGGGAGAAAAGGCTATTAAGAAGCATGTGAAACTTCAAAAGATGATACATATTTTGGTATGCCAAAAATGTCAAATGTGGGAGAGGGTGCTTGGACAGAGAGGCAGGGACCAGGGAATAGAGGATCCTCCATGGTCAATGGAAATCTAATGAAAGTTAATTTTTAATTAATTTGTAATGACAAAAGTCATGTACAATTGCATCTTATTTGGAAGGTCTAAAATATTAAAGATAAATTTGGACATCTATGTAATTCTCAGGCCCTCTGGGTTTACCTAGGGCTTTTCAACCTTGTTACTACTAATATTTTGAGCTGGATAAATCCTTGCTGGGGCTGACTGTCCTGTATACCCCGGACTCTGTCCATTTCATTACGGTAGCACATCCCTCCTTCCAACCGTTTTGATAGCCACCAGCATTCTAGAGATGTTGTTGCTCCCAGATGAAAACCAATGGCCTAGCTATCACCAACATCCTCCATTTGCTTTAAAAGCTCATGGACTTATTTCCATACATTTCCTTGGTGTCTGGTAAAGAATGGTAGTAAAGAATATGCCTGAAATGCAGGAGACTTGCAGGAGATGTGGGTTTAGCCCTTGGGTTGGGAAGACCCTCTAGAGAAGGAAACGGCAACCCACTCCAGTATTCTTGCCTGGGAAATCCCATGGACAGAGCAGCCTGGTGAGCTACAGTCCATGGAGTAGATTGAGCAAAAGAGTCGCAAAAGAGTCGGACAAGTCTGAGCAACTAAACAACAGAGACGCATCTGTATATATAGTTACCATGTCTGGTTGTTTTCTGTTTCTGTTTTCTTTCTCATGTATGTAGTATTTTGTTAGCCAATGTTCTGTTTTCCTTTTTCACAAATACTATTATGTGAAATGCATCAATTTTTACCTTGCTTACTTCACAAACATTTATGTTTTTGGATAGTTCACATACTTTTATGTTTTGGTCTTCCCTGGTGGCTCAGGTGGTAAAGAATCTGCCTGCAATGTGGGAGGCCAGGGTTCGATCCCTGGGTTGGGAAGATCCCCTGCAGAAGGCAATGCCTACCCACTCCAGTATTCTGGCCTGGAGGATTCCATGGACAGTAGAGTCCACGGGATGGCAAAGATTCGGACACACCTGAGCGACTTTCACTTTGCTTTCAGATACCTATGTATGTGCTGGTAAAAAGCAAGCTGTCAGGGTGTTTTTTTTTTTTTTTTTTTTTTCTTTTTCATGGTATAATATTCTGTGGTAGGGATATAGCACAGTTTATCTATAGCTCTGTTATTCGATCTTTAATTTGTTTTACTTCCTTTCTTTTTTGTATTTCAAACAATTTGGCCATGATTGTCCTGACATATTACCTCATGTATGCAGAAGCCTGTATCCAAACGACGGAGCAGTCTTGCTGTTATTCATTTCCAAAATGACGAAACCATTAACTAGATTCTTTGTGCTTCTTAGGGAAATGCTTATTTTCTATTGGAAACAACCCTAAAGGGAAAAGAAAAAAGGGGGCAAAGAAAGCAAGGGCGGCGGAGAGAGTAAAAGTGAAGAAAACAAAGATGGGTTTTCTGGCCACTCCAGTGATTGGAGCTGAGCATTATTAGTTAAGAAATAAAACAAAAAAAAAAACATTTTTTTTTTTGGTGAAAAGATGAATAGCACAACAGGGTATTTCAAATGTCAAAGGAGACATCCCGGTGCAAGCAGGAGGGAGAAGGATGAAGCTTCCAAATTTCTTTCCCCAAAGCTTCTCAAGACTTTGCCTCCTGGCCTCTGATTTGCCCTACAGCCAAAACCAACTGACCTCTCATATTCCTTATTCCAAAGAAAAAGAAATGTGTGCCTTTAACGCCAGCTTAAGCCAATTATCTGAGACAGGTGTCATGTTCTGAAAAAAGTCCGTATGCTTTTAATAAACCCCTTCTTTCGTGGACTGATAGGCTGCCGCTGGCCTGGACTCCTTAGTGGGGAATTAGTTCATAACCTTGCCCTTGTTCATCCCACCGCATTAGTGGGTGTTCAGTTAGGGTTATCCTACCCTCTAATTTATCCAGAGAGAGGAGGGCCAGAGCCTTCGGGATTAATCAGCTCTGTCCTGGGAGAAGCTGAAGCTCAAAGTTCCCATTCTGGCTGTGTCCTCGACATGCCTGATCAGCAATCTCCCTCCCATCCTTCAAGACTTGGCTTCCCCTGGGAAATGTTTTAATCCCCTTGCTCTTCTGACCCACTTCCTTGATGCCTCCCCAGCCCCAGCCCCTCCTCCCCTTGTCCTTCCATGATAAGTTTCCCTGTGTACTTATTCAAACCTTAGAGCCTCTGATGCATCCCCTGCTATGTTCTTGACCATCCCTTGGGTCCAGATGCCAATACCTTAAGGGCAAGACTGTATCTAAGGCAGCTCCACGCCCATACTCTGCTCAGTGCCGCATTCCGCTGATCAGTGAGTCACAGAGTCCACCCAGACTCAAGCGGTGGTGAAGAGAACAAGATTTCACGTTGCAAAGGAGATTTCATGTTGCAAAGGAGGCTGGATACAGGAAAGGATTTTTTTCGGGGATTTGTAAATTTTTATAAACAATCTATTCAAAGTGAGTTTTATTAAAATTAAAAATGCACATACTTTAGGACCCAATAATTCACTTTTCTCTATCTGAGAGACAATTTACACAGGTGCGTAAGGAAATATATATCAGGACAATTAGTGCAAATTTATTTGAAATACAAAACAAACAAGATCCACTAGCATAGATACAGATACAGATATGATACATGCATACTACAGAATAGTATGTCACTTAAAAAAAAATTGATAGTTTCTTACATACCAGACTATTTAGATATCCCAAATAATAAATAAATAATTAAAAATTAATGAGTATGATATAAAAGAATATATGTAAAAAAGATAAAAAGAACATGTACTATTGGTAAACCCATGTACAGGTAAATCTATAGAAATAGGCCCATGAACTTCTACAGCAAATAGATAACACTGGTTACTGCTCTTCTCAGCAGGCCTGAGAGACTTCTCAGCTGGGAGTGGTCTTGCCCTCAGGGGACATTTGGCAATGTCTGGAGATGTTTTTGGTTGTGATGATTGAGGAGGTGAATGAAGCTACCAGGCACGTAGCAGGTAGAGGCCAGGAATGCTGCTAAGCCTCTCCTGGAGTACAGGAGAGCCCCTCCAGCCAAGAATGACCCAGCCCCAAATGTCAGTCATACCAAGGTTGAGAAGCCCTGCTGCTCTAAATAGACATAGAAGAGATGTTTTAGACCATTTTTAAAGAAAATATAATTGTGAATTATACATGTAATTACAAATTGATTCAGATTTAACCTTCAGTAGATTTCCATTGACCACAGAGGTCTGTATGTATAACCTGGTCTCTGTCTTGTCTCTCCCTGGTTCCTACAATGCATCCTACATTTTTGGCATACCCAAGTATTTGTCATCCTTCAAAGTTTCATGTGTTTCATGATGCTTTTCTTTATTTCACCTCATGTTCTGAGATCCATACACTTGGAGTGTCTAATTTCTTATTGAGTGTCTAATAACTAAGTCAAAATTAACCTGCACAGAACAGACCTCTTTTTTTATGAATTTTTAAAAATTATTTACTTTTCATTTGTTTGTTTTGGCTGCACTGGGTTTCGGCTGTTGCGTGCAGGCTTGCTCTAGGTGCAGTGAGCGGGGCTTCTCTCTGCAGTGGCCTCTCTTGCTGTGGAGTGTGGCCTCTAGGGCGCTCAGGTTTCAGTAGTTACGGCACACAGGCTTGGTTTCCCCACGGCATGTGGGGTTGAACGGGTGTCCCCTGCATTGCAAGGCAGATTCCTAACCACTGGGCAACCAGGGAAGACCTGTTGATTTCTATCAGCTTCACATTTGTTTTCTTCCCTGACACTTTCCCTTATCAAGACATGGCATTTCTTTCCTCCTCATTGTTCACTTTACTTCCCCACATCCGCTCCAACAACGGGACCTAGAAGCTCTATCAGCAAACTGTACTTTGAACTGACCATTTCTTGCAACCCCTGTCACTTTCCTGCCTCTCCAAGCAAGCCATCTGTGCATCTTTCCTAAGCCACAGAAAAGGGCCGGAGGGGATAAAGGGCGCTGGTACTATGTGGCTGAAAGTGAAGTGAAAGTGAAAGTGGCTCAGTCATGTCCGACTCTTTGTGACCCCAAGGACTATACAATCCATGGAATTCTCCAGGCCAGAATGCTAGAGTAAGTAGGTGCTCCTTTCTCCAGAGGATCTTCCCAATCCAGTGATTGAACCCGGATCTCCCACATTGCAGCTGGATTCTTTACCGGCTGAGCCACAAGGGAAGCCCAAGAATACTGGAGTGGGTAGTCTATCCCATCTCCAGGGGAGCTTCCCAACCCAGGAATCCAACTGGGGTCTCCTGCATTGCAGGTGGATTCTTTACCAACTGAGCTATCTAGGAAAGCAGATTGCAGGGAGTGAAACAGAGCTGAGGGGAGCATATTCTCTGAGTTTTAGTGAAGACCACAATATAGAAATATGCCCATAATTTTTGGTAATAGAAGAACATGTTAAATTAGAAAGATACAAAGAAGATAGCCAGCTGTGTTTTGAAGGAGCTTTCCCAAGCTGGGTTTGCATGTGGTAATCGGACCTTGTGAGCAGGATTTACTTAGATGGCACAGCAGTCCTTTGTTAGTGGGACTGCATGGGGTTTGCTATGGCAACACAGGGGGGCTGCCCAATGTTCTTGAGGAGGGGAGCAGAAATGGATCCACTCAGTGAGTAGACTGGGAAGCTAGTCGAGATGGGAGCTTGGATTGCAGTCTCATCTATGAATGGGATTGAAGTGGAAACTGGATTAAGTCTGATGAGTCCTGGAGTTTGAGATGGAGAAGCTAGTACAAATTCAAGTCTCAGCCTACACTAAATGTTTGAGCTTACTAAACATCTGAAAGTCTCATTTTCCTTTCCTATAAAATAGATTTAATAATTTCTGGCTAGCTTCTATTCACCACTGTACTGTGAGTCCTAGCCAGAGGAATTAGAGAATAAAAAAAAAGAAAGAAAACTATCCAAATCAGAAAGAAAGAAGTTGAAGTGGCCCTGTTTGGGGATGGCATAATCAGTTATGTAGAAAACCCTAAATGCTCAAACAACAAAAAATTGTTGGAACTAATAAATTCAGTAAAGATGCAGGATACAAAATCAAAAAATCAGTGGTACACAAACAATGAAATCTCTGAAAAGGGAATGATGAAAGCATTCCCAGTTACAGTAGCAATAACAAGAATAAAATGTTTAGGAATAAACTTAACCAAAGAGGTGAGAAATTTATACACTGAAAACTATACTATGTTAATGAAGAAATGAAAGAAGATACAGACAATTGAAAACCTACCCCATGTTCCTGCATTAGAAGAATTAACATTGTTAATTCTCCTGCAATGGAGGAGACTTGAAGGGAAGATTACCTGAAGAAGGAAATGACAACCCACACCAGTATTCTTGCCTGGGAAATTCCATGGACCGAGAAGCCTGGTGGGCTACAGTCTATGGGGTAGCAAAAGAATCGCACACAACTGAGCCACTTAACAACAACAACAACTGTCTAAACCCCAGTGACTTTTTTTACACAACAGTCCTAAAATTTATGTGGAATTATGAAAGAGGAGAGTGAAAAAGTTGGCTTAAAGCTCAACATTCAGAAAACTAAGATCATGACATCTGGTCCCATCACTTCATGGGAAATAGATGGGGAAACAGTGGAAACAGTGTCAGACTTTATTTTTTGGGGCTCCAAAATCACTGCAGATGGTGATTGCAGCCATGAAATTAAAAGGCGCTTACTCCTTGGAAGGAAAGTTATGACCAACCTAGATAGCATATTCAAAAGCAGAGACATTACTTTGCCAACAAAAGTCCATCTAGTCAAGGCTATGGTTTTTCCAGTGGTCATGTATGGATGTGAGAGTTGGACTGTGAAGAAAACTGAGCGCTAAAGAATTGATGCTTTCGAACTGTGGTGCTGGAGAAGACTCTTGAGAGTCCCTTGGTCTGCAAGGAGATCCAGCCAGTCCATCCTAAAGGAGATCAGCCCTGGGATTTCTTTGGAAGGACTGATGCTGAGGCTGAAACTCCAATACTTTGGCCACCTCATGCGAAGAGTTGACTCGTTGGAAAAGACTCTGATGCTGGGAGGAATTGGGGGCAGGAGGAGAAGGGGATGACAGAGGATGAGATGGCTGGATGGCATCACCGACTTGATGCACATGAGTTTGGGTGAACTCCGGGAGTTGGTGATGAATAGGGAGGACTGGTGTGCTGCGATTCATGGGGTCGCAAAGAGTCAGACATGACTGAGCGACTGAACTGAACTGATGAAAGACTCAGAATAGTAAAAACAATCTTGAGCAAGAAGAACAAAGCGAGAGGAATCACACCAACTGATTTCGAAATATACTACAAAGTTATTGTACTCAAAATACGATTATTCCAATATAATCCTGGACTAATAGTATACATATTGAACAGTGGAACAGCATAGAGATCCCCAAAATAAATTCATACATTATAGTGAACTGATCTTTGACAAGGGTGCTGAGAGCACACAGTGAGGAAAGGATAATCTCTTGAATAAATGATATTGGGAAAAATAGGTACCCATATTGCTAGAGAGTGAAATTGGATTAAAGCCTTAAATGCAAGACCTAAAACTATAAAACCACTTGGGGAAACAGGAAAACCTTCTTGACTTTGGTATGGGCAATGATGTTATGACCCCAAAGCACCTTGTCAACAAAAGCAGAAATAGACAAGTAAGACTGAATCAAACTAAAACCCTTCTGCTCAGAAAAGAAAGCAATAGGGTGAAAAGACAGCCTGTGGAATGAGGGAAAATATTTACAGACTATGTCTTTGATAAGGGCTTAGTATCCAAAACATGTAAGGAAATTAACTCAACAACACACTTATTTTTTAAAGTGTATCTAATGTTTCACTGGGATACAAGTAAGACACCATAAAATTCTTTCTAAGTGCCTAACTCAGTGATTTTTAATATGTTCATGACGTTGTGAAGCCATCATTACCATGTAGTTCTAGAACATTTACATCAGCACAAAAGAAATTCCTTACTATACCCATTAGCAGTCACTCCCAGTCTTCTCCCAGCCCTTCACAATCCAGTAATCTCTCTTATGTCTCTATAATTTTTGCCTATTGTGGATGTTTTATATAAATGGAACTATATGATATACGCCCTTTAGTGTCTGGCTTCTTAAATTTCCATGATATTTTCCATATTTATCCATGTTGTAGAATTTATCAGTACTTCAGTACTTTTTCATAGCCATAAAAAATATGGTTAATCCCACCATATGAAAACATGACCATGCAAAAACTTGTATGCAAATGTTCATAGCATAACGTTATTCATAATAACCAAAAGGCATAACAACCCAGTGTCGTGCAATTAATGAATGGATTTTTAAATATATAGAGCTCAGAACTCCCTAATGGCAGGAACCATGTATTATTTGATGTTTTATGCTTTACAGGTGTTAGATGAATGTTTGGTCAGTTAATGAATGAATGACAACTACTATGATAATATGTGATAATTGACTATTAATAATAATGGAGATAACGGCATTGAGGGTGATGGAAATTACTGCTTGGTTGAGCTTGGTTAGATTTCTGACTCTCTTTGGATTTCAGTTCCTTTGCTAATTAAACAGGGCTAATAGTGATGGTTAAAATGAGATCAGGGATGTAAACATCATTCCTATATGTAAGCTTCATTCTGTATTGCAACCCTCCTTTGCCAGGCCTGCCATATATATTACAAAAACAGACAATCACTGAGCATTTAAGAAATGTACCAGTGATCAAGAGTAAAGGACTCGCTTCTCTTTATATCAAGTAAATTTCCATTTCTTTCATAATTAAAAGAAACTACATTTTTCTCCTGGATAGTATAAACAATTAGTTATAAGTGGTTTATGAATATCTGAAGAAAGGTTGAGGTTGAGGCTCACACATTTTGGAATTTTAATGTTTGTTTCATGTTTTATCAGTTTCAGTAAAAATCATTGAATCTCAAGCTTCCTAAGGCAGCCTGTATCATCATTGTTGCGTTTTCAGTGACAAGCAGAAGGGCTGGTGCTTAGAATGCACTTTTTAAATTTTTTGCAGATACATACATTGACAGCATTTGACATAAAAAGGTGTCAAAACTGATCTCTAGGTTCTGTGTCAACACATGAACACAATGCTCCATAGATTTCACCTCAAACAAATCCAAGCCACAGAGAATTGGAGTAGATCCCTCCAAGGAAATTGTTTCTTGCAGACATGCCCTGTTTCCCAGGCTCACTTCTTGGAAAAGGATATGCACCCAGTGCAGACTGACTGTCCTCTCCACTGCACAGTGGTAAGCCCTTTAGGAGACCCAACCTTCTGGGATCTGAGTTTGCTGCAGGAGAAAGTCATGTCATGAGAAATAAAATACAGAACCCATAGCCTTTTACAGATGGAGGGACAAAGGCAGATTATTTGTGGTGGGGACAGAGACAGTCATTTTAACCAATATCTCCAGACATTAAAAAAAAAAATCTAGCCAGTCTTTGTGGCTAAGTCCTGGGGTAACTAACCTCAGAGCCCTATGGCTGATAGGGATGAGGAGGCAAATTTCATCTGTAAAATGATAGGCCTGGAGGAGATAATGATCACTCTCCTCCCTCCCAGCTCAGCCTCGTGGTTTCTTTGTGAAACCCTATGGAGGGGGATGTGGGATCCCAGGGCCCCCGGGGCTTGGGGAACCTAGCGAGGTCCAAGGGACTGCCAGGGGGTCCTGCAGGGGGGTTTCTGACTTTCCTGTGCAGCTGTGTGCACCCAGCTTCCTCCTCTTTCTGCATGCTGAGCTTCTCCTCTGCAGACTCAGGCTCTCCTACAGCACATCTGTCACCTACACAACAGAGATGCTGAACCTGGAGGAGGAAGGCTCTTAGCCATGGCCTGGTGTCGGGAGCCATCCCTGTCACTGAAGCGTTTCCGAAACACCAATCCATCATCCCTCTGTGAATTCTTCCACAGCATGCCTTGCATTGGGTTAGAGTCCAATCCTTGCCACAGCCCCTAAGACCCCAGAGCGTGGGTCTTAGTCAACCTTTCCTGGGTGTTCCCTGGCCACCCTCTCCTTCAGCTGAACTTGGTGATTTTCTTTCCCTTTTTTCTTTCCTTTTGTTTTTTCTCACATAGACCGTGGTCCTCTGTCATCTGAAACTTTTGCATGTGCAGTTGACTCTTGAACAACATAGGGTTGAACTGTGTGAGTCTACTTACAAGCAGATTTAAAAAAAAATAGAGTAACTGAGTAACTGCATTAAGTAAGTGTAGTTTGATCAGAGATCATTATATTTGAATCAAAGGGACTTAGGGCTTGAATTCTGATTCTATTCAAAGTGTTTAAGCTTTCTTGCCCTGAGTAGGTCGTTTATCAGTTCGTTTTTGAGGCAGAGAACGCAGTTCGTGGATTTTTGACTGCATGTAGGCTCAAAGCCCTTAACCCCCACATTGTTCAAGGGCCAACTGTATTGTGCTTTATGCTCTTCCAAGAATTAGAGTGATCTCTAAATATGAAAATCAGATCACAGCTCTTCCCCGTTGACACCTCCAATGGCTTCTCATCACACTTAGAATTTAAACATCTTACGATTCCCTACATGATTCTACAAGAGCTGGCCCTGCCCTCATTCATATGCTTCCCTTTTCTTGCTGTGACAGCCAGATCACCTTCTTTATGTGCCCAGAACATGCTAGGCTTGCTCTGAATTTGAGCTTGGTGTCCGTGCTTGTCTGTTTATTCTTCTGTTTATACTTCAGTTTATACTTCAGTTGTTCACGTGGTTGCTTGGCTGGCCTTTCTCCTTTCTCAGATTTCAGTTGAGATGGAACTTCTCTGGAGTGGTCTTCTATGACCATCAAATCCAAAATAGCTCCTTTCCACAGCAGTCTTCATGTCATGGATCACTTCCTGGTGTTCTGTTAATTATTTGTTACTGATAAACCACCTGGAAGACTGACTCTATAAGATCAAAGACTTTGTCCATCATATTCAATACTGTACCCTCGGTTTTTAGAATAACTCCTAGAACATAGCAGGCGCTCAGGACTTGTTTGTTGAATGAATGAATAAACACCTCTCATTATCCTTTTTCTTCCTTCTTGTGTCTAACTTTTGCATATCCCTCAGTTCCTTGCTTAGACATCACTTCCTCCAGGAAGCATTCTGTGACCCTGGAAGATGAGCCAGGTAGTCCTCATCTGTGTTCCCTTAGCAGCTGCTACTTTCAGAAACAGAGCATTATGATGCTGTATCATTCTTCCCGTAACTATGTCCTTACGGACAAAACCTTTAACATGCACGTTGCCACATGCCTGAAGTTAGACTACTTGTGAACAGCTCAGTAGCTTTAAAGATTCAGAATAAACTATGTATGCTTTTGCAAAAACTGAGGTGCTTCCTAGGTAGTCGCCCTGCTATCCCTCTGGGTTAATTCACTCAAGGTTGAGGATGGGGAACTCTCTGGGGTTGCTGCTGCTGCTGCTAAGTTGCTTCAGTTGTGTCTGACTCTGTGCGACTCCGCTGTCCCTGGGAATGGGGTTGCTAGACCCAGTCCAACTTGTATGTGTTGGGCAGCTTCCCACAGAACAGCAAGCAATTCTTGGACCCTACTGGCACAGTGGTGAAGAATCAGCTTGCCAGTACAGGAGACACTCTCTTGTGTTCAATCCTGGGGTCAGGAGGATCCCTTGGAGTAGTAAATTACAATCCAGTCCACTACTCTTGCTTGGGAAATCCCATGGACAGAGGAGCCTGGTGGGCTACAACCCATGAGGTTGCAAAGTTGGACACAACAGCACAAGGAGCACACACACACACACACACACACACATGCTGGTGTCCAAGAATTCAACTCAGTTCTGACGCCATCTACCCAGGGATAGCACAGATCCCACAGGCTAGCCATTCAGTGCTATCAGACTCCACCCTCCCTGTTTCAGAAACCAGTCCCAAGTCTGGGTTGTCACCTGTTCTTCTGACTAACTGGCTATAAATCAGATATTCCCACAACCTCCTCCTCAGGTCTGGCTAATTTGCTAGAGCAGATCAAAGAACTCAGATAAACATTTTACTTACGAGATGGTCAGTTTATTATAACAAATATCCTGTTCCATCAGGAATGGCCAGATGGGAGAGAGATATTGACAGAGCATGGGGAAAGGGCTCAGAGCTTCTGAGCCTTCTCTGGGCACACTGCTCTCCCCAAATCTCCACATGTCTACCAGCCTGGAAGCATACTGAATGCAGTCCTTTTTGGGGGTTTTATGGAAGCTTCACCATGTAGCCATGAGTGAGTGAACCATTGGTCATTGGTGATTGAACTTCATCTCCAACTCCTCTTCCCTCCCTGGGGGTCGGGGAAGTGAAACTACTTTCCAACACTCTAATCTCTGGTTGGTCCTCCTAGCAACCATTCTTCAACATTAGATGCTGTCCAATAATCACCTCAGTCACATAGCAGGAGATGCCTTTATGCTCTCATCACTTAGGAAACGCTAAGGGCTTTAGAAATTCTATGCCAGAAATGAAGACAAAGACCAAATATAACTTCTGTCTTATAAACTGCAGCATCATAGGGAGCACTGCCTGAGTGCCTTGATAAGTGCTGGTACCTTACTTGCTTTTTCTCCTCTTGTTCTCAGCGAGCCCTCACTAGGAGTAAATGCTGACTCCATCCTATGGGGGTGGGGCTCGAGGTTCAGAGACCGCAGTGACTTGGTCAAGTTGAGAAGACAGAAGCAGTATTCTGTCCTAACTACATTTTCTCCTCTTTTCCACACCTGTCCACAACAGTGCAGAATACGCAGCTGGCCTTCCTGAGAATGTGATTGGCAGTCTCCACATTAACAGCTTCCCTCTGACCTTCCAGAAAGGAGGCCACGATCAGAAGTCCAGCCTCAGAAGTGGAAGAGCCCCTGAGGCTCTGGTTTCAGGTCCCCTGCAGGGAAGCAGCTGATGGAAGCCAGTGTTATTACTCAGCTAAGCCCCAGTGCCCATCTGCCCTCCCTTCCTGAGAGGGTCCATATCTGTGAGCAGTGTTTACCAGCAACATGATTTGATTCTGCAGATCGTTAGATAAGAAATCAGGGACCTTCGTGACTGGCTGGTGATGATTTGTTTTTGGTTTTAAAAAGTGGAATCTGGATTAAACCCCAAGTGCACTGGGGCCGGGTTCTTTCCACCCTTGCATTTAGGTAGCTGGCAGGGCTGAGGACTGATCTCTGTATGCAGACATCTTCTGTCTCAGCGGTTACCCGCTCCTTCAGTTAATGCCTTTCGATGCTTGACACCCCTCCTGGTCTTGCTGAGTCTCCTACTACCCTCTGTTAGCATCCTCAGAGCTCACTGTAGTGGATTCAGGAAGAAACCACAGCCAAAATTATATGGGCAACTAAAAGTTCCACAGTTTAGACAGGTGCAAACTGGGCTTTGTGCATGAGTCAGCTGCTCTGTCTCCCCTCAGTCGCCTCTAGAAACCTCTGGCTCAGTGATTCCTCTTCCCCAAACCATGAAGGCCTTCCTCATCTTCCAGAGTCCAGCCCTTGGATGGTAAAAACAGTTGCCTTTCCTTTCCCAGCTGTAATGGGACATATATCAGAGCCCCTCAGGACACCCAGCGGGAGGTCTTTCTATAAACTTGCTGTGTGACCTTTTGAAAGTCATTCTGCCCCCTTGAGCATCAATTAATTGAGCCATTAACCCAGTGATTCAGCTATATATTCTTATCTCAAGATCCCCCCCTGACTTCTTAATTTTGTGATTTTAAAGCCGCTCTGAACTGTCAGAGGAGGGCATCCACCATAGATTAAATAAAAGAGGCAAGTTACAGAACAGTCATCAAGGGGGTCTTCCCGACCCAGGAAACAAACCTGGATCTCCTGCAGTGCAGGCAGATTCTTTATCATCTGAGCCACCAGGGAAGCCCTCAAAGAATCCCACATTTGTTTAAATTCATATGTCTGCACTGTGTGTATTGTTTCGTAATTTAAAGTAAGCACTTATCAGCCATATTTGGTAAGCTGCTCGTCCCACTAAATAATGGATTCATTCCAAAGGCTGCGTTGAGTGCCTACTTGATATCAGACATTTGGGATACAGAAATATGAAAACAGGGTCATTGTCCTGCAGGAATTTGAAGTCTAGGGAGTTTATGGGGACTTATGATTTATTTTTTAAAGATTTGCACAAAGTAATTACTCTGCATTGAGACTGGCCTGCCTCCATGTCTGATGCACTGAAAGGGCACTGAAGCTCATTTTCTCGAGACAAAGAGTGTATTGTTCACACTCTCTTCAGCGACACATCCTCTCATTAGTGTTCCCGCCAGACTCGCCCTTCCTGAACTCCTACCCTACCCCGAGTTTGGGCCAGTAATTTAGCACTAAATCATACAGCATCCTCTCCCACTATTTTCCCCTCTTTACCAACCTTTCTTTCCTTAGCTCACTCCAGCCAGTCTCTGTCACCTCCATTCCACTGAAAATATGCTTGTCAAGGTTATAATGATGTTTCATCCCACACACACACACACACACACACACACACAAGGGCAAAAAGGCACACTTGCAATGTCAAAAGGTATATGGACTGGTGAGGTCCCTCTGACACTGCCTCCTGGGTCCTATAGGCTGTGGGGTGGCTCTTTAGTGTCGAGCATGTGACCCTTCATTTTCTGGTCTCTGTTTATACTCGGTCTCACCCGTACTTTGCTATCTCAGGATTCTGTTCCCTGCGTATGTCTTTCTCACCACCAGACCTTAAGCTGTGCGGCTCTCCTGTGCTCCTCTCTGCCTGAATGATCATCTTTGTCTTAACCAAGTAGAAAATTCCCACTCTTGTTTGCAATAGACACCTTTCTGTCTTGTTTCCCTCACCCTTTGGGGGGTTTAGTTGTCCTCTCTTCCCTCTTCCCAGAGCACCTTAATTTCCCTTTGTGGAATTGTATCTCCCCTATTGTGGGCAAGAAAGCCCTGCTGGGTCCTTCATCCTACCTACTTGGGACAGTTACGGAATGGGCACTGGCCTACTCTAGGCCAGCTGGACTTTCTCTCCAGGTGAACGCATGAATTCTCTCCTTCCAAGAGTGGTTCAGGCCTCCATCTATCCCAGTCTCTTTCTTTAGCCTTCTAACTTGATCTCAGTTTACTCTTAAACTCCTGACATATGCTTTTTGAGACTCCTATCCAAAATTGATTTCTGCTTCTTACAGTGGAAAAGCCTTGTCATACTCCTTTCTGAGTATATTGGTGATACTTTCTGAGCAATAACAAGACTGATGCATCTTTTGAAACTCAGATAAGCAGTAACCTTCCCTGCAAAGTTCACAGGCTTCCTCCTTTGTCCTTCCTTGGCCTCTGGTTGCTCTTGTGGATTCCTCTTCTATGGGGTTGTAACTGACATCTCCTCCCCTTAGGGGATCCTAGTGGGTAGAGATCATAGCTCATTTAAAGTTGGGTCCCTAGGGCCTAGGGCACTTTATCTTTCTTACTACTGCAATACAGATCAAGTTTGTTTAAGGATAAAGGAAGAATCAGAACCCTTATACCTACAGGACAAGTACATGCTTCTTATCGACAGAGATTACAGAGTAGTCTCCTTTTAAAACAGTTAACAGTTTGTTTTTTTATAAAATGTCCGTGTAAGAGATTTGACAGCATTACATTGAAAGCTACAGATGCCTTTTGTATCCATCAGGTTCCAGTCAGGAAAATGGAAAGCATATCAGGAACTTCAAATAGAGGGATTTAATATAGGAAATTGACTGCACATGTGTTTGGAAGCCTAACTTGCAAACAGAGGATGTGAGATAATCCAGACATTTGTAAATGCAGGAAGTAACTACTACCCCTCAGGCAGGCAGAACAAAAACAGAAAGATAGTGTAAGAAGGTTTCCCCGATGGCTCAGCGGTAAAGAATCTGCCTGCAAAGCAGAAGATGCAGGAGACATGAGTTTGATCCCTGGGTTGGGAAGATCCCCTGAAGAAGGAAATAGAAACCCACTCCAGTATTGCCTGGAGACTCCCGTGGACAGAGAAGCCTGGAGAGATACAGTCCACAGGGTCGCAAAGAGTTGGGACACGACTAAGCACAGCACAGTGTTCTTCTTCCTGAGAAGAACTTAGGAATGAAGGGAGGAAGCTTGCATGGCTGATTCTCATCTGGGATAGGGGTGGGTGGGGGGAGTGTCTTACAACTGTGCCTCAACCTCTGGGGTGGGGCTACCCTGCAGCCAATACTGAGACATCTGTGGAGGTGCCCCAAGCCTGATACTCAGGTCCCAGTGGGGTACACTGTGGCCAGTCCCAGAGTTCAGCGAGTATGAACTGAATGCCTGAGCTCAGACCTGACGGGCCAGCAAGTGCTGTACCTCTAATGAGGCATCTTGGGTACCGGAAGTGCTGGAGGAGGCTGAGGCTGGAACCTTGGCTCTCTTGCGTCTGGAAGGTATGTGACTCTCCATCTGCCACCATCTAGTGTCCTGTCAAGTCCTCCTGTAGAGGGACCCTCATGGGAAGTGAGCCAGCAAGGAGTCTGGGAAAGGTAGTTAGCAGACTCCCAGCTCCAGGATCACAGAGTGTGGAGGAGGGTGAGGAGCCTCGAGGCTGAGAGAGGCTGAGTAAATACCTGACCTAGTCTCTTCCAGGAAGGAGAGACTAAGTGGAGTTGGCCTCCAAGGTCATGTGGCAAAATACAGTCTTCCTATTCTGTAACCCCTTTCCAGCATGATTCCCCATCACTCTTCAGTAAGAAGTTGCAGCTTGGATAGGCCCTCCCTCTGTGGAAAATTCTGATGCCAATGTGAAAAGCAGCTCCTAAGTCAAAGCATTCCTGCAAGCCTGGACACATGGAGCCCATGATTCATTCTAGCTTCTCTTTATTTTGCCTCCTTCTGCTGTCCCTGCTTCCAAGAACACCTTCTGGGCCAGATGCCCCCCGTGGTTCTGGCATTTGGAAACACAGCCATTTACTACAACACCTGCTGCTCCTCAGACCACCCAGCCAAACTCCTGGCTGGGCAACCACGCCCTGTCCTGCAGGCTTGCCCCCTCCACGAGTCACCGACCCCTGTGTCTCCACCCCCTTCCTGGGGAAGAGCACACAGTGACTCATCCCGTCCCATCTCCGCATTCAGTTTTTTTCTTCTTCATTTTCCATTGCTTTTGCTCATCCCTTCATTCCGATGTAGGATGGAGACCCCTGGATCTCTTTCTAGCTTCTAGGCTCTTCTCTTAGGACACTACTATGTAAAGAGCATCCATTATAATAGTGACAGTGACATTTCTTATACAGCCACACATTTTCTTCTTTTTCTTTTTTTTCCCGTCTACAACCTCACTGACATAGTTAGGAGGAGAAATAGGCTTTTGGATTCAAGTAATCATATTTAAATCCTACTTCTAACTTGAAAAAAATGTAGCCACTTTAAATTCTCTGAGCCTGGGCTTTCTCTATTTTAAGACGACTAATAACTACTTCTGAAAGTTGCTAGGAACTAAATGATCCAGCATATAGTAGACAGGGCAAACCTCAGTTCTCTTTTCCCATGTGAGAGCGGTGTTTTTCTTAAATACTTCTGGGAAAAGGAGGATTCAGTGTTATATATGCCTGGCCTGAGCCATATAATAGATATTATAATAAGAAAGGATTTAAGATTGAAAATCTGGGCAATTCTGTGGAGAGGAACATTATTTAACTGTTCCTACAGGAAGATGGGGGTCATACTATCATCAGATGAGATACGACGATGGACTGGTGTCCCTTCTCCAAGTTTCCCTGGCTTCTGGAAGATCTTTTCTGTTATTTGAACACACCTTTATTTGTATATGCATCATAGCAGGGAATAAGGAGGCTTGGAGCAATAGCCTGGGACTGAGACGATATGAGGTGTTCGAAGGGAAAGAAGGGCACATTATAGAACTAGGAAGGAAGCTTTGAGTCACACTATGCGGATCCTTGAATGCCTTGCTAAGGAGTTTTGCATTTAATTTCTTAGGCAATCGAAAAATTAAAACCAGAAAGAATAAAGAATAGAGAAGCTTATAAAATGGATTTGACATTTTATTTACAAAACTCTTACTTAAGGAAGGACAGGCAAAGAGATTCAGAAAAAATGCAAAATCCAGGGAGATTTGTCTTTGGCAGTTCTTTTCTCCCCCCTAAATGACTTGAGGAAAGTTATATTTAAAGTAAGTGCTAGAGGCCGAGATGTTCCTGTCATTTTCTTTTTTTCTGTTCACAAGGAACATGGCGGGCCACTGCTTCGAGCCCAGGAAAGACTGCCAGTGGACCAGCTGCAGTTCTGTGTGAAGGAGGTGAACAGGGTCTCATGGTGGTTTTATTCTGTTAGAAACATTTGAGTCATTTCTGCCTTTAAGTCATTAACATTCTGGTGGAGAAGACAGATGCAGTGGAGTACTACTCAGTGGGCCATTTGTAGAGAGGTGGATGGACCTGGAGTCTATCATACAGAGTGAAGTCAGTCAGCAAGAGAAAAACAAATATCATATTAACATATTAGCACATATATGTGGAATCTAGAAAAACAGTACAGATGATCCTGTTTCCAGGCAGAAATATAGACACAGATGTAGAGAATGGACATGTACACATGAGCAGGGAAAGGGGATGAGGGGATGGATTGGGAGATGAAAATTGACATATATGCACTCCCATGTGTGAAATAGATAGCTGGTGGGAACCTGCTGGATAGCATAGGGTGTTAAGCTCTGTGTTCTGTGATGACCTAGAGGAGTGGGATGAGCAGGGTGGGAGGGAGGTCTAAGAGGGAGGTGATGTGTATACATATAGCTGATTTATTTCATTATAGAGCAGAGACTGGGCTTTCCAGGTGGTGCGAGTGGTAGAGAACCCACATGCCAATGCAGGAGACATAAGAGATGTGGAGTCAATCCCTGGGTCGGGAAGATCCCCTGGAGGAGGGCATGTCAACCCACTCCAGTATTTTTGTCTGGAGAATGCCCATAGACAGAGGAGCCTGGCTGGCTATAGTCCATAGGATCACATAGAGTCAGACATGACTGAAGCGACTTAGCATGCTTGCAGGCAAAGCAGAGACTAACACAGCATTTTAAAGCAATCATAGTCCATGGAAAATAAACAAATAAATAAAAAGAAACCAGGATAATCAATAAAGTAGACATACTGAGAAGTGGTGGTTAGTATCGGATCCTCAAGGTGGAGTTGGTAGGGCTTCAGGGAAAGCTTTCTGGAAATACACATAGCATTAGAAAGGAATAGCAGCTAAGTGGAGCCTTGGGCTTCCCAGGTGGCCTGCACGGTAAAGAATCTGCCTGCCAGTGCAGGAGACACAAGAGACCTGGGTTTGATCCCTGGATCAGGAAGGAAGATCCCCGGGAGAAGGGAATGGCAACCCATGCCAGTATTCTTGCCTGGAAAATTCCACAGACTGAGGAGCTTAGTGGACCACAGTCCATGGGGTCACAAAGAGTCGGACATGACTGAGGGACTGAGCACACCCAAGCTGAACCTTAAAGGATGAGGAAGAATCAATCACGTGGCACTAGAGACTGAAGGAGAGTGGTCCAGGTATGGGAACACCCTGGGGAGTGATGAGAAATGCATCATTTACCAGGAGAGACCACAAGGACATTCTGGTCCTGGAGGCCAATGAGGCACAGAGGAATGGGGAGAGAGGAGCTGAGCAGATGAGGCAGAACCAGAAGGAACAGGGTCCTTATATGCTTGCAAGGCCAAGAAGCTTGCAACTTATCCTGTAGGTGATGTGGGAAGAGGGAAGGCTCTGAGCAGGAAGGCAACACTAGAGAATGAGCATTTTGTCTGCTCTCCAGTGGCTGCATGAAGCAGGGGACAAGATGAGACCAGATGGGAGGTATTAGCAGCATTCTAGATCAACTCTTAGGGGGAATGGGGCTCCAAGGGGTGCCAAGCAGTGTGTGGAAATGGGTCTGAGGGCCTGGTGCTTGACTGAAACAGGGAGATGAGCCATCCCAGATGTTTAGCCTCCATCACTGGTGGATGTTGCTGCCAACCACAAAATGGGGGCCACACGAGGAGTTGCCACTTCAGGAGAAGGCTGTCTGCTTAGCTTCAGAAGCAATGAATTCGAGGTGTCTTGAAGATTTAGAAACAATGAACTTGAGGTGCCTTTGGGAGGCTGAAAGCTCATCCTCCCAGCTGTCTCAATTACTGACTTTTTGTTGTTGTTTAGTCTCTCAGTTGGAGAAGGCGATGGCACCCCTCTTCAGTACTCTTGGCTGGAAAATCCCATGGGCAGAGGAGCCTGGTAGGCTGCAGTCCATGGGGTCACGAAGAGTCGGACACAACCGAGTGACTTCACTTTCACTTTTCACTTCCATGCATTGGAGAAAGAAATGGCAACCCACTCCAGTGTTCTTGCCTGGAGAATCCCAGGGATGGGCGGGCCTGGTGGGCTGCCGTCTATGGGGTCGCACAGAGTTGGACACGACTGAAGCGACTTAGCAGCAGCAGCAGCAGTCTCTCAGTTTTGTCTGATTCTCTATGACCCCATGGACTGCAGCCCACCAGGCTTCCCTGTCCTTCACCATCCCCTGGAGTTTGCTCAAACTCATGTCAATTGAGTCAGTGATACCATCCAACCATCTCATCCTTTGTCTTCCCCTTCTCCCACCCTCAGTCTTTCCTAACATCTGGGTTTTTCCAATGAGTTGGCTCTTCGCATCAGGTAGCCAAAGTATTGGAGCTTCAGCTTTAGCATCCGTCCTTCCAATGAATATTCAGAGTTGATTTCCTTTAGAATTGTCTGGTTTGATCTTGCTGTCCAAGGGATTCTCAAGAGTCTTCTCCAACACCACAGTTTGAAAGCATCAATTCTTTGGTGCTCAGCCTTTTTTATGGTCCAACTCTCATAGCTGTACATGACAAGTGGAAAAACCATAGCTTTGACTATATGGACCTTTGTTGGCAAAGTGGTGTCTCTGTTTTTTAGTATGCTGTCTAGGTTTGTCATTGCTTTATTTCCAAGGAGCAAGTGTCTTTTAATTTCATGGCTGCAGTCACCATCCACAGTGATTTTGGAGCCCAAGAAAATAAAGTCTGTCACTGTTTCCACTTTTTCCCTAAATGATTTACTCTCCTGAGCCACAACTTCTTCATCTCACTTGAAGATGGGAAAATAATAAATAGTTTTCAGGGAAAGATAAATTTGCTCAAGGAGCTCAAGGTATTGCTTTCATCAAGCTCTTTCCATTTGTACCTTCTTCACATTAACTGTAATATAAGAAACAAACGAACAAGCCTCTGTCCTAAAAGTTAACAATGTTCCTGTCTCAGCCAAAGTTCTGCTTCTGCTGGTCTTCAGCCTCAGGAAGTGCCCCACCTGTAGGACTGGCCCTTGGGTTTCATGCATGTCCTGCGGGATGTTCTTTCTGCTCCGTCTTAATAGCAATGTGACAGATTACAGTCTGAAGTTCCCAGAGGTGGAGACACTCCTGCTGAGAATCCACGTCAAAAATTTCAGAAGCCTTGAAAAACAAAGGCGATCCAGAAAGGATTTTGAAATGTGTGAAAGCTTTGAAATAATCCTTAGTTTATATTTATTTCTCTCCTATCATATTTCTAAACATTTTGACATTCATTTTATCCTTAAATATTGTCTTTTTTGTAAAAAACGATGTTACCTAAATTTTTAATCTCTATAAAAGTCATCATTTTTGAACCCAAAGGTTTTGGGGTAGAGGTGTGTGTGTGTGTTTTGGTGGCAGTATAGAAAGGGGAACAGGCCCAAACCCTAAATTCACATTTACTCCTAGTAAGTCACAAAATGAACAAGTCTTACCAGCCCTACCACATGTGTCCCTGCAAAACGAAAAGGATTTTGGTGTGACGGGTCCAATTTTTTGCTATGAACTGTGGACTAGCATATTTTAAACTTGGCTCCTAAGGCTGACGAAGGGAGCTGTCTTGTCCCTCTCTAATAAAATGCAGATGGCTGTCCTCTTGCAAGCTCCTAAATCCACAAAGCTGTGTTTAAGCATGAATTTCATCTTCTTCAAGGATAAGAATAGATTGGGAATTCAATAAGTCACACTGTGCATCATTTCCATTCCTCATCCCAAAATAGTTTCTAAAGGGTTTTACATATAGTAAGTGTGCATTAACTATGTACTAAATGAGTATATAAGAAGGCATTAACAGTAGCCCAAGAATATGAAGATCTGGGTTTAAATTCTGGCATTGCAGGCCACTATCTATAATGAAAAGGAGTCTTGGGTTCCAGTTTAGAATAAAATCCTTTAAGTTGGTTAGATCAGGATTGGATCCTGAGTCCATAACTACCTAGCCATTTGTGGGGAGGATTCAGGTCAAATTTCATAACCTCTTTAAAACTCAAATGGCTGCAGTGGCTGAGCTTAAGGATTTGGGGTTTGAATCCTGGTTCTGTCTCTTATTATCTAGAGTATTTTGGCAGTTTACTCAAATGGCTTGATTTTCTCACTTGCAAAATATATATAAAAAAATAGCTATTGTTATGAGTTTGGTACGAGGATTTAAAATTTAATATATGCAAAGCGCTTAGAGTAGAGCTTGGCATATGGTCAGCACTCTGTATGTGTTAACTATTATTCCATTATTTTTATTATGCTACCTCTTACTGTGCTATTGGGACTCAGAGAATGTGCAGTTCTTCCTAGGGAGGGAGCTTCCACACTATGCAGCATCTTGCGGGTGGTTTAGGATGGTCGATCGTTCAACCTCAGCCACTTCGGGTTTCAGTTTTCCACACATGCCAATGAGATAATGTTCCCTATTCCTCCTCTCTCTCTATAGCATAGACTTTAGTGAGTCTCAAATAAGATCAAATGTGAAAACACTTAGCTAACTCTCCAGTGTTCCATAAATGTGAGTTTATTAGTTGGAAGCCTTTCCACTATAAATGACAAAGCCCCAGCTCAAATTGATGAATGCCAAAAAAGAGGATTTGTTGGCTCTTGCAGCTTGATTCTAGGGTAGTTCACACAGTCCCAGAGGAAGAACTTTGGGAGCCCAAACTGATGCTCAATATCACTCGAACACCTAGTTTAGCTCTGAATGTCATCTCCGATGGCTGCTTTCTCTCCCTCACACAGACTTTTTGGATATAATAAGGAAGATGGCCCCAGGAGATCAGCTCCCCATTGTTCCCGTATTCCACGCCAGCAAAAAGGAAATCTCCCAATCATCTCCTGTATATTCACTTCGAGGAAGAATTCTGATTGACCCTAACTTAATCTCCTGTCTAACTTTGAGCCAATTATTAGGTATGAGTATTAGATATCCACTGAAATGGACTGGAATGGGTGAATTTAACTCAGATGACCATTATATCTACTACTGCGGGCAGGAAGTCCTCAGAAGAAATGGAGTAGCCATCATGGTCAACAAAAGAGTCCAAAATGCAGTACTTGGATGCAATCTCAAAAATGACAGAATGGTCTCTGTTTCCAAGGCAAACCATTCAATATCACAGTAATCCAAGTCTATGCCCCAACCAGTAACGCTGAAGAAGCTGAAGTTGAACGGTTCTCTGAAGACCTACAAGACCTTTTAGAACTAACACCCAAAAAAGATGTCCTTTTCATTATAGGGGACTGGAATGCAAAAGTAGGAAGTCAAGAAACACCTGGAGTAACAGGCAAATTTGGCCTTGGAATACGGAATGAAGCAGGGCAAAGACTAATAGAGTTTTGCCAAGAAAATGCACTGGTCATAACAAACACCCTCTTCCAACAACACAAGAGAAGACTCTACACATGGACATCACCAGATGGTCAACACCAAAATCAGATTGATTATATTCTTTGCAGCCAAAGATGGAGAAGCTCTATACAGGCAGCAAAAACAAGACCAGGAGCTGACTGTGGCTCAGACCATGAACTTCTTATTGCCAAATTCAGACTTAAATTGAAGAAAGCAGGGAAAACCACTAGACCATTCAGGTATGATCTAAATCAAATCCCTTATGATTATACAGTGGAAGTGAGAAATAGATTTAAGGGCCTAGATCTGATAGATAGAGTGCCTGATGAGCTATGGAATGAGGTTCGTGACATTGTACAGGAGACAGGGATCAAGACCATCCCCATGGAAAAGAAATGCAAAAAAGCAAAATGGCTGTCTGGGGAGGCCTTACAAATAGCTGTGAAAAGAAGAGAAGTGAAAAGCAAAGGAGAAAAGATAAGATATAAACATCTGAATGCAGAGTTCCAAAGAATAGCAAGAAGATATAAGAAAGCCTTCTTCAGCGATCAATGCAAAGAAATAGAGGAAAAAAACAGAATGGGAAAGACTAGAGATCTCTTCAAGAAAATCAGAGCTACCAAAGGAACATTTCATGCAAAGATGAGCTCAATAAAGGACAGAAATGGTATGGACCTAACAGAAGCAGAAGATATTAAGAAAAGATGGCAAGAATACACAGAAGAACTGTACAAAAAAGATCTTCACGACCCAGATAATCATGATGGTGTGATCACTGACCTAGAGCCAGACATCCTGGAATGTGAAGTCAAGTGGGCCTTAGAAAGCATCACTATGAACAAAGCTAGTGGAGGTGATAGAATTCCAGTTGAGCTATTCCAAATCCTGAAAGACAATGTTGTGAAAGTGCTGTACTCAATATGCCAGCAAATTTGGAAAACTCAGCAGTGGCCACAGGACTGGAAAAGGTCAGTTTTCATTCCAATCCCTAAGAAAGGGAATGCCAAAGAATGCTCAAACTACCACACAATTGCACTCATCTCACACGCTAGTAAAGTAATGCTTAAAATTCTCCAAGCCAGGCTTCAGCAATATGTGAACCGTGAACTTCCTGATGTTCAAGCTGGTTTTAGAAAAGGCAGAGGAACCAGAGATCAAATTGCCAACATCCTTTGGATCATCAAAAAAGCAAGAGAGTTCCAGAAAAACATCTATTTCTGCTTTATTGACTATGCCAAAGCCTTTGACTGTGTGGATCACAATAAACTGTGGAAAATTCTGAAAGAGATGGAAATACCAGACCACCGGATCTGCCTCTTGAGAAATTTGTATGCAGGTCAGGAAGCAACAGTTAGAACTGGACATGGAACAACAGACTGGTTCCAAATAGGAAAAGGAGTACGTCAAGGCTGTGTATTTTCACCCTGCTTATTTAACTTATATGCAGAGTACATCATGAGAAATGCTGGGTTGGAAGAAGCACAAGCTGGAATCAAGATTGCCGGGAGAAATATCAATAACCTCAGAAATGCAGATGACACCACCCTTATGGCAAAAAGTGAAGAGGAACTAAAAAGCCTCTTAATGAAGGTGAAAGTGGAGAGTGAAAAAGTTAGCTTAAAGCTCAACATTCAGAAAAGGAAGATCATGGCATCCGGTCCCTGGGATTCCCATGAATCCATCCAGTTCATGGGAAATAGATGGGGAAACAGTGGAAACAGTGTCAGACTTTATATTTCTGGGCTCCAAAATCACTGCTGATGGTGATTGCAGCCATGAAATTAAAAGACGCTTACTCCTTGGAAGGAAAGCTATGACCAACCTAGATAGCATATTCAAAAGCAGAGACATTACTTTGCCAACAAAGGTTCGTCTAGTCAAGGCTATGGTTTATCCTGTGGTCATGTATGGATGTGAGAGTTGGACTGTGAAGAAGGCTGAGCACCGAAGAATTGATGCTTTTGAACTGTGGTGTTGGAGAAGACTCTTGAGAGTCCCTTGGACTGCAAGGCGATCCAACCAGTCCATTCTGAAGGAGATCAACCCTGAGATTTCTTTGGAAGGAATGATGCTAAAGCTGAAACTCCAGTACTTTGGCCACCTCATGCGAAGAGTTGACTCATTGGAAAAGACTCTGATGCTGGGAGGGATTGAGGGCAAAAGGAGAAGGGGACGACAGAGGATGAGATGGCTGGATGGCATCACTGACTCGATGGACATGAGTCTGAGTGGACTCTGCGAGTTGGTGATGGGCAGGGAGGCCTGGTGTGCTGCGATTCATGGGGTCACAAAGAGTCGGACTTGACTGAGCGACTGATCTGATCTGATCTGATCTTAGATATGAGGGAATGGACAACTAAGGCTCTTTAGGCTTGGTCACAGACCTTTCTATTTAAAGTGGGACAGAGGAGTAGTGTATTCGAGTTCTCCAGGGAAACAGAACCAACAGGATATATACATCTCTATATAGAGAGTTTTATTTTAAGTAAATGGGCTTTCATGAAAGTTGGCTAGTCCCAGGTTCTAAGAGAGCTGATGGTATAATTCCAGCACAATTCTGAAATCCTAAGAATCAAGGGAGGTGATAGCATACAGTAAGTCCCCTACACATGAACAAGTTCTGTTCGGAGAGCACATTTATAAGTCCAATTTGTAGGTAAGCCCAGCAAAGTTAGCCTAGGTAACCAACTAACACACTTGGCTATATAGTACTGTGCTGTAAGAGGTTTATAATACTTGTCACACAAATAATACGTAGAAAGGAAACACAAAAAGTGAAGAAAACATCTTTAATCTTACAGCACAGTACGTTGAAAAGCACAGCAGTACTGCTCAGCAGCTGGCCTACAGGGGCTGGCATGGAGTGAACGGATAAAAAAAGTCACTGACTGGAGATGGGAGATGGTAGAGCTGAAGAACTGTTAGCAATAGGAGACAGAGGGGAAGCTACAGTTTCATGCCTGATGTTAATAGAATGCGCATTCACAGTTTTGAAATTTCACAACTTAAAGATTTGTAGGTGGGGGACTTAACTGCAGTGCAAAAGTCAGCAAGGTCAAATCCAAGGAAAGCCAGTGTTTCAATTCAAGTGTAAAGACAGAAGAGAAGCAAATGTCCCAGTTGAAAGGAAATCAGTCAAGAAAAAATTTCTTACTTGGGGAAGAGTCAGTTTATTCATTTTATTCAGGCCTTCAACTGATTGGACCAGGCCCACCCACACCAGGGAGAGCAATTTGCTTTACTTACTCAACTGATTTAAATGTTAATCTCATCCAAAAACATCCTCACAGAAACACCCAGGGTAATATTTGACCAAATATCTGGACACTGTGGCCCAGACAAGTTGACCCATAAAACCGACCATCAGATTCCACATATATTCATGAATATGTATTTGTTTTCTTCTTTCTGACTTACTTCACTCTGCATGACAGATTCTAGGTTCATCCACATCTCTACAAATGACCCAATTTTGTCCCTTTTTATGGCTGAGCGGTATTCCATTGTATGGATGAACCTATTTACAGGGCAGGCATATGGAACAGACAT
The DNA here is from genome assembly GCF_029407905.1 of Bubalus kerabau. Classification (NCBI taxonomy): domain Eukaryota; kingdom Metazoa; phylum Chordata; class Mammalia; order Artiodactyla; family Bovidae; genus Bubalus; species Bubalus kerabau. The sequence goes on from NC_073627.1 coordinate 174,241,469, forward strand.
GTGGACACAGTAGGGAGGGTGGGGAGGAGAGGTGGGATGGACCCAAAGAGCAGCGTTGATGTGTGCATGCTATCACGTGTAAAATCAATAGCCAGTGGGAAGCTGCTGTGTATCACAGGGAGTCCAGCCTGTTGACTCTGTGATGGCCTAGAGGGATAGGATGCAGAGGAGGTTCAAGAGGGAGGAGATATATATATATATATATATATATATATATATACACACACACACACAGATAGATAGATAGATATAGACAGATAGATAGCTGATTCACTTCATTGTACAGCAGAAACACAACACTGTAAAGCAATTATATTCCAATAAAAAATAACCATCATAGATATATTACCAGATGAAGGAAAAAAAGTATTGAGTAGATTTTTAAAAATAATACTATCATAGATTATCATTTTTAATAGTAGTTTCTTTCTTTATTTAGGGTAACCTAGATAAGGTACCCCAAATTCTTGAATATTTCTCAATCTCTGGCAGAGAGAAGTTGCCAGAATATTGATCCCATTAGAAATTGTTTTGGTAGAGGAGAAATCCTACTAGTACAAGAAGGATTCTTAACTTTGGAAATACTGACATTTGGGCTGGAAAATACTTTGTTGTGGGGGATTGGTCTATTCAGCGTAAGATGTTTACAGCATTCCTGGCCTCTACCCACTAGATGCCAGCAGCACCCAGCCCCCTGCACCATCCACCTTTTTGACAATCAAAAATGTCTCCAGACATTGTCACATGTTCCCTGGGGAACAAAATGTCCTCCCATTTCTGGTTGAGAAGAATTGTACTAATAGCTCCCAGCTAAGTAGTAAGTCATACCTCTCTATCCTTCACCCTTAGTCCCAAGGGATGGAGGAAATGGTGCTGTACTAGGCTGATCTTGCAACTTTATAACTTCCCTCCATTCCATTTATACACACCCCACCACACTGAAGCTCCCCACCACTGGGAAATCACACTGTAAAAAAAAAAAAAAAAAAGGGAGGGTATACCATTCACAATATATGGAGGTACAGTTCTTCCTCAGTCACTGATTTATGGTTTAAGGAGGCATCTCTTTCCTCTCCTGGCTTTAGTTTTCCATATTGGCAAAAGGAGAAGAAGTCCTGTAATTGTACATGCTAGTATAAAATTCTATAATACAAATGGGTGAGATCTGAACTATGAAGTAGGAAATCACTGTAGAGAATTCACTGACTAAGATCCTAAATTTCCTATAAGCATCTCTTTTGCTTCTTGGAAGTGAAGATTGCATTGGGTTCCTTGGAAAAGTAATCTGGGCAAAAGAGAGGACTGCACCAGGTCAGGACTTCTGCTGCAACTTGATGTTTCATTTGGGGTATCACTGTCTGTGTGTAGGAACACAGTATCGAGTGGAGAATCATTTGGTGTGGCTGCATTGTGTAGGGAATGACTGGGAGATGGTACAAAGCTTAGATGCCAGAGTAAGGGCCCCAGCACTATTAACACAGTGGGGTGGTCAAGTTCATAAAAAACAGGTATCTGTTTAACTGGGTGAATTATTTTTCATCTTTATGTTTGAAATTTATATAGATGGAAGAGTGAATTTGATACAGTTGGAACAGATGTGGATACAGTGTGGAGTAGATGACAGTTAGTGTCTTTATTTTCCTTGGCAAAATTATAGGGCACCCAGCATTGACTTTATTGATGAGAAAACTGCCACTCAAAAAGACGAAATTATGAGCAGTGGACACACTTTGAGTTAGTGGCAGAGTTTAGGCACACTTCCAGGCTTCACAGCAACCAGCCCAGTGATGTTCCCACCATATAACCGCCTGGGACAAGGCCATATTGCAAAAAAATAAAAAAAGTACCCTTTCCTTTTCCCTCCTAATATTACAGTTCAAAACAGAAAGTTCAGTTGATGCTGATTTTTCCATCTTCCCCTCCTCTGCCTTCCCCTTCTTAGGTAGGCTTTTCACAAAGATTTCAGTCTTCTTCTTGCCATTTGTTCCTAGCTGGAGGCACAGCAGAGCTTGTGACGGGCCCAGAAGGAAGCTCAATGAGCAGATGTCTCCTTGTCCCAGCCCCCTTTTACCCAGCTGAAGAAAAAGCAAAAGAACAGAAATAAAGACATCAGTTGTGTTTTCATAATGGCCTCTCCAGCTGATAGAGACGAGAAATTATGCATGGTTTTTGAACAGCTGAGTTTTCTAGTTCCTGTGTTCATTTCCTGGAGCTGTCATAACACATGATCACAAACTTTGTGGCTTCAAACAACAGAAATGTATTCTCTGACAGTTCTGGAGGGCAGACGTGTGAAGTCAAGGTGTCAGCACCCCCTCCCCCCACTACTCCCCCAGCAGAGGCTCTAGAGGAGATGATGTTCCTAGTTTCTTTCTGTTTCTGGTGGTTCCTGGCATTTCTGGGTTTGTGACAGCCTTGTTCCAATCTCTACCTCTCTGACCACCTTTCTGCTCCTCTCTGTATCTCTCACAAGGACATAGGTCACTGGGTTTCAGGCTCATCTGGGTAATACTGGATAATCTCCTTATCTCAACATCCTTGACTTGATTACATCTACAAAGATTCCTTTTCCAAAGAAGGTTACAGTTGTAGGTTCTGGATAGTAGAACATGCGTGTATGTTTTTGGCCACCATCATCTTGCCCACTACACATTGGAACTGTGCTATTTTTTCTATATAGGTGTAGAATCTCTTGGACTTCTCACGGGTCTTTGATTTATGAGTGAAGACTCTTAAGAGTCCCTTGGACTGCAAGGAGATCCAACCAGTCCATTCTAAAGGAGATCAGTCCTGGGTGTTCTTTGGAAGGAATGATGCTAAAGCTGAAACTCCAGTACTTTGGCCACCTCATGCGAAGACTTGACTCATTGGAAAAGACTCTGATGCTGGGAGGGATTGGGGGCAGGAGGAGAAGGGGACAACAGAGGATGAGATGGCTGGATGGCATCACTGGCTCTATGGACGTGAGTTTGAGTGAACTCCGGGAGTTGGTGATGGACAGGGAGGCCTGGCATGCTGTGATTCATGGGGTCGCAAAGAGTCGGACATGACTGAGCAACTGAACTGAACTGAACTGAACTGAACTAACCTCTCATTTTATGAAGAGGTGAAGACATAGCAATAAATTTGTAAAAGGATACAGAGTTAGAAAGTCACGGAGGCAGGGTGCACAGACTCAAGTATTTTTTAGTGAGTTCGTAATCTTCCTCAGAACTTTGTATCTTCCCTCAAAGAGTTTAGTTGCAGTGACTTTTGTTGTTGATGAATTTATTTTAGGGCAAGTCCTTGCGGAACCGTAGAGGACACACATACTGATGCACTAGGTTGGGTGGGGAGTTCCCTCTAAGGTATTTAACTGGACACAATTGTTACCTTCGTGATTTAAGAGAATCTTCATTCAATTATTCAACTCTAGTCCAGCCTCTATTGTGAATACATTTCATCAAGTCTATTTACCTCGTTTCTCAGATTTTTCCAGCTGAGAAATGAGCACATTGGTCTCTGAACTTTCAGTTTTGCTTTGTTTCATTTTGTTTTGCTGTGGACCATTTTTAAAGTCTTTATTGAATTTGTTACACTATCACTTCTGTTTCATGTTTTTGACCACAAGCCCTGTGGGATCTTAACTCCCCAACCAGGGATCAAACCAGCACCCTCTTCATTGGAAGGTGAGCTAGGGAAGCTCTCCCAAGCTCTTCATCAGAAGAGTTCGGGAAGTCCCCCAGCTCTAGATTTCTGAATTGCACTTTTCATCGATATCAATCGTCAATGACACACAGTTTTTTAAGGAATGATGCCATATTCGCAAGGGTAGTGACTGCTGAGCATATTCAAACTCTTCCCACCACTGCCCCACTGGTGGGATCGGACTGAGATGCAAGGAAGCTGTAGGAGTCACTCTGATGAAGCTCATGTTTCTCAGCTACTCTTCTCTCCTAAGCTCTACCTTCTCCTCGGCCTTGAAAACGCTTCTCAAATATTCCTCCTGCCCTGGTTGTCCTGGGAAGAATTAACTATTCCTTTCTCTCTCTTCTTACCCAGTGTACACTTGAATAATGATATGTATCTTTACATATGGGACTTCCCAGGAGGCTCACTGGGTAAAGAATCTGCCAAGAATGAGGGAGACACAGGAGACATGGGTTCATGTCTCCCCCCTGGAGGAGGGCATGCAACCCATTCCAGCATTCTTGCCTGGAGAATCCTCATGGACAGAGGAGACTGGCAGGCTACAGTCTATGGGGTTGCAAAGAGTCAGACAGGACTGAAGCTGCTTAGCATGCTTGCAAGCACACATCTTTTTGTATGCCTGTTCTCCTCATCTCACTCCTCAAGAGGGCGTGTAAACAAACAAGGGAATCTAGGCTTTTTTTCAGGTGTTGTGAAGACAGGGAACCTGCATTCTCACTTTTTTTCCTTTATATTTGATTAAAAAAAAAAGTGCCAGAGCCCTTAGAGAGAGAGTCTGAGATAGTGAGATATGGAAGTCACTGTTAAAAGAAGACTAGAGTTTGCTTTTATGCAAAAATCATTATTTCCTTTGTTTCTTTCCTCTTTTTCATCCTTTCCTTTCCATTCCTGCCCTTCCTTTATCAAAAACACACCCTGAGCTCCTACTAATTTTCAGATGCTGTTAGGCCTAAGGATATGATGGTGAATAAATTACCGCTCTGCAGTCAAGTAGATTTTAGTCTCTTGGCCAGTGTAATCAAGGAAACAAAGAATTACAGCAATCATAGTGTATGGTATTATGTCATATATAATATATACAATATAATGCACTTAGTATCTATTGTTTGGCTATATATTTTGCATCACATTTTATACTATAACGTTTCACATTGCATACTATGAGGAAAATGTACTAAACTCTTCAGAAGTTCTTTTCTTGGCTTCAGGGGAGGTCCTACAGAAAAAGAATCTATGTTTATCGGAGTGGGGGGTGATATTTAGAATGGAACATTCTCTAGCATTCTCTAAAGATTTAACGTAACATTTAACATTCTCTAAAGCTCAGACCCTGTGCACTTGAAAGGCAACCTCAGATATGATGGCCAAAAAATTTAACTGGGGGACAATTTATGCAAGTTATTTAGGGGCTTCCCTGGGCTTTCCAGGGCCACTGTACAGCCTGCGCCTCCGTACCTCTGTAGTTCAGCAGGCTGAACCAGCATCACCTTTTGCCCACCGTTCAGAACTCCAGCCAAACCAGACTGCAGGACAACTGTGAGCAGAGATCCAGCACATGGCCCTTCTCACTGAGCGCTCGGCCTGGTCCTCATTAACTGCCGTCTCAAGCTACTTTGGACTCCACGGAAACCATGTGTATTTCCACTGCTAACCTAATCTGCAAAGCATTCACTGAACTTCTTAATTTTCTTTTATTTCTCTGTAATCTGATATTGCAAATAAAAACAAATTATAAAATGGGGGCAATCAGTGAATGACCTACATTATCAATAAATAGCTGTTCATTGTTAGGTCATGAAAGTACAAAGTATGATCCATTTTATCTTGATATCCCTGTGCCTGGCATTGGGTAAATTGGGTAATGAGTAAATGAGAATTAAGTTGAAAAATACTGAAAGATGAATGAAGTAGGCTTTATGGATTCTCTTAAATAAAATCAATTAGAATTGCATATATACCAACTGGTCCTGTGTCTGTCTGTTTCTCCAACTCAGCTCTAAGCTCCATGAGAACAGAGACCATGTTTTTGTTCTAAGTTCTAATCCTAGGATTTAGCATCTATCAGTTGCTCAACTAATGAGAGAAGGAAAGAGAGAGAGAGAGGAAGGAAAGAAGGAAGGGAGAGAGGGAAGCAGGAAGGCTAGGAAGGAAGGAGGGAGGGAGGAAATAATTATAAATGGATGAATTAGAAGAGTGGGGCAGCCGCAACCAGATGGCAGCAGGAGACACACAGTCCCATGGTCAAGCCCAGCCTAAATTATTTTGTGCATGTGCTCTTTAGGAAGAATTTTCAACAGCTGCCCCCTTTCTGGCTTTGGGGGACCAGGGATATATGGCTGCTCAACTGCTCCGTAAACAGTGCTGGGGAGCTAAAGAGGCCTTCACTCTTCAACCACGGAAGCCTGGGACTGTTTTGTTTGTTGTGTCTCTGCTGCCATGGCTCCCAGATGACACCCCATCTCTGCGAGTGCTGCTACAGATAGACTCGAAGCTGCCAGGTGGGATTTCTCAAACCCAAGAACCTCAGCAAAGCAGCAGCTGACAAAGGCTAGGAGCAGGCCCCAGACAGAGGGAAAGGAATGCGGATTTGTCTTGATCTGCCTCATCAGAGGGGAAATGATAAAGAAGGAGTCATAAAAGACTGGCGGCAGCTCAACTATTTGGCACTGAAGGCCTCTTCCAAAGAGTCATTTTCCAAGAAGGGTCTGCTCCCCTGCATACATGCTCACATTTGTATAAGGTTCTGCTTGCCATTTCCTTTTTCTTTTCTTTTTTTTTTTTCCTATCTTTTAAAAATTTCCTTGATCTTTCAGAGAAAATAATTAGCAGAAGGGTCAGGTCTCAGGCATCAGGTAAAAATAGAAAATAAAATAGGAAAGTGAAGCAAACACTCCTCAGGGGAGAAGCGTGGTCTGTCTGAAAGGAGGGGCACCCTCAGCCCCCACCCTCCCTTCCCAGGCTGTTTCTACCCTGGAAGAGCCACAGGTGCAGAGCCCATTGTATTCTTGCTACTCATTGACCTGATCTCAGAAGTTCTAACCCCATCCTTTCACCCTAATGACTGTCCTTCTCCGAATATCTGCCTGACTTCCCTCTGGAGAAGATATGACAATGAGATGCTCCTTGTCAGCTTTTCTTTCTCAGGGCTGACAGCAGGTAGAACTAGATTCATTCCTTTCCCTGGGAGAGGGGCCCATCTCCTCCTTCCCCCTCTTCTTGCTCCTGACCTGGTGTCATTCATTTTCTCGTGTCTTCATTGCCAGCCCCCGCTTGTCCCGTAGCTCTTCAGCATGCAGGGGTCACCTTGTTGGTTTTGATGAAAGTGCACTTTGGCTGGAAGACCCATTCCATGATGGTGGGATCCCAAGTGTCCTGTGTGACTTTCCGGGACTCAGGCCGGTCACCTCTGGCCCTGATCTTGTGACTCATGTATGGTCTCTTCCTTTGCTTCCCTCAGGAGCCATTTCTACACTCTGCTGTTCACTAATGCCTGGAAAATAGCTCCCTTTAATTAATCTCCCCCAAACTCCCATACTTGCCTGGAGAATCCCATGGACAAAGGAGCCTGGCAGGCTACAGTTCATGGGGCCGCAAAGTCAGACACGACTGAGCAACTAGCACTAAACTTCAAACTCCCACATGGGAGCTGTGGCTAGCAGACCTTTACTGAGAACCCACCCTAAATGTGCACAAGTGTGCAAATGTATAAATTCGCAGCTCTAGCTGGATGTCATTTCAGCCCAGTCTCCAGTCTTACCATTCCTTATCCTCCCTCCCCCTTTCTAATGCCTTAACCCTCCCTCTCCAACATACCAATTTATTTTCTGGGTAGAACAGTTTAACTGTTTTATTCTAGCCCTAACCAGTGTCACTATTTAATAACAGAATAACCGATAAGAGATCTTGTTATTTAAAAGCTGTCTTCTCCCTCAGGTAGAATTTTATCACTAGTTCTTAGCCTTACAACCTACTTAAATTATTTTTTAATTGGGGTATAGTTGCTTTATAATATTGTAATAGTTTCTTCTGTATGACAAAGTGAATTAGTTGTATGTATACATACATCCCTTCCCTCTTGAACTTCCCTCCCACCCCCTGTTGCACGTCACCCCTCTAGATCATTATTTCATTCTTTTTTATGACTAAAAATTCCATTGTATATCTATATCTATCTATCTATATAGATCAACTCTTCTTTGAGCTTCCCTGGTAGCTCAGATGGTAAAGAATCTGCCTGCAATGCAGGAGACCCAGGTTTGATCCCTGGGTCGGGAAGATCCCCTGGAGAAGGGAATGGCTACCCACTCCAGTATTCTCACCTGGAGAATTCCATGAACAGAACAGCCTGATGGGCTACAGTCTAAGGGGTCGCAAAGCCAGACATGACTGAGCAACTAACACTCCCACTATCCATGTATTATACACATGGTAGTGTATATATGTCAAACTCATTCTCCTAATTCATCCCGCATTCCCAACCACCACCCCTGTGTCTACAAGTCCCTTTTCTACATCTGCATCTCTCTTCCTTCCCTGCAGATAGGTTTGTCTGTACCATTTTTCTTGATTTCACATGTATGCATTAATTAACCTTGCAGTCTTCTACACGACACACTCACTCAGTATACACATGATGGGTATCCTGTGTGATGCCCTGGGCCCTGCTGACTGTGGATGGGAGAAAGGGAAGGCTGATTTCCCTTATGTACTTTAATCTTTTGCATAACTATCTTTTCCAAGTCTTGAGGGCAGATGGCATGTTTCCTTTATTTCTACATTCCTAGCTTCTAGTATCGTGTACAGTATATGTTGACAGTGTGTAATCAGTAATTGTGGCAACAAAGTTTCTGATATTATTATGATGCACATTTTATAGGTGAGAAGAAGAGAGAGAGAAACCTCCTAAAGTGAAGCCTTCACCACACAGTGAATGGCAGAGACAAGTCTTCAAATATCCACATGTTCAGATATGAAACATCTTTACTGTATTGATGTCAGGCTCCTGCAAAAAGTATTTTTTTTTTCAGATTTTACACATGTATGAAGTTATGTGTTCCAGTCACACTGGTCACCATGCCCATAGGATCATCTCCCACTGCTTTGTAATACTTGTGCAGAAATGGGTTGGGGGCAAGGATTGGTAGTTGGCCACGCAGGCTCCATTCTTGGCCGTTCTCAGGTACCAACTGCTCCCTAAGTCTCTAAGGCTGGCTGCTGAAGAAA